>NC_091123.1:59346943-59981943 GCF_040183065.1 Periplaneta americana
CAGGAGTGAGAGCGAAGGACTGCGAATATTTTCATAGAAAGGCCGAACAAACTCGAAAGGCCTCATTCTGCAGGGCGAACATCGGCGAATATCGAACTTCATCATACTCGACAAACTTGAACCGAACATAGCGCCTGTAATGCACGACGCTAATTTGTATAGCATAAGTGTGTGTAGGGCGTGTCGTAGAGTCGTGATCTAAACCCTAAGGCATGATGCCCAGGAATCGCATTGCAGAATGAGCTCCTGTTCGAGTTCTCATGGAGAAGGAAATTTCTCATAAAATTTTGGCCAGGGTATGGATCCGGTGCCCACCCAGTACGTCATGAATATGGGAAGCTGAGATAGGTAGCGAATTCCGGTTTCGAAAACCAGCTGTGACGGCTGGGGGAATCATTGCGCTAGCCCACGTTACCCCCTTATTGGTTGGATGATCTTCATCTGTGCTGAAATACGTGAACATGAGGCCAGCGGTTGACTGGTCGGCCTTGCCCTTCCTGGGTTGTTGCGCCACGGATTGATTGATTGATTGATTGATTGATTGATTGATTGATTGATTGATTGATTGATTGATTGATTGATTGATTGATTGATTGATTGATTGATTGATTGATTGATAAGTGTACAGACCCGAAAGCAAAATTTGGGCTACCTGAATTTTCCAAGTACCAGTTATACAACATACTGAACTCCATTTCAGTTTGGTTGATAGGCTTTCCCCTCTACTCACACTCCCTACCATCAGTGAAGGGGAAGATGGTACTGTCCATCTCACAAACGTTCGAATATATTAAATATTATGTTTTATTTAACGACGCTCGCAACTGCAGAGGTTATATCAGCGTCGCCGGATGTGCCGGAATTTTGTCCCGCAGGAGTTCTTTTACATGCCAGTAAATCTACTGACATGAGCCTGTCACATTTAAGCACACTTAAATGCCATCGACTTGGCCCGGGATCGAACCCGCAACCTTGGGCATAGAAGGCCAGCGCTATACCAACTTGCCAACCAGGTCGACCAAACGTTCGACTAATTGACTTTCTACATAGTGACAAATTTTATTTCTGAAAATGTGTACCGGTACTCTATATTTCGAAAGTTCATACTAAGCGTTTATATTAAATTTTATTGCTATTTATATTAACTGGCACACTAAAAGGCTACTGACAACAGAAGATAAATGTTTTCTCCACCGCTAGTTGCTACACAATGGGACAATCTGAACTGTGTCGCTCCCCCTAACTTCATAATACAAACTGGCATTCCTAAATGTAATTATTAGTTGAAAATATTGTAAGAACTACACAAAAATATACTCTAACATATAATTGTCAAACATCTTTGACACTGTATTTTATATTCACTTATATACTTTATTTAATATTTTATTTGCCAGTGTGTACAGCTTGAAAGGTGCAGGTATAGGCTAAGAGGTAAGAGCTACCAGTCTGACACTGACGGACTCGGGGCAAGTAGAAGGGGAAAGAAATGCCTTCGCATCCTCTCAACTTGTATGAAATGTTGTTTACGCCTACGCATACTCAGTAAGCACTGGGAATGAGCACTAGGTACAACTTTACTGAAACTTGGAAAATTCATGGCCCAAATTTTGTTTCTGGGTCTATACAAAGAGATCGCTTATTTTGTCCCCTTCTTTTAGTTAAAATAGCATAACGAATGATCCCCACTTATTGTACAGATCAATACTATCTGAGAATTAATAGTTACGTATTAAATGGTGGAAAAATTATGTCTGACGTAGTTACAAATTCCACAATCTTCTTTGCAATGCAATTATAAAATTTTATAAGATCGTATTAAACATTGGTCTTCAAACTGACCGTATACATACACACATGAGGCGTGTAGTTGCAAAATCTGATACATCACTTTTTTTCGAAAATGAGTTAATGTTATGATTCATATCTTCATATGATTCGACAAGGACATCATTTTATTTTTACTAACATTTTTAATATTAACCTGTCTATAACTTTAGAGAACCGGAAACACCGCTTGCTCCCCCCTCCAAGACTGGAGTTCGATGATACTGGCGTAAAACACAAATCACTCTACTAGGTATAGGAAGGAAGAAAAGTAGTTCATCCATTTACGTAAACTAGGAAATATCGCGATTTTGAGTTTGATAATTTTCATTACGTTTTTCTTTAATCAAAGTACAGTACTGTATTAAGAAAAAGTGTTTTTACTCACGAAGTGAGTTATCCATGCGAACGTATTCATTATGCAGTGTATATTATACTGTCTGCAGCACATTAGCGTACAATATAGAGAAAGAAGTTAAATTGACAAATAATCATAATATGAATATTTAAACACAATTTTGAAAATGGTGGCCGTTCATTTCGATACAGGCTTCAGTTCTTTTGTGCATATTATCGCACTATAGACTATTGCATCTAATTCCAATTGCCAGTTTCGTCCTTCGTACTAGTAACTCATGTTGAAATAATTCTGTACCTACTCTACGTACTGTAAATTCAATCTTCACTTCTGCACGACCCGAAAATATAAAATTACTCAGACATACTATCTACTGTCCGTCCAAGTGGTTATGCCGCAGGATTGTAGAAAGGGAGGAAATCACGTGACAGTTAATTACTTAACGAGGCCCTTTTATTTAAGTTAAATTAAACAGCTGTATAATATTACGTAAACTTCCAATTCCTAAGATAAATTAATGTTTTCAGAAAAGAGCTAAGACAGCCCAGCTATTACAGAGGGGCGAGCAGAAGCAGGTGGGGGAAATCGGGATGCGACGTAGGCAAACGGACAGTACCTGTGCGAAAATATGATTCAATAATGAAAGCTCTTTCGTCACTGGAAAACGCGAACATATTTCTGGAACGTACTATACTCAGTAACTCAGTACTACTTACTATCTGCGGTCTTGGTTCTGTGTGGAGTTGGAACTTCCTTAGTAGAAGGGGTGGGAGTGAAGTACATTCAAAAACTCAGGTACAATAAAAATTGAAGTAAAAATAAAATGATGTCCCTGTACAACTGCTATAGCGCTATTATGCTCCAAAACCAGATACATCACATGGATTTGTATGATGAAAGAATAGTATTGGTTGCAAATCCAGATAAGTCATGTGAGTTTGTTTTCAAAACCAGATACTTCAAGAATTTGCGCACACGTTCATTACGCATGAGTATAGTTCCCGCGCAGAAACAGCTGAAAAAAACGGCAATCTGTCATCATTAGCCCTAATGAGTAAACAGATATTTTCTCTAATTTTGGAACAGTCATAACTTTGTCGGATAAAACATATGACAGGAAAAAAACTGTTTCCAATATAGGGCGGCCAACAGCTCAGTGGAACTTTCCATGTAAAAGGTTTTTCTTTCAGTCGAACAAGAAGAAAGGTGGTGAAGGATGAAGTTCACTACAGAAGTGAGTCTGGTCAATACAAGAGCATTTGTTAGAAGAACAAAAAAATAATAAATATTGCATCACCAAGCATAATGCTTCTAGGAGTACAAGTGTCACAATTAAAAATAAATGATGTAACTGGTTTGCTGATAAAACATTTTGGCAATGGCTGGAAATCACTTCAAACATTAGCTACTATGCATGTATTGTTAACAGACTGGAAAGTTTGGATGAAAATCACATTTCTTCTAGGAATTAGGAAGAAAATGTGTGTGACCATGCTTGTGAAATAGATGATCTGGTTGTTTAATAATAATTTAATTTCTTTTGTGATGAAACAGTGGGTTTAAAATAATACATTGAATATAATAGAATGGTTTTTTGCTTTCAAACCAAGATAAGTCCTTTCATTCATTTGCAAACCCACATAGATCACAGAACAATTTTCAAAACCAGATATATCAAATACATTTTCTGTATTATCTACTAATTATGCAATAATGTCACTGCTATGCGTCATGGAACATTACAGTATTCCATAACAAACGTATTCTCCAAGTATTAAAATTTTACCTCTTGGTGTACAGGAAATATACATTTTTCCTTCATACTGAAAAATTATGTTTTGGTGATGTATCTGATTTTGCAACTAAACTCCTCACATATTCATTATCATGTGCTTATCTAAAGATTCTATGACTCCAGTATATTTATCTTGGTGAACACTGGGACAAATCTGTCGGAACAGATGCACGCATATATTATACAGTCTCAGAGTTTCTCTTTCTTATCTCGCCATCTACCCCGTCTGGTTTATCCTTACAAACCCCTTTGTACGAGATGCAATCTATATGCAGGCTGCATAATTAGCACAGATCAACAACCCCTTTGCGTTATTCGATCCCTAGTCCAGCTTCCTTCAAATACTGGATCATTCGATCATGTTAGATTCATTTATGTAAATCAGGCCCATTTATTGTTTACCGAACAAACAGTATCAGCTTCCACTTTTCAGAATTCAAGCTGTTGCCTCTCCTGATACGTGTACTTTATCAATAATTCTCTTTTTAAAACGAACTGCATAATGAATTCTCTATGAGTATCGAAATGCCGCTTTTAGCAACGGCTCCGGCACGGAAAACATCAGAATACGATTAATAAAATGTAAAAAAAAAGATTATCAATATTTGAAAGTGACGATAAAGTGTATTACATATTTTATAGCATAACATTGCGTTCAATATGTGGGTAATTGTAACACCGATTGGGTTTGTATGTGTTGAAACATGGCTACAATCTGCGCTTTCTACAGTTTTGTGAAATTTTTAATCAAAGGAGCGAAAATTAAATCGTGATATCCATTAGTATCAAAATTAATGACAGTGAAATAGTCATAAGCAGTATGTTTTCTTTTTCTGCAAAATGTGTTTTGATATAGCGGCACTCCGGTTTATAAAACTGGTTCGCATCTCAAAATAGGGAGAAAATTGTTTTTATGTAGCATGAATTATTCCCTATTCTAATCGTTTTATTGTGTATATACATACATACCTATATATATCTGCATATTTCATTTGTTGGTGTATTTTTGAGCGATATAAAAGAATTCTTTCAAAACTGGAAATGCTCCATTCTTTTTCAAGCGATATTTTATGGGTAATTTGTCCATAATTTAGACTCTGTTTGCACTTTAATTTTCTGTATCTTACTTTCGGAAAGTTAGCTTCTCTACCTTAAATTCTATTCCATAGATATGAACAGGTATTCAACAATAGACAGGGTGAGTCAAAAGTCGCTTTCCCCAATATTCGTTCTTAGGTTTCATAGTTGCACACACATATGAATGTCATAACTTGAATAAATGAATAGCTGGTACAATATGTGTTGGGTTGACAACCATGTTCGTGTTCCAATTGTTCTTCCGATGCCATGCATTGCGGGCGGCATCGACTCAACTCCTACAAGGGGCAATGTTTTAATTTTTATTTGTTACAATTTGTCTCAAGTGGTACTTAGAAAAACGCTCCACGTTAAATACACCGTTTATTTCCCGTCCATGGAGGCATAGGTGAGCGTAGATTTTTTACACTCTCAACCTGCAATTTGTGAACATAACACATGTAGCAGACTAATTGGTGATGCAGTCCGAAAAGACCTAAGTCATAGCTTAAAACAACGTATAATAAATTCAAGGAAGTAACGCACGCCAAGCCCCAATGGAGATCAAATTCTGGCCTTAGATTTGTAGTCTGAAACGCTATTGCTAAAGGCATAGTGGAGGTGGGGATATCTGTATTTGCAATTTCGTTACTTACGCAAAATTTTTAGAAAACTACAGCACCTATCACATGGGAAATGCCTCATTCGATTCGTTATTAACTCAAGAAATCTGCAAAAGTACTAAAAACTTGAAACATTCGTTTATAAATTTTATAATTTAACAAATATAACAAGAAATGCGTAAAAAGAAGGCTTATGTTTCGTTTGTAAGGCTTCAGTTTTCTTCGTTTATCATGATGTCGGTATGTGTATCAAGAAGGCTTTGGTTTCGTTTGTACAAAGCTATGTTATGTGACGTGGGATTCTAAATATTATGGTAGCTATTGCGACTAAATCAGTCTTGTTTACAACAAAATTTATAGTGTGAAGTGAAAAGTGTTTGTTACTTTTAAATTTAAGATTTGTGCATCCCCCGCAGCAAAGCATAGATAAGCGGTTTACCGAAGCACAGGTTCCAGTTCATTTGCTAGTATAATGATCTGCGTACTGGATTTTTACTTAAATTTATTTTATCTAACCTTATTTAGTAAGAAATTTTGTAGTATATTAATTTGATTTATCAATTACTGCTATGTTTAATGATATTAGATTTTTTGAAGTCATAGCAAGTTAGCTGGTATAGATGGCTTCATTAAAGGATTAGAGATCCTGAATAATGTCAATAATGGGGAGCTTTGTGTATGCCTTTAGAAAAGTCTGTGGTTCAAATAATGATAATGGCACCTATTTATCACGATGTTCAACTGCTGTTCACAACCAAAATTGAAATGTGAAGTGAAAAGAGTTTGTTACTTCCAAATAAATAGCTACAACTTTTATTTGAAGTGTTTTCTTTTAATTGGAGAGTACTTTTAAAACCTCAACTTAGTTTATATAAAGCAGAGAGATAAAGAGGCCAAGATGGTGACATAGTCTATACAAAAAACATTGTTTACAAAGAAATATTATTGTAATTTAAATCTCATTCTAATTGTGTCAAGTTATATTTTGCAATCAGTGTTGTGTTTGACTCAGTTGTTCGCAAATGCAGTACGTAAAGTTAGATTTTATACAAAGAATTGTGTTCGGATCGAATTTCTGCATTCAGTGACATTGTACAAAGGTACTGTGTTCCTTATTGCTTTATTTTTAGTCTAATTGTGTATTTATTTATTTTTTAAATAGTTATCCAATATAGAAGCAGCTATTGTTGCTTCAGGTCACTAGTAATGTAATAATTATTTATTTAATTAAGTAAATTTGAACGTTAGATGCATACCAGTGGGAGATATTCTTTAATAAAATTGTCACAGATGGAACTATATTATTTTATGAGTTATGACTAATAATTTCTTATTTTGATGGTGCTGTGAATCGCAAACCATGTGCATGACCATGAATGTGCAACTCGTGCTCACAAAGTGCTAAAAAAAAACCTTGAAAGAGAGGAAGACAGACGGAGCCAGCCGCAGCAGTTACAGTTGTTTGTAGTTTCGCTGCAAAAGCAGTTCACTGCCACGGTGCGCTCTGACGGCTCATGCAGGTGGTCGTGATATCTACTCTGTGATTTGAATTTCAGAATGACGCATGGTACAATAATTGTAGTAATTTCAGACAGACTGTACCTAAACACACATAACAAAATTATATTATTTCCTAGCTTTGTAAATTAGTTTAGTACTAGAAACGCAAACTGAATACAACCTTTTCAAGATACAATAAATACAGCTGCAACACTTATTTATTATTACACTATTTGTTAGTGTTTCTTATTATATGTCTTATTTGAAACATGGAATGCGAGAATTTACAAGTCTTTATACATTAAACAGTATTCCTCTGTCTCAGAAAGGTAATAGTCTGTATTCGCAAATAATCATAAATTCAAGGAAACATTTTTACGTGTTACGGCAGATGAAATAAACTTACTTTTGAGCTATTTGTATACATTGAGAGCTTTTACACTTCTTTCTTGTATTAAACTCTACCTCAAGCACATACAGTAGACCTACATATGGGAGAAAAGAATATATTTGGAATTTCTGACTTAGGCAGCATTACGAACAGTCCGATTCCTGATTTCGCTGAAATCTGAGTGGCGTGTAGATTTATCAATTCAGGCTATAAACTTTCAAAATCTTCTATCGGCTGTAAGCCAAAAGGATTTCAGAAAAATCTCAATTCCTCGTCAAATGTCACTGTTTCTCCAAACATACCAGTGAATTCTGCTGGAGGTCTTGAAGTAGGGTCATATATTTGATAAGAAGATTTTATTATCACTCTTGAAGATAGTTTATAGTCAAAGAAAATGAAGTTGTCTATGTTCTACATGATACTGACATATTTCCAATTTATTCATAAATGCTCTTAGCTAGTCGATCATATGTCGTGCAATTCTGTAACTCGCACGCACAACGTGTTAACGATATTTGATATCAGTCTCACCTTGTTGATATCCCATTTTTACCCCTAGCTGTTCTAAAGCAGATCTAGACAGTATTTCTTTACTAAAACCTTCACTGTGTTTATTTGTAAAACAAAATGTCATACGTAAGGAAGTGTAATAGAACTTAATACTGGCCTCTCTTTTCTCTTTTGACTCATCACTAAAGGAAAATGATCTGGGGTTTATATTCTTTTTCACTTAAAACGAGCCGCCACTTACTGCAGACGCGAGCAAACTTGCGTTTTGCAAGAACCGCATACAGACACTACAGCTACTTAGCACAGAGTCCGTTCTACCTGCACTGAGGTTGTGTTGACACTTTGAGAGCACGAGTTGCATGACGCTGCTTTGCGGAACCTGAATTTCCCGACACATTCTACATGCAATGTTGTAATACATATATGTATGTATGAGCAGCCTGTGTGTGTATATTCTCTTAAATTACCGGAGTTTGTGTATGATCATTCCTGCTGCAGTCGAAACCGCCACGAATCGATACTGCAATATCGGATCAGTTATCTGCATCCCTTCAGGCTACGGATGCAGTGGAGCGCGGGGGGAGGGGGGCATGTGCATAATCTCGTTATGTATTTAAATTATAAGCTGTGTAGTACATACTCTACCCTGGATAGATTAATATAGCTTTGTGCCTTTGCCTAGATGATACGAGTTCATATATGTACCTACCGGTACTAATGCGCTGGGTAGGTGTGCTGCCCGGATGTGAGCTCCACAGAGAGGCGAAAGCTTAAGAGATTCCGAGTGGAAAGTAATAGGCTTGATGATCCGGTATGTTGCTTTTATGAACATCTCGAGAAATATCTTCATTATACCAAATTTCTTCATTTTCTTTACACACAGAGGTCAGCCACTGACAGCTTCTCCCGAGAGGACAACAGATTCGATTCCAGGCAATTATATTAGATCGACGATGGACAAAGCATTCGTTGATCAGGTTTTCAATTTCAGATGTCGGATCCCTCTGACATTAGCGGCTTGCTCTTCATTTCAAATCTAATCATTGTACTATCTATGTTTAACAATAGGATAATTCCCATTGCAAAGTCTATAGTTTAAATACAGAATGGGTAAAAAAACGGGAGAGTTTTAAATAGTGAAATGAAACTTTAGATATTGTCACTTAATATTTTAGGAGAAAAATTCGCTTCGGCGCCGAGGATCGAACCCGGGTCCTTGGTTCTACGTACCAAGCGCTCTGACCACTGAGCTACGCCGAATTCAATCCACAGCATCGGATCGAACCTTCCTCCTTTGTGGCCTGACATCGAAGGAGGAAGGTTCGATCCGGTGCTGTGGATTGAATTCGGCGTAGCTCAGTGGTCAGAGCGCTTGGTACGTAGAACCAAGGACCCGGGTTCGATCCCCGGCGCCGGAGCGAATTTTTCTCCTAAAATATTAAGTTTTAATATTACAGATAAATTCTGTAGGACAAATTAATACATCTATAATATTAATACATCTATAATATTTAGATATTGTATTAAGTTAACTTTTATTATAAAGTAAAGAAGGTAAACTTGCGAATCCTAAATGAGGCAGTAGAGCAAGTGGACAGCTTCAGATACAGAACTTGGGATGTTCAATGTTAGAGTACTGGATTTATAAGCCAGAGATCCGAATTCAAATACTGGTTGATCCTTTCTGAATTTATAACTTGTGTTCGCAACATGTAGGTTTCCTTCGGGTTCTCCGGTTCCCCTCCAACACCCCAACAGTTAACCACCACCATTATAATTCACTACGAGAGTAATGTAGACCCCCACCGCTTGTGATACACTCTAGATCAGACCTGCACAAACGGCGCTCAGGGAGAGCCGTCTACAGCTCGCCGGAAAGGTACGTCGGAATGACGTAGGCCTGCTTATAGGCAGGGGATAGTTCACGCAGCTATCTGGTATAATGTGTATTATCATTAGCTATTTCACTTTGCCTATCTACGGCTATATAATGGAGGAATCTAAAAGACGGAAAAGTGATCATCAGGCAAATTCTTTCAATATTGCATGGGAAAATCTTATTTTTTCACAGCAGCTGGAGTCAATACTTATCTGCCACAAAAGTTTGAAAGAAAGAGGAAAACATAATATAATGCGTCATTACTAGTCCACACATAGAGATACGATGGTTTTGTTGGTGAAGATCGCAGTAAAAAGGTTCAGGAGCTGAAAGTTGCATTATTACATGAGGTAGGGTACGTTAGAATTTATTAATCTTCAACAATTTAAATATCTCTCTTCAGAGAAAAGGACAGCTCATTGTTGATATGTTGAATAAATTACGGGATTTCAGTCGTAAACTTACACTTATCGTAAGTCAGTTTCGGGAAGGTAATATGGCTCACTTTCGAACGATAGATACTGCTCGTGATGAAGCCATGCTATGCGATTATGTGCAAATATTAATTGAAATTCAAAATTAATTTAATTCTAGGTTCCAAGATCTTGTCTTAATTAGAAAGAGGTTTAAAGTTATCATAATAAATTCTTTCAACACCAGTTGAAACAGTGTCATACGACTTACAGCTTGAACTTACTGATCTTCAATGTGGTCTAAGGGTAAAGACCGTTTGAATAATACTACTGGTTGAGTTTTACAAGACTAAACCTCAGCAATAATATCCACGACTACACAGGCTGGCTGTGAAAATGATTGCTATGTTTGGCTCAACATTTATATTTGTAAGTAACAGTTTTCTATTATCAACTTTTATAAAAGCAGACATCGAACATCTGTAACTGATGTTTCATTACGATCAGTACTGTTCTTTTCAGCTGCCAACAGCATAAAACCCCGTTTTGATGAACTGATAAATCAAAATATAACAAAATGATATAGTATATTTAAGTAGCTATAGAATTTCTATTATTTCTGTAAAATAAATATTTCTTTATTAACAAATAATAGTCCAAGATAATTTTGTAAACAGTCATTTCGTGAACACTCGTACTAGTAGTTTTGTGTTACATTTTGTACGCGATCACCCTTCTTCTAGTCCACCCTTATACAGAGCGCAGACAATATCTGCATTCCGCTCTCGAGCTGTGAGCCGGCTCGGAGAGCCTGCTCTAGATAGTCTCTGACGAACTAAGTGGTATACGCTTCTCGGCACTAGTGACATCTGTGAACCACGCTCGTAGAGTCGGGGCGAAATAGGGGTTAGTTAAGGGTACTGTCATTGCAAAAAAAGAAAAGAAGAAGAAGAAGAAGAAGAAGAAGAAGAAGAAGAAGAAGAAGAAGAAACTTCTGCATCACAGTGGGTCACTATTCGCAGAAAGTACAACGCATAATTCATAATAATATATATTAACTTCTGACTTAAAAAATAGTAATCTACCTAGCCCCTTTGGTAGCTCAGTTAACAGAGTACTGGCTTATGACACCTGTGGATCCGAGTTGTAATCCCGGGCGATGGCGGAGTTGTATTTGTGGTGAACAAAGCCAAGGTTGTGATTACTTTCAAGGAGTTCTCCCATTCCCATTTTCATTCCACCAACACTCTCCATACATGTCAGTTTCGAAGACACAAGGATCTACTTGTATTGGTAGCTATCATACCGACAGTCCGCCATGGTAGATATTCCTCGTGATTTTTCCAAAATGTATGTCGATAGTAATGGCCATAAGTTCTAGAGGGCTTCATCTACAGAAGAACGAAATCCTCGAATCCATGTTGGGAACTAGATGATTTAGATAAATTTCTGAGGTACAGAAACCATCACCAGAGGTTCTCGGACTTACTGGTTGGAGAAGGCGCAGTGCTTAGTGATGTTTCCATCCCACACAATAATCGCCTACGTCTACACCTACGCCTAACAATCTGCCTCTACTGTAGTGGAAAGTGTGACACATTTGTCTTGTCTGTGTTAACGATATATTTGAAAATTATTCAAGTATTTTTATGATAATTTTAAATTATTTAATTTGATCCTAAATAATCTTATGTTTTGAGTTTCATTTTTTATATCGATAGTGAGGCCAATAAAAATGTTTACTGCCATATAACGCACTCCTTTTTGATAGCGGAATAGACTTGCCGATGGAGTATAAAAGTCATTTTTGACGCGTATTTATGCTATGAACTGTTGAATTAGTTATAAAGTTTTCATGATTACATACGAGGAAGATTATTAATGAAAAAATATACTGAAAAACCAAGGGCATTATTTGTAGTTTTTTGAAAATAATCCTACACGATTCCCAAGATTTGAGACCTTCTATTATTCTAATTACTCTTTTTTGTAATAGGAATATACTGTTACTATCTGTGAAATTTCCCCAGAATATTATTCCAAAATTCATTACTGAGTGGAAGTATACAAAGTATGGTATTGCTATTTACTGTATTTTGCATAGATCTAATAGCAAAACATGCTGAATTTAGTTTGGAGGTACGTTCCATGGGAGAAATAAAAGTTTAATGAATGATCAGAGCTAATAAAAACCATTTCTACCAGACCGAATATGTATTGTCTTCTATTATTCTACTCAGCAATGAAATCTTGCAGCTCTGCTTGTTATGCCAATCGTTCTCCTATAATATTGCGATAAATTTGTGATACATTACTGTTGAGTTAATTTAGTTCAGATAATTATGTAGCCAATAATTTGAATTACGTATAGGCCCTAAAAATTTTGGGGGTACAAGCTTGAGTGGAAAACTGTCTGTAGAGGTATGGAGAGAAAAACGGTTGAATACCACTGCCTTATAATCAGGCTTCGAGACTTCGGACCCAATAGAGCAATTCAGTGGGAAATCCGCATAACGGCGTACTGAGTATAGTGGTAAAGCGTAGGCTACAGTGGGTGGGGGTACTGTAGAATGAATGCCAACAAATACGCAAAGGGAAACGCTCTGGATTTGAAGGTTCTGACGAATAATTTGGTTTTTATACAAACTCTGTCTGAAACTATTACACGGTTAGAAAAGTCAGAGCAAGAGATGCCGGAAACCCTCAAATTAATTTAGAAAATGATGCAGAGAATTAATGAGACATCAAGTACACCGGTTACCTAACGTGTAAAACAGAAGTGGAAATCAATTTTATATAAAAATAACGGATATGGAACATTGTGTAACATAAACAGCAAATTAGTGGACATAGAGTCACCCGAGAATAAAGGACTGTCTCTTAGAGACTGCAATGATGTTAGGTTTTTTCGTTTTGCTCCTATTACATCATGCGACGTAGAGCGCAGCTTTCCACAGTACAAACTTTGGCAGATAACCGGAAAAGATTTACGTTTGAGACACTGAGAATGTATCTTGTAGTAGGTACATTGCAATTCGGTACTGTAACTGCACTTCCTAAAGACGACCAATAGGATAAATGAAAAAATTAAAATTGCTGCATGCTTATTTCCACCATTAACACTGTGTATAATTAAACACAAATGCTTATAAAAGACAGGAGAATAAATGCTTTTCACATTCTTTTGACATTGTCATTGTGTAATGTATATTTACTTTCGGAATGTACGTACATATGTTTGTTTCCCCATACTACCGTACTCTAATCTAAATAGCAACGTTGTTACCTCAACACATCTCTCTCTACCTGCACCGAGTCAACAACCTATAGTGCATGCACAGTAAACTTATTGTATCGGGTCCATAGTCTCGAAGCCTGCATATAATATGCAGAACGACTACCTAAAACAGGGCTGGGCACCAAGAGCAAATTCTACTCTCTCACGGGGAGTTATGTGAATTCTCTTCAGCCCCTTTGTTCCCCGCCTAACACCGTGCAGCGTTGATGCCGTCACGGATGAATATTAAGCGTCCCCGTTTAGAGTTTGGGTTCATTCCCGGTACCCCGCCCTGGCCTAAACAAATCGAACGAGTCTTCTCGACTCCACCTGCACTGCGAAATTACAAAGCTCCTTTCACTGTGCAGTCTAACACCTTCCGCCATTTCTTCTTCGTCCGTCCTGTGAACAGTTTGATCACATTCCCCTCCCCTCGTGTAGGTGGTACCTGAGAGGTTACGTCCATTCTCGGCTTTTCCCCTTCAAAATTTTCTAGAGCTTCTTCAGTGGAGCAGCGTAACTCGGAGTGAGACAAGTGAACAACAGGCTTGGAGCTCACATATTCAGTTTCTTTCAGGCCCGAACCCTTTGCGAGGACGCGTTTTGCGTACCTTTTAAATTTCTCCTCCCATTTCTCCTCTTTCAATTCAATTCAGCCTAAACAAATTTGAAATTATTAACAACAGAGTGGAAATCTATGGGTAGAGTTAGGGAACAGTACATTACATAACATATGAAGTGGAAAAAAATTGTAATATCCTACCTGTATTTTAATTTCTTATTATTAGTACAAAAGTAAAGAATAAAAAATAAAAGAATCTCCGAATTCCTTTTTATTTCAGTTTTATCTCAGCAATAAGATTGAAAATGTAGGCCTATAGTTAATTCATGCGCATTGTATTTGTGAATGTGCGTGTTTACGTGCATGTGTGTATTGCTGGGCAGAATTACTGAAAGCGTTTATAAAACTCGATTTGAGGGCAGAGGCGTCGTAAGCGTGAAGCGTGCATCGTTTCACTTTTGTTTTACCTTCCGAGGGTAACGGTTCCGGCGGATGAGTTAATTTTCACCATAATGGATCAGACATAATGATCAGCTATTTTGTGCTCAATGGATACGAAATGTAAACCAGAATAACACAAAAGCAGCTGCTTATAGTTTCAAAAGAGGTACTCATACTGGTTTAAACGAACATTCGCCATCAATTTGCTGGGAATGCCGAAAAGCGATGGATTAAATCTGATACAAAATACAGCGATTAAAATTTATTCTATTGATTTCATTTTCATATTTGGTTTTATATAGTTTATCAAAGTGTTCCGTCCACCTCTATGGAGATACGGTGGACAATGAAACGAACGGGTCCGGGTGCAAATCCTGTTTGAAACAAGTTACCTGATTGAGATATTTTCCGGGATTTTCTCTTAACCCATTTAGAGCAAATGCTGAGTGACTTTCGACGCTGGATCCTGGATTCATTTCTCTGGCAATATCGCCTTCATCTCATTCAGACGCTAGATAACCATAATGGTTGATAAAGCATTGTAAGGTAACCAATTAAGAAATGTAAGTGTTCTGATTCTCTTCCATGGTCTGATGTTCATCTTTCGTCCATCTCTTTTCGTAGTGTTCATATCTCCCTCTTTTTACACGGAATTGTTTTCATAAATACAGCAGATCCTAAGATTGAAGTTCTTAAATCAAGTCGGTGTTCCTCTGGAGTAAATTTTAAGTGTTAAGGCTGGTTCACAATAAACCGGAAACGGAAACGACGAGAGCGAGAACGGAAATAATGTTAAAATAAATGTATTTAAATGTAAGCATTCACAATTAACTATTGTGAATGCTCACATTTAGATACATTTATTTTAACATTATTTCCGTTCTCATACTCGTTGTTGTTTTCGTTTCCGGCTTATTGTGAACAATTAACTATTGTGAATGCTCGCATTTAGATACATTTATTTTGACATTATTTCCGTTCTCGTTCTTGTTGTCGTTTCCGTTTCCGGCTTATTGTGAACAATTAACTATTGTGAATGCTCACATTTAGATACATTTATTTTAACATTATTTCCGTTCTCGTTCTTGTTGTCGTTTCCGTTTCCGGCTTATTGTGAACAATTAACTATTGTTAAGGCTCACATTTAGATACATTTATTTTAACATTATTTCCGTTCTCGTTGTCGTTTCCGTTTCCGGCTTATTGTGAACCAGACTTTATTGTGTTCTGGAAGTGTTAGTGCAAGTGGTACAGCAAATTTCCTAAGTTAAAATAGTGGTCTCCATTTAAAAAGTTGATAATCACTGGCCTGAAAGATAATAGTAATATGCGTTACAAGAGCGGTATGTTGAAGTTTTCATGTTCGAGGAAAAGTTTGAAAAGCGAAACGTACTTGAGCTTTTTTAATTTCCGAGAATTGAAAGAAAACATACCGCTCGTGTATCGTACATTATTTTGTGCGAAGATCGTTTATTACATACCTGAAAGAGGAATTTCTAATTAGTTGCAATGAAATCTCCATCTTGGTTTCTGTTCAATGACGGCAAATTTGCAAAACAAAAATATCTATCTTCAACATTGTTGCTTTAAAATGTTTTCTGTGTTTACTATACACCAGCAGGCCGTGATATACGTCTGTCATTTTTTCCCCCAGTCTATAAATGCGAACTTAAAACAAACGGTAAGGTTATGTAATGATTTATTTTTCATTTTAATATTTTAACAATATTATTTATATCACATATTGCAGTAATGACATCGGCAAGTTGATTTGTTGATTTTTCACGGCTTCCTTAATGTTACTTGCATCACGAATGCAGTAACTTTAGTGGAGTTGTAGAGTTTACTTAATTTTTGCAAATATTTAAAAACAATAATTAACAGTGCAATTTAGGTGAAATTGCAGTGGTAAGTTTCCAATTTATAATTATTACTACATTGAACGTCTCTAAAATAATATGTTAAAAGCCTAAATCAGTAAAATCAATATGTCACTTAAGCGGTAAGAAGAGGGAAATTGTTATGAGTGTTAAGTTGGGAATACTGAATGTGGAATTCTAGACTTTCCGCGTATTGGTTTTGTGCGGAAACCAAGCAAATACGGACGATCTCGCATAAAGTAATATACATTACAGACCATGATGGTCCACAAATAGCGGAAGTTTAATGCTGTCACTCATACAGACAGTTGCCACTATGGTACAACTCGACCGAGGCGATTGGAAACGCGGACGTAATGTGTAGGCCTACTGTCGCGATGACGCTATACGAACGCAGCAGAAATACAATGGCGCTCAGGGCTGAAGGACTCCACTGGCCTCGGTCGAGTTAATACTCATTTCTGTTCGAGGTTGGGATCATAGTGAAGCCGAAAGGATTACATTAATTCAGAAAATTCTATGACCTCATCGGGAATCGACCCCACGACCTTACACTTCCAGCGCTTTTAGTTTCATTGACGTAGGAATAAATTTATGCAAGTTTTGTGAGGATATTTACATGATCATTCATAGATGAATGATGTACATTGCGTATTCTATATTTAAAAATTAATATCAATTAAATTCTTTACAACATGAAAAAGAAACTGCTCTACTTGGCATAATTTCCCATCAACGTAACTTCATTAGGTAAAAAGATTAATAAAAATTCATAAAATTTCAATTAATATTTGAGGACCAAAATTCGCTCCGGCGCCAGCGATCGAACCCGGATCATTGGTTCTACGTACCAAGCGCTCTGACCCCTGAGCTACGCCGAATTCAATCCACAGCACCAGATCGAACCTTCCTCCTACAGTGTTATTTCCCTTTTGTGGCCTGACTCCAAGTTGGACATATAGGTTGACGTAGCGAATTTTTCTCCTCAAATATTAATTGTCACAATAACAGGTATTATTCTGTCGGACCAATTAATAACATCTTTAGCAAATTCGTCTAGCTAGCAGTGCATTATTCTGTACAGACTGCTGTGCACTTTACTGCGGAATCCCGGCCATTAGTCACTCAGCTGAGTGCGCTCCATGTATAATGGCAGTTGACTTGAAATATAAACGTCAACGTATATGCCCAACTTGGAGTCAGGCCACAAAAGGGAAATAACACTGTAGGAGGAAGGTTCGATCCGGTGCTGTGGATTGAATTCGGCGTAGCTCAGTGGTCAGAGCGCTTGGTACGTAGAACCAAGGACCCGGGTTCGATCCCTGGCGCCGGAGCTAATTTTTCTCCTCAAATATTAATTGTCACTATAACAGATATTATTCTGTTGGACCAATTAATAACATCTTTGGTAAATTCATAAAATTTTATATCCGAAGTAAGTTTTTTAGTGAACCTACATTGTTGCGAAATTTGTTGTTATTTTTAATTATTTTTTCTGTTTTGAAAGAGAATCTAAATCAATTATGTATCGTGGCTGAAATAGCTAGCATATTCATATAAGTGTCTTCTGTTAAGACTGGTGGAATAATGTAATATACCTGCTGATGACATATTAATTGAAACCGATCGGCCTGTCAATTGGCAGGGAACAATTGAAAAGGAAGATTTCGCACACTCTATTAAGACTTGGAACACGTAGAGTACAGATTGTATCACATATTCAGGGAGTGTAATGTGGTACACATACATTAGCGGTCTGCTATTGACACGTTTAATCACATTTCGTGAAATATATGATTGTCGGATCTCTGTGTGAGGTGGGCAGAAACAGATCCTATGATGAACACAGATTTTCTTCGTTTGTACAATAATAGTACTGACGGAACAATGAGTTTGTGGAGACCTTATTGACGACTATTTGAATATACTGTAATTTTTATTACAGATGTAATTGAAAAAATATGTTACTTTATCGTATCTCTATTAGAAGATATAACCAACCTGTTTATCCTATGACTTTATATTGCTTTATTTCTTCTTCCACATCTCCATCATTCTCTTCAAGATTGCACTGGCAAAAATGGGTACTGGCCAGTCAATTTAAAACCAGCTTTATCAGTTTGAAAAATTTAGACGTTTTGGGCCGTTCCATTATTTTTTTAGGAACTTCAACCGAAGCTGCACCAAAATTCTCTGATCATGTGTACAAGTATGCTGACTATTTTATTTTTAAAAAGTTAAAAATATGTTATTATGTTGTTAAATGCCAAACCTTCGAAAATAAAGCCATTAGCCTTTTTACCTTCCAATACTCCTCTTCTGTGGAACTGATCATTAAAAAGACGTCGTTGACCAGAAGCTGTTCTTGTGTCATTTCATCCTCTTTATCGCATAGAGGACTTGTGAGCGGGTACATTGTCGTGCAATAACAGCACAGCTTTGAAAACTGTACCACAACGTTCCTCCACAGTTCTTTCTCAAAGCATTGTTAATAATTAAGAATAGTACTCTCCTGTCACAGTTTTACCATAGCACAAGTTGTTCGTCATAATTATTCCGTGTTTTTTTTTTTTTGTTTCAAAAAACTTTGCCTGCTAATTTCTTGCTCATTTTTGAACGCGAAATTATTTTTGTCGGGGAGAACCAGAATGTCTCCATTCTTTGAATCTCCTTTAGTTTCTTGATAGTAATGATTAGAGATCGGATTTATAGGTTTTTACCTATTTTCTTCCTTACTTCTAAACTCACAATTTCTTAGATAATTTCCGAACCATGGTCATAAGAGTCATATATGTAAATTCCGTTGAACGTAAAAAACCCTAAATTGTACCTTAAGAACTAAAAAAAACCTAAATCATAATTAATATGTATTTTTCCATATTTACTGTGTTTTGTATAAATATATTTAGCAATTTCAATACATCTTACAATTTTTATTCTCTTCTGCATTGGAGAAAGCGATCGAATATGCGGTCTTAACCTCTTCAGTCTTTTGTTGTTTTGGATAAAATGGTAAATAGGGAATTCGTCATTATTTATGTAGCACGCTTCAGAGGCTTCACTGATTGGGACTGTATGTATTTTGGAATTTCTACTGATCGCAGATATGACATGCCAGTAGAAGGGTATGAAGTGGCTGAACTTTCTCTTGAGGTGAATGAACTGCGAAAAAGTCGTATAATTGAAATTCATGAAGTTTTTGGGCATGTTCCCAGATAGAAGACTTCAATCTTGCGTATACAAACTGAACTTTTATGTCTCTGTGCAGTCTGTCTTATTCTGGTGCTTCTGGTGTTAACACTGAATTTTTATATTTTGTGTTTTGATAAGCTATGCCAAAACAAGTGAATTCACATTTATTACGACAGTGGGCTGAAAATTATTCCAACTTTACCACCATGGAAAAAGTTATGTTATTTAAAACTGACTGTAAGCGTACAGTTTTAGCAATCAGGCCATTTTTCCGACCCCTTTCATAGTTTGGGTCCACACCTGTGGACTAACGGTTAGCAGGTCTGGCCGCGAAAACACGTG
This sequence comes from Periplaneta americana, assembly GCF_040183065.1. Classification (NCBI taxonomy): domain Eukaryota; kingdom Metazoa; phylum Arthropoda; class Insecta; order Blattodea; family Blattidae; genus Periplaneta; species Periplaneta americana. The sequence goes on from NC_091123.1 coordinate 59,367,011, forward strand.
GCCCGAGTTCGATTCCCGGTCGGGGCAAGTTACCTGGTTGAGGTTTTTTCGGGGTTTTCCCTCAACCCAATATGAGAAAATGCTGGGTAACTTTCGGTGCTGGACCACGGACTCATTTCACAGGCATTATCACCTTCATCTCATTCCGACGCTAAATAACCTAAGATGTTGATAAAGCGTCGTAAAATAACCTACTAAAATAAAAAAAATCACAGTTTGGGCAAAAAACCTAAAAAAAAACCTACTTCACCTATTCCAATAACCTAAAACTGACTTCTTAAAAACCTAAAAATCCGGTCCCTAGTAATGATAGAACCATGTTTCGTCTAAACGGTCCAAAACGTTAGAAGAATTCTTTTCAAAACGGCGGCGTAGAGACTTGAAAATTGCCCCACTGATTCATTTCTGATCAGCATTCAGGCATTTAAGGATCAATTTAGCGGAAAATTTTCTCATACTCAAATTATAATGTACACTATGAGAGACACGTTGATAGGACATTTTCGAAGTCTGTGATATATGAATACGTTAGAGCACAATTCGTCGATCCTTCAAAATCACATCATCCACGGCATCGGCATATACTAGAGTGGTTATAGAAACAGGTCTTCCAGTACGGTATTCTTCTTTGGTCCTCGTTTTCCCTCTCTGAAATTCCACGACCCAATATTTTACTGTGGCGTACGAAGGACAATGATCCTTCAATGTATCCACTATAATCATATCTGCATAAATTCCCTTGCCGAACAAACCTTTTCGAAAAGTTACTTTTTCACCAACCGATTCTCAATTTCATCATCATCATCATCATCATCATCATCTTCATCATCATCATCATCATCATCGACGGCAAGGATTAGACTTATTAGCTTGTTCCGTCTCACAATTGTTCATGCCATATTTTCAGAGGCCGATCCTCTTTTCTTCTTCTTCTTCTTCTTCTTCTTCTTCTTCTTCTTCTTCTTCTTCTTCTTCTTCTTCTTCTTCTAGGGTTATAACGGAGTAAAATTTTCGTTAATCTATTATTTGACGTACGTTGTACATGGTCCCTCCAATTTGTTCTGTATCTTTCTATGATACATGTAATTGATTTCAGTTTCAATTCTTGTCTGATAACATTTTCTTTATGGTTCTACAGTGAGTAGGCTATCCAGCCACAAATCGGAGAAATCTCATGCCCGATGACTCAGTTTGTTGTAATTGATCTGATGTTAACGTCCAGTTTTCACATCCATACAGCAATAAAGGTATGCAATGGCCTTATATAGTGTGATTATTCAAGCTCAATTTTATAAAAGTTGAAAATTTGTATCTGACATGGTTTCCTTAATAATAATTCACAATATAGAATCGGCTAAACATTCATTATCAAATATGGAGTAACTATTTAAAGAACAACATAAACTTTTCTATGGTAACTGCTTTCGTTTTTGTTTATAACGAAGGTAAATGACTAACTGTATATCAGTATAATCAAAGCCACCGTTTCTGGCGTGTGAATTAAGTAGTGGGAACGTTGAGAACGAGTATCTTATCTTTGTCGCAATGTGTGGGCGAGAAAGCTGACAACTATAATTGGCAGGCTACTGACGTGACTTCTGTTTGGAGGTGACACCTCTCTCAGCCGAAGTGGCAACAGATGCCACTGACAGGGTAAAGTACTCAAGGACACACCCCAGCAGCTCGAAGTGCGAGTATCTTGCCTTTACCGCAGTCATTGGACAATAAGACTGACAACTGTGATTGGCAGATTGCTGATGTGACGTGTACTTGGGTGGTACCGTTCTCAGCTACGCTGGCAACAAGTGCTCACTGACTGGCTTCTTAGATAAGGACACACACCAGAAACGCTGGCGCTGGTTGTAGCCCTTATTTTGTACAAGGCGTTGCAAAAAACTGAAGTGAAAGTTGTATGATAATGGTGATACCATCGCTGTCAACGCTTCTGTGTACCGGGAGCATCCGCTTCCATGCAAGATAAATGATTGGGATTTCAAACAGTAAGTTTTCCAGGAGGTCGAGGTCTCTCCACACATCGGTAGGAGTAATCTGGCATTCCTCGAACTCTTTCCGAATACCTGTGTTAACTGCTACAACTCCATATCAATGTGCTGCTGTGGTTCTTCGGACCGTTAATCCCATGGAACACGTAATGAAGCCATGTGGAGGATGTAGTTGTGTAAGGATGACCGGACAAAGGTTTTGATTTTCATGCATACGAATTGAGCACAATATACCTGAAAACCCCTTATTTCTTATTCGAATAGAGCACAAACAATCTAAAATTTTTCATTCGCGTTGAGCACAAAAATTTTTAAATCGTTCATTCCCGTTGAGCACAAAAAATTTTAAATCGTTCATTCCCGTTGAGCACAAAAAATTTTAAATCGTTCATTCCCGTTGAGCACAAAAAATTTTAAATTGTTCATTCCCGCTTGACGGTTGTCAGCCCACTTTGAGGTCTGTGGATATAGAGGGGAAAAATTGGATCGGTGTCGGTTAGAGTTCCCGAGTAGCTCAGTGGCAGAGCGTTGGTACGTTAAACCAAAGGTCCCGGGTTCGATACCCGGCTCCGGAACAATTTTTCCCTCGAAATTATTCAAATCAACTTTACAGGGAGTTATACCTGAAAATCTTGATTTGCATAATACACGTCACTGTTCGTTAACAGAAAACCACAATTTAAGTCACACGGAGTTAGTGTGCACTCGAAGTTGGTTGCTTGACGGTTGTCAGCCCACTTTGAGGTCTGTGGATATAGAGGGAAAAATTGGATCGGTGTCGGTTAGAGTTCCCGAGTAGCTCAGTGGCAGAGCGTTGGTACGTTAAACCAAAGGTCCCGGGTTCGATACCCGGCTCCGGAACAATTTTTCCCTCGAAATTATTCAAATCAACTTTACAGGGAGTTATACCTGAAAATCTTGATTTGCATAATACACGTCACTGTTCGTTAACAGAAAACCACAATTTAAGTCACACGGAGTTAGTGTGCACTCGAAGTTGGTTGCTTGACGGTTGTCAGCCCACTTTGAGGTCTGTGGATATAGAGGGAAAAATTGGATCGGTGTCGGTTAGAGTTCCCGAGTAGCTCAGTGGCAGAGCGTTGGTACGTTAAACCAAAGGTCCCGGGTTCGATACCCGGCTCCGGAACAATTTTTCCCTCGAAATTATTCAAATCAACTTTACAGGGAGTTATACCTGAAAATCTTGATTTGCATAATACACGTCACTGTTCGTTAACAGAAAACCACAATTTAAGTCACACGGAGTTAGTGTGCACTCGAAGTTGGTTGCTTGACGGTTGTCAGCCCACTTTGAGGTCTGTGGATATAGAGGGAAAAATTGGATCGGTGTCGGTTAGAGTTCCCGAGTAGCTCAGTGGCAGAGCGTTGGTACGTTAAACCAAAGGTCCCGGGTTCGATACCCGGCTCCGGAACAATTTTTCCCTCGAAATTATTCAAATTATTTTGTTCATTCCCGTTGAGCACAAAAAATCTTTAATCGTTCATTCCCGTTGAGCACAAAAAATTTTAAATCATTCATTCCCGTTGAGCACAAACAATTTTTAATCGTTCATTCCCGTTGAGCACAAAAAATCTTTATTCGTTCATTTCCGTTGAGCACAAAAAATTTTTAATCGTTCATTCCCGTTGAGCACATAAAATTTTAAACCGTTCATTCCCGTTGAGCACAAACAATTTAACACATTCTTCTTCCCATTTTCTACAACCTTAGGACTGACAGCATTGATTTTGCTGGTAACTTACGGTTAAAAATGTTAGTCAAAATTATTCTGCTGGTATGGTTAAATATGTTGGTCAGAATTATTTTGCTGGTAAGGTTAAATATGTTGATCAAAATTAAAATCATGTAACTGTTTTAATTAAAAAGATTTGCAGTGATAGGCTGCTCGTTTTACATAGTCTAAACGAGAAATTACTCCTGTCTTATATTTTAATAATGCATGTGCCAAAATATCTCGTTTTTTATGTTACGTCGAGCGGATTTCTTTTGGCGATTGCAGCTTCTTATGTTATTATTAGAGCTAGGATTTTGATGACCTATAAATCATGAAAAAATTTCCTAAAACAATGCATTTATGAACTAAAAATCTTTCAAAAACGCCCTTTAAAATGCCCTAAAAATTGATCTTACAGAATTGGCTTAGTAGGAATATTAATATTTAGACTAGTAATTAAATTAAATTCTAGTACCAGCATTCAAGTTTATTTAATTTTACATAATTTTTCTAAGTAGTACATTTTAATTAATTATTTTACCTAATCTAGTTCCATGTAGTCCACCACAAGGCCACTCATCCGGAACTAGCAGCTATAGAGGAGTCTATGTTGAAGGGGTGGTTGGACTGATCCATGGGGTAAACTACGTTAAAATGGCACTATTTGTGAAGAAAACGGTTAAAATAATATACAAAATAATGGGTATTAATGGTCAAAATATATAGAGAAAATATAAAAAAATTTAAATAAATAATATTTTGCATTAATAATGGAAATTTATGGCCAAAATTGAATGAAAATACCCCAAAAATGACCGAATAAAACAACAAATACTGTTATGAGTTGTAAGAGGCAAAAAATGCAAAAAAAAAATGCCTTAACAAATATATTTGAAAACACTCAGTTTATCACATAACATGAAAACACTAAAGCAGCTATGTTTCTGGCTTATTAGAAAAAAGATGCAATTTCATCAAACTCCTAGCCCTAGTTATTATATGTCTCTGTCTGTATTCCTTTTAGAACCAAAATGAAAAAGTGCATATATGTTTGGATGTGGACTGATAAAATTATTATTGAATTTAGAATGGAATGCACTCTAGGCTTGTAGAATGGGGGAATGTAGGCACTCTATGCATTGTGCTCTTCTCGTGGAATCGTTTATACTGTTGTTTGTGCTCAACTAGAATGACATCGATGTAAGCGCAAATAGTGATTTCTGACCATTGCCATTGTGCTCAACAAGTACCAACTCGTTACTTTCAGTTTTTTTTTTCAACATCCCTGTAGGCTATATGTTGTTGTTTTAGTCAACTGTCCGAAGACAGGTCTGAACCTCACAAGTGGTACCAAGAAAGCATCACTTATGAGGCAACTAGGCCAGGAGATAATGGGGTAGGGTGGCCACTTTCTTTCGCCCTCCAATGTTTACATCGCCGAATAGCTACATATTACACTAGTCAGACTTCAGATGCATATTGTTCTTCCTCTGACACATATCACTCCGTATAATAAGGGGTTCACAACAAGAGTGAACCAAGTCCATCTGGAATAGTTCTGAGATATTGAGTCTTAAAGTTCCTGGCTCACGCTTAGCAACCTTCACCTTCCATAGGAAATGCTGCCCTCTGTGGAGCAACAAATGAATTAAGGACTTTGTTTGTTATGGCAATGAATAAATCTAAGTTTTCTTCATCCGAGATTGTATTAATCCACAAACTGACCACAGGTGGACTTGGTCCACTATGGTTGTGAGCCCCTCTTATTATACTGAAATTAAAGAAAATTTAATCTTGCTCTCTTTCTGGCTTTAGTGATTTATTACGTTTTATTACACTTCTTACTGTGTGTTGAAATTAAGCTGTTAACAGATTATCGAAATAATGTCAAACTACAAAGTCTCCTTCCTGTAAAATTTTTCATATCAGCTTTATATCGAAATCTTTTCGAGGGTGATTTTTTTTTGTAAACGTGATGGCTATCAGAGCATGTGGGGGAATACGCTTGGTTGGTTTTGTTGGCTCGCGTTGCCGTGGTGGTTGTTAGAAACAACACGAAGCAAACAGTAACATCACGATGGCCGATGAGATGAAGTAAGTTGTTGAGAGAGGAAATGACGTCTGATTTGGTGTTGATTCCTCTTCTTTCTCTTTCTCTGTTTCTCCTAACCGTCTCCCTCTCCCAGAAACTTGGAGAGAAGTCTTGATGTTTGGGATAGATGAAGAGTTCGCTAGGATAGGAGGAGGTTCGTTCAGTTGGGTAAATCAACTTGTGTGCTGTTGCATTATTGCGAGTTTCCTCCACTTCTCCCTTTCCATCCTCGTCGCTTTGAAGACTCCTACACACGATCCTAAATATTAAAAGTCACGGAAGATCAATATAATAGTCACTGATTTGCTTGCAAATCGTACTATATGTTCCTTACATTTTATATCAGCTAACTTTATATAATTCTACACGAAACCAAATAATGTGAGATGGCTGGATGTATTTGAGTGTAAGACGAAGTAGTACCATGTCCTTTTCCGTGGCTCATTGGGCAGCTTCTAGCTAACCTGAGTGTGATTCACGTGATAAATGAAATAATGTACATCGTATGCCTCCAAAATCTCCTCCGCCCCCCCCCCCCCCAAATTTATATCATTGTCTCCAATCGCAATTTCTTCAGTAACATATTTATAACTTGTTATCTGTGGTATCCTTTAATCAATATGAAAATAGACCAAGAAAGATAGTTTATTTCTTTCGCCACAAATACAGTATCTATATACTTTAAAATCAAGGTATATCTATGCTTCTTCAGTCTATTGTAATGAAAAGTTGAGCTTCATTTTCACACTTCTATTCACTTGTGTAACGCAAATATTTTTACTTTACTTTAAATGATCCGTTTTAATAGTAGGCCTACTGTTTATCACTTAAAAAGTAAGAAATATAGTTACAATACTATTTATAAACGACTGATACATTTTCATATTTCTGTGAATTATAAATACCGATTTTTGTATGTAGCAATGCAACATTAGAAACGATATATTTGAGGAGCTTGGTATAAAAAGTTGGACAACTTCACTTTTGCTTTCTTTACAGGAGAGGCGAAAAACCATATACTTGGAAACCAATGTCACGGTTATACGTAAATTTTTTTAAACATTCTCATGTGTCATAGAAATATATTTTCTATCTCAAAATGTGATTAAAATTAATATTCACGTCGAAATTTAAGTTTAAAAAGTGGAGTTGTCCATCTCTGAAACTAAGTCATGGAGTTGTCTGTTTTTGAAACCAAACGAAGCTATATTTAAAGTGAAATTGTCTACTTTTGAAGTCTCTTCTAACTCGGTTTGAAAGCAAATTTATGTAAAACATTAGCCTACTTATTCATCCACAAACCGATTATATAAATAATAGGCAATGTTGGATTTCCAATGCGTGATGGGAAAATGTGATACGAATGTGGGCTTCTCATTGGCTAGTGAAGGAATTATCCTAATTTGAAACCAAGCCACAATTGAGTTGTCTACATTTTGATTCTAAAGCGCACAATTAAGTTCTATTTTCTCTCTGCTCTGTCCGTTTTTTAACCTAAACAGTTCCAGAATCGCATTCAGCACACAAAATTCTATGGGAAACAATCAATATCTCGAAATCCCAAAAAATGGAGTTTTCTAACTTTGATAAGTATTATGCTCTTCAATTGGTTGATACAAAAATTCAAAGCGTTTTTTCCCTATGACAAGTTTTTGTTTAAGATGAATATAAGATTGTAATTAATCAGTAGGCCTAACATATTCTCCTACATTATCTATGACTCTCTGCCAACGGTGAAGTAGTTTTTCGATTCCCCGTCTGAAGAAATCTGCTGGTTTGAAGTTAAAAAAGTCGTCAAGCCAAGTTTGTAAAGCATCTTTGTTATCGAAGAGGTTCCCTTGAAGATTGTTGAATAGACAACGGAAAAGGTGGAAATCTGTAATAGAATATGAGGTATGTGGAATCGTCTTCCAACCAGGCTACTGGATAGTTGCTTTCGTCATGTGCGGGCGTGCTTTGTCCTATTGCAGTAGCACTTGATGCAGTCTTTCTGGTAATTTTTCTTCAATTTCGGCCGAAAGGCGTCTGAGTTGTTGGCAATAAATGTCAGCAGTTACGGTTACATTCCTGGAAAACAATTCGTAGTACACGACGCCTTCTTTATCCCACCAGACGCATAATATTATCTTCTGTGGATGGACACTAAATTTTGTATGGGGTGTTGTGTGTTGAAACAACAGAACCATTTTCTTGCAGTGCATTGTCCGATGGCATTCTTCCCTACACGGCACAAATGTTTCGAGCCACCTCCGCTGCCTATCCTTCTCTATTAATCTCACACGGAAGAATATGTCGGAAGCGTACTCTCCCTACCCAAATTGACACTATCTTCTTCAGCCCACAAATAGCACAAAATTTCATCAAATCCGCAAAATTCAAGGCGTATTTACAAGCACAACACTCCAAATAACAAATTGAAAATGACAAACGATAAACAATCTCCTAACAATGCAGAATTATGATGACGAACAAAAATGCTACGAACTTATGCATCAACATAATACAAAAGCTATATTATAATGTGCATTTGCGCAAAGTTCATAACAGACATCTGAGGAAACTTACTTTAACTATACAATTCATAAAAGAAATCAAATAATTACTTCTTCAACTATTTCTAAAAGTAGATCTTTCAACGTTAGGCAAACGTGTTAAAAATTGATGATGATGATTATTATTACTATTATTATTATTATTATTATTATTATTATTATTATTATTATTATTATTATTATAAGGTAGCTTGCGAAACGTTTTCTTAATACCAGTGCGAAACGTATTTTAGCACCAACATTCATCTGTTTGTGCCGATTGTCAATTTGTTTCCCACCATATGCCACATGCAACCGATCAATACAGTGATTCAAACAATGTCAGACCAACTATTAAAATGATTGTTTTTTGGTTAAGAAACGTATACAAATTAATAAATTGTTCCAGCAATTATTTTATTGATAATTATATTAGACAATTAAGAATTAAGTGCAATTATAAAAAATAGGGGGCTCCAGGGAATCTATCTTCAGTCGAATGCTCTACCACTCAGCTACACCACTTCCTACTTTGAATGTGATAAACAGAGACCGGATTTTAAAGGGAATCTCTTTCTTTATTTCAACACAAAACATGAAATAATTAATTACGATGTTCAAAACTATCTTCCACCGACCAAATTATGTGGTTTTGACTTCCCTTTTTTAGTCCATATTGCCTTTTTTCCCCCTTTTTTAAAAACATCCCTTATTTTAGTCCTTTTTTACAGAATATCGCAAACATTTAGATAATTTTCCTGTATTTTTCCGATAGGGCTATAACTTCCTGAGCAAGCGAAAATAAACATCGTTCTTCTTCTGATTCCAGACATTGAAAACTAATAAAGTGTGCTGATTTAGAGTTCAGGATAAAAAGAAAATTTTCACCTCTGGTTTCAGTTGATGTTGAGCGGTCATTTTCTGTTTATAAAAACATTCAGGATTCAAAGAGGCAGAATCATATTGAAATGTTGAATGTGATCTAATACAACACTTTCCTTATATTGTGAAGCGATAAATATAAGCTTGTGTGTGGTGTGTGTATCCATGAATATGCTGAAGTTTGTTTTCAATTAAAATAACACCCTTTTGAGGGAGTAATCTAGTCCTTTTTGAAGTCCTTTTTTGACTATATCAAATACAACACTTTCCTTATGTTGTGAAGAGATAAATGTAAGATGTGTGTGCCATGTATATCCATGAATATGCTGAAGTGCGTTTTGGGGAGCAATAGTCTATAGTCCTTTTTCAAGTCCTTCTTTTTGGCTATAACTTTCCCTTTTTCTTTGTCCCTTTTTGATGAAAAATGTCCCTTTTAAAATCAGATCTCTAGTGATAAAGTTTCATTATTACAATGAAGGAGAGAATACGACAGTGGAAAACTCGAGGGAATTATCTCTATCTATACATTCACTCTATACATACAGTTTAAAAAATTAGTGTGAAAATTATTATATTTTGTTCGTAGAATTGCTCCACTCGCCCAGCGGTCATGTTTCACAAACATACCTGCTCGCAAAATAAAATGTAATTTTTAACGCTTGTACCGTAGGGGAGAGTCTGGTATTAACTATTGTCATATTCTAGTGACATAGTGTACTGCTTATCAAACCGTGAGCAACTATCAGAAACAGCTCTTTACTTCACATATGAAATATATATTGATTAGAAACAAACATTTTATTTATATCTGACAGGTAACTTAGCAATAAAGGAATATTTATATCATGTTAAGGTTATAACAATGCATTACGGCTAACTAATATTATAATTGTACATACAAAATGTCCTGCCAAAAGGCAGGTCTTTCACTGCAAACCCAGCATTCTCCAATCTTTCCTTATTTTCTGCCTTCTTCTTAGTCTCTGCATATGATCCATATAATCTTAATGTCATCTATGGTCTGATTTCTTCTTCTACCCCCAACTTTTCTCCCGTTCACCATTCCTTCCAGTGCATCCTTTAATAGACAGTTTCTTCTCAGCCAGTGACCCGACCAATTCCTTTTTCTCTTCCTGACCAATTTCAGCATCATTCTTTCTTCACCCACTCTTTCCAACACAGCTTCGTTTCTCATTCTGTCTGACCATTTCACACGCTCCATTCTTCTCTATATCCACATTTCAAATGCTTCTAGTCGTTTCTCTTCACTTCGTCGTAATGTCCATATTTCTGCCACATACAATGTCACACTCCACACAAAGCACTTCACTAGTCTCTTCCTTAGTTCTTTTTTCCAGAGGTCGGCAGAAGATGCTTATTTTTCCATTAAAAGCTTCCTTTGTTATTGATATCCTCCTTTTGACTTCCTGACAGCAGCTCATTTTACTGCCTATAGTATAGACCCCAAGTATTTGAAACTGTCCATTTGTTCTACTGCCTCATTTAGTATTCGCACGTTTACCTTCTTTATTTTTTTTTTGCGACAACAATGGTCTTCGTCTTGTTGGCATTTGTCTTCATTCCATACTACTCATAGCTGTCATTTAGCTCAACTAACATATCCCTTAGTATCGTCTCTTCTTCTGCTAATAACGCTATATCATCAGCAAATCTTGTGCACTTTATTCTTCTTTCTCCTACTGTCACCCCTCCAATGTTCTGAAAAGTTCTTCACTATTTACTCCAAGTAGATGTTGAACAGAGTAGGTGATAAAGGGTATCCTTGTTGTACTATATAAGAAGGAAAATAATTGCAATAATTACTGGGATGAGATAAAATGTATGTTACACGTGGCTAGAAGTCCATTATGTATTCGTAAGAAATTATGATTTAAGCCACTTATAACATAAATAATTATTACCACACATGTGAGAAAAGTCACTTTATTTCACATGTTCAGAAAAGGCATACTTCTTATTTTAATGGTAAATAAATTACTTTTATTTACTATCATAACAAAATTAGATGTGTTCTAAACAGTTTTACGTATGGAAAATGGGACTTTCCTGAATGTCGTGAAATAAAGTACTTGATCACACATTTCGTAGCCTACTATATTTTATAACTATAAAAATAATAGCATTCTGTTTCTATGCGGATTAGTATTTCTGTTATGGTAATAAGAAAAATATGATGTATGCAACTTGTGTATGGTATTGATCCCTTCTTGTCCGTGTAATTTCAGCATAGACTCCAGCTAAGAATCTTTCCGCTTATGTATCGCTTCACTCAAATTGCAATTATCTACGATGCGGTAAACAAACTTTATCTTCTTGTATGAATGCGGAGTAAGTAATAATAATAATAATAATAATAATAATAATAATAATAATAATAATAATATGATAATAATAGTGATAATAATAATAATATGATAATAATAATATTAATAATAATAATAATAATAATAATAATAATAATAATAATAATAAAATTCTGTACCTCCTTTTTAAGAGCATAAGATCTTGACCTCTTGCCCCATCTATCTTTGTGTACGTATTATCAATGGCTGTTAGGGAAAATGAACTATAAACAGGAATATCACTGATAACTTGATTTAGAAATGAATTTTTACTAGATGAAAAAATAAAATTGTAAATCTTGTGAGGCAGATAACCGTATTAAGATGTCATGTCCACAGCTGTGGAGTAACGGTTAGCATGCCTGACCGTGAAAAAAGCGACCCCGGGTTCAAATCCTGGTTGGTACAAGTTACCTGATTGAGGTTTTTCCGGGGTTTTCCTTCAACCCATTAAGAGCAAATGCTGGGTAACTTTCGGCGCTGGACACTGGACTCATTTCACTGGCATTATCACCTTCATCTCATTCAGACGCTAGATAACCATAGCAGTTGTTAAAGCGTTGTAAAATGACCAATTAAACAAAGATGTGAAGCAATTTAAGAAACCTGTTTTGTTGTCCCCAAGATGTGGCAAGTGTAATAGAATATTACAAAATAAATTGCTTTATTTGGTTGCTTCATTCTGTCACTGAACGAGCCAATTGCTTTGAGCTTCGCAAGTTATCTGCTCTTTTCAGTATAAAAGAGTAACTGTAAAGGAAGCTAAGTGTTTGTTAATTATTTACGAAGCATTACTCAAATACTACATTAGCTGTCAGAAAATATCGTTATAGTTAATCGAATAATGTCATGAGACTTATACAAGTAAGGCATGCTTCTAAAGACTATTAATTTGCATAGAAACAACATTTTCCTCTTACCCTTTTACTGAACTATGTTTTATTATCTGTAGACATTGAGTATGTTGCTTTACAGTGTACTATCTATCATTCGTGAATAATTTGGAGCCGGTGCATTATCCAAGGAAAAAGGCGATTATACCATGTTATTAATTTGTAGAATTTTAGAAAACCAACGGAGTTTACTAAGTATTTAATAATAACTATTTACACCACTTACATTATTAAGTTAGATTGTTTTACACTTTAATACCTAATTCAAGTTAATAAATGTAATAGATATTATTATTATTATTATTATTATTATTATTATTATTATTATTATTATTATTATTATTATTATATCTAACATTTCGATTCTCGTACATTTTTCCCAGTCTGTAATTCCCAATGACAATTTTTCTCAATGTCTTTTTCCCAAAGATATTTTCCCCGAACTGCAATTTCCCAAGACTAAAGATCCTAATTCCTAAATTGGCCACTTTTTCCAAACGTCATTTGCAATTGCATTCCCAAAGAATTCAGACAACATATACTTACTTACTTACTTACTTACTTACTTACTTATGGCTTTTAAGGAACCCGGAGGTTCATTGCCGCCCTCACATAAGCCCGCCATAGGTCACTATCCTGAGCAAGATTAATCCAGTCCCTACCACCATATCCCACCTCCCTCAAATCCATTTTAATATTACCCTCCTATCTACGTCTCGGCCTCCTCAAAGGTCTTATTACCTCCGGTCTTCCAACTAACACTCTATATGCATTTCTGGATTCGCCCATACACGCCACATGCTCTGCCCATCTCAAACTCAGACAACATATAATTTTCCGAAATTGTTTACTTAGAAATACAAGATGAAAATGGTGTAGTTCAAGTATTTCAGTATTGATGGAGTCTTCATTCCCTCCATAGTGAAAAGTTCGTGTTCGTTGATACATTTCCTTCAGTCTGTTGGCAGATTCTCTCCGCAACATGCCAAAACGCGTATAGGGGTGAGCGATGTCGCCAGATACGCGTCTGCAGAGCCGCGGGCCATCGAGGCGGTCTAAGAAACTTGCAGGGGTGAGGGAAACAACATGAAAGAGCCTGCTTGCTAACAGCCTCGAAGTTGCTGCGGATTTATCAGCACAAGAAATCATGTACTAATATCTGTATGTGACACTAGTCTTGGAGTTGCAAAAATAGAAATTTTACCCCGTCAGTAGCATTTCATAAATACATACATACATACATACATAACCTAAGCTGTTGATAAAGTGTCGTAAAATAACCTACTAAAAATACATACATACATACATACATACATACATACATACATACATACATACATACATACATACATATATACATACATACATACATGAAACCCTACTGCAGTGGCTACGAGATATACATAATGCTGCTATTCAGATCTGAGTCTGCGTAGGCCTATTCGTAGTTGAGTAGACGATGAGCTGTTGCCAAAGTACTCAAACTTTCAGCCTAATTTTCTAATTAACCATGCACTTAATTATAAAACTCATAAGTTTTTATTTATTTTAATGAGCTCTATTGCCCCATTCGATATCCATAGTCATATTAGGTCTACTTCCATCTGCGTGTTATGTATGTATGTATGTATGTATGTATGCATGTACGAGGCGCGTCCATAAAGTAACTTTCCCACTCGTCCCACAGCTAGAAAACCATTATGTTGCGCGAAGCGACTGCGTGTACGTTGTAGAGTAATGTCCTGGCATAGCGCATGCGCTAGGGGAACTTCCCGAGTGCTCTCAGTAGCTTAGTTGCATTAGTTGAAAATGGACGTTCCTATTCCAGTTCCTGCCGCCTGTGAAATGCGGTCAATGATAAAGTTTTTGAATGCCCATTGAAATTGATCGTCAGCTGTGCCAGGTCTATGGGCCTAACGTCATGAGCTGCGTTGCTCCACAAGGTCGTCTGTGATGATGGTTGGCCTCCCACTGCACTCCTCGTCATGCACATTTTAGCGTCCTGCTGAAAATTGTCTACAGCAGCAACGCACCATCTGCTTGCCCATAGACCTCGCACAGCTGACGATCAATTTCAATCGGCGCTATGCCGTGTGCATTCAAAAACTTTATCACTGACAGCATTTCATACGCGGCGAGAGCTGGAATAGGAACGTCCATCTTTAACTAATGCAACGAAGCTACTGAGAGCACTCGGGAAGTTCCCCTAGCGCATGCGCTATGCCAGGACATTACTCTATCACGTACATGCAGTCGCTTCGCGCAACATATGGTTTGCTAGCTGTGGGACGAGTGAGAAAGTTACTTTATGGACGCGCCTCGTATGTATGTATGTATGTATGTATCGAATGCCTAGCCATTTTACTTTACGTGATTCGGGTTCCGCATATTGCGGATAGATGGCAGAACTGTGACCCATTTTCTACTTACACACTACTTCGGTCCACGCTGTACGTCATGTATATCTGTGGAGAATTATGTGATTATTCCACAGCAAGAAATTATTAAAATGAGGACGTATTTGATAATACCGGTACTTGTTTTAGGCCTATGTTTAAATGTTCCATCAGTTTGTGAAAATGTTTGTCGTGTTCATTATTTAAGCGAATTAGTTGATGAAGTATCTACTATGTTTATAAAGTCGCTGAGATTTTGACGGTAATTTTGGATCATGAGAGCTTATCACCATTAAGTGAATGTAAGTGTAGGCCATACATATTTTACGCGTTTCATGCACAATTATGTATCTTTCTTCCAATTACTTTCCTCCTAAATAAGCTCAACAGACATCCCATCCCTTTCCTAAACGTGAACACATCCCTCTCCCTTCGCTTTCTTTAGTATCAGATTAAACAGCTTTGCGCTTTACGAAGAAGCTGTGCAATCTCTCCGCATTGACCTCCATGTATGAGGAGCTAAGTGGTGTGATATAGTGGCCATTTTTGTAAATGCATATTTAAAAGACCTTGTATTACATGAAGTAGCTAGGAGCTGCGTGAAATCTTAATGCCTGTAGCGAGGGGAGGGGTGAAGAGGAATGAAAGAGAAGTGCAAGGCTGTGAGTTCTAATTGAAAGAGATGATGTTTAATGAATTTTTAATGGAAGTGGAGGAAAAGGAGCGGAAAACAAGCATGGCAAGTGTATACACTTTTATTCTTATGTCACACTTAAGCACACAGTGGATAGAGCTACTGCAGCTTGCGAAATAAAGTGGGAACACGAGCGTGAGATCAATGCAAAAGAGTTATATATCTATTCGAGAAATAAATTTCCGTAATTTAATTTAAAGATTTAGTAGCTCTCCGTTTTATTAACAAGAAGCAAATCAGAATACCTCAAATTGATGACAATTGTTTAAAAAAACATATCAAAGTTTTATGTATTAATTTATTACAGTATCTCATTATCTTAATCTTTTTTATGCAGCGTTAGTTGAACAACAATAATGTTGTCTTTCCACAGTGGAGACTCAAGCTTCAAGAAATCCAAGTGGAATATTTGTAGTTAAAAAGAATAGTAATAAGAGCAAGTCTCGTCCACCGTTGTGGCTGAGGGGTTAGCGAGTCTAACTCCGAACCCAGCGGTCTCGGGTTCGATTCCCTGTCAGAACGAGTTGCCTGGGTGAGGTTTTTTCGCGGTTTTTCCCTCACCCCTATGGATGAATGTCAGGTAACCCCACTCATCTTCGCCACTTCCTTTCCTCCCCCATCATCCTTTCCTCATCATCCCTTTTTTGGTTTTCAGATCACTCTACCGGCGGCCTCCCGAAGCTGCTGACTCTCTCGACCGGCCTCCGTGGAATGTAGTTTAACAATATTGGATGACTTCTGCAATGGCACCCGAGGCGGACCTACTCGGAGGAGGAGTTTCGCCTCGGACCGACAAGGGGGCCTTGGAGGAATTTGCCGAAGCAGGAATTGTATATTAATTCTGTCGGCTGTAGGGACCGGACGTTAAGAGAGTCATGGGGTTAGGGCGGTGCGCGTAGGGGATCTGTGGCATGCAACTCATTCCATATCGAGGGTTAGCGCAATAGATCTCAATAGGTCGCAGTGCTGGGCCATCCGTGCCACCCTCAGTTAAATTCCATTCCATTCCAAGGCAAGTCTCGGGTTTCTTCCTTCTGACTTCTCATTCCATTATCTTTTTGACACAACAATAGCTGAAAGACTAGGCCGTTCAAGCAATCCAAATGGAATTAATATAATGTTAAATAGATTTTCTCGGGTTACTGCGGTCTACCTTATCATTTCCTTAACGTTTTTCAACGCAACGATAGCTGGTCGACTCTAGCGTTGTCTTTCTACATGGCTCGGGAAAATCTCAAGGAATTTACGTGGAATTTATCATAGCGGACAAGAACGGTGTTGGGACAGGTTTTCTCAGTTTATTCCGGGCTGGTTTGTCATTCCTTAATCCCTTTTACACTACGATAGGTGACTTGGGCGTTGTCTTCCCACACCAGGACAGGGTTCAAAGAGTACTAGTGGAATTAGTATAGTGAATAAGAATGATGTTAGGGTAGGTTTCTTCTGGTTACTCCAATTTGCCTTATCAGTCCCTTGATTTTTTTTCACACCAGATATCAGAGTGCAAGGAATTCAAGTGTAATTTAGTATAGTGGACCAGAACGATGCTAGTGAAGGATTTTATTGGTTACTCCGGTATGATTTATCGTTCCCTTAATCTTTTTGATACAGTAGAGAATTTTTGCCATAACGTGTTTCTTGTTACCGTAAATTATAATGTCAAGTGACTGAATGCGGTAATTACAATAGCGGAAAAATAGTTTTTTACCCAGTCATCTGTCACTGAATATGTCAAAGACAAGGAAAATGAAAGAAAATCATACATTTCGCATTTTGTATACAATTTCGAATTATATCGCGGATTAAAAAACTACACTGATATAGTTTACATACTTTTAAATATCAAATTACTTACTTTGGCAGCATTTGGTCACACTTCGCATTTATCGTGATT
This sequence comes from Periplaneta americana, assembly GCF_040183065.1. Classification (NCBI taxonomy): domain Eukaryota; kingdom Metazoa; phylum Arthropoda; class Insecta; order Blattodea; family Blattidae; genus Periplaneta; species Periplaneta americana. Next base: position 59,384,495 of record NC_091123.1, read on the forward strand.
GCGAAAATCTACCAACTCTAATAATAATTTATTATTATGCATGTTTATTCATGTCACAATTATTATATTACACCTAACACACATAATGCGATAAATTAGGACCATTGTTGAATTATTGTGAAGCTTTTTTATTTCTTGCTTTGTACGTTACATTAATTTTGTCTTCAGTGAAAAAAAAATTGATTTTATATTTTACATTTATACTTTCGTAAAGTTTTCATAGTAACAGATTTCGAAGCTACAATCGAAGGTATCTACAATTAGCTTTCAACTATAAAATACATGACATATAACATTAAATCAATGATTAAGTTCCTTAAAGTAAAATTACAACACATTGTACTAGAGTGAATCCCTGCTTATGTTGGTATTGTCAGAAATGAAATGACGGACACGTTTGCCAGAAAGGAGCAATAATACAAAGCAAATCCTTTAGGAAACAAGAATTCAAGACATAAGAAACAATCGCAATTAAAAACACAGCAAACGTTAAACAAAAATATTAGAAGGAATAACTTAAGCTTGAGAGATGAAAAAGGTTAAGGGTGTTCGAGAATAAGGTGCTTAGGAAAATATTTTGGGTTAAGAGGAATAAAGTTACAGAAGAATGGAGAAAGTTACACAACGCAGAATTGCACGCATTGTATTTTTCACCTGGCATAATCGAAGAGGTGGATTCCAAAGTGTCCCAAGTCCTTAGTTTAGGATTTTAACTTACTTTATTCAAATTTTAATTCATCCTTTTCAAGCCTAAGTTTATTTAACAGATTCTCCTAAGTCTTGACTTAGTGTCTGCATGTTTTTCAAACGGATTTAAGGACGTCAGAATTATTTTTTGAGTTTTTGTAATTTTTCTCATAACTTGTCATTTGGACTTAGTCCAGTTTGGAATCCACCTCTTCAATTAGAAACATTAAATCCAGACATTTGAGATGGACAGGACCTGTAGCACATAAAGTGAATTCAGAAGTGCATATATTGTATAGTGTTAGTTGGAAGACCTGAGGCAAAAATACCTTTGAGAAGGCCAAGACGTAAATGGAAGAATAATATTAAAATGCATTTGAGGGAGGTGGGATATAATGCTAGGGACTGAATTAATCTTGCTCAGGATAGGGACCGATGGTGCGTTTGTGTGAGGGTGGCAATAAACCTCCGGGTTCCTTAAAAGCCATTTGTTAATAAGTAAGTACGTAAGAAGATATTGAAGTTCAATCTCATATTTTGACAGTGCTAAGAAAATCTGTCTTTTATCAATTTTAATATGTATTTTTAATAAGTTTGTTTTCTAGCTTTTAAATTTGAGTAAACATATGATCCAATATTTGTAATTTGGTGCTGCATAATCTTATGAATTTTGTGTTCAAAATATTTATACATATATCAACCTGAAGATAACCAACAATTGGTCGAAAACGTTAGTGAATTAAATTACCTTATGAATAATACATTTATGGGTTGTTAACCGGTATTATATTTGATAAGTTTGATGAAGGAAACAACATTATATTAAATCATAAACATCCTTGATAATTGTGACGTTACAGGTAAATTTGCGAACAGTTTTTAGTCCACTCACCGCTTTCCAGCATCAGTCAAGCAAAAGAGCTTCACTCCCAGCATAGTTATTCCAAAGCTCTTAATACGAGTATGGAGTGCAGTCAGTAAGGAGTACCTTCGCCTTTACCTTCTTGTTAAGTACTTGTGACGTTTTTCCTTTCTGAGTGACAGAATGCAGTGAGAGATGCGAGATTCTCTTTGCTAAGGCAGTTGCTGTTGCGAATTATTTAAGAGGCTCGGGCGGTTTGAGGAAGAGACATGCATTCGTAGCTCCTCCACTGACGAGCGAATGCTGGCGATTTATTTTGTACAAGAAAGTGGAAAGTCTATACAGAGCGTTTCATGAAACAAATTACTGTCTACTACAAGAAAATATTTACAAAACGAAAAAATTATGGATTCAAGTACCGTTGCTGGTAAGTTATTCATCCTTATTATATAAAGTAAAAGAAAGTATTACCACAGTCTAATATATATACAGTCACGAAGCTCAATACGTAGGGAATATGCATCCATAGATAGTTGCTAACCACTAAGATCGCTACTAATCGCCTCATCACATACAATGTGAAACAGTACCGTCACAGTATTGTTCCTAGTACCCTCATCAACTCAAGCTTCATGCCCGTATATACTAGACTGTGGTATTATGATGATGCAAAAGAATATGTCGGACGTCTCGCATCTTCGAAGTATAAAAAAATAGTTTTTATTTTGCTTTCCGTCTGCTTGTCTTCATATTTGCGTGTATGTGTATATATTTTTCCTCTAAACCACAGGGTGAAATCGGCCTGGGTAGCGTAGTCGGTATAGCGCTGGCCTTCTGTGCTCGAGGTGGTGGGTTCGATCCCGGCCCAGGTCGATGGCATTTAAGTGTGCTTAAATGCGACAGGCTCATGTCAGTAGATTTAGTGACATGTAAAAGAACTCCTGCGGGACAAAATTCCGGCATACCGGCGACGCTGATATAATCACGGCAGTTGCGAGCGTCGTTAAGTAAATATTTTTTTTTGTGCAAAGCGAATTCTGCGTTCATGGTGTCAAGTATAGATATCTGATATTTCCTCAAATATCTTGAATAAAATAAAATTTAAGAAGCTTATAAATCATGCTTTTAAGAGCCAGGTACCTTTAGTACATTGTATGTATGTATGTATGTATGTATGTATGTATGTATGTATGTATGTATGTATGTATGTATGTATGTATGTATGTATGTAAGTTATGTCTTTTATCTTATGCTATGTTATGTTATGTTTTATGTCTTATGACATCTCTTATGTGTTGTGTGTTATGTTGGTGAGAAGGACATTGATGGCAAACCCACTCCACAGTGTCAATGAATTTAGCAACATTACGTTTTAGATACTATTTTGTTTTAACCTCATGTAATTGACAAATCTGTACATTTTAACCTGATTTTATAATTTAACACTCTTAACTTGTTTTTGTAATTATCTGGTGATTGTATATTTATTTTTGATTTTATTTCTACATTTATTAATATTGTAGTAGCCATGCATTTTATATTTCTACTCTGACGTTGTCTATGGCTATTAATTTGTTGAATGACATTAAATTCATATGTCTAACTACTTGTCTGTCCTTTCGTCCGTTCGTCTACCTACCTACCTACCTATCTGCATGTACGTAGTCTACATCTTTCAATTCACAATTAAAGCATTTCCTTGGATCTCATATCAATAATATTATGTTGAATATTATTTATTTTAAGGTTCAAATATTTTATTTCAAAATGCAGTACTGGCATAAATTAGTATGATATTACACATTATGTTTACATCTTAAACAATGAGTATGTAAAATAAAATAAACATGTTTGAATTCATTTTCATGAATACTTTATTCTTGTTGATGATATTTCATCGAAAGTTTGTCACAAATGCAACTAAACTTTCTATAGAAAAGGAATTGTATGGAACCAAAGCGATGACCTGTAAGGTATAAACTGAATGTACATTGGGGCATATTTCCGTGTTGTCGGTCCGCGCATTTCCGATGTATAGATGTATTTCAGAAGCGGGGAAGTGTCAAATAATATTCCATTATAAGATGTGAGTTGAATTAGGGCCGCAAATGCGTGAGTCATGGCGGTCCAGGGTCACGTACTGTAACACATCACACGTCTCTTTGGTTTGGTCATCAAATAAGAGAGGATGATTGGAGGAGGGTGTCAGATCTGATGGGACGGAGGGTGAGGGTGAATGCACAGGGGAGGGCATGCAAGATATTGGTCCATCAGGTGTCGATGATTGGCTCTCAAATTGAATACTGGACATGGGCGGAGGAAGGAAAGAAGAAAGTGTGAAGCTCCGTCATTGTCGCCATGGCTGTCCCCGAACTCGGATCTCGTCTATTTGATTGCAGCAGGTCTCCTATGCCACACAGAGAGTAGTAGGGCAAAGAGTGGAAAAGTAGGTGTAATTAAATAACTCACACTTTGTCATTACACTACAATGACAACCGAGCAAGGTTGCCCAATGTGAAATACTAGCCTATAAGTCCCGTCGCTCTAATTTCCGGCAGCCAATCGCGTTGCAGGTCGGCTACATTTAAACGTGTGCGTCTTGTGATTCGCTGATGAAGACGTTATTCATTTCTTAAGGCTCGATAAATATTTAATATAATCGCCCGCCATTTTGGCTATTTCGTTGGCGTTCGCAGAAAGTACACGAAGACATTTTTGTCGCTCAATTATTTGCTGAATTACAGTGCGTTTGATTTATTATCATAGGAGCTACGACATGATAATGTTTAACGGTGTGGAAAATAGATTCCTCGTATGGTAGCTCGGCAACAAAAGAACAAAAATGGCGATCGATACTACCTACCTAGACTTTATAGAGCCTTCACTTCCTAAGACGTAAGCGAAGAAGAGGAGTCACGCCGGGAATAACAGCGTCGCAACTATAGACCCATATTCGGAAGTTACCGGTTTCAAATACCGGGGTCGTTCAATATGATAGTGACAATGACAATGAGGGTACAAGGGAGAGAAAAACAACTAAAAGCTAGCTACATCGCCGTTGTTAGGATATCTGGGAAAGTAGACAGATGTATAGTGGCGCTTAACGGGAGGAATATGGGACATCCCTAAGCACTGTAGCCTAAATAGATTTTTTGTGCATCCGTGATGGAATGAGTTACGTACCGACTGCGCTGCCCGACTTAGCCAGTCTCACTATCCGACACAGTATTCATTCCTCTCCAGCCATCAAGTCCTTATACAATATCACTGATATCACAGATCTACAGAGTGTTTCCGGGTTGGTGTTACTAACTTTCAGGGATGATGGGGAATGGCACATATATATCAATTTGAGATAAGGAACCCTGTTCCGGAAATGACAGTCGAAAGTTATAAGCAAAATTAGCTATGTTAGTTATTCCTCTGTACACCTTATTTATGTGTATTTATCTGTACATCTTACACATACTGTATTCATCTGACATTGTTCACGTTGTCTACTTACAGTATTCCTTTCAATGCGCTGTCTGAGGGGTGGGGACAGGAAACTACACTGAAGCAATGCAGATGGCATAATGTGTAACGGACATGGTCGGTTCTGATATGCACGTTTGTAGACAGCAGTGTATGTGTACAAGTTGTAGTGTCCAGTCGATCAGTCCTAGTGAAATGGAGGAGTACACGAGAGCGGAATATGCAGACATGATTTTCGAATACGGATGAGCCAATGGGAAAAGTAGACAAGCTCACAGATTGTATCGGTTCATATACTCACGTAGGAGATATCCGGCCCATACCATCTTTCCACGACTGTTCCAAAGGTTAAGAAAAGGAGAGCACGTGGTGCCAAATTAAAATTTAATTTGCACACAACTATTTTTGTTTATAACTTTTGACTGAGTCATTTCCGGACCAGGGTTCTTTATCTCAAATTGATACATGTGCCCTTCCCTATTATCCCTGAAATTTAGTAACACCAGCCCGGAAACGCTCTGTATATGAGTCGTCATATTCCCGTCAGGAGGAAAGAAAATTTCTGAGGGTTTCCGGTGCCTCTTATAATAATATTAGTCTTTACTAAACACGAATGTGTACAACAGTTTTCGGTAATTTTTAATTTGTTCTGAAGGCCTGTCTCAGGACCTCGCAGAGTGAGGGTGATTGTGGAGTATTGTTGGAATTAGAATGATAATGGTGAGAGGAAATGGGAGAATCCGAGAAAACCTCATCGTGCCCGCTTTGTCCACCATAAATTAGAAGGGGATCGAGTCCAGATCGAAGGCAAAGAGGCTAACCACTCGACCACAGGCGAGTCGTGGTGCCTCTTCTGCAGATCTATTATCTAGATCCCACCATCACCGCCATCTACGAAGTTTTGGACAAAACGTGAGGAAAGCCCATTATGGCGGACAACCGATTCGACATCACACAACCGCAGGTTATGTAGTATTATTTTGAGACGGTGATGATAATGAAAGGGGAATAAATTGTAAATAGTACTGGTGTAATGTCGACGGAAAAGAGAAAGAACCCGGAGTAAACTCTCACAATTCGGGTCCACAGTCGTCGTAAGCCTGTGATCTGCTAACATCTATCAACGGAGTTACCAGGCGGCGGGACTGTAGATAAGGAATTATGTGAGCTCTAAGCCGGTAGGCCACTTGTCTCACTCGGTGTGTCGCTGTTTTATTGAAGCAACCTGGAAAAATGTTGAAGGGGAAAAGTCGAAAGATGACGTAATCTATAATATAGCATATTAAAAGAAAAGTATAAAAGTCGCAAAACACTCTCCCAAATAATGTTTTACAACAGCAAATCAAGGTTATCTTAAACCAGCCCTGGCGAAAATGTGATCGTGCGCCGAGCCACTGTGTAACCTGCAACGTGCATAGCACCTATGGAGGGAGGCGGAGGCTGACACCCGAAGGGGAAGTGAAGTAACTGACTTATTAACGGATTTTCATTTTCCTTATTCAAACACTTAAATATAATTTTATACAGTACAAGGCTACAAACTAATGTTTAGTACGTGTAACGAAGAAAATAAAAATGAACAAGAAAACATAGGACACATTATCACAACCTAAAATCAACTGTTTTCAGAATGTCTCTGCGACAGAGTTTCAAAATCAGGAATTATGTCACTTACTGCCAGTCGTATTTGATCACGAAGGTGTTTAGTTTGTCAGTCGTGATCTAAATTTGGTTTTTACTATTTTCATTGTTGAAAATAATTTTTAACAAACGTAAGGTGTAGCGAACATGGCTTCAACAGAGCAAGCGAAAGAACGAAGCTTCGGATATTTATTTTTTGGCAAAGATTTGAAAAGTTCAACATTTGTCAAGTCCTTACATCTAGCTTTCATTTAACATCACATTGTAAATCTGTGAGTTTAAATTGAAGATCTAACCGTATTATTTGTACATATGCGAAAAAAGGATTGACGTACAGAGATGATGATGATGATGATGATGATGATGATGATGATAATAATAATAATAATAATAATAATAATAATAATAATAATAAGAATAACAACACTTAACCTTTTAATGTTTCATGAGTAACATGTAGTATAATGCCGTTTTATGTTATACAACCGTTTTCCTCGTAATACTTGTGAACAAATCATACGTTTAATATTCTCATCATATTGGCAGCAAAAAATGCGTCCTCCCATCCTACTTGAAACTTTCATTTTTGTACAGGTACATGGTTTCGAGAGAGACATTGCGATGATACGCCACTCGCAGATCAGAGACAAAATATAAATGGTACGGAGTTTGATTCCAGCGAGTAAGAAGGTGGGGGTTGGGGGAGGTAGGAAGCAAGAGAAATGCATAGCTATCGTTGCGAGCCACATTTTCACCACGGCTGTCTTACACGACAGTCGAAACGAGACGTAGAGAGAGCTGAGCATCGAATTCTTCACTAGTCGAGGGAAGAGAGGTTTTATAATATATATTTAACTAGGAATATATTTAATTTAAAAGTCAAATGCCAAATTGTTACTCACTCCTACTACAGCAAAGACTCAAATACTAATTCGCGAGACACCAATCCAGAAAACTTTTGAGTATTGCACAGTGTACTGGTGTTGGGACTCAACATCTCTACCTTTTCGTGGAGAACTTTATTTTGTCGTTTTCCTTGTTTCAGAACCATATACAAGAGTAGGAGCGACCATGACTTTATAAAATAATATGTGAACTTCTTTCCTAACTTCCTTTCTTCCTAGAGTTCTTCTAATTGTCTTAAAAATGGTTTGAAATAAATCATATTTATTTTAATTCCAATCACTCTGTCAAATTTAAAATTAATTTCACACTCAGACAAAATAAGCCTATGTTTTGATATCTTGTGGTCGTCTTAAGCGATGTACAATTGAAGCTCGATTATCCGTCATCCTATAATCCGATTGGCGGATTATCCGACTGTCATTCTTTCGCTTTTTTTTTTCTGCAGAAACATAGGAAGTACTACTGTACGTTTTATTAGTACGTATTGTTTCTAAAGTGTTATTGCTAGATAGTGAATGCACGATGACTTAAGGAAAAGTGAAGTTGTTTCGTATCAGAGTATATGGCACGTGCCGCGCCGTCCGTCTTTTGTGTACCTGGCGAGTACAGCAGCGTACAAAACGAATGAACCCCGATCTCTTCATAGTAACATTGCAACGCAATGTGTGCTGTTGTGTTATCCTGCTCAAGTATTTAGTACGCGTTGAATATGTTGTGCTGATCCATTCATAATGGCAAAACGTTTAATTCGCTCAGAGATACGAAATGCAATATTAAGAAGTATGAGAGTGACATTTTATGTAGCCTATTAACGAAGACAATATCTTGTGTAATGTATGTAAAATTGAAATAAAAACCAGAACAACTCAGGCTATAGAGAAACATTGCAACAGTACACCGCACAGGAAATGCGTTGAAATGAAATCTGAGGAACCATCTACATCATCATCATCATCATCATCATTCATCATCATCATCATCATCATTTAGTTGTGCGGGTCTAACGACACGTGCAACATGATGCTCAGTACAAATATTCCTGTAAAGAAATTGAGTGATCCCCATTTTAGAGGTTTTCTTCAGAAATTCTCTCAATACAAAAACTGTTTAAGCGAAAGGCGAAGACGATTCAGCTTCGACAACTTACGAGAATATATCGTCGTTTACTGCAACGCTGGTAATTGCATCAATGATGACGAGGACTAAACCTTGCAAGGTATGTACTACAGTACGTTATTTTTCTTTTCCTTCTGACTGTACGTAGATACAGTAGCATGTTGACGTCGTCTGTTTACGTTTAAAACCTGTTCAGCCAAAGGTTTGAATGAAAAAAAAAATGTAACATACAGTAAATGTGCACTTACATTCAACGATAAGTCATCCCGCATCCACTGTCTAGTTATTACTTAACACAGTATGGTCTACTGTTCGAGTTGTCGTACTCCACATATACAGGGACATCATTTTATTTTTACTAACATTTCTAATATTAACCTGGCTATACCTTTGGATCAACGATTAAGAACTGGAAACACCGTTTGCTATCTCCTTCCACGACTGGAGTTGGATGATACTGGTGTAATATACAAACAAATCACTTTACTAGGTATAGGAGGGAAGAAAAGTAGTTCATCCATTTGCGTAAACTAGGAAATATCGCGATTTTGAGTTTGATAATTTTCATTAGGATTTTGTTTAAACAAAATATAGTACAGTATTAACAATGAGTGTTTTTACTCACGAAATGAGCTTTCCATGCGGACGTATTCATTATGCAGTGTATGTTGTATGTTATACTGTCTATAGCATATTAGCGTACAATATAGAGAATGAAGTTAAATTGAAAAATAATCATAATATGGATATTTAAACACATTTTTGAAAATGGTAGCCGTTCATTTCGATACGCTTCAGTTCTAATGTGCATATTATCGCATTATAGACTATTGTACGTAATTCCAATTACCAGGTTCGTACTTCGTATCAGTAACTCATGTTGAAATAATTCTGTACCTACTCTATAAAAGAGACTTTACGAACTGTAAATTCAATCTTCACTTCTGCCCGATTCGAAAAGATGAAATTACTCAGATATGCTATCTACTGTCCGTCCAAGTGGTTACGTCGCAGCGTCGTAGATAGGGAGGAAATCACGTGACAGTTAATTACTTAACGATGCCCTTTTATGTAAGTTATTTTAAACAATTGTATGGGTATAATATTACGTAGACGTCCAATTCCTAACAGAAATTAATGTTCTCAGAGAAGATCTAAGACAGCCCAGCCACTAGCATGTACAGAGAGGCGAATAGAAGCAGGTGGGGGAAACCGGGATGCGACGTAGGCAAATGGAAAATGATGCAATATTGAAAGCTCTTTCGTAACTGGAAAACGCGAACACATTTTTGGAACGTACTGTTTACTATGACCGTAAGGCTACTATGACTCTATACGCGGTCTTGGATCTGGTGGAGAACGGTTGAACTTCATTAGTAGAAAGGGTGGGAGTGAAGTACATTAAAAAACTCAGGTACAATAAAAATTGAAGTAAAAATAAAATGATGTCCCTGTATATAAAACGTACGCTATTTCATGAGTGTCAAAAGAAAACGTGTTGTACTGCTAAGTAACGAAAAAATTGCAAATAATTGAGTGGTTTGGGGAAAGAGAAACTGTGGCTCATCTCGCATCAGAATACGAGATTGGTGTTACAACTGTGCGAGATTTAATAAAAATCGAGGATAAAGCGTACAAAGTATGTAAATCTACAACATGAGACTTCTGCTATTCCTATCTTCCCGTTGACAGCCAGTATAAAGAGTTTCCTTCTCCCTTATAAACTCGTAGTTAACAACCAGACTTAAAATGAGCGAAGTTTTGTTTCACTACCTAGCGTGTTAAACGAGCCCACGAAGGAAATTACGAAAGTGCAAGTGTTATTCATTTAATTTACATAAATATTTTACGGTACAGATTATCCAATTTTTTCGATTAACCGTTCAGTCCATCCTCTTCATTACCACGGATAATATAGGTACTACTGCAATTATGTTGTTGTTTTCTAATGCCAGGCGTTTGACAATAGAGACATTTGATCTCTTGCACTCCAATATTCTTCAAAGATATTATCATGGTCAACCAGTGCTGTTCATCGGAGTGACTACTACCGCGGAGGAATCGGAGATTACGAATAAAGCTCTCCACCGGTGATCTCCGGTACTATCGTAGGTGGAACAGGGGACATACGGAGGGTTGCGGTGGTTCGGAGAGAAGCGACAGTTAGCTCAAGGACGACTGGCGCGTACGGACTGACGGTAGTTGTGAGTGGAATAAAATGACACCAAATCGGATATCCGTCGCATGGAAATTCTTTAATTTAGTTGAAGATAATAATACAGTCGCACGCTGTGAACTTTGTGGGCGAATTTACTCTAAGGGTGGTGGAACTTCGAATTTGTTAGACCATTTGAAGCGATCGCACAATCGCGAACTTGATGCAAGCGCCGACAAAAACAATTACGCAAAGCATTTGATACGATTTCTTTTTACATTGTTTTAGTGCTATTGTTTCCAAAGGCCCACAGTATAGAAAAAAGTTTTGAAATTTCTCTAAAACGTAACTTTCGAGGCAATAAAAAACATTATGAAATATTTAAAAGACAACTTGAGTTATATTTTACTGTTTAGAATAAAATATTGAATTTCTGAATGAAACTAAAGAAACGTGTGGTAATAATATAATTACAATTATCCTTAAGTTGATATCCGCTTATATTTTTATTACAGGGAAAGAGTGGCGCGTTTTAGAAGAGGCAGTTCAAATACTGACACCCTTTAACATAATAATCACAATCCTGTCCGGTGAAGAATCTCAATAAATTATGTTGGACAGTAAACTTTAACCCATTGATAGCACACGTGTCTTTTGTTCCATTCTGAAACTCCCTTAATATATTTTATGTTAAACTAAACCGATTAGAATAATAATTGACAAAAATTGTTTGCGAATAAAGGAGTATTTCCAGGAGAACTACAGTATAAATGTTTACATTAGCTGCTGAAAAGCTTTACTTCTGCGTTAGTTTTGCAGTTAGATTTAATGTTATTATTTGATCAATGACATAAAACTAATACGCCTTTCCACATGTACTATGAATTTCAAAACTAGAAAAAAATCTGTCAGCTAACGTAGCATTTCAAACAAAACAAGGAAAAAAAAGACGAAGAAAGAGAGAGAGAGATTAACATAAAAGAGAGAATAAACAACAACAAATTACAACTTATTTTAAAAGATACGCGGACGTCAGCGGACTCGAATCACTACCTGATACGATTAAAGGAATGCTCAGCGGAAAGTGTATGTCTGCGCCACAGCACACATACAACCTTCGCGGCATCAATCGGAGGTAACCGGAGGTTTCCGATTGAAAGCGCACAAACAACCGGTCCGGAGAAAACCTAATCATAAGCAGCACTATGGTCAACCACTGAAGCACAGATTTTGAGGTGTTCCGAATCCATTTCTTGGTTTGAGTTGCACAATGGGCAGTTAGGGGACTGATATATTCCAATTCTATGCAGGTGTCTGGCCAAACAATCATGGCCTGTTGCCAATCTAAATGCAGCTACAGACGATTTGCATGGTAAATCGGGAATTAACTGTGGATTATGATACAAAGAGTTCCATTTTTTCCCTTGAGATTGTGTTATCAAATTTTGTTTGTTGAAGTCTAAGTATATAGATTTAATCAATCTTTTCACAGAGTAATACATAGATTTAGTAACAGGTTTGTAAGTAGCAGTGCTGTCCTTCTTTGCTAAAGTATCCGCATTCTCGTTTCCCAGGATTCCACAATGGGATGGTATCCATTGGAATACAATTCTTTTATTGAGTGATATTAATTGAGAGAGCATTTTAGTTATTTCTGCTGTTTGAGATGAAGGTGTGTGTTTAGAGACTATTGATAGAATAGCTGCTTTGGAGTCTGACAGTATAACTGCATTCCTAAATTTATTGATGTGGCATAGAAGATTCCTGAGACTTTCACTTTTTGTAATGATTTCTGCATCAAAACTTGTTGTTCCATATCCAAGAGATCTATAAATTGAGAAGAGACAGTACGTAACACCTGCACCTGCACCTTGTTCTCTGGAGATCAAGGATACGTCGGTGTATAAATGAAGCCAGTTTTGTGGAGGGTAACTAATATGAATTGTCTCTAAAGACAATTGTTTCATTATTTCAGCGTTTACTTCTGATTTCAGTATTTCTTCTGTTAAATTTAGATTATATTCTATATTTAATAGAGTTAAAGGGTTTGGTTTAATTTGTAAGTTTTCTTTTAAATTCGGGATATTGATTTTCTGTTTTAATTCTTGAACCATGGATATGAAACTTTTTTGAGTTTTCAATCTACAGAGAGGACTTTATGAATGCCAATTGTTTCCTGGTAATCTGATAAGTTTTTCATATAAAATCAGTGCTTTTTCTTCTACTGTCATTTGATGCTGTTAATGTTAGTGAGGAATCTCATAGAATCTATTGGAGTTTTACTGCAATTATATTAACATTGTGACATGACCAGGGAGTCATTCTACATGTGTGTACCTAATGTCGGCTCATAATCTCCACAATGATTAGAACAGAACATAGGCCTATCAAAGAACCCAATAATGATGATAATGATAATCATGATCAACTTAATTCCATGAGGGCGCAGTAACCGTGATCTAGTGTACTCTCATATCAAACATTTCGTGGAATCGTAGTCCAACAAATCCGAGCTGCGATTCCACCAGTAGGCACTAGTATTTCAAACATTGCTGTAACCGATGTTTGGAACATTGTCCAAAGTCCCAATAGAGGGGGGAGGAGGAATCTAATAAGAGAGTATCTCTCCCGTGAGGAGGGTGATGTGCAGTACAAGGAGAGCCTGATGTGACCGCCCGGCCGGCGTACAGTACGAAGGTCCTGATCCTATTTGAATCCATCAACAATCCCCACCTCCCAACAGGTTGCGAGTTAACGTCACGGAAGTGAAATAACGGACCGTAAAGCTCACTGCCTCACGTCGGTAAAGGAAAATGTTAAATGAAAGAGATCTGGATGGACAAGCGGTGTAGCACGCATTGAATGAATGTGTAGATTCTATTACAGGATCTGAAACAAAGGGACACTCCGAGGATCAAACTAATTTAGGTAGACAACCTCTTATTTAACGAATCCAGAGGGGTCCCGATTCGATTCCTTTCAGAAAAACGAACATTTTTCTCCCTCTAATAGGGATGGATATGTTTCATTTCTCCTTTGTTGTCTTAAGGCAGTCATTTCCAACTGGTCGAGTTGTGACGTCGGAGCACGCTTTTCCTCTCGGAGAAGAGGCCCGGAGAAATAGTCAGAGCCGAGCTCGGAGCTGTGGCGGATCGTGGATTGTATAGGTCTAATAGTGTAATGTAGAGATTAAGTAATATATAGAAATGAAAGTAGATACCGGTTCCTTTGATTATAATTATTATTAGGGCTAGGATTTTGATGAAATTGCATCTTTTTCTAGTAAACCAGAAACATAGCTACTTTAGTATTTATATGTTATATGATAAACTGAATGTTTTAAGACACATTTATTAAGGCATCTTTTTGCATTTTTTGTCTGTTTCAACTCATAACAGCATTTTTTGTTTTATTCCGTCATTTTTTAGGTATTTTCATTTAATTTTGGCCATAAATCACCATTATTAATGTAAAATAATGTTTATTTCCTTTGATATTTTCTTTACATATTTTGTCCATTAATATCCATTATTTTGTATAATAATTTAATCGTTTTTCTACACAAATATTGCCATTTTAACGTAGTACACCCCATGTAATGGATCAGTCCAACCATCCCTTCAATATAGAGTCCTCTATACCTGCTAATTTCGGATAAGAGTGGTCTTGTGGTAGACTACATGGAAACTAAAAGTAAAGTAAATCCATGGCGCTACAGCCCATGAAGAGCCAAGACAGACCAGCCGACTGCTGACCTCACGTCCACATGCCGAAGCTGAGGTGAGCGATCACACATGAAAACTCCATCAGGTAAAATAATTAATTAAAGTGTACTACTTAGAAAAAATTATGTAAAATTTAATTTAATTACTAGTCTAAATATTAAGTAGTACAAAACCTCTTTTTCTACTAAGCCAATTATGTAAGATCAATTTTTAGGGCATTTTAAGGGAATTTTTAAAGATTTTTAGGTCATAAATGCATTGTTTTAGGGCATTTTTTTCATGATTTATAGGTCATCAAAATCCTAGCCCTAATTATTATGAAGCTGTACTGGCAGCCGTGTTGAAACCAGGCATGCTATACATATTAGTAATACAAATAAATACAAAAATGAAAAAGTATTAGATACAGAATTAGACTTATTATACACAATAGAAAAGTACAGTGTAGTGGTAGTAGTAGTAATAATAATAGCGTAATAATGATACTAATTATATTTACATATATACGATATGCAAGGAATACCATACTTAAACGGGCAATGCCTTTGGTCTCATTTTTAAATTTCCATTAATTTATGAAGCAACTACAAATATGTAGAATCTACATTGTAGACCTACCAGTTCATGCCAAACCTAGATTAGGTACACATTTCATTGTACAGTACCTGTATTACCTAATCCTATTTCATCATTCAATATGAAGTAAAAAATGACATTTCATCTGAAATTAAGACAATATTTCTCTATCTCACTTAAATTACTCAGTTTCAACTTTACACCAGAAAATATAAATTAATTTGGGGCAGGAGAGTACTGCCATTTTTCTGTCATTTGTCTTAAGCACGCTGTAGACAATTATTGTACTACTGCATAAACTTATAAACATTGGGACTTAAAACATCGTTAGAGTCACAGTTTTCAGTTCCTTTGAGTATCAT
Organism: Periplaneta americana; assembly: GCF_040183065.1. NCBI lineage: Eukaryota > Metazoa > Arthropoda > Insecta > Blattodea > Blattidae > Periplaneta > Periplaneta americana. The sequence goes on from NC_091123.1 coordinate 59,399,999, forward strand.
ATTCTTTTCTTGCTACGATCCCGTAAATCCATTTTAATTTTCACAATGTGTGCTGAATCTTTACGGTAGTTAAAAACATATCACATACATTTTTAATTGGTCGCTATTTCCACCCGCAAGCTGAGAATCATGACTTTTTTCTTCTACTTTGTACATGCCGTTTTTAAGGCTTTGTTGATTCAATTTCATTTTTTATTAAAATAGGCCTATTTGCACTCCACTCCAAATTATCCGGATCCCAGTAATCAACGTCACTTGACAGATGATTTTCAATAAATCTTAATATTAAACAATCTCTGATAAGTGACTATCCATAATACCATAGCAGAAGCTATAACATAACCTAAATAACATTAACAAGTGTTAGAAACGTTTTAATTAGGGATGATGAAATAGACAAGAAAAGTTTTAATTAAGGACCATGAAATAAAAAATAAACATGAATAATTTTAAAAGGAACAATTATTGAAAGTTATTGAAAGTAAAATTTTTAAATTTGAATGTTTTAGTGGTTGGTGGTTCAGTTGATGTTAGATTGAACGTGTACGTAAAAGAAATGGAACTCGATGTACATGGTTTATTCCTCATCTTATTCAGGATTTCCGAATGGTGCTCTTCATTTATTTGTAAATAGGGGTTCAGGGAAGATGCATAGCTATGACCAGTGATCTTTATTAATTCTTGTTCTTGAATGCCAGTGCTAGTCATATTTGAAACTGCTGTGCATCGACTGGAACGGTTTGTAATTTTCTGTTTTTGACGTCCAGACCAGTGCAGTTTGAAATGTTGGCAAACAAAGAAACAAATGCTAGGGAAGCGATAATATTGTGCGATAAGTAGCCATGATTGGTTGAAAGACGTCCTTTCGTACAGTTTTATTGGTCAAAAGTAGTAGTCGTAGTAAAAGTGTAATAGTCATTAAAATATTTGAGATCAGTTACTGAATAAAAAATGAAATTCCTTGATTGAAAAAGGATTTACAGCAAGTAATAAGCAATTGAAACTGTACTGTGGTTAGTACATGTTGTGCTTCAAATTAATATTGAAACCTGACGTTGAAAGTTGTAAACGTTCAAAAGCTCCAACCGATATATTTGTATATACGTGTACTTGTTAACTTTGACAATTGTAATGCCGGTAATTACATTATAATATACTGTTTTCGTATTGCGCCCCCAGTGCGTAATCATGTTAGTGTAATGTAATTTAATAGCATGTAACTATGATCAATGATGTATTATATCTAGGCCCTACGTGTTCTTGTGTTATGCCAACTGTTCGGGAAGACCTGCAAAGTCCAACATTTCATATTTAAAGCTTGTATTGAGGTAATTGAATTATCACATTAAAAATTTAATCCTTGTTTCACCTTTTCACAGTTTTTATTTTTTTTTATTTTAGTAGGTTATTTTACGACGCTTTATCAACAGCTTTGGTTATTTAGCATCTGAATGAGATGAAGGTGATAATGCCGGTGAAATGAGTCCGGGGTCCAACGCCGAAAGTTACCCAGCATTTGCTCATATTGGGTTGAGGGAAAACCCCTGAAAAACCTCAATCAGGTAACTTGTCCCTACCGGGAATCGAACCCGGGCCACCTGGTTTCGCGGCTAGACGTGCTAACCGTTACTCCACAGGCGTGTACCCTTTTCACAGTGCATTATAAGATAAAGATAAAGATAGCCTATTGTGCCCCATGAAAGGCAAAGGCCTCCTTAAATAAGGGAAAGCTCTATTTGTCTAACGTGATGAGTTAGTTCACGTTAGACGTGATATTTAAGTCTAAGAACTTTAATTTCTTTAACAATGGTTCTCTCACTGCCTTTCACAACTTCCTGTCTATGCACAAATGTCTCTCGAGTAGTTTCCACTTTCTTCTGTCTCTTGCCTCTCTGGACCATTGTTGACCTGCCTGTTCTCTGAAGAAGTCTGCCCATCTCCGCTGAGGTCTGCCCTGAAGTCTCCTTCCTATGCGGGGGTCCCACATGGTAGCTCGGTATGTCCATCTGTCCTACAGTGCATTAGTGTATCAAAATTCTTATCAGTTTCCCCATTGTCAAAGTTTACATAATTTTTCTTTAAATTTATATTTAATTTATTTCTGATAGATGTGTCTATGTAAAATATGACACATGATGTTCATATTTTTCCAATTATTTTTTGAGAAAAAAATATTTACCCTTTTAGGTATTAATTTTTCAATTTTTTTAACTTATCACATCCTCAACACATGGTGATCTGAATACTTTTAATACCATAAGAAAACACATATGTCAGTTTATTTCACATGCTTTTACGGACTTCTGTGCAAAATTTCACTGAGATTGGAGAAAAACTGCATTAATTAGAGCATTTTGAATGTTACAAAATGTTGAAAATTGAAAAATCGAGAAAATTAGTATCACAGTACAGCATATTATACTGTCGATATCCTTCCTTCCTATACACACACATTTTCCTCCTACATAACAGCGCGAAATATGAACTGAATAAAAAGTATAATAAATTACATTGAAGAACAAAGTCTGTCAGAATGACAGCTAAGTGTCAGTTTAAAAGGCTGCAGCTCCACGCACGCGCTGCCCTATAAATTCGCCCTGGGGGGGGGGGGTTAAATTGTCATAGAATCAAAATACCCTACCCAGTGACATCAGAGACTGTCGGAATTTAGTAGCGTTCAAAAGCAAACTTATTAAGAGTTTTCTTACTGCGTAGTGTAGGTTTACTTTTTACTTAATTAATAAAATTTTTTTCTCTCTCTTAACTTTTCAGTGACATCAGAGACTGTCGGAATTTAGTAGCGTTCAAAAGCAAACTTATTAAGCATTTTCTTACTGCGTAGAGTAGGTTTACTTCTTACTTAATTAATAATTTTTTTTCTCTCTTCTTAACTTTTACAATAAGCTGTGTAGCTATTATTATTAATCAGTTAACCTTTTAGTACTTTGATTTTTATTGTATTTGTAAATTTAATATTAATTGTAATTATAATTGTAATTGTATTCTTAATATTGTAGTTGTAATTCCTTGGTAGAGGAGAAGAGAAGGTCTGATGGCCTTATCTCTACCAGCTTAAATAAATAAGTTCTAAATAGGTTCTAAAATACGCATATATTTAGAAGACTTAAACATTAGTTTATTTTTTGGAGTTAAGAATAAAATTTCCATTTTTTAAATGATTTTTTCAATGATTTTTCCGTTATTTTCACCGATCCATAGCCTTAACCACAGAATGAATATAACTCAGTTACAAAAATTAATCCTTTTAAGAAACATTTCATTTTTAGCTTGCTTCGTTCTAGTTGGATTGTGCTGAATTGCGGTTTGCTGTGGAGTTATCCTTTCTGAAATAAGGATTAAGCGATCAGTGACTTCATCACTAAAGTGGATGATTTTTTAAGAAATTTCATACATATTTTCTCGCTGAAATCCATCTGGAACAAGATTGTAAATAAATGTACAGTATAACGCCATAGGATCCTGCGATCTAGACGATTGAAGTCAGCTAGGAAATGTGATAGAGATTTCATAAAAAGACTGTTGCTTTAAAAAAAAGATAAGTATTAGTGTATGGAAATGGACATGTGGATGATGACGTGCCTAACATTGGCATTGTTACCAGATGATGAGCACAGTAGCGTTGCATCCGACTGCCGCCTCACCCGTCCGACTCTTGGTCCAATCAATAAAACACGGCCAGGTTCTCTCACCACTACATCAGCTTCCCGTTGTCATGACTACAACAAACCCTCGCTTCAGCGTCAACCTCCCATCTGAAACTCCCGACTATACACAGCTCGCATTAAACACTTATTTCCCAGTACTTTTTTTAAAGCATTTCACATGTATTGTTAAATTAATACCCACCGACGTTAACACTGCTGTAGGGACATCCCGCGTTTGATCTCCACCCCCTTCGCAGAGCGTACCTGTATTTCCATTATCACTAATCATCATGCAGATATGTCCACTGATCACCAAGAAAAAAAAACACGAACAGAAAGTGTGTCTTCAGCGGTGGTCTTGTGCTGCGATCAGAATGCCGTCACTTCTTGAAGTCTGGTGTTAATTAGAGATTTATTATTCCAGGTCACAAAACGATACTACTCTGAGTTTTAAATCTGTAAGTGAATCCGAAACATTGAAAAATTTGCAAAAAAAAAAAAAGAGCAACAATTGCCTTCAGATTCAGTGGCACCAACTTTTTAAAAACATTGGATGGGCTCAAACACTTGATCATAATTTCCCAAAAGAATCTCATAAATCTCCCTTTAATGATATTATTTTTCGTAATATTGATGTGACTACGGATAGTATAGGCCTACACAATTTACTGTAGAATGCTAAAAATAACAAAATGGAGATCTAAGAACGATTTTATAATGTATGTAGTTAGTATAAGGTCCAGGGGCTATGTTCCACTTACTTGTAGTTAACATTCTTTTGGATTTTATGTGAATACCAATTTGGTCCTTCATACTAGTAACTATATACAAAAAAATCTCCGTGTTATCTTGTGCGTGGTTGTTATGCACGATTATCCATTTTTAGTAATTAAATAGAATGTTACAATTACAGTATATAAACATTTTAACTTCGGGACTTGAATTCTTTCTAACTATAAATTGATAATACGAAAGTGGACTCTCTATTACGTAGCATGGAGTGATGCAAATGTGTTTCTCCCTATAAATTCGTCACAAACATTCTAAATCTAACTTTTCAGCACTATCCTTACGTGGAACCTGATTATCGATACGAGAGATGAATAAAGTGCACACCAACAATGCATCCTTACTTACTGAAATTTTACTTATTGTAATTTACTGATTTCAATAAGTAACCATCACATATCATGTTTTTGTTTAGTCAACTGTCCGAAGACAGGTTTGTACCTCTTAAATGACACCAGTAAGGCATCACTCATGAGGTAACTAAGCCTGGAGAGAATGGAAAAGGAAATGATGATGATGATGATGATGATGATGATGATGATGATGATGATGATGGTGGTGGTGGTGGTAATAATAATAATAATAATAATAATAATAATAATAATAATAATAATAATAATAATAATAAATTAATAAGACGACAAATTATTGGGTGGGCTCAGGCCCCACGGGCCCATATAAGTTGGCGCCAATGCCTTCAGTCACAAATGTGAAACAAACCATACTAAAGAGATCATTCATAAACGTAACCAACGATACAGAAATATGCATACTAGCATACTATATTTAAATATTGTATCTGCAACTTATGGCAACACGCGTCCTCCTTTGCGGGTCTGAAACTTGGGTGTTGTAACAGAAAGTCATTGTCGTGATCCTAATAATCGAATTATTTGGGTGAAAGGATGTTCAAATTAGATGAAATATTACATGAACATGCAAAATACATAGTTAATAAATTCAGGGAAAAAATTAATTAGCCATTATTATAAAGGTAAAGGTATCCCCTGCAGGGTTGTTTTCTATCTCTAATAACGAATTGGAATGACATCATGTGCGTCAGGAGTCACACGACAGCTGAACTGTGGCGCGAGGTGACAGACCAGTAGTAAGTGATCTCATAGTCAGAGTGCACGGCGACTCACAGCAGAAATTCCCAAGACTTTTTGGGAGGGGTACATAACAACTCTTTCCGTTGTCAAGTACAGTTAGTTAAGTGAAAATAAACGAGGTTTCGTTATTTCCAAGAAAGGCATCTTCTGTGTACTTAATAAGATTGGTAAAGCTCGAATGCAATTAATTTGTATCATCTCGTAGGGTGCGGCGACGTGTGACGGAGGGTGGATTTGCTTGCTTTTTCCACTCTGGAATTAATCCCATCCGAGCTTTGCCAGTCTTATTAGGTACTCACAAGATGTCTTTCTTGGAAATAACGAAACCACGTTTTTTGCAGGCTTCTATGATTTTCACGTAACTGTACTTGGCGTCGGAAAGACTTGTTATGTACCCCTCCCAAAAAGGTTCAATTTTCTTGGGCATTGCTACTGTGATACACCGTGCACTCTGATTATGAAATCACTCACTACTGATCTGTCACTTCTCGCCGCAATTCAACTGTCGGTGTGATTTCTGACGTAAATGACGTCTTTCAAATTCGTTATCAGACATCGGAAACAACCCTATATACATACCATGAAGGCACTTTGGGGGAATGGAGGTAAATCCCCCGAAAACCTTAATTCGGTTCAACCGTTTTTGAGATTGAGCCAGAAACATCTTTTAATGAATAAATTAATATGATTACAGGTATTAAAAATGAATACAAGTAATTTATAATAAATTACAATATAAACAGAATTATAACAATAGTTCACGGCCTACTGATAAAATACCCAAAGATACTACACACGCGGTACCACTTCAGATGTTAAAGCGTGTATAAATAAAAAAAAAAAGAACCCGCCGGACATTTCCACAACAGGAACTTCAGTCATGCCAGGGAAACAACAGATTTGTTTTCTAGTACTTATAGGGCAAGTTCGTATAATTTGGACCGATTTGAATTTTGATATTTTCAAATGGACTCTTCATATACTTGGGGTGTACTATAAGCTGTAACATGAGCTGCTTCAGGAAGTCAAAAGGAGAATAGCAATGCCAAAGGAAGTTTTTAATAGAAAAAAGAGCATCTTCTGCGGACCTCTGGAAAAAGAAATAAGAAAGAGACTAGTAAAGTGTTTTGTGTGGAGTGTGGCATTGTATAGAACAAAAACATGGACATTACGACGATGTGAAGAGAAGCGACTGAAATGAATCTCTTTGAAAAAGAGTGTATGAAGAAATAACGATGCTGAAACTGATAAGGAAGAGAAAAAGAAATTGGCTAGGTCATTGGTTGAGAAGAAACTGCCTACTGAAGGACGCACTGGAAGGAATGGTGAACGGGAGAAAATTTCGAGACAGAAGAAGATATCAGATGGTAGACGACATTAAGATAGGCTATGTGGGACATATGCGGAGACTAAGAGGAAGGCAGAAAATAGGAAAGACTGGAGAATGCTGGGTTTGCAGTGAAAGATCTGCTATTAGGCAGAATGCTATGTATGTATGTATGTATGTATGTATGTACGTGTGCATGTATGTACTTTTTTAAAATTGTGCCTGAAGATAGGAAGTGCAATTTGAAATTCAAAAGTTGGAAGGGGGGGGGTGAAAGGATGTAACAGAAAATTCAATCAGCAGTGGTTTTGAACTTTCCCCTCGAAAACTAAATTGATGTGGTTTTCCTCATCTGAAATTATTCAAGGTGGGAAGATTTGAAATGAGCACACGATATAGTGTGTGTATGTGTCATTAATATGAATTTACCTTAAGCGGACGAAAATTGTTGGTTAACAAGTCCTTTATATTGATGCATATATTCCTAAGTGCACACGGAACGCAGTTTGATTAACGCTCATGTTTTATACAAAAGAAAGAGAAAGGAAAAGAGAGAGAGGGAGAGAAATAATGCACTTTTTCTGTAAGTTTAATATTTAATTTCTATTCTGTTTATATTTCTTTCTCAGAATCATTAGCATATTTTTAGTTCTGACTTTCAAATTTTTACCCTTCTAATTTCTGTCTAAATTCAAGGTAATTGGAGAGATTCGTATTCGATTCTGGAAACAGTTTACAAGCACGCACACGCTGGATTAGGTAAATCACTGCCAACCTTTGTAATTTTGTACTTTTCTCCATCTACATAATTGGTCATTTCAACGTTTCAGTTTCTTACTAATCTTTCTCCGTCCGTCTGTACTTGTTTAAACTAAAAGATTTCCTGCAAACCTAAGAGTATTCTTGTCGTGTGAATTACCCAATGTTCTGGTATTGTATGTATGATACTTAATGCATTTGGAATAATGTTATAAAGAATTTTTCATGTTACACATTTGGTCTATGATGCAGTCGGATTATATCCTGCAAGCCTTCTTGCAAGTTAATATCAACTATTTCGTTGCGTTTAATTGAAGTTCTCTAAGGTCCGTGTTTCTAAGTCGTGTATTGGTATTGTCCATTGTTCTGTATAATTCTAAAATATCGTCTGTTATTGAATGCAAGTTTTATGCAGGCGATCAGGTTGTTGTTGCTGCGTCACAAAGAAAACATTTTACATTAATTTATTTTCATGTTATTCGTAGATCTTTTACGTATTTCATTTAATAGATTGTATGAGAGATTGCGTCTGTGGAATTAAGTTTATTAATTTCTTCCAAATTAGTTTAAATCGAAGGTCAGCCATTCCATACCAAAGTGAGTCTGGCTGTTACAATATTAAATAAAATAAATAATATCAATCTAATTCCAAAAGTAAACCGAAGATTTATATTTTAGACTGACGAGCTAATTTTTATCATATTTTTATTTTTTTCATTTTTAACCATAACAAATGAACCTGTACTAAACTTATTGTCTTGGTAATTTAAGACACTTTTGTAGGTCAGCCTGCTATATTATCCTTCGTGATGAACATGCCTTTATTGTTGCAACTGTCTATATGTAATGAGTTTTTTCCTTAGTTCAAGAATTATTCACTAGAGATAAGTGTTTTTTTTATTATTCCATAGTTTATGAACCTATTTTCAAGATGTGTACTTTCTATATAATAATTGTTTTAAAAACTATTACGATTAAAAAAATCTATCTTGAAAGTGTTGCATTGCTTAACATTGTACAACATTAATTAGCATATTGCAATACATTGAAAATGCCATAAATTTGCTTATGCTATGCTATTTATTGATAGGGAAATCAGACGGGTCACACCCGTGAGGATTTCATGTCACACCCGTGATGATATAAATTTATTACAATTTTGTTTAATATCATAAAAATATTAATTAATTAATTTATTTATATATTTGTTTGGTTTGTTTGCTTATTTATTTATTTATTTACTTATTTATTGATTTATTTATTTACTTATTTACGTATTTATTTATTTACTTATTTATTTACTTACTTACGTATTTATTTATTCATTCATTCATTCATTCATTCATTCATTCATTCATTCATTCATTCATTCTTTCATTTATCATCAGTCTTGTCTGGGCATGGCAGATTTGATGCATGCCAGTTCAAATCCGTTATTTCCATATCAAATACAAAGTAAATATAACAATATTTTCACTAGTACTAGCCCATGAACTGTACTTATAAAAAGATTAATTTATTTCTATCAGTGTGTGTAGGTTGCTGCCTTATAGATATATAAATTACTACAACTATATCCTATTCTGCTTCTCAGAAATCTGCAATTTAATACATTAGGCCTAACATATAATCTGTTGTCCAAATACTGTCACACCCGTGATGTATTTTTAAAGTGTAACAGACTACATCAGAAAATAGTTACAATTTTTATCTCGCAATTGTTTATTACTGACATGAATATGTTGTAATTAGTATTGCTGAGTTATTTTCCATTCTTAATTAAATGTAATACTAAAATCTACACTTTTAATTTGAAAAAAAAAAATGACTACAACTGTCACAACCGTGAGCAATGACTGAGGTGCACTTTACCTCTTGAACTTAGTTTTACATTACAAGTACAGAGTTGTCCTCTTGATCTTCTCTGATTTTGATTTTCTATAATAGGAAAACCAAAGGAGCAAGGAATTTTTTATTGTTTTTACTGGGAAATTCAGCTCAAATGTTTTCGTTACTGATGTGAATGTCACTAGTAATCGTTGTCTATCGTTGCGAAAATTATGATCCCATGTACAGTACACTATGCTCAAAGTACAACAGTCTCTCCTACTTGGGATATAACTCGGGACCTTCCAGTCCGTAGCCAGTTGTTGTACCAACTGAGCTATCCTGCAGCCAGGTGGAAGCAATAACTACTATTTTTGGACTATATATTCTATTTCTTTTATGAAAAGTTGATAATGACTCTGTCATCCGAAGAAAATGTATAGCTATACAATAATAAAAGCCCTTATACAAGCGTACGTTAAAAAATGTGACAATACCATTTAAACTGAATAAAATTATACAATTCCTGTATTTATTCTACCTTAAACGCCATCCAGCGATGCTATTCAAGAACCAGTGAGTATATAAGCAGATACTGCACGCATGTTTAGATATGTGTTCCGAAAGAAGCTACAATGGCCAGCGATGAGCGTGTACATAATTAAAATGTGGGTCCATTTTGAATTGCATTGTAATACATACATCTAATTTAGATTCGTTGCCACTGTTCTAATATTTAAAATTACATTTTATGAATGAGCGATGCATTGTCGCTGAACATACTTTGCTGTTCGGCTTGTGCGCAAACAACGCCACAGAGCTGCCGAGTTCTCATTATTTAACCCGTAAGCAGCGCAGTCCTTTGAGTATAATGTGATTACCACACTCTCTGCAGCTCCCGAATCCGTGCTGAAAACTTCTCCTAATTATACTAATACATGCGTGTGAATACTAAGTATAAAAACTAAATGTTCTACACGCAACGTCAACAAGAAAAACACATCAGTAGAATTTATTAACCATTCATTGCTTTAAAATTATCTGTTTATTTATTTATCTGTTCCCGCTTTACCTTGCGGAGTCGTTTTTGTTTTTCACTTGACCAAAACGCTAGGATTGAACAAAGACTCTCATTACTTGGGGTCAGCACGACGTCGGACCTCTAAGACAAAACGGCACGTCATGTTGTTAATAAGCAAGTATTCGAACCCGTAAATGTGGCGCCCATGCAGTTTCAGACTGCTGGTCTTACCGTTTCGTACACAAGCACCGGTTTTGAAACACTTTCCTCAAATTTTATAAGTAATTAAACCTTCAGTCATGTAATCTTTCTTTGGACTGACAAATGTATTATTATGGGTTATTAAGAAGCCAACTATGTAAAATTTGCTTTAAAACTTTATGTATTTAATTTATTTAAGTAGCAAGCTAGTGAGTACAAATTAAAATTATGAAACAAAAATGTTTCTAGCCACTACCATGAGCCAAGCTTGTGTACGGTGTGGTCTTAGCCAATAATATAACATAAAATTTACAAGGACAGTTTACTAAATACAGTAAGTAACTTAATTCAAACCAATAAATAACACACAAGAGCAAAAAAAAAATAAAGGGAGAAAAAAACACATTTAATATAAATTGACATTGAAACAGAAGCCAGTGATATTCAATAAAAACATGAATGTAATCGACAGAAATAAAGGGTAAAAAATACACACATTTGTCAATATTATATATCATGAATAATTTTATAAATTTCTTTTTTAAAAGATTCAATTTTAAAATATTTCAAATTTGGAAAATGGTTTGCAATTTTATTATAAAGTCTTGGGCCGAAACTAGCAACACGTTTAAGAGCTGCACTTGTATGACATTTAGGCTCAATTAATGGAAAAGTAAACTTTTGTCTTCGAGTACAATATTCATATAGATTAGATTTATGTTTTATTTTATTTCAGTGGTAGTAAGTTAGTAAACTATATTTATAAATTTCTTCAATAGCTAATACTTTAAAATCTCTATACATAAATTAAACTTGTTGGGTAATCCATATTTTTGGTTAGACAAATTTTTATTAATTTTCTGTGTAATAAAATTAATGGATTAAATACAGATGATGCTACTCCACCCCAATTTATTAACCCATTTTGTATTACACTCATTCTGTGCATTCGGTGGCAATTTATTGAACATAGAAACAGCCATGAATTCGAATCACTTTTTTTAATTTGGCCAGTCTGACGTTGGGCTCAGTAAGGTGAAGGTTTCTTCTTGTTGAGTATAAATGGATTGGCAGAGAAATCATTCACCATAATTAAAAATAAAAGTGGACCCAAAACGGAACCTTGTAGTGCATCACTATTTACTTTAGAAAATTTAGAATAATTAGCATTTAGATGAACTGTTTAATTACAATTAGACAAATAAGCTTAAAAAAGATCTAATTTCATTCCAGTAATTCAGAAGCGCAATGCTTCACACTTCTAGACTAATGTAGTTATGAAGGCCAAGCTACCATGTCTCCAGACGTTACCAACTAACCAATCAAACACGTATGATAATTGGCTAAAACTTATACGCATCGCCGATTTCTGTTTCTGTCGCTTAAAGCGGAAGATCAAATAATAATATAATAACTCTCTGCAGAGGTTATTTAGCGTCGTAATACATCGTGAGAGAGAAATGGTCGAAGGATCTTGTTTTGAGGTCTCTGTCAGAAAAAGAGTTTAGGAATTGAAAAAGGAGATTAAGGCCCGATTGTATAAACCATTTAATCTTAGATCAGAGGTTAAATTGATCCTTGTTTCAGCTGAACTTGGAATTTTGTGTTGTATAAAGTCTAATCTGAGATTAATTTGTCTCAAACTAAAGTCAACTTTGACTGAAGAAATTTCTCCGATTAAGTTAGATGATCCAAGTTCAGTTATTTCTTTTCTGTTTGAACTATACGAGTGATAGATTGTGCAAATAAAATATCCATTATTATTAATATTAATAGATATGTTAGGTGCATTTATATATATTTCTTTGAATTTCTTGCCTTAATACACAAACATTCTTATATTTTATAAGGCTCTATCGTGTTCAGCAGTATCAAATAACATAACCTATAATTATATTATGTTTATAACAATCATTAATTATTAATGGATAATATGGGTACATTCATAAATGTTCAATTAACTGTATTACTAAACGAAAATTGTCGTTTTATAAAGCTTTATTATGTTTAGCAGTATCAAACACTATAACATGATAACAACTTGGAGAACAGTCAACCTTCTTCTTATTGTCCGCCATTATTTACATTGCAAAAAAAAAAAACAGTGTCTCCAACAGAGTGTAATACGGAAAGTCGTGAAAAAGTAGTTGTAAAGTCGCTAGATTTCTCATTATCAACAAAGAAAGATTAAATTTTGTCACTATGGGGTGCTGAAAAGGTCACTAAATCCCTATTTAAGCAATATAAAAGTTAAAAGAAATTGTTGTTGAAAAAGAGTTAAAATCGCTAGATTGGCAACACTGAACAAACCTGTATAACATGGTCCGCGCATCACGTATATCACCTGTTTATGCGATGTTGCCAAATCCTTTTCACGTGAACTTAGATTGCATTTGAACCAAGGTAATTTGATCGCAGAAAAGTTTTATACAATAGAAGAAGTGTCTGAACTCGGTTTACTTTTCGATCTTCGATCAAAGTTGATCTTTAGTCAGGGAGTTTTATACAATTGGGCCTAAGTCACATCTTTTTTGAAAATTTGATGACGACGCCATAATACTATCCAAGGCAAGACACATCTTTCTGAAGAAGAATGAGTCAAATCCGACGCACGTACACATAACATCCGTTATGTCTAAGTGTTACTCCATTTAAAGGGGTCTTTTACTGTATACGAATCTAGCGCCTTTATTGCGTGTATGAAATTTTACAGGTAGTAATGGAAAACATTGGATTATGCCTGAAAACTTATTAAATAGTTATTTAATGTAAATATGGAACACAGTCACATTATAGAGTATAGAAACCAGTTCATTGGAAAAAAGTGATGAGTCCACAGGAAAAATACTGTTGTCTTTTTTTTTTTTTTAGACAGTCATTCTAATGGACCCTTATCCACTGCATAGCATCTCAGCACGAAATTACCTATACATGTCAGTACAAACAGTTTTTTTTTTTTTTACGATTACCTATATTACATATAGAGAAGATAGATTCTTTCAAGTTAAATTTTAAGATAATGTTACAGCTCCCATCCCATAAAATCTGGAATTCCACAAGACAGTGTTCTTGGACCAATACTATATATCTTATATACTGCTGATCTGTCTACTTTAGCTACATTTGCAGACGACACTGCTACAAGTATTTTAGCAGTTCATGAAAATCCAAGTATTTTAGCAGTTCATGAAAATACAAGTATTGCGTCACAACATGTACAATGTGTGTATGTATGTATATGTGTTTATGTGTCTAATACCTACCCACTTCACTTTGCGTGATTCGGGTTCCGCATACTGCGGATAGATGGTAGGACTGTGACTCATTTTCAAATGTCACACCTCTTCGATGGGCCATGTAATGCATGATGTGTATCTGTGAAGAGTTATGTTGTATACTAGGGTGAGTGTATATGTAAGTGTAGGAAATGGGTGAGGATGATGATGAAGGTGAAGAAGGGAGAAGGGGAAACCCGGTGCCGGCACGTAGTCTACTCCTGTCGAATAGCACCATGGGGGCCGCCAGGCTTAACGTCCCCATCTGACGGACGAATCACTATCAATAGTGGCATATGCCTTCCCTTCATATGCACTGCGGAGAGATTTTAGATTTAATCCAGGCATATTGGTGCACAATTCAGTGATTAGAAGTTGTGCACCGCCATCTCTCCTAGTCCCGAGGTAGAAATTTTACAAGAAGATGTAAATTAGACCCAATTAGAAAGCTGGCTTAAAAAATGGAGAGTTGAAAACAATGAAACCAAAAGTCAACACGTTACATTCACACTGCGAAGAAGTTCCTGTCCACCTGTACAACTCAACAATCAAACTATATCCCAAACTGAAGAAGTTGAATATTTAGGAATGCTCTAGATCGCCGGCTAACTTGGAGGAAACATATCTGGACTAAAGGAAAACAACTAAATCTTAAATTCAGCAAATTACACTGGTTAATCGAACGTATATCACAACTATCAGTCCACACCTGTGGAGTAACGGTCAGCGCGTCTGGCCGCGAAACCAGGTGGCCCGGGTTCGATTCCCGGTCGGGACAGGTTACCTGGTTGAGGTTTTTTCCGGGGTTTTCCCTCAACCCAATATGAGCAAATGCTGGGTAACTTTCGGTGCTGGATCCCGGACTCATTTCACCAGCATTATCACCTTCATTTCATTCAGACGCTAAATAACCTAGATGTTGATACAGCGTCGTAAAATAACCCACAACTATCAGCAGCAAGTAAATTAACTCTCTACAAAGCCATTGTAAAACCTATTCGGACATATGGAATTCAGCTTTGGCAAGTCTAACATCGAGATACTGGAGCGGTTCCAATCAAAGACACTACGAATAATAAATTGGCAACATCCCTTGGTACATCAACAACAGACACATCTATCAAGACTTTCGCATCGCAACAGTCAAACAAGAAATAGAAAATTACAGTCTCGCCTATCAGAAATTCTCGCCTATCCAAATTCATTAGCAGTGAATTTATTGAACAATAAAAAGGGTTGTTTCCGATCTCTGGAAACGAATTTTGAATGACGTCATGTGCGTCGGGAGTCACACAACAGCTGAACTGTGGTAAGAGGTGACCGACCAGTAGTGAGTGATTTCATAGTCATAGTGCACGGTGTCTCACAGTAGCAATGACTAAGAAAATCGAGCCTTTTTGGGAGGGGTACATTGCGACCCATTCCAATGCCAAGTACAGTTTAGTGAAAATAAAAGAAGCCTGAAAAAACGTGGTTTCGTTATTTTCAAGAAAGGCATATTCTGTGTACCTAATAAGACTGGCAAAGCTCGGATGCGATTAATTCCAGAGGGGAAAAAGCAAGAAAATCCACCTCGTCACAAGCCGCACCCCCTGATATGATATAAATTAATCCCATCCGAGCTTTACCAGTCTTATTAGGTACACAGGAGATACCTTTCTTGGAAATAACGAAATCACGTTTTTTTGCAGGCTTCTTTTATTTTCACTAAACTGTACTTGGCATTGGAAAGGGTCGAAATGTGCCCCTCCCAAAAAGGCTCGATTTTTTTGGTCATTGCTGCTGTGAGACACCGTGCACTCTGACTATGAAATCACTCCCTACTGGTCTGTCACCTCTTACCACAGTTCAGCTGTCGTGTGACTCCTGATACATATGACGTCATTCAAAATTCGTTTCCAGAGATCGGAAACAACACTCTGTAGTATCCTTCACCTGAACAGACTTAACAAACATGCTGTTTTAGATTTAATCTACAGATTCAAACCATAATTTCAGTTTTACAAACGATTTATATGTCATTGAGCTATATATTTTGAAATTTTAAATATATTAGCATTCTGTGTATTTTAGTTTAATTCTGCTACACAGTTTCAATTTCATTGTTTAATTAATAGTTCATAGTATTTTACTGTTTAATTCATAAGTAACTCTTGTATACATGTAACTCTTATCTAAATCAAATTGTTAAATTCTTTGTAGCTTGTAAGTTCATACATATGTATGTATACTTTTTGTTGGTTGAGTGGAAGAGAAGGTCTTACGGCCTTAACTCTGCCAGCTAAAATAAATCATTATTATTATTATTATTATTATTATTATTATTATTATTATTATTAAATAAAAATAATAAATATGGGAAATGCGTGTTATTATTCGGTTGAGAAGCTTTTGTCAGCTAGTCTGCTGTCAAAAAATATGAAAGTTAGAATTTATAAAACAGTTATATTACCGGTTATTCTGTATGGTTGTGAAACTTGGACTCTCACTTTGAGAGAGGAACAGAAATTAAGGGTATTTGAGAATAAGATTCTTAGGAAAATATTTGGGGCTAAGAGGGATGAAGTTACTGGAGAATGGAGAAAGTTACACAACGTAGAGCTGCACGCATTGTATTTTTCACCTGATGTAATTAGGAACATTAAATCCAGACGTTTGAGGTGGGCAGGCCATGCAGCACGTATGGGCGAATTGAGAAATGCATATAGAGTGTTAATTGGGAGGCCGGAGGGAAAAAGACCTTTAGGGAGACCGAGACGTAGATGGGAGGATAATATTAAAATGGATTTGAGGGAGGTGGGATATGATGGTAGAGACTGGATTAATCTTGCTCAGGATAGGGACCAATGGCGGGCTTATGTGAGGGCGGCAATGAACGTCCGGGTTCCTTAAAAGCCAGTAAGTATTATTATTATTATTATTATTATTATTATTATTATTATTATTATTATTATTATTATCATTATTATTATTTTGTAATACTGTTGATTCTTTCATAATTGTTACTTATTGTTCACATTGTTGAACAGATTGTAATTTTGCTGACAAGTTAAATAAAAAACTATCTCAAAACTATCTCCAATTGACTTAGTACTGTTTTTTATTCCTAGTTGTTTCTCCAGACTGCCGAAGTATCAGAGTCCAGGAAACTGTTCATTAATCACGTTTGAAGACGCAACAGTCAATACTAAAAATTCCGGAATTTATTTCGTTGTGACCGAGGGCTGAAGTGACGCTTCGGTCGAATATGTTACTACGTCATACTTCATCATCATCTCTGCTAATACATTAAGCGTGTGTCAAAAATGATTACGTAATACCAAGAAGGAAACCAGGTTGAACGCTATTAAGGTTCGCATCTGGGAAACGTTAAATTGCGAATTTAACGTCGGCTTCTTGAATCTGAGCTCGCAGCTCCATGTAGCGGCATCGAGTCACATCATTTGCTACGAACGTCGCGGATGCTGCGCACAATGACGCCCGGCGTCCATGTTAGCTCGCACTGGCGAGATATCGACCTGCCGGTATCACCTGTTTGGTTTGCAGCTTCACCCACACATATTTATTTGCTGTAGGCTACCTTATCATCATTAAGCAGGAAATACGTCGTCCTTTTTTTTCACTGTGACGCTTATATGGTGTATTCGTGTGCAGTTTAATTTAGCTTAACCTATTTTTCTTCGATAAATAATTAATTCACCCTTATCATTGAATGGGACAATCTTAATGACAACATGCTTTCAGGATAAATATTGTTCTAACTTCTAATCGAAAGATTGGTGAGCATTACGTAGAGATAAATGAAATCTGTTAAGCTCTTTCTCTCTTTTTGCGTGTGTGCAAAAGATTTTTCTTTCGTTTCAGTTTTCAAGTACATTGTATTTTATTTAAGCAGAAAAAATATATTGTAAGTAAAGCTTAACCAACTTTTAATTTTATAGTTGTTGAAATCCTTAACATATCGTAACGTCTGTGTCATCTGTTACTAAAGGGTGAGTTTCTTCAATAAGATTCTTAAAACAATAAAATTATTAGATCTATTATTTTATTATTATTATTATTATTATTATTATTATTATTATTATCATTATTATTATTTAATATA
This sequence comes from Periplaneta americana, assembly GCF_040183065.1. NCBI lineage: Eukaryota > Metazoa > Arthropoda > Insecta > Blattodea > Blattidae > Periplaneta > Periplaneta americana. The sequence goes on from NC_091123.1 coordinate 59,418,080, forward strand.
TTGATGTTGGTATACTGTACATTGTAATAATTTGTCTTTCACAATGGACAAGCCCTTAAAATATAAAATTTGCATTTCTTTATAAAACTTTAGGAATTTTCTTGTTATGACAATGTTATTGTAATTCTAGCATAATATTTTATGAGTAGAGTGTTTATTAATGTTTGTGTGAAAGCTCATTGGAACAACTTCCGTGAAAGGGTACTATTGATCTAAGGTAGTACCTATGCCTGAATTCCAGCTCTGTTGATTTCAGAATTTCATATTCTGATATTTTGTGAGATTCTCGTACTATTATTATTATTATTATTATTACTATTATTATTATTATTATTACTATCGTGATCACTATCATTATTCTTGAGTTTTCGTTACTGAAAATGTTAAAAGTTACAACTTTGTTTTAACTATCACATATTTTCTATCATTAGGCATATAGGCTTTAATATGTTCTTTCAGAATTTATTTTCTTACATTTTGACACTATTTGATATAAGGAACAAAATTGTCAAATCCTTACACCAAAGGCGGATTACTACTATTTATTATTGTTACTAATAATAATGAGTGATAATAATAACAATAATATAACAATAATTTTTTGATGTTCTGTGTCATCGTATGTGAAGCGCAGCGTAAGACTGACCCACACCACAGAATTCCTGCAAAAGTGAAATAAATCTTCATAATATTCCTACCGAAAATCGAAACCAGGCTTCTTGTGGACTTGTAATCGAAATTACTATAGCATAGTTACTGAGCAAATATTTACCCGAATTTTATTTATTTATTTGTTTGTTTATTTATTTATTTATTTGTTTATTTATTTATCTACTTATTTATATATATATTTATTTATCTATCTATCTATATATTTATTGATTTATTTACTTACTTACTAACTTGTTTATTTAGTTCTCATTGTATAAGTTTCAGACTTTGATCTGTTTCCTTTCATCGTATTTTTTTGTATGGACATTAGACACAAGCAGCGGAGCTTCGTGGTTATAGTATAGTCACCGCTTAAGACAATAAGGTAATAGTAATATGCGTTACAAGAGCGGTATGTTGAAGTTTTCATGTTCGAGGAAAAGTATGAAAAAGAGAAACGTAGTTGAGCTTTTTTAATTTCCGAGAATTGAAAGAAAACATACCGCTCGTGTATCGTACATTATTTTGTGCAAAGATCGTTTATTACATACCTGAAAGAGGAATTTCTAATTAGTTGCAATGAAATCTCCATCTTGGTTTCTGTCCAATGACGGCAAATTTGCAAAATAAAAAGATCTATCTTCAACATTGTTGCTTTAAAATGTTTTCTGTGTTTACTATACTCCAGCAGGCCGTGATACACGTCTGCCTTTCCCCCCCCCCCAGTCTATAAATGCGAACTTAAAACAAACGGTAGTAATGATTTATTTTTCATTTTAATACTTTAACAATATTATTTATATAACATATTGCAGTAATAACATCGGCATCTGGGATCTTGTTGATTTTTTCACGGCTTCCTTAATGTTACTTGCATCACGAATGCAGTAACTTTAGTGGAGTTGTAGAGTTTACTTAATTTTTCAAATACTTAAAAACAATAATTAACAGTGCAATTTAGGTGAAATTGCAGTGGTAAGTTTCCAATTTATAATTATTACTATATTGAACGTCTCTAAAAATAATATGTTGAAAGCCTAAAGCAGTAAAATCAATATGTCACTAAGCTGTAAGAAGAGGGAAATTGTTATGTGTGTTAGGTTGGGAATACTGAATGTGGAATTTTAGACTTTCCGCGGATTGGTTTTGTGCGGAAGCCAAGCAAATATGCACGATCTCGCACAAAAATATAAAACGAGGGAAACGCATCCATACTTATGTAATTAGCATATACATAGTGAACCGTAAGTCATGCCATTAATTTCATGGTCTTATTCTTTGGGAGATTACTTACTTACAAATGGCTTTTAAGGAACCCGAAGGTTCATTGCCGCCCTCACATAAGCCCACTATCGGTCCCTATCCTGTGCAAGATTAATCCAGTCTCTATCATCACACCCCACCTCCTCAAATCCATTTTAATATTATCCTCCCATCTACGTCTCGGCCTCCCTAAAGGTCTTTTTCCCTCCGGTTTCCCAACTAACACTCTATATACATTTCTGGATTCGCCCATACGTGCTACATACCCTGCCCATCTCAAACGTCTGGATTTCAAGTTCCTAATTATGTTAGGTGAAGAATACAATGCGTGCAGTTCTGTGTTGTGTAACTTTCTCCATTCTCCTGTAACTTCATCCCGCTTAGCTCCAGATATTTTCCTAAGCACCTTATTCTCAAACACCCTTAACCTACTGTATGTTCCTCTCTCAGAGTGAGAGTCCACGTTTCACAACCATACAGAAGAACCGGTAACATAACTGTTTTATAAATTCTAACTTTCAGATTTTTGGACAGCAGACTAGATGATAAAAGCTTCTCAGCCGAATAATAACACGCATTTCCCATATTTATTCTGCGTTTAATTTCCTCTCGAGTGCCATTTATATTTGTTACTGTTGCTCCAAGATATTTGAATTTTTCCACCTCTTCGAAGGATAAATCTCCAATTTTTATATTTCCATTTCGTACAATATTCTGGTCACGAGACATAATCATATACTTTGTATTTTCGGGATTTACTTCCAAACCGATCGCTTTACTTGCTTCAAGTAAAATTTCCGTGTTTTCCCTAATCGTTTGTGTATTTTCTCCTAACATATTCACGTCATCCGCATAGACAAGAAGCTGATGTAACCCGTTCAATTCCAAACCCTGCCTGTTATACTGAACTTTCCTAATGGCATATTCTAGAGCGAAGTTAAAAAAGTAAAGGTGATAGTGCATCTCCCTGCTTTAGCCCGCAGTGAATTGGAAAAGCATCAAGTAGAAACTGACCTATACGGACTCTGCTGCATGTTTCACTGAGACACATTTTAATTAATCGAACTAGTTTCTTGTCTTTGGGAGATTTCAAACATAAAAATTAAAGTTGCTTACGTTTGGAAATAAATGTTTTAAATGAAACATTTAGTAGCATATTTAGGAAAAGTATTCACTAAATTCCCAATATCCTCGATTAATTTAAGAGAGCAGTGAATTCTGATAGTAATTAATTGAAGGAATTTTAGTTTTTGTCCCTTAATTTTTTTCAGGAATTTGATCCGACGCAATTTTAATTTGTATGAAACCACGATAACGCTGTAAAAGTTATTGTATGGAGTCAGCATATACATACTAGCTCGCGTGTGCGTTAGAACGGAAGAGGAGAAAAGAAAATATGTAAACAACAAATTTTAACATAAATTTTCTTTATTATTTTAACAGTTCGATTCACATTACTATAATTGGTTTGATTTTTTAGAATTATATGTAACTAAACTTGTTTTCATTTTATTATTATTATTATTATTATTATTATTATTATTATTATTATTATTATTAATTGTATATTGTTCCTGTATTTGTGTTATTGTATTGCTGTTGTTCGATACTGGTTGAGTGGAAGAGAAGGTCTTATCTCTGCCAGTGGAAATAAATCTATTACTACTACTAAACAAACAATTGCGTTTAAAGGCATCTCTTATTAAAGTTTACCGGTGAACTACTTAAAAAAATTGAAGTGGAAGGCAACTATTTTAATTGGTTGAAGCATGATACTATTTGCAGCTTCTCTCTACATGTTTAAAACACAAAAATTAAACACTACACCATCTATATTTTTTTCTTACAACATTGAAAACAATCTACACGTCAATGATCTCCACTCCTTTATTCAAAATAAGTCCGGTGAAGAGATTGCACACAGGAAAAAAACAAACTACTGTGCATCCGGCCGCTGGTTACAACGTTGCGCAATGACACAATTTACGTATTTAAAACTACACATTTTTCTGGAAAACTGTCCACAACAAAGTAAAATGGTATTTGAATTTTTGTTGCTTTTTACTAAAGGAATCATCCACCAAAATCAATGACATTGCTAACAGTTCATCCTATATATCCACTTCTTTAATTTAGTAGTAGTAGTAACAGTAGTAGTATTACTAGTAACAGTAATAGTATTACTAGTAACAGTAATAGTATTACTAGTAACAGTAGTAGTAGTATTAGTAGTAGTATAACAGTAACAGCAGTAGTAGTATAACAGTAACAGTAGTAGTAGTAGTAGTAGTAGAACAGTAACAGAAGTAGTAGTAACAGTAGTAGTAATAATAACAGTAGTAGTAGTAATAGTAACAGTAGTAGTTAGCAGTAGTACTTGGTAGTTAGGAGCAGTACTTAGTAGTTAGTAGTAGTAATAACAATAGTAGTTAGTAGTAGTAGTAATAGTAATAGTAATAGTAGTAGTTAGTAGTAGTGCTTAGTAGTTAGTAGTAGTAATAGTAACAGTAATAGTTAGTAGTAGTACTTAGTAGTTAGTAGTAGTAGTAATAGTAACAGTAGTAGTTAGTAGTAGTACTTAGTAGTTAGTAGTAGTAGTAATAACAATAGTAGTTAGTAGTAGTAGTAGTAATAGTAGTAGTTAGTAGTAGTACTTAGTAGTTAGTAGTAGTACTTAGTAGTTAGTAGTAGTAGTAGTAGTAATAGTAACAGTAGTTAGTAGTAGTACTTAGTAGCTAGTAGTAGTAATAGTAACAGTACTAGTTAGTAGTAGGCCTAGTAGTAGTAACAGTAATAGTAGCAATAACAGTTGTAGTAGTAGTAATAGTAGCAGTAACAGTAACTTAGTAGTAGTAGTAGTAACAGTAGGCTAGTAGTGGTGGTGGTGGTGGTGGTGGTGGTGGTGGTGGTGGTGGTGGTGGTGGTGGTGGTGGTGGTGATAGTAGTAATAGTAGTAGTAGTTCTGCATATTTATATTTAATTAGCTACCGTAACGCTTTGAACAGCAGAGGTGTGGTCTAAAACGCTACGATTTGAGCAATAGCAGAGGATTTTTTAAAGAAAACTTACTAATAGACAACGTCATTCATGTCTTGAAACCTTATGCGATGTCTGAGGGGAATTGATAATGGTAAATAAAGCTGTGAAAAGTCGAGAATTACATACACCAATTTCCCCGTTTTATTGTAGTATTATGTCAATTGTTCCTCCGCGAACAATGTTATTGTCATCAGAGATAGGAACTCCAGTGCAACAAAGTATTGGTCCCCAAATACAAACCAAACTCATCCCACTCCATTAATGATCATCTGTCCTCCAACGTGGGCGAAGAAAATGTGCAAGAGTAAACATATGGGACACTATTACCAAGGGACTTATTGTCATTCATCGACTCCGCTGGAGTCTATCTCTGTCCTACCCATATGGCATTCAGCGCATTGTTGAGTGCAGGGGCGGCATTTGAGCGAGAGGGTGTCGCAAAGAACATGACAATTCCTTCGCTAATCGAATTTCAAATTAAATGAACATTTTGTCCGACAGGCCTGCTCTAAATCCATGCACACCCCAGGAATATTACTGCAGTAAATTGTAGGGTATGTGTATGTATGTGTACGATTCTTCTACTAGAAAACAATGTATCACTAGTGTCTATTTATATAAGCAAAGAATGATATATTAGGTTATTAAAATATTAAATTACTTTTAAAACGGTTATTTAGCAACGCTATATCAATTGTACAATTGGTGACAGTGATATAGAATTTTTACGAGATGAGTCCGATGATTCGCCATGGAGTTATCTGATATTCGTCTTATAGTTCGGAAAAGCCTTTAAAAGAAATCCACTCAGATTGGCTTGACTTTCCTTTGCCCGTGCCGGGCCCGTACGGATTCATACATTTGGATTTAGAATGGTCCATTGTGCGCCCTATATCAGGTGAGTCACTTGCTCCTTATATGTGCGAAGTTATGCAATCTTGCACATTCACAGTCAATTCCGCAACTCAGTACTCGTAATCATATCTTAAATGCAAAAGGGAATATTGTGCCTTTCATACTACATCAGGTGATTAAGACGTAGGCTATAGCTAACAACGGTCTGTGAGTTCTGGTCTTACTAATATAATAATGAATAAATTTAGCTTCCCTTATGAAAAGGTTGCCAGATTTGACAAAGCGTATTACATATAATTTGGAAACACACCTAAAAGGTAAAATGATACACATTAGAAACGGTTAGGGAATCAGATATGCAAAATGTCAGAAAAATTTATCCTAAGTAGCGTTTGTGCTCATTTGCAGTTAAGAAAGGGGGGATATCATCAGATAGGGTAGAATGATTTGAATGCCGCGAGAAAAATAATAACACGGATTGATTGGCATTGATATCTAAACCACAACGGCTATCGGTTAAGACAACTTGAAATTTCCATTATCACTCGCATACAAATGATTTCTCAATATCTGAATCGATCCTTTGAGGGCACTAATGGCTATTTCCTTCACAATGCTGTGTGTTAGGCCCAGGTTTTTACATTTGTTGGCAAAGAAGGAGGGTATGGTACCTCGTGCTCCCACCATCAGACCTATTACATCAATGTGGGACAGGCTATACTTATCTTTATAGAACGGGATTGTTGGTTCATAGATCCGTTTTTTTTCACTATCCACCTCATGCAGTTGATCTGCATGTGTCTCAAATCTGATGGTGGGATCGAGAATGTATGCCGAGTTGTTCTTAATGGCAATGATATCAATTCGCCGAACACTTCCTTGTGTGGCTAGTCCCTGTACCTCTTGATGGACTGTAAACCCTACTTCCTTCAGTGCCTCGGCCAGCATAGAATATGAGAATCCCGAAATATTTCACATATTTCCTCAACAATTCTTCGTTAATGTACTGCAAAACTAGGCCAGTAGTTCGGACATGTGTTATAAAATGGTTCTGCTCTCAACATACTGAAATATAATACGTTATTAATATGTCAGTATAATTTAAAATATCATAGGTGCTTACTCCATTAGCATTTTAAAATGAAGTAAGTGCCTAATATTAACCGGTGATAACTTTTCTTGGTAATCAAATAAAATGCAGAGTTGTCTGTTTTGAATTATGGAATTACCTACCCTGGAGGTAGAGAAATTTCACACCTAACCTTGCGTTGAAATCTCCCAGAAATATGTACCGAAATGTCGTGGGCATGCTATAAAATGCAGGATTATATAAAACTTTCTTAGTAAGGCGCAAATGAATCACTCTGTATATGCGATGATTGCCCAAGTCCCATAGGTAGCCTGGACATTCGTGAATCGGACGCTGACAGGTGGGCTTTCCTGCCTCAGCTCTAACAAACGAGTACCTAATGAGCCTCGGGTCCCGGTACCTTAAGCCCTTTCTAAATCCATCCGGAAATCCGTACTAACCCATCAATGTGACACCAAAGCCTAGTTTTAACTATTTTTATTTGGTTTATTTTACGACTGCATGGTTATCTAGCGTCTGAATTAAACTAAGGTGACTATTACACTTTTACTATGTCATACTACTTTTGACCAATAAAACGGTACGAAAGGACGTCTTTCAACCAATCATGGCTGCTTATCGCACAATTTTATCGCTTCCCTAGCATTTGTTTAATTTTATCGCTTCCCTAGCATTTGTTTGTTTTTATCACTACCCCAGCATTTGTTTCTTTGTTTGCCAACATTTCAAACTGCAAATTATTTACGGTACTATAAAGCATGTTTTGCGATCGTAATTTGTTTCAAGCATAGTCGACTGAAAATGGCGGCTCCGTTCAAACATTTTGGTGAAGGTAACATTAGTGAAATAGAATTTTAGTAAGTCAATTAATATCTATTTATTTCTTCTAATCTTTAGATCTATATACTTTCTTCTGTTTTTGTCACCTCCCTACTATTTGTTTCTTTGTTTGCCAACATTGCAAACTGAAAATTCTTTACGGTACTATAAAACATGCTTTGCGATCGTCATTTTTAACAGCATGGACAGTCGACTGAAAATGGCGGCTCCGTTCAAATTTTTTGGTGAAGCTATCATTAGTGAAATAGAATTTCAGTAAGTCAATTAATATTTTATTATATTAGAGTACTTTACTTCTTCTAATCTTTATATACTTTCTTCTAATCGTGTAATAGTCAAATTAAATCCCACTCGAGTTTTGATTTTCTCTAGATAAATTAAAATCTCTAGTAAGATTACTGTTGATAATGCCAGCGAAATGAGTCCAGGATCCAGTGCCGATAGTTACCCAGCATTTGCTCTGAATGGATTATGGGGAAAACCTCAGAAAAAAACCTCGGGCCCCGCTTGTTTCACGGTCAGACATGTTAATCGTTACTCCACAGCGGTGGACGTTTTAACTATTGTAGACGATGGACAAAATGAGGGGAAAGTGAAATGGCTGAGCATGGGAGTAGCCCGAGAAAAAGTACGCACTGGTATTTTATATACCACAAATTTCATCACAACGATGTCGGGGAACAAACCCGGGCCGCCTGCATGGAAGACTAGCGTGATAGTGTTGAGTCACAGTCGCGGCACCCAACAAGGTTGTTAGCGCACCCTGCGTAGCCTCGCTGGTGGCTTAAGTTCTTTACTCAGACCCAAGCGATATCGTTTGTAGCTACATATTCAGTGATTCGCAAAAAAAAAAATGGAGATCTCACCCATAGGCACCCTAGATATGCGTCCTTTGGTTGTATTTTTCTGTTTTATCTTAAGTGGTGGTCTCGAGTCAAACTGACCATATGGCCAGAATGTCTCAGTAATTATGACTGTCTGATAATATTATTTCATAATCTTATCACCAGTGAGTAAGGTACGGGCCGAATAGTCCATTGTTTGAAGACAAGGTTGTTAATTGCAATGAAAAACTAAAATATTTAGAGAAAAAAATAGTAAACATTAGAGAAGAAGAGAATAGACGACGATTGACTATTCGCTTAGAAATATCTCTGGAACACGTACTTTTATCCGAAATTTCTTAAGGCAAAATAAAATTCAACAATTGCTTAGAATTTTCCTTTATGTGCCAAATATTATTAGAGTCTTATCGAAAATAGTTATTTAGGCAACTAGTTACTGAAGCTAGTTTTGTAACGTGTTGACTACACTATTTTATCTACGTCTCGTCTATTTAACGATAATTATTTTAAAAATATAGAAAACAGATTTATAATAATTTGTACCTAGTCCATTTGAGTCGGTCAAGGCCTACTTGATTGTATACAGAGTCGTTTCCAAGGCAATATAGAAAAGTGTATAAAGTATGGTATAAAATACTTCATAACACCACAGTCTAGTATATACAGTCACGAAGCTTGAGTTGTGAGGGTACTAGAAACAATAGGCTGTGCAGGTACTATTTCGCATTGTCTGTGATGAGGCGATAGTAGCGATCCTAGTGGTTAGCAACTATCTATGGATGCATATTTACTATGTATTGAGCTTCATGACTGTATATAGGCGTACTAGACTGTGATAACACATTGCTATGGAATCTTACTGTAGAACAATGAAGTCAAAGTTTTGCAATGTAAAAGTGTCAATTGAAGTTCTTTTTTTGCAACATTAGTAGTTAAAGATTTTAAGTTACTACGATTCGTCTAATGTCACGAAAGTACTCAAATTTTAGGTGCATGTCTAGAGATCGTCAAATTCTCAGGAATTATTTTATAAGTAACTTTTGGGTATTTCACCTTGTGCTGGAACTTAATATATCCAACGTTTCGGAGCTATGTACAGGTTGTGTCATCAGGCCAAATAGGTACTGTATGAGCCACCTACTCTGTTTGAGTCGTTATGTCTTGCAACTTTTAACAACTGAGCCACACATAACGGGCCCAAATCAGTAGGTTACTCTTTAGGCCATACCTGTTTGTTCTGAAATTGGAACCTATATGTAGTTCCGAAACGTTGAAGATATTTAAGTTCTAGCACACGGTGAAATTCCAAAAAAAAAAAAAAATAATAAATGAACAAATTAAATTATGAGAATGGTGTGGGTATTTAGAATGTAGGCCTACATACAGTATATTGAGGATAAAATAAGCAAGAATATTCTACAGCAATTTTCGAGAGCGGATAAAAAAGGAAATCGCACATCAATAAAGCAGCTGAACTAGTAACTTACGAGTAGGGAATTGGGAAGATTAAATAACAACAAAAATAAACTTGTAAAATGCAAATCTGGCTGATAAAGCTCCCTGTAAAACAGACTTGAATAATTTCAAGGGAAAAATTGTTCCAGGCCAGGTATCGATCCCGGGACCCTTCGCTTAGCGAATGAATGCTCTACCGACTGAGCTACTCAGGAACTACACCCGACACCGTCCCGTCCGGCCTCGGAACAATTTTTCCCTTGAAATTATTCAAACTTATAAAAGAAAGCATGTTATACAGTAGATTATTATTATTATTATTATTATTATTATTATTATTATTATTATTATTATTATTATTATACACCAGTATTATAAACCGTCTTTATCGTTATTGAAAATCGTGCATAATACGAGTATAAGCTTATCACATTATATTATTACCATGCCAACTGAAACGTCATGACTTCTATTATAACAGCATAACTTGTGCCATAAAGTTATTATGAAACGACTTGTGTGCAATAATATTTAATACATAATTGGTGTCATAGTAACCCCTTTCTTCATAGACCATGATATCAAACTACCCATCATTACACATTTGATGTTATTTCTCGTTTCACTCGTTCCATGGACATTGGTTCGTACCATGAAGTATAACACTATAAACTTGTTTCATAATATACCTAGTACTATTATTATTATTATTATTATTATTATTATTATTATTATTATTATTATTATTATTATTATTATTATTATTATTTAAAACTATTGAATAGAGAAATCTACTACAATTTGGAGATTGGGAAGACTGAGTACTATAGACACGAAAGAAAAATCTGTATATTAAAATGCTATACATTATTATTATTATTATTATTATTATTATTATTATTATTATTATTACTATTATTTATTAAAACTACTGAATGCAGAAATCTACTACAATTTGGAGATTGGGAAGATTGAGTGCTATAGAAACGAAAGTAAAATCTGTATATTAAAATGCTAGTCTATTATATTATTACTAGTGGCTTGCGCAGGAAATGCTGCAAACTAAGTTCATTAGACGTTTAAATAAACATTTTTCAGATTTATTTTCAACGAAGAATACCAGACATTCGGAAAGTTATTTGCTTCCATAACAATGAAAGATACTCTCTCGAGCCAATACTGAAGAGAACCACGCATATAAATATCTACACCACAGCGCCATTAAATATATGAAAAAGATCCAACCCCACTTGATTAATAATTATAAAAATATTTTATTTTTAATAATATTATTATCTTACGTAAGTTTTATAACTTTCAGTAACATATACTATATATACTATATAGCCGCCACTCAGTAAAATATAGAAATCAAAATCTAATTTAAGTTATTCTCTACATCTACTTATATAACCCCAAACGTTTCACTTTCATATCATCAATATAGCATTAATATGTATAATTAATGAAAAATAGTCACATCATGGCATTAACTACAATAATATTTCATTTCTAATGGTAATAATGTCATCAAACCACCTCAGGTTTTGTAGTTTTTAATATCCAATACACAGCTGTACCCAGAAAATTACACACCACAAAATCAAACCTGTAAATAATTTTTAGTAAGTTAAGTTTTTAATAACCAATATAATTTGAGCTCTAAATATGTCAGCATTCTTGCAGATCATGACCTTCGTGTAATATTTTTACTGTAGTATGTGTTTTGTTTTATTCTGAAATGCAACACGGCCGACTTGATGCTCGCTTCGCTTCTCCTTTACAAAAAGCGAAGGGTATATCAAGTCGGCCGTGAATGCTATTAGCTAGTTCTCAAAACTGACGACAGATGGATTTTGGAAAATAGGAAAATTATGTTTAAAAATTGACATTTCACTGAAAACTACTATTTTTCCGAAAAACTTTGAGTTCCAAGCTTCAAAATGAGGGGTCATTTATTAAAATCCGTCCAGCCGTTTTCCCGTAATTTCCATTACCAGTTCAAATTATATACAGATTATTATTATTATTATTATTATTATTATTATTATTATTATTATTATTATTATTATTATTATTATTGTTGTTGTTGTTGTTTTGTTCTTTCTCGAGATATTATTATGGTTTTTATCGATATAAATTAACGTCTTACAGCCTGACAGTATACATAGTTCTTATATTGCATCAGTTTCTATTTCCCAAAATAAGAACAGAATTGAAAGGGTGATTTTACCACCCTACTCCCCCATCCCATTCGTGTCGGATTTTCAATAATGGTGTTTGAATAAAGTAGGGAACTTTGATGATGACAAGTGTGTCCGGAGGAAGATAGAACGCATATACACTAAAGCTACAAGTCCATTCTCTACCACCCCATTGAGCGCATTAGGGGGTTGTAGGGTTGGAGCCGGCAATTACCCATTCATAGTCCACCAAACATCACCTACAGTAGAGGGATGGTGGGTCGGAGTAGGGAGGGGGTGAGTGCTGAAATTCTCTAAGGGATGAGGAGCTCTTGTTCGCAACCCTCGAGGGAAGCATCATTATCGTCATTATCAATGACGTTTCAATGTTCCGAAAACCAACGTGATAAAATCACCACCATTGCTAAGTAAACCGGGCTGTTGTAGTCTTGCTAATCCCTGGCTGTATCGCTCCAGAAGAGTGCTGCGGTCTTATGTATGTTGTGGGCTCAGCACAGGGTGATTCAAGAGGACTGCTATCAAACAGTCAATCATTCACCGATGCATCGTAATTATAGCCTTGATTTTCAAACTGTAGTCCCGAGAGGTTAATGACCAATACGTACGTCGAACTGTGCTATATTATTATTATTATTATTATTATTATTATTATTATTATTATTATTATTATTATTATTATTATTAAAATGTTTAAAATGTTATGTTTTATTTAACGACGCTCGCAACTGCAGAGGTTCTATCAGCGTCGCCGGATGTGCCGGAATTTTGTCCCGCAGGAGTTCTTTTACATGCCAGTAAATCTACTGACATGAGCCTGTCGCATTTAAGCACACTTGAATGCCATCGACCTGGCCCGGGATCGAACCCGCAACCTTGGGCATAGAAGGCCAGCGCTATACCAACTTGCCAACCAGGTCGACTATTATTATTATTATTATTATTATTGTTATGAACATTAAATCCAGACGTTTGAGATGGGCAGGGCATGTAGCACGTATGGGCGAATCCAGAAATGCATATAGAGTGTTAGTTGGGAGACCGGAGGGAAAAAGACCTTTAGGAAGGCCGAGACGTAGATGGGAGGATAATATTAAAATGGATTTGAGGGAGGTGAGGTATGATGATAGAGACTGGATTAATCTTGCACAGGATAGGGACCGCTGGCGGGCTTATGTGAGGGCGGCAATGAACCTTCGGGTTCCTTAAAAGCCATTTGTAAGTAAGTAAGTATTATTATTGTTATTGTTGTTGTTATTGTTCTTGTTCTTATTCTTATTATTATTATTATTATTATTATTATTATTATTATTATTATTATTATTATTATTATTATAAGTAAATTAGATCAGTTTGGACTTTCCATTAATTATCTTAGCCGGTTTGAAAACTATTTAACCAACAGACAATCTTGTGTTCGGTTCGGAAGCTCTCTTTCTCTCTCTCTCTCTCTCTCTCTCTGATCCTTTCACTACTCTTTGTGGTGTTCCACAGGGCTCCATCCTAGGTCCGTTATTATTCTTGCTTTTTATCGATGACATTTGTAAGCCCATCTGTTCCCATATCTTCTCTTTTCCGATGATTTAAAAATATTTAGGAAAATTAATAGTCTTGCTGATTGTCATTTACTTCAAAACGATATGCATACCATTCAACGTTGGTCTGATTATAACGGTTTGAAAATTAATATTTCTAAAACATGTGTTATCTCTTTTTCTAGGAAGGCAACTACATTAAAGTTTCTATATTGAATGCCGCCATAATCAGGAAGGACTGTATAAAGGATCTCGGTATATATCTTAATTCTAAGTTGTACTTTCATGACCATGTTGATAATTTATTTAATTATTCACTAAGAATACTTGGTCTCATTAGGTCTATTACTTATTCCTTTTCCTGTCCTGATGCACTACTTACATTATATTATGCTTTAGTAAGGTCTAAATTAGAATATGGATCTGTTGCGTGAAACTCTATTGCTTCTACTGATTCGGCTAAACTAGAAAATATCCAAAGAAAATTCATTTCTCTTTGTGCGTTCAGATTCGTACCCAACTCCTCTTCTTTAAATTATGAACTGTCTAGTAAATATTTTAACTGTACCAGTCTGTATTCGAGACGTCAGGATATTGATTACACTTTCTTTATCAATGCTATTAACGGTGTCATTGATTGCGATTCTTTTATACGTAACACCTATCTTAGAATTCGCGTGAAAGGTTTTCGTGGTCAAAGAATTTTCTTCACTAAATTATTTAAATCCCTTTCTCCAGTAGCCAGGTGTATTAAAAGTGCTAATTTGCAAGATCTGATTTGATTTTACTTACGCGTGATATATTCTTGTTATTTAATATCTTTTATTATTTGTTAGATATTGCTATTTGTTTTGTTGCATTTGGTCAATGATTAATGTTGACTATTATATTGAGTGTATTTCATTTCACTGCCATTTTCTGTCATTCATTCTCATCATCATTTGTTCTGTTTTGTATTGTTTTTTATATCATGTGCTAAACTGTAATTGGCCTTGTGCTGTTGTTTTTCACGTTAATATTCTAAATAAATAAATATATTATTATTATTATTATTATTATTATTATTATTATTATTATTATTATTATCATTGAATATCCAGAATTTACAAATAACCCTATTGCGACTAAGGTATAGCATAGAGCCTACCTACCGTGTGTAAAATTCTGAAACCTTTAAAATTAATATTTTTCTAAAATCATGATTTCGTCAAAAATTTTACACGCATTTTATTGTTATTGTAAATGCATATTTCAATGAAATACGCATACTGTGTGTGGAAAAAATTTGAGAGTACTGGGTGTTCAGTTCAAAGTGTGTCATGGCTCGCTGTATGCCGTCATGTGGCTAGCCGATGAGCCTAGAGAATTCAATCTTCCTACACTTCCGCAGAGGTGTATAACCTATGAGGCAGAGAAGTTGCCTAGCAAGTACGGCGTTCATTCTGAAGAGTACGTACCGATACATACGGTAACGCCGGTAGTGGCAGGAATGTGAACTGTTTGGAAATACGTACTGTCGGGATATGGGGAGAGGGTTAAGACGATTACTTACGTATTTGTTGACATTAACTTCGACGGTCAATATGAACACGGAGCATTTGATTTGTGTTGTGGAATGTTACCGTACGCAACCGATGATAACAAATACCCTGCGTACGACTTGCCGGCGCAAAACACAGTTCGAAAGAGGTTATGGTAGCACACAGACCGTACAGACCGCCATCTGTTACTACGACGTTCAAGTTATACCGTACACGTTCTCAAGTTCAGATTGAAGAACGCCTTAAATAATAGGCAACTTCTCTGACATTATAAGCTGAAACTCGCTTCAAATCGCTGACCTAACAACAGTGACGTCATGACACACTTTGAAATGATCACCCAGTAGATGTGAGGTATCAAAGTATTTTGAGGATACGAACACGGGATTCATCGTGATTTCTAATTTATGTTCCTATTTTATTACCACCCTAATTCAAAGCCTAAATAGAAGATTAATACTTTTTATTCCTTTAAAGTTGTTACATTTTTTCTATGAATTAGACGTATTTAAGATGATGAAGGTGTGGAAAGATAAAATTTATGCACTGTAGTTTCCCTTTCTTTGTAATCCATAAAAGTGGAACGAATATATAGGCCTAGTTCGAATTATTGAATGTTTCTATATGATCTCTATCTATAACACGGTACAAGGAAGAACAATTTCTTTGCAAATAAGTTGTTCATATGAAAGTACCAACTGCCTCGGAGTTCCATGTTCATATAAAAGGAATTTTAATATCTTCTATTACTTTTTTTTCATTCACTTTATTATTATTTTATTTTCACATACAAAGAATTTTAGTATCTTCTAATATTTTATTTGTATTATTACGTATTATTACGTATCTTCATATGCAAAGAATTTTAGAATCTTCTAATATTTTATTTGTATTCACTTTATTACATATCTTCATATGCAAAGAATTTTAGTATCTTCTAATATTTTATTTGTATTCACTTTATTACGTATCTTCATATAGCCTACAAAGAATTTTAGTCTCTCCTAATATTTTATTTGTTTTCACTTTATTACGTATCTTCATATGCAAAAAATGTTAGTATTTTCTATTTTTTTTTTTTTGTATTCACTTTATTACGTATCTTCACATGCAAAGAATTTTAGTATTTCCTAATATTTTATTTGTATTCACTTTATTATTTTACCTTCATATGCAAAAAATTTTAGTGTCTTCTAATATTTTATTTGTATTCACTTTATTACGTATCTTCATATGCAAAGAATTTTAGTGTCTTCTAATATTTTATTTGTATTCACTTTATTGCGTATCTTCATATGCAAAGAATTTTAGTGTCTTCTAATATTTTATTTGTATTTACTTTATTACGTATCTTCATATGCAAAGAATTTTAGTGTCTTCTAATATTTTATTTGTATTCGCTTTATTACGTATCTTCACATGCAAAGAATTTTAGTATTTTCTAATATTTTATTTGTATTCACTTTATTACTTATATTCACATACAAAGAATTTTAGTATCTTCTAATATTTTATTTGTATTCACTTTATTACGTATCTTCACATGCAAAGAATTTTAGTATCTTCTAATATTTTATTTGTATTCACTTTATTATTTTATCTTCATATGCAAAGAATTTTAGTGTCTTCTAATATTTTATTTGTATTCACTTCATTACGTATCTTCATATGCAAAGAATTTTAGTGTCTTCTAATATTTTATTTGTATTCACTTTATTACTTATCTTCACATGCAAAGAATTTTAGTATTTTCTAATATTTTATTTGTATTCACTTTATTACTTATATTCACATGCAAAGAATTTTAGTATCTTCAAATATTTTATTTGTATTCACTTTATTATTTTACCTTCATATGCAAAGACTTTTAGTGTCTTCTAATATTTTATTTGTATTCACATTATTAGGCTATTTATCTTCACATGCAAAGAATTTTAATATTTTCTAATATTTTATTTGTATTCACTTTATTATTTTATCTTCATATGCAAAGAATTTTAGTGTCTTCTAATATTTTATTTGTATTCACTTTATTATTTTCCAGATAATTCAGTTCAGGCGAACCAGAAGCATTAACACAAGATGTATATTGTAGCTGTGATCGTGTTGTACATTATATCAATAATGGAGATGTCCTCTGCTGGACACCAGCACGGCATGAGGGGACCCCACCACCCCAGGGGGAAGGTAGTGACGCATCACCACTACCGCCCACATCGCCCCAATGAGCAAGACGCCATGGGCGAGGTCCCGAAGTTAACTCAGGATACAAACCTTTTGCATGATACCGAGTAAGTGGATCACTGCAAACTTTATACTTGCAATTTCGAAACTTAATAAATTCCTGACATGGAAACCTTCCATAATAATATATTGAAGCCCCCTTTAAAAGATTTATAAATGTATACTATGTGCAGTAAAGGAAAAGTTAAATACAGAATGTTATTTTCCAATGTGAATCGCAAGGCACGAAGAGCAGTTTCCTAAAGTAGTTTAGAACTTGTATTTGAGCTATTTCTTTTACCTTGGAATACATATTCTTGATTCCTCACTTCTGCTATAGCATAAAATGTATTTTTCTCCTTTTTTTTTATTTACTTGGTTATTAAACGACGCTGTATCAACTACGAGGTTATTTAGCGTCGATGGAATTGGTGATAGCGATATAATATTTGGCGAGATGATGCCGAGGATTCGCCATAGATTGCCTGACATTTGCCTTACGGTTGGGGAAAACCTCGGAAAAACTCAACCAGATAATGAGCCCAAGCAGGAATCGAACCCGCGCCCGAGCGCAACTCCGGATCGGCAGGCAAGCGCCTTAACCGACCGAGCTACGCCAGTGGCTTTTTTTCCTCCTTTTTCTTCTATTCTTCACATAATATTTTCCTTCACTTTCAAAATAGGCCTATACTTTATTTTACTCATTCTTTATTTCCTACAGTTGAATTTATTCTCCAGTAACCCATTTCGATAACATTTATTTGCTTTATAATCTCGTTTTAATGTTAGTGTTCCATTTACATTTATATTATGTTCCCTGTTATATTTTAATATATAATTCGCTTTCTTTTCCTTATGTTTTTAT
Source organism: Periplaneta americana (assembly GCF_040183065.1). Classification (NCBI taxonomy): domain Eukaryota; kingdom Metazoa; phylum Arthropoda; class Insecta; order Blattodea; family Blattidae; genus Periplaneta; species Periplaneta americana. Next base: position 59,436,483 of record NC_091123.1, read on the forward strand.
CCCATAGTATTTCATTTTGTTTTAAGACACTCTTTCTAGTCAATATATACCTGCTTTTTATATCTAGATAATGAATTTAAACACAGTATTATTTAAGATACAGAATATTTCGTTTACAGGCCATGTACAAGCAACAAGCAATATAACTTTCGATAGAGAAGTAGATAAAGTATATTTTTTGTTAATAGTTAAGCAGTTGCTGAAAATGATCTTCTTCGCATCTCATTAAAAAGTTATGGTTCATACCAAGAAATTCTTGAAGACTTGCGAGAGAAATTTATTTCTTATTATTGATTTTCAGTTCTTCTGAAAAGTGGAAGTTATACTTAACAATTTGTTCTTAAGGGACACCGGGACTGAGTTTTGAAACTTTTAAAGTTTTTCTATTAATTTCTTTCAAATTCGGCGGGTTTCTTGTGTCTTGTTTTTATTTTTGTAGGTTATTTTACGACGCTTTATCAACATCTTAGGTTATTTAGCGTCTGAATGAGATGAAAGTGATAATTCCGGTGAAATGAGTCCGGGGTCCAGCTTGCTCATATTGGGTTGAGGAAAAACCCCGGAAAAAACCTCAACCACGTAACTTGCCCCGACCGGGAATCGAACCCGGGCCACCTGGTTTCGTGGCCAGACGCGCTGACCGTTAGTACTTGTTGTGTCTGTACGTTTAAATAACAGTACCAAATTTCATCAAGTTTCATTCATTAGTTCCTTAGATATTAATTTTCACGTATTCTAATAATATTAAATTATCCATAAATTCAAAACATCTCTGACGGCTTCAGAAATGTTTTCGCTTTAAAAATCTTCTGTGAAGGACATACAATTTCATGAGAGAGAGAGAGAGAGAGAGAGAGAGAGAGAGAGAGAGAGAGAAATAACTCGTCCGGCCTTAATTAAGGATGACCACGAGGATCCGGAAATTAATAGCAAACAAATATAATCAATTAAATATGAATATTGTTATAAAAAATGTAATAATTAAGCACCATTGATTATCAATTATAAAATAAAATCTTAGAAGATGACTATAAAGTTATATTTATAAATAAAAGATTTTATTTAAAATTATTATATCCTTAATTAAGGCCTTCTGAGTGGTATAAATGAAACTGTATAATCTTCAGGAATCTTTAAGAATTTGCGAGATGATGTTCTGAATTTCAAAAGATGATATTGATAATTGTTTTAAAAATTATATGTAAATTTTGGTAAAGAACTCCGAGCACCAAAAAATAAATCTGTCACTAACCAATTGAAGAGAGAGATATTATACTTGGCACTAAGGTAGGGAATACAAGGTTCATAAATGGCCCTCTTTTCCTGATCAACCTGATGTGCTTGGTTTAGATCTTTCTCCATGCGTATAGTTGGATCTATGGTAAAAGCCTTTTATTGTTGCCTGTTTATTGCGATTATATCCGCTCTTCTGTGAGAGTCGTCTTCAGAAATGCAGTGGACCTGTTCATGAACTTCCCAACCCTTGTTCCGAAGAAGACAGGCGATAGCTCCACGGACTCCATGATGCCTGTTGTTACGCAATAACTCTCCTTTCCGACAAAAGCCCAACACGCGGCCAAGAAAACTGCGCATGAATTTTTAAATTTGAGAATTGGTTCATGAGATAAAAATTGTATTATAAATCATAATTTTTTCTTGATGATTTTCTTTAATTTTTAGAAAAGTTTTCAGTGAAGAGCCGATTCCATGTACAGCTTTGTGTATTGCAATATGCTGAATATTCTTGCAAAGTTTCATGTAAATCGGAGCAAATGGAAGCCGCTAGAAACTTTATTATTGACCAAAAATGTAGTTTTGAGAAAACGTAATTTTTAGTAGAAGTAGCATTATAAAAATGTTCGGCAGATCTTTAAAAGTCGTAGGCGGGTGCTAAATATAGGACACAATGTTTTAATGTATCAGGTAGCTAATTATTTATGTAAAAAAATATATATTTATTTTTACTATTTTGGCCAAAAATTCAGTCCTAGTGTCCCTTTCAAGAAATAAAGATGAAAATAAAAGACAATATAAATTGCAATTTATAAACTCTTTATATAATTCATAGCCTATAAAAGTAATTTTAATTGAAGACGTATTTAAGTCAAACTCTTCGCAACCAAGATTCCACTGTCAACTTTTTGCCGTGGCTCAAATTTTTCATACACCTAAATATGCACACGCCCTAATCCATAATTATCCGAACTTATAGCCTACTTATACCTAAAAACTTAAAATGCTTTGAGTATTTTCATTTAGCCTATGTTCTTTCTCCATTACAAAGTTTGTGTTTCCGATAAAAACAGAATATTTTGTGACAGATAAATACATTACGCAATTTTTCATACCTGTAATATGACGTGATTTCTTATTTTTTCTTCTAGTCACATTCGAGAAGATCTAGGGGAGTGGGTGTCCAAGGTAGACACTCGTAAAATGACACCAGAAGAATTGGAATTCCACTACTTCAAGTAAGTACATTAAACATTTTCGCTTACTATTAAGTGTTTCTAACAAACATTACCATTAGTATATATGGAAAAAGTTCGAAATAGGAATTTCATGTCCGAAGAGCTTTTTATTTAAAATGTAATTTCCACTTCAAAGTAAGGTTAAGATACATGTACAAATAAAGAATAATATGATAAAGGAATACATTGTATGTAAAATTTCAAAGTACGATAGATCTATCAGTTTCGCAGTGGTAGTAAAGTTCCATGACTAGATATTTATATAGGACTAGGTAAAAAAGTGTAGGCCATAACAGATACAGATTTCATGCGTATTCTATGAAGATATCATGTTAAAGTTGATAATAAATTCACCCAATTTCAAGTAATTTTTTATAATTGGTTTGATAACATGTGTAGCCTATCTATATATTCCAAAATACTGTTCATTACGAGTGTTCTATGTGTAAAATTAATTCTACATTCAGCAGATAGGCCTACCGTATACGTGACTATAATATTCAGAGCGACTTCAGAATGCAACCTCACTAAATCAACCTGCATTAGTGACCGTGCCGTGCTGTGCCGAGCCAAAAGAACAAAGAAACAATAGAAAACGCGCGACTATGGTGTATTTCAGTGGTCGACAACACTCGCTGAAATTTGTAACGGGTAAGGATGTATCGAAATATGCTCCGTCGTCCAGAAGGGAGAGGGAGAAAGCATACCCGCCAGCAGCCGCGGATGCACGCTAGTGCCTCTCTTATCTGCGGTTAAGACACGCTAGCCCGAGGATACAGTGTGCTGATGACCGCTGGTGTATTTATTGAACAATAATAAGAAGGCGCAACAATTTTGAAAAATGGAGCCGATGAAAATTATGAAAAAGAGTGTTTTCGTAAATAAAAACGCCTATTGCATTTTTGATCCAGTAATAATAATAATAATAATAATAATAATAATAATAATAATAATAATAATAATTCTTGTAATGATATTGTCATGTGCTGAACTGTCATTGGCCCCTGGCTGTTGTACAGAATAAATAAATAAAATTACTATTATTATTATTATTATTATTATTATTATTATTATTATTATTATTATTATTTATACTGGCAGAGTTAAGGCCATAGGGCCTTCTCTTACAACTTTTACACATGCTGTTTCTTTGTCCAAAATACCAAAGAGACCTGTCGCCAATATTTTTTTAAATACTACAAGTTGTTTATTTTAGTATTATGACCGCATCGGAACGGCACGGTTAATAGCAATGAGGTTGTATCACAGTCTAGTATATACAGTCACGAAGCTTGAGTTGTGAGGGTGTTAAGAACAATAGACTGTGCAGGTACTATTTCGCATTGTCTGTAATGAGGCGATAGTAGCGATCCCAATGGTTAGCAACTATGGATGCATATTTACTACGTATTGAGCTTCGTGACTGTATATACTAGACTAACTAGACTGTGGTTGTATTCTGGAATGTAGCTGTATATTCATATAAATGAAATTTAAGGTAAAAAGATAAAAAAAAGGTAAAGGTATCCCCGTCACATGCCATGAAGGCACTTGGGGGACATGGAGGTAGAGCCATGCCTTTTAAATTTATATATCTATTACGTAGTTCAGTAGGCCTATAGCCGAGGTTTGTGACAAGATTACAGAGGGATTGAAAAGTGTTAGCTAATTGTAAGTAACAGGTTGACCTGAGGTCTGTAGCAAGTAAGTAGGGTTAGTGATAGCCTATTTCTCGCGTACCGCGATGATACTTACCCCTATTCAAATTTCAACCTATCAACTCTCCCTACTATAGGCATCCGCCAAGGAAAACTCAGTGCGCATAAACCAGCTAGCGTGACTGTCTCGCGCTGATGACGTGTGCTCCCTTTCCCAGCATGCTCTCACGACTACTGCAGGGGGTAAGAAGGGTATAACATGCGCACCGCGAGGAGTCCAAACTGAGTTTTCCTTGTAGGATACCTATAACCACAACTATGTTTTTTATAAATGTTAAGCAACAAATTAATATGGAATCTATATAATTACCCAGAAGAAACGTAATTATATATAATCTCAGTTTTTCATTTTTGCTATATTCAGGTTACATGATTTTGACAATAACACGAAACTCGATGGGTTGGAGATTTTACAAGCAATTCATCATACTGTTCACTACAATGAGGAGCAGGCGGAAAATGATGACTCACACAATCATCAACAGCAGACAGAAACACAAACAGAACCACACAAGAATACAGATCAAGATGATTTCAATTATTTTGTTGGTAAGTAGCTAATGTCATTTTATTACAATGTCGGAACATTTGGTAGACGAAGATTAATAAGTCACTTTCCTGGTTAACAATGTGGGGAGTCGGTAGATTGTCTTTCTTGTGCTGGATTCTGTGTAGGTAGTTTATCATAGGCATAATGACGCCGAAGATTCCAATGAAATAGAAATATGATCATTTTCGTGCTTATAGGCCTACGCTAGATTGCTGCAACTTTTTTTTGGAGAAAATACGGGAGATTAAGGAATAGACAAAATTTCACATCTAAAATTGAAAAATCCGTTCAATTAGCTACTAAAAACAACTTTATTCTACACTTCGGCAGCTAGGCTTAAATTACGAGTATTTTGAGACAGATTTTGTCTCGAATAATAGTTGAAGTCAACTGCAGTTTTCAGCTCTGATTTGATGATCACTCCAAAAATTGTCTCCAACTTTGACCACTCCACTGTTTAAAGTACCATAAACAAACAAAACTAAGATCAACGCGCCAAACATGTGGTAGCTTCATAAACCTGTTTTCATTAGTATAGTGCCGGTAGAATAGAGTAAAAATCAGTGGTGGAGGACCCCGAAGGCTTGCACTACAGCCTGAGGCTTATTGTGCTTACCACTCCTTTTCTGTGAATGATTGGGTAGCCGAACGGCTGCACTCTTGTTCAAGTACAGCACTCTGCACTGTGAACTTAACCCGGCTATTGTATGGATGACAACGATAAAATCTATGAATTAATGATGGCGAAATGAGTCCGAGGTTCAACGCCGAAAGTTACCCAGCAATTCTACTTTAATTGGTTGAGGGAAAAACGACGAAAAAACCCCAACAGGATTTGAACCTGGGCCCGCTCATTTCACGGTCAGACGAACTGTTACTCCACAGCAGTGGACTAAGATAAGTACTTAGTATATCGTCGCTGCGCCTCCAAAATCCGCTATGTGTTTTTAAAAAGATTTTGCAGGAGAAATAAAGAACCATTGTCACATTTAGTTCCCGTTGATTTTCAAAGTTACTTTCAGTATAATTTCAATCATTACAAGAAAAATGATGAAATTATACCGAAAGTAGCTTTGAAAATCGAGGGAAGTAAAAGGACAGTGCTTTTTTCTTTCTCCTGCAAAATCTCTTTAAAATTACATAGCGGATTTTGGACGTGCAATGGTGATATGCCAATTTTTGGATCAGTATACAATCAATGCAGGTTTGTGTTACCCCATCTCTTACCGGTATCTATTATAAAGCAACTCTAGGGGGGACCTGCTTACAGAACCATCTGCTAACAAACATTTTATTTTATTTTTATCATTACTTAATGTTATAATCATATCACTAATACTGTAATTAGTAGAATAAGTCATGGAAAGTAACCACACTTTCAGCTGTAGAGGTTACACAGAGAGAGAAATGGCCGACAAATTTTGGTTGAAGCCCTTTATCAGGAATAGAGTTCTTCTACGTGCTTGATCTATGACACGGACTTGCCAACATTATTTCCCTCACGGAGGAAGCCATGCTAAGGATTTATCCCTCTTTAAAAAATTATCGTCCTCAGCTGGGTTTGAACCTGTATATCTCAGATCAAATAGCTAATATGGTAACCACTAAAACACTGAGGTCAAAAATGTCACAAGTAACTGTCGATTATTACTATAAATACTACAGAATAATACTATAGAAATTAACTTAAAGCATATATGTGTCTGTTATATTTTTTTTATTAATCTAAAAAGAAAAATACACTTTTTATCTCAACATAAGGTTTAACATTACAATTATACTGGATGATGAAATTCGTGTTCCAATAAAATGTGTAAAATTAAACATGTATACTTGTCATAAAATTTTAATGTAATTCATTCTAGCAGATCCTATATTAAAAAAAGAAAAAGACATACTCACAACAAATATAACTACTGTAGATTGTATTTTTTGCCACGAGTACGTCTTTGTTCAAGGTAAAACTGATAATAAAATCTTGCAATTTTTTGCGTTAACACGAATTTCAATAAGTCTCTGCTAGATGCTGTACCACCCAGTATCTCATTGCTTTGATTAATATAGATGGAGATGGGCCGTATTCATAGACATTCTTAGCGCAGGCTTCCGGTGGATGATCAGCGAACTAACGTTTTTCATATTCATAAACCAGTGTTAGCGATATGATATGATATGATATGATATGATATGATATGATATGATATGATATGAATCCTGTACAAGTAATCAGTCAATAGCCGGGGCTAGTTTAGCACGCTCGTAGCGTAGGCTAGTGAAATGTCTATGAATAGCATCAAGCGACTTGCTTCTGACTCCGAAAGTGAATTGTTTTCATTGATGTCATACAAATTTTTACTAGTAGTTGATATATGCCAAAGCAAATGTGTGCTGCTCTCCGAGTGTTGCATGATCTACTTGCAAGCAAATAAACAATGAGCATTATCTGCATATAATATGGATGAGTCCATGTAATAGAAAGGAGTGAACTGAAAATGGTAATGTTTATTATTGATGTGCAAGGGAATAGTCTGAAAACATATTAATTTCGTTACAACTGTTTTGTCATGGACACAAGACAATCAAGAGTAGTGAACACGCGTGAATATTGCAACGGAAAGAAAAAAGGACTTAAAAGAGAGTGAAAATGCAACTTGTGTATCCTCACACAAGCAAATAAGGAAAAATAATAAGGAAAGGAATAAAGAATTTATGCAATGCCAAGGATATATAAAAAATATATACAAGAATTAAGAATATTATAGAATAAAAAACTATGTCTCTAATTACAAAAAAAAATATAAAAAGTGAAATAAAAACATATTCAGGCAATCATTGGGATTTTGTGAATTCCCAATCACTTTTTATATTGCTAGAAAACTGTGTCTGATAAGTCTTCCTGCACAAAATTATCACAACTTCTTCCTAAACTTATTGCTTATCTACGTAAGTGATTGTAAATATTATCTTGTTTAGAACTTATAGATCAAGTACTTGAACAAGATGATCTCGACAAAGATGGCTACCTCAGCTACATAGAATATGTTGTGGGGCGACAGAAGGATGAAAATAAGATGCAATCCAAGTACAACAAGCCATGATCATCAGTGCTGCCTCCCAGAATTATTGGTATGTTGTGTAACTTTTTAAAATCGCACTGTATTGTAAAAATTGTCTGTGGGACAACTCTGTTGTGAATCTCAGTTACTGTGTTGGAAGAGCAAAACTTATTAATACTGGACGGCTATGTACTAAAATTATTCAACAATACTAAAATGTGAATAAAGCATTTATAACAATGTTGAGTCTCAAAAGTAAATGTCATTTAAATTGCTGAGTAGGGTGCCCTACCACTAAGTGGCACTTTACTACTGCAGTTGTGCCATAAATTCCCTTAAGTGCTTAGCACTGCACTGTATCTGTATACACTGGATAAGATCGTCTGGGATGACAATATGGTAACACAAGACAAAGGACGCACCCAATCCCTATGGGAGTTAAGTTTTCTGCTGTCTCTCACAGTCAATAACATATAAGTATTCCTTCCTTTTTTTTTTTTTTTTTTTTTTGCAGTGGATGTTTCTCTGTTTTTTATATTCGTACATCAGTAACTACAGTATTTATGATTTTTACAAAACAAAAAGCATAACAATAGGAGACAACTTGTTTTGATATAAGAAAGCCTTAAACACAACTGTAGAACTAACATTCTAAATGTGCTAAGTGCCATGCCAATTTTTCAAATTTAATTTTATTCAATAAAAAAAAGGAAAATCCATATGAGAATATCATATTAAATTGTCTTTGTCGTAGCTCAACTGTAACCGACTCATTCGTGCGCCAAAAGACTGTGTTTTTTTATTTTTAGTTGGTTATTTAACGACGCTGTATCAACTACTAGGTTATTTAATGTCGATGAGATGGTGATAGTGAGATGAGGCCGAGGATTCGCCATAGATTACCTTGCATTCACATTACGGCTGGGGAAAACCTCGAAAAAACCCAACCAGGTAATCACCCCAAGCAGGGATCGAACCCACACCCAAACGCAACTTCAGACGGCAGGCAAGCGCCTTAACCAACTGAGCCACGCCGGTGGCTAAAAGACAGTGCTGTAGGTATCTCACTCAACATGCATTTTGCAGTGTGTTTTTCATCAATATCTCAGAAAGTTGTTTTTGGCACTTAGCACGTTTAGAATGTTAGGTCCTCAATTACATTATGGTTTAAAGAAAACATTGTGCTTTAGTTGTATTTTTTTAACCCTAAAGAATTTAATACATCACACAGCGAGGTGTTTGGCTGATATAGCTGGCCAAAATTATTTATGTTATTTAATTGGTTCAGAAAGTGCTTATTTACTAATTTAAGGTATTCTGTAATAATTAAAACATATTTCTTAAATAAATGTAATTATTTCTGTAAGCCTGATCATAGGCTCTTACTATAATAACGTTAATTCACTCTTACTCCCTAGTTTGACAGAAATTATTATATGCGTCAATGCCACTTTCGTTTCTTGTAATTGATTTGCTGCATTTGCATGTCAACACATTTTTTGTTGCATCTAATCCTGCTAGATTGGCAATAGCATAGCGAAGATGGTGTTGGATTCTGCCAGATAATTGTGTTCCTGTTCGAGTCACAAGTTAATTGCAATCCATAAACAAATTTTGGAAAATATATGTCTGAATTGGATTGATTTTCAAACTTCTGTTTAAATTGTTCCTGCTGAGATCTGTCACAACCCCACTTGCAAATCAATATCAGTGTATTAGTCTTCTTCACATAATGATTGTAAAACTTCTAATCAGTCTTCTTAATGTATCCAGCTGTTTGCTGACAACATAAAGTCCACTGTAGTCTATTCAGTGTTGTTTTTCACGAGAAATGAGGGGTATTTTGATCGGTGTTCATTATAGATGCCTGTTGCTATAGTAGCCAGAGGTGGGGTGTAGTGAATATATACTGCAGGGCTGTGTCTTCTGCAACTGGTACTGATGATTTTAATTTACTTCTTTTGTGATTTATGGATGGACAGTATAGAAGAATGTGTTCCAGATCTTCATCATGATTATTGCACCACAGACAAGTAGGATTATCAGAAATGTGAAATAAGTGTAGGTACAATTGAGTGACAATGTGACCTGTTCTGGCTCTTGTTAAAAATGTTTGAACATGTCTGGGCAAGTTTTTGTACATTTCCAGGTCATTTGGTTTCTTTTGTACAGTAAAACTTTTAAGTATGTTAATAATTTCAGTTAGTGTTTTGGAAGTGTCTATCTTTTCTTTAGCTCGTAGCTGCATCTAAGCAGTAAAAATTAATTCGTTTGAGTCTGTAGTACCATGTAACTTTACTGTCTTGAGTCATTTACTTCACTCACTCAAACTTCTTTGTTGGGTGTCCCTATCGCATGGTTGTTTTTGGAGATCAAACTTACCCTGAAGCCAATCATGATTTTTTAAAATAAAACTTTCTTCTTTCTTGTGTGCTATCACCCTTGTAAGTTTGATCTCACATTTTACATAAGAAAATTTAAGTTTAACTTTTTTTTTTTGAGTCTCTGAATAATCTCCTCAGCTCATTACAAACCTTTCAGCCAATTCCAATTTTCTTTAATAATGATTTCTTTTCTAGTTACAATTTTGACTCCTGGTGGTTCTAAAAGCAAAGAAATATTTTATATTAAAAGTAACACCCAGCTGAAGAAAATTTATATTTATGACATTAAGAATAAAATTTAACTGACTAATACATTCACGCGAATCGCGGTTATTCTTTTTGTTTTTCTAGAGTTAAAACATTTTCTTTACATTGGTGTAAAGAGAAATATCGGGACACAAACTGAAATAGAACAAATATCTTCGAATTTCTTTAAAACTGGCACATGACTTGTTAACAAATTACCTTTTTTATTGCAATTTTAACTGTTTAAAAATTAATGCAATTTTGACTAAAATTCGTTACATGTATTCTCACTTACCCTCTTCAGGACAATTCATAGTGTTAATACATGTAACACTTTTCGAAATAAAGAAAATTCACTTTGAATATACACAATCAGATGGAATACCGAGAAAAGATGCCTGCACTAACAGAGATGATCAAATTCCGATCAACTGGAGTGGTCTGCTGATAACATAGGGAAGGGAAAAAGAATGATGTGTGGTTCTCTAGCTATTCAACTCTCTCAGGTAGTAATTCATTTCTACCCGAGACAAGTTTGTCTAATTCGACTTTTGGCCAGCCAGACTGAGCAAATAAATACCCCACAGTGAATTGTTTAGAATGGTTTTAAAGAAAACAATATGTTTTAGTTGTATTTTTTAAGTAGTAACAATTATTGGCAATAATGACTGCACAAAAAATCCTTTGATGTAGGTACATGATGTAAACTGGTAGGCTTCTAAATCTAGTATATTGTACAAGTAAATTGAAAAAACCCACAATTACCCTAATTATACGGGGTGAACCCTAAGTAATGTAATTAATTTCAGGGACTATTCTTTGAGATATTTCAAACAAGGTTTAATACAGTTTTGATAGTTTTTGCTTCTTTTTCGAAAAAAAAAAATGTTTATGTGAAATATTTCATAATGTACAGCTGTCAAAAGAAAAAGTGGCCGCTCTCCTGAAGCAAAGTTCCCTTCGGGTATCTTCGCTACAATTCGGAGACAGGCGATGTTACATGTTGTTGGACCACGTTGCCTGATATCTACAGTTATAATTAAAGTATTCTGTGTGTGATTCGATAGCGTAACTGTAGCGTTCAGGCCTCTTATTCATGAGGTCCTGCGTTCGACTATAACCTCGTGCTTTTTATGTTCTTTTTTGTTCTGTTTTTGAGAGAGACAAACTATACATAATGGCTCCTTTCTCTTTTACGATTACTTTAGTAATTAACATCAGGTTCATTAATATATTATGCCATGACTTTATCATTATGATATTGTGGCTGCAAATGGAAAGAAAAAAGATTTTATTCTCAATAAAAATATCTTTCGTGGCATAAACAAAACAAATTTACTGGCGTCGGCCTTAAAACATTCAAACAATTAAGCGTTCAAAAAACAAAACAAAAAGCCACAATTCAATATTTAGTCTATCTTCCTCTTATCTCGATCATCTTGCAGTCGAGTGGGCATGGAATTGGCTAGTCTTTGCAAACAGCGACTGTTTTTAGACACGATATTCCAGGCATTCTGAACATACACACATAGACCTAAGTGTTCTGTCCATGGGCAGGTCTTTCATTGCAAACCCAGCAATCTCCAATCTTTCCTATTTTCTGCCTTCCTCTTAGTCTCCGCATATGATCCACATATCCTAATGTCGTCTATTATTCTTTTCAACCAGAGACCCAACTAATTCCTTTTTCTCTTTCTAACCAGTTTCAGCATCATTCTTTCTTCACTCACTTTTTCAAACACAATTTTATTTCTTATTCTGTCTGTCCACTTCACACACACCATTCTTCTCCACATCCACATTTCAAATGCTTCAATTCGTTTCTCTACATTTCGTCGTAATGTCCATGTTCCTTCCCCATACAATGCCACACTCCACACAAACACTTCACTAGTCTCTTCCTTAGTTCCTTTTTCCAGAGGTCCGCAGAAGATCCTTCTTCTTCTATTAAAAGCTTCCTTTGTTCATGTTTGCAGTTTTTCTTGGGGAGGATAGGCCTAAATGCGGTAACATCCCATTGCTTTCCGCACATCACTATCTCTTTCGCATCTTATTAAATTCCAGGGGGCCCAAGAGTGGAGATGAGGAAAGTGGATTTGACTAATTGGGCCCTCCGAACTTCACCGAAAGTCACGGCAAGGGTTAAATATTAATTATATCAGGATGTTTGACCCGATCAGAAACTGGGAAATCTCAATTAGCCTTTGCCCCCCGCATCCTGGACTAGCTTCTACGAATCATCAGAAAATCTTAGAGTGTGATTGGGCCAATTTTTCCGAAAATGTTTCCACACTTTTGCCCTCGTAGCTCAGCGGACGAACGTCGGAATTTAGATGTCAACGTCTCTGGTTCAATTCCTCGTTACTCCTTTTCATTTTATTGTGGTTCAAGATAGTATAATGTAATAATACAAAAAGAAAAACTAATACCGGTATTATCCAACTGTACTGTTCCAAACCTAATATTAAATTTATGTTATTTATATTGCTAAAGAACGATAACTGAATAAAAATTATAACTTGAATATTATTTGTACAGTATCACTAAAGAACGATAACCCAATATAAATGATAAATATCGGTTTGTTTAATTAATATAAGATATTAAATAATACGTATTTAATTATCTAAATAAAATAACCTATTTTACAAAGAAAGATGTTTGTGTTATAATAATTACTTACATAACATACAGATTATTTATATTGCGAAAGAACAATAACAATGTAAATAACTTGAATATTATTTTATAATGCTAATGAAGGAAAACAATATAAATGATAACTTGAATATTATTTATAACGCTAAAGAACGATAACAATATAAAAAAACGTGAATATTATTCATATCGGAATTTCACAGATTTATTACAGATGTATTTAAGAAATTGTAGAAGAATAGTAATTAGTAACAGTGTCCTATTTATTCTTCTTGGAGCCAAATTTGTAACTTTTAAAAGTGTGGTTACTATGTTGAAGTGTATGTGTTGCAACGGATGCTTGATTTGTTATGTATGTGAGTCAGTTATGGGATGCTTGATGTCGTCGCAATGTCGTAATTATAGTTTGATTGTGTTTGTGTGACTATTGTGTATTAATTTATGATGTATGGTACGGAAAGCTGCATATTTGTGTTATAGAAGTGTTACGTATGTGTGTTGTTAATGTTTTTGTATGTTTCAAATTGATACCTGATATTTGTTTTGCAATCGCAATGCCTAATTTACGGATTGTTTATGTTTTAATTACATCGCGTAAGCTAATTTAATTTTCTTTTCCATTTCTCTTTATGGTCATCTTTTTTGTGTATAAAATTATAGCCCTAACATACATATGTAAAATAGGGCTAACCTCCATTGGAGATACAATAATAATAATTATTATTCATGTCGTTATAAAACGATAAGAGGATACAAATGATGACTTGAATTTTATTCATATCTCTAAAGAACGATAACAAAATATATATAACGATAATTGGATATAAAAGATAATTTGAATATCATTTATATCGCTAAAGAACGATTAAAAAATAAAATTAAAACTTGAAGAAGGCCCGAACCCACAACCTTTGAATCACTAAACAAGCACTCTACCGCTGGTCTACGAGGCGCAGATATGGAACACTTTCATAGTTCCGGAACTGCTTGTACAAGCACATGCATCGTGTAACATCGCCGCGACCCGAAGTGGACTTTGAAAATATTCGTTGTTCACGAGTGCGGCCACTTTTTTTTTTTGACAGCTGTACATTGGGGAAGCTATTGAATTAATTCCCAATATACTCAGTCAATTCATGAGAGCAGTATATTATGATAATATGATTGAAAAAAGTTTAGTTTTGTCCTTCAAATGTGCAGACATTTGATCCAAACAAATGTAGCTTTCATTCAGCAAAGGAATTTTAAAATGTAAGGCACTCTGACAATGCTATAAAGGTTAATACTTGGAGAGAGACAAAGACATAGGCCTTGGTACCCTGAACAGCTTGCATGTGCGTTTGTGAGAGGGAAGGAAGAGACAATGAGAAAATGTAAAAAAACGCACATGCGCACGCACACACACACGCACGCGCGCGCGCACACACACACACCAGAGGAAAACAGTTCCTTGGTGGAGTGATAAACTAACAATAATGCGGAAGAAAACAAATAAATGCTATGAGAAGACATTTCCAAAGAACTAAAAACGATCAAAATCTTAGAGACGAAAGGAAAATGCTGTACCTGGATGAGAAGAGGAAGTACGAGGCACTCATTAATAAGGAAAAAACTGATTCATGGCGACAATTCTGTAGTTTAACACCATCTAATAACCCCTGGAATGCTGTATACCGGCTTTCATCAGGAAAAATAAGACATTCTACGCAGCTGACAACTTTAAAGAAACCCGATGGCTCTTCAACAGAGGACATGAAAGAAACACTACAGTACATGCTCGAGAGCTTCACGCCAGAAGATCTGGAAAGCGAAGACAATGAATATCATAGACACGTGAGGGAGATAAACAATCTGCCCATCTATACACAGGACGATAAGGAATTCACTTCACAAGAAATAGGAGGAATTCTAAATAACATGGACCCAAATAAATCACCAGGTGAAGACGGAATAAACAGCAAAATTTTACTCCAAGTTTTCAAACAATTTCCAAAATATATCACGTCCATTTATAACGCTTGCCTTTCGAAAGGATACTTCCCTCGACAATGGAAGAGAGCTAAACTGATTCCAATTGTTAAACCCGGAAAAGAGACAAGTACAGATGTGACAAAATTTCGTCCAATAAGCCTTCTAAATACAGCTGGGAAAGTACTTGAAAAGCTGCTAATAAATAGAATCATGCACCATGTATACTCCAAAAATCTTCTAAACCACAATCAGTACGGCTTCACGCCATACAAAAGCACAGTGGATGCTTCGATGGCACTAAAGCAGTATGCGGAACAAAGCTTATGTCAAAAAGAATACATTGTTATTGTGAGTTTAGATGTGAGAGGTGCATTCGATGCAGCTTGGTGGCCAAGCATCTTATATGCCTTGCGGGAATTTCAGTGTCCTAAGAATCTATATACTCTCTCAAAGAGCTACTTCAGCAACAGAAGTGCATCATTGTGTGTGAATAATATAAAGGTTGAGAGAAACATTACAAAGGACTGTCCTCAAGGATCCTGCTGTGGTCCTGGATTTTGGAACATCCAGTATGATTCCGTACTTAATCTCCAATACTCCAGTCACAGCAAAGCTATCGCATTTGCAGATGACTTGCTCATAATAACAAAAGGTTCAAGCATGCTGGAAGCAGAAAACTTTGCCAATTCAGAGTTACAAAAGATCATACACTGGGCTAATAACAACAAAATAAGATTTAACGAGGAAAAGTCCAAAGTCATGCTGGTGACACGGAGGAGGCGCAGAGATAAAGCATCTATCAATATATTCCTCAACAACAAAGAATTGGAACAAGTTCAGACAATTAAATACCTCGGAATAACTCTGGATGAAAAATTCAATTTCACTGTACACATCCAGAATATAACAGACAGGTCCATGACTTAGATTAACGCCCTGTCCAAATCCGCAAAGCTAAACTGGGGATTAAACCACGGAGCACTAAGAACAATATATACAGGAGCGATTTTGCCCCTGTTGTCTTATGGAGCTCCCGTATGGTTAAAGGACTCAACATCACATCAAACAGGAAAAAACTTGAAAGAGTACAAAGACTGATAAACATAAAGATTGCAAAAGCATTCCGAACGTCAACTGAAGCTCTTTGCATCCTGACTGGTCTCACTCCTATCACCATTAAGTTAGAAGAGATAGCTAGAAACTATGCGACGAAAAAAGGACTATTAGGCAGCAACATTGAGAGACCTTTGGAACTCAGGGACTGGCCCCATCCGGCAGACTTTCCTGCCGTTCAAGATACAAAACCAAACGAAGATTACGCTTACGAAATCTACACTGATGGGAGTAAGTCCAGTGAAGGGGGGTAGGTTCAGGAGTAGCAGTATTTTTCGGCGGCGATCTCTTACAACAATCTAAATTCAGACTTCATGGTGAATGCTCAAATAACCAGGCTGAACAGTTCACAATCCTAAAAGCACTTCATATAGTTAATGATCTACAACTAAGCACAACACCCCTAAGACTGCATCATTGTATACAGACAGTAAGATCACCCTAGACTCCCTCCAAAACAGCAGGAACCACAATTCATTAATAGAAGAAATCAGAAAGGAATTGACTTCCTTAAGAGGAACAGGTTGGATCATAACCTTCAGTTGGGTTAAGGCACATATAGGGATCTTTGGGAACGAGCTAGCCGATCGCCTTGCCAAGAAAGCCACAAGAGAAGATACACTCCACTACAGCAAGATCCCCATGAGTGGAGTAACAAAGACTTCGCAAGAAGAAAGCCTTGCGAAGTGGGAAAATCAGAGGCAGCTAGCAAAAAACGGTGCGGAAACAAGAATATATTTTCCACAAGTCTCGCAGAGACTAGCACTGCACATACCTGTTTCAGCTGGACTGACAACCATGCTAACTGGTCATGGAAGAATCAACGCATACTACCACAGATTCCGCATCATACAAGACCCAACATGCAGCTGCAATAACGGTGAAGAAACAGTTGATCATATTTTACTCGAGTGCACGAAATACAACAAGCCCCGAAACAAACTGAAAATGATCATAAATTTCAAAGGAGGAAGGTGGCCACCAAACAAGACCGATCTCATGATCAAATACTTGAAGGAATATTGTAAATTCATAAGAGAAGTAGATCTAGAAAGTAGACGAAACGTATAGCATTAAGATTACGAAATGTTGAACACGTTAAGGTAAAAAAAAAACTATAAAATTGGAATTTAAACTTATACAGAAAAAGAGTTCACAAAATAGATTAAGAATAAGTAATAAATACTAATAAGACATTAGTTGAGGGATTATATTCAAACATATTAAATTTGTCAAAATAGAGTAAAATAAAATATGATTGTATTAAGTTAATATAAATAATAATGTAGGATACAAGTCTCATAATAGAATATCAGAATACTTAATAACAATGTAACATATAAATACACACTATTCAAAATTATTTCTAAGTTTATAATATGATATATTCATTCTAGTCACAATAGCATAAATTACATTACCCTATAAGTAATAAATTCTGTCGCATATATAATTGCAAGCACAAACCAGACATGTAGTATTGCTTATGTAATGGAGCATGTTGTCCAAATAAAGATTGAAAAAAAACACACACACACACACAGACAGAGTTTAAAGGCGGCTTGGGAAATCTGATTTCATGTATCTAAGTTTACCGGTTAAATGGAGTTTTTTAAATCATTAAGTTGATTTGTATAACGTAAATAAGCTTTTGTTATGGCCTGGGTTCACTGAATATTCAATTAAAATTAAATGGAAGAGTTTAAAAATATTTTTAATTTTGTTCATTTAACATAAAATAAGCATACCATATTTCTGTTTTTTTCCTCTGGAGTTTTCAAATTTTGTTTTTATAACGTAAAATAAGCATCATTAGTGTTTATGTTCTCTAGAATATTCAATTGAAATATTTCTTAATCTTTTAAATTTAGTTTGAAATAAGTGTATCTTATTTCCAGTACCTATGTTCTGTGAATATTTAAATTAAAATTAAGTTGTAGAGTTCTCTGAACATTTAATTAAAATCCGTTCTATAACACAGTTTAAACACAAAAATTAAACTCTATACTCCTCCCAGGATGTGGGTTATTTTCGAACATTTTTGTCCTTAGGAATTCTCTAGAGATAAAAGTCGAGGAAAACGGCAAAAGCACCCTCTCTAACAGGAGTCTGCAACAGCACATAATATCCAACTATTCTATTGTATGAACCAACTTCACAAGTATCTATTCGAAGACAGAATTATCATCAGTACGAATGTGTGGTCTCCTTGATCCCTTAACCTAACTTTTTTTCATTTTTATTTATTTATAATTGCTTTAACTTCTAGATCATACTGCAACAGCTTTGTAGTTTACTGTTGGGAATCCTTGTTCCGTGGTAAATGAGGTCCAATTCCGCATTCACATTTGACTGAAATTAGTTATATTCAGTCGAGGAAAACCACAGAAAAATCTCGATCAAGTTGGTCAGCACCAGAAATCGAATCTGAGTCCAGTGAGTAACCACCAAGTCATCTCACTGGTCCTAACTTCTTGTGACTTTTACCTAGTAGTTTATTGTGCCTGCCATCATATTTGCTACATTGTCTGCAGTCTCACGAAACATCCTACAGAGAGATCTGTTTGTAAAGGGAAGCAAATAGAAAACTTGGAGAAACAGTTGACAATTTTTGCATGAAGGCCTCTCAATCAAAAGTTTTTTAACATGACATGAAACTGCAACATGGTCTCCCAAGGATTTAATTTTCCAATAAGGTCATTCTGAGTATTTTTATTGCTCTTTAGAAGATTGTATTCATCCTGGTTTAAACTCACGAACATTACAGTCATCTAACGGAAAACGGTGAAACTAATGACGAAATGCAGGAAGCTTTGAAGATGATGTGTATAAAATTTCGTTATTTTCCAATGAAAGGCAGCTGAGAAAAGAAATGATGTGCATTACTTATTGAACCATCCACATATACTGTATATCAATTTCCTTCAACATTTAATTTTCAATTACAAATTTTATTATATAATTGTTATAAATGACACTGGATTTACTACAAAAACATTAGAACATTTTACACTACCATGTCTACTGAACATAAAAAGTAACATTTTATGAAATACGAATTTCTTAAAACATCTCTATTACAGAATAACATGATTTTATTGAACTATAATGTACAATAAAAAGTAACATTCTCAAATATGATTCATAAAACATTCCACTTCCTCCCTCGAAAAAAAAAATGGATGTTACACATAAAATTGGTAATTCTATGGACACTTCAGTTGTGCAAATTAAATCAGTTGTTTGAAAATATTTTAGAATTAACTCATTTGTAGATCGTGAAAAAAGGAGGCATTATGAACCTTGCTTAAAATATCTCGAACATGCCTGAAAATGGCTGGGAGGTGATTAGATCATTGTTTGGAGAGATTGGAACTATTTCAAAATTTTGTGCACTTTTTTTCCATAGATTTCATATTGATGCATCAAATCTTCGGGATATATCTACACAAATCCTCTTTGCTAATTGTAAATCACCATTTGTACAATTTTGTAAATGAATAATAAATTATTCCCTTTTAGGGATGGTTGCTAAAAAACTTTACTACATATGTAGAAATATTGTTTGTTTTATATATTTACTGGTATACAAAGAAATGAATTACGTTTATTCACTATCTTCATGTAAATACTAGAAAAGATGCGAAACATTGTTTTGGGACATGTTTCAACAAAAAAATTCATATTCTGAAGATAATTATGTCTTCTTCATTCAGGGAATTGCTAAATCTATTAAATGTTCCCTCTTTTTGCCATCAAATATTTTAGTAAGAAACATATCAGGTAGACCGCAGTTTACTTCATACAAGACCACCAAATGAGCAACAGTGTGCATCTTTTAGAAAATTTTTTTTTTTTAACCCTTAGTTGAAATAATATCTGGCCATACGTCTCCTTATAATTTTATCTTTTTCAAATAAAAACATTGATGGGCCTATATTGTTTTATGCATCTACCAAATAAAATTGTTTAATATTAGAATGACTTATTCAGTTGATAAAACACACTTCCTTCCTTATTTCCTCGTCGATGTTGATGACGAAATGCTTTTCTATCTTTTACTGTTATGTGAGAAGGGATTCTCAATTATACGAGCAATATTTTTACCACCTTACAAAAGGGCCTCACAGTTTTGGTAGCAAGCTAATTTTTTTGTCATAAGCAAGTCCTGGATTTTGACGAACTAAAAGTCAGTAGCACAACATAATACAGTTCAAGATCATCAAACATTTTTTCCATCTCAGAATCCTCTTGTCATTCGGTACTTTGTTGCGGTCTGGTGAACATAGACTCCAAAATCTATTTTCTAATTCGTTGACAATAAACATAAACAAAAGGAAGATTACAGTACCCACACCATAGGTAACAAAATCTATAGCACGCAGTTTACAGGGAAAATGATTCTTTTAAATTGAAATAACATGTCTTCGGCAAAGATTCTTTATATTCCAAAGTAGTGCAAACCATGTGCTTACCTTACATATTCTTAAACACTATGGGCCATATTCATAGACATTCTTAGCGCAGGCTTCCGGTGGATGATCAGCAAACTAACGTTTTTCGTATTCATAAACCAGTGTTAGCAACATTATATGATATGAATCCTGTACAAGTAATCAGTTGATAGCCGGGGCTAGTTTAGCACGCTTCTAGCGCGGGCTAGCGAAATGTCTGCATAGCACCCTAATGGTGTATACTCAGGTCATTTTTTAATTTTTAGGTCATCAAAATCCAGGCCCAGATTAAAAGCATTTCCTTTACGTAACCCTTGTGTGTAAAAAAATTTGAAAGACTATTTCAGCATGACACTGGTGATGGTTCTCTTGATCAGATCACTAGACCTCAACACTATGAATTATGGGTACTTATGGGGATATCTAACAGCAGTCTTATACAGAAAGTTATTGTGCAACTTCATGTTACTGAACCTGTCAGTCACCTGATTAATCCACTGGACTTCATATTAATGCAAGAAAGAGTTAAGGACACACCCACAGTACTACTGAAAGGTTTAGCTCTGGAATTTATTAATGTTCATTATTCAGAAGCAGAATGGCAAAGTCTACACAGATGGGTCACAGATCGATGAGACGAACACAGTTGAAGTAGAAGCACAGTCTACTTTATACAGTCACGAAGCTTGAGTTTTGAGGGTGCTAGAAACAATAGACTATGACAGTTCTATTTTGCATTGCCCGTAATGAGGCGATATTAGCGATCCTAGTGGTGAGCAACTATCTAATGTTTGCATATTTACTACGTATTGAGCTTCGCGACTGTATATACTAGACTGTGGTAGAAGTGTGTTCCACACTTTTTCACTGTAGGCCCAAACAAGACGAACTTTGACAGAGAAATAGATGATATACCCATTCAGATGAGTCCAATGAGAAAATAGACACTTAAGCTCGGAAAGCAATAGAAAATACATCTGCAAGCTCTACTGCATGCCAGAAACAAAATGGTATAACTTCCCCATTTAGCCATAACTCACTGACTACATGTTACAGTCATGACCATCAGTGAAATACAGTTGCACTACATCAGAATTGTTCCATGTCAGGCAAATTTGTGTTTGAGAACGGATGAAAGATGCAGTACTGATATAAACCAAAGCAAGAAGGAATGCAGGAAAAAATGAAATGATGAAGCCTTTAATTTTCATGATTTTGTGAATAAATTATATATCAACAGACAGTGTTATTCCAAGACTTTTGCCTTTCCTTTTTCTGCATAAACACTTCAGTGCAATATATGACGATTTGTTATTAATCCATCCTACAATAGTCTTCTACTGTTCAAATTCGTCATTTTCATTAAGCTAATTTACACGATAACACTATGTTGCACAACTAATTTCATGAAACTAATTATTATATAGGAAGTTG
Organism: Periplaneta americana; assembly: GCF_040183065.1. Classification (NCBI taxonomy): domain Eukaryota; kingdom Metazoa; phylum Arthropoda; class Insecta; order Blattodea; family Blattidae; genus Periplaneta; species Periplaneta americana. The sequence goes on from NC_091123.1 coordinate 59,458,538, forward strand.
TTTACATGAAGACACTGAAGTATACTGTAGTTTCATGACAACTTTTATATTTTTCTTCAGTGCTATTCATTAAAATACTAGAGTAGTAGCAGACATGTTATTACAGACCTTAAAAAGTGAGAAAATAAGACAGAATTGAGTCTGAATTATGGCATGGATAAAAAGATCACATTTAGTAGGATGTTCTGCAACCTTACTGAAATACAGTAGATAGTTGTAGAAGATCCCAAAAGTTATCACAGTCTTTAAAAATGACTTTGAAACAGTTCAATTTTTTCCTTATTTCTGAAGTTTGGGTATTGAAATCCCAAAAACAGGTTTTCAATGCATATAAATCAAGAAACTTGATAATTTCTTCACTTCACTACTTTATTTTGTAAATCAATCCACAGATCAGAACGAGTTTAACCTCAAAATGTCTCGAAACTACAAGTTTTGTTTCACGAAAAGTTGGAAGCAACCGAAACTCTCACGTACATTCAAATAAAAACTAGTTGCGAAACCTAGTGTGATCGTGTAAACTAGCCTTTATAATCCATATGCTGGTTTCTTTCATTGATCGCCTAGTTGTCAAGGATAGTTTATATTAACTAGAGTTCCCATACATTCTTTAAAATACGAGTATGTTTATTTTTTTCACTAATGTGTCCTGTTCTGAAAGGTCTTCAGGATATGTTTTTGTTCTGCATTTAGAAATTAATGACTGAAAAAACAAAACCGGGAATATCAATTGCTATTTTATTATAAATCAGTCTCCATCACTGTTGGTGACATAGTAATTCGCTGCATTATTGACACTGAATGCATACAATGTTCTTGAAACAGTTCATAGTACAAAGCAAACTACTACCAGATCAAACATTTTTTAATCTCATCTCATTTGTTTGATGAGATCATAATTCTAAAAATAAAAAAAAATGTAGTGAATTTAAAACAAGATAGTGAATTGAAGGAAATTCTTAAATAAAAATATTTACACGAAGTCTGGATGATCTGTTCAAAAGTGTTGACGATAAGCTTCTGAATTAAAAAAATAAATGAGAGTTTGTTATGGGTATCTCTGGTACAAATGCACATGTTGAAGGATTCTCTTGTATGAATCTACTGTAGACTGATGAGAAAATAAGTTGCATATAAAAGCAGTAAAATCAAAGCATATCATAAACCATTTTTCACTGAGGACTGTGTTGCATTTCGTAACTTAATGTTTCAGAACAAACAACTGTTGCAAGAAATCATTCTTCAGAAAGTACAATATTGTACAAGTAACTTTGATTTATAGCTATGTATATATTCTCAGGTGAACATTGTTTTTCAATTCATTTTGTTCAATTTATTGTTTAATTACTTTATTTTCAATAACAGTATTTAATTTGATTTAATTGTATTGTTTTAATCTGTTCAAAGACAAAGTGCGATGAAAAACATACACCCAAGTTCAATTTTTAAAATACCATGTTGAGTGTCCCATATTTTTTCTGATGTTTCTGAGAACCCTAATATTATCCAGCTGAGTAACATGCTATTCTGTTAGTTATACATATAATTCATACCATACACTTCATGAACTATCTCAATGAAAATACATGCAGGAATAAAAAAATTTCTAACAAATTTCAGCTAGAAAAAACTACACAATATGTTCATTGATCTCACTTGAGGTTTGATGATGATACAAAATTACTCCCTAGCTTGTGGGTACAAGGGAAAATAATAAGTATTTTGAAGGGATTTTTCAATGAATAAATTATACACTTCAGCTCATCATACAATACAATTTGTACCAGCAATTTGTAACGAAACTTAATCATCAGTCTCCTGCAGTGGTCCTTCTGTTGCCAAGAGTCTGCAGTTCCACAGGTCGTCAGCAATGGCCATCTGAAGAGAAGAAATCAACAAATCATATTTCAAAGAATTCGTAATACAAATTAATTTTTAATTATAGTAGAACACAGACTTCTGAAGTGTTGAAGGTCGTACATAGTTTCGGTCGCTTACCCACCCTCCTCACGAACTTTTCCCTTTGCAAGTTACACTGCAAAAAATAATCTCATCAGTCTCCTTGTCTCTTTGCTACTTTTCGTTTCAGAAATTACTGTTGGTCTACTATAAACTGACAGAGGAAAATACCATATAACTGACATGACTTGTTTAGTTATTAAAAAAAAACATAATTATTACCATTTTTTTTTTTTTAATATTCACATGTTACCAGGTGCTTGACACTGCAGTCCATCAAAAAAGAGATGGCTAGCTAGTTTATTTTATTTTTTCAAGAAACATTTCACTTATTGCCAGACACTTGACACTGCATTCCTTCAAGAAGTCTATCAAGTTGCAAGTCATATGACATTACTGCTATTCTCAAGCAGGACATCAGGTGATCAGCAGTTATTCGGTTTCCCATGCAGTTTTTATTGTGTTCACATAAGTACGTATGTAGATCCGAAAAATTTCGAATATTTGGGTTGAATTCTTCTGACAATTTCCAGAAGTCAGGTAAATGATGTCAAGTAGGTCTTGTTTTCAGGTAAATGTTGCAGCTCAACTTCACTATTTCTTCCTCTTATTTTCTTTGGGCCTTCTTCCACTAATACTGATATTTTAGAACTGAGTTCATCCACGCATTCAGTTTTCAATTCCTTAAATGGAAATGCCATGAAAGTCAAAATGTCTTCCAACACTTCTCAGAACACTTTAAATCCCCTTCCAAATTCCGTGTGCAAATCATCTAGTTGCTTTGCAAAACATCCATGCAACTGAAATTCTTTAAATCACCTTTTCTTGCCCGAGTTATAACAATAATAATAATAATAATAATAATAATAATAATAATAATAATAATAATAATAATAATAATAATAATAATAATAATCTATACTAATAATAAATCTGTAGCCGAAATTTTTCTGGTAATTTCGATTTTCCAAAAATAATTGGTCCTAACATATATAATTAACCACCCTGAAACCGAAAATCGCATTTTTGAAATTTTTGTTTCTATGTCTGTATGTTTGTTACCTTTTCACGCGATAATGGTTGAACCGATTTATATGAAAATTGGAATATAAATTAAGTTCGTTGTAACTTAGATTTTAGGCTATATGCCATTCAAAATACTTTATTTAAAAGGAGGGTTATAAGGGGGCCTGAATTAAATAAATCGAAATATCTCGCTTATTATTGATTTTTGTGAAAAATGTTACATAACAAAAGTTTCTTTAAAAATGATTTCCGATAAGTTTTACTCTTTACAAAATTTTGATAGGACTGATATTTAATGAGATAAATGAGTTTTAAAATTAAAATAACGCCATCTAAGATGGTGCAATGAAATAACAAATGACTTCGTCTATAAGGGGCCTTGGGCAACAACAATCGAAAAAGGGGCCTTGGACAGCAAAAATCGAAAGCTATTAAACTATTCCTATGCACAGAAAATTTGATAGGCTTTTTTGTACATTCGTTTTCTGTATTTCTTAAAATAATATTTATGTACAGACTCATTTTAATCTCAGAGAATTAATGAACAACGAGAGTGTATTGATTTAGTATGCAGTAATAGTACGTTAGCTTAGCAATCCATTATTTTATAATTCAAATTTTAACTATGCTCAATCGAATCGTGTTAAAATACATAAAATAGACTATATATGCAATAAATGCAATGCAAAAAAAAAATTGGGTAATGAGCCGAACAGATTATGTTGCGCTGTTGTAAAGGTTGTTGCTTCTGAGATTCAAGAGCCCCCACAACAAATTAAAAACTTTCTTATTGGAGTACATCCGTTATCAACGCACTTTTTATATAATATAATATAATAATAAATATGTAGCCGAAAATTTTCTGGTAATTTTCCCTTTTCCAAAAATAATTGGTGTTAACATGTATAATTATTCATCCTGAGACCGAAAATCGCTTTTTTGAAATTTTTGTTTGTATGTCTGTCTGTCTGGATGTTTGTTACCTTTTCACGCGATAATGGCTGAACGGATTTCGATGAAAATTGAAATATAAGTTAAGTTCGTTGTAATTTAGATTTTAGGCTATATGGCAATCAAAATACTTCATTTAACGGGGCCTGAATTAAATCGAAATATCTCGCTTATTATTGTTTTTTTTTTTGTGAAAAATGTTACATAACAAAAGTTTCTTTAAAAATGATTTCCGATAAGTTTTATTCTATGCAAAATTTGGTAGATCTGATAGACTTTTAAAATAATAATACAATATGTTTTCACCACCGCCTCAGATTGTAGCGTTGTTGTTCCTGCAGTAATTCCCATGTGCAAAATATAAAATTTTTGAGTAGGAAGAAAAAACACATTTATTCATTCCGTGGCAATGGTACATAGGAGATCGTGAATTCTTACATTTTCGAAAGAAAGAAATATAATTACATATCACTGTTTATGCTGTATCACTATTTAAGTTATTTGAAGGTTTCAGAACCATAGTGGGCCAAGCGCCATTTACTGAAGACTTAGAAAACAAGGTTTAAAATTAAGTTATTACCATAATTCAATGGGACCATATAGCAAGTAATATAAAGTTTACACATTAAAACTAAATGATATGTCAATCTTCATTAAACTATAGTTGCGTGTAATAACAAATAAGAAACATGTTAAAGGAATTGTCATTGCACCAAATGAGTGCTCTCTGGACCAAAATGATCGCAATTTAATTATCTAAATACAATTTCAATTAAGTAACATATTAAACGATTTATCCTTCTAACAAACATGAATGTTCCCTGGATCAAACATCCTATTTTAATTACGTAATTACTTTATATTTACTTCTAACAGGTGCAGCCGAGCGCACGGGTACGGCTAGTAATAATAATAATAATAATAATAATAATAATAATAATAATAATAATAATAATAATAATAATAATAATAATACAAAAAGAGGAGTACAGTAAAACCTCGTTTTAACATGCCCCAATTTTAAGGAACGATTTTAAAACTATCATAGGGACAATATATTTGATTTCTGCTTTTAAGGAATATATTTGAATAGATTTTAGCAAAATTCGAACCTGTTTCGAACGTTTTCTATACAAGGTAAGATTACACCTGTGTGTCATTAGCAGCAGTACATTGCAATTGATTGTATGCAGTTATATCTCTATTAAAAGTATGCCTGTAAATATGTTATTGTGTGTTTGTATATGAAAACTGTAAATTTGATTACAGTACTTAAAAGTATATTATTGTAATTTTGTGACAACATCATATAATAGTAAATTTAATAGGATTAAGAATATGCTTATATTAAGTAAAAACACACATTTAGTCCTCATATTTGTTAAAAAGAGGTTTTACTGTAACTCTTGGGAACATATGTCACGTGGTCTTTTCTGATAATTTATCTGTCCTGCAAACAGTACAACTTGATAGGAAATGGAACAGAAAAATGACAATAACTCTGTAGTAACAATTCCTTTTTTTTTTATCAAATAATTTTTTTTAATAAATACACAATTTAATCAGTCAGTTTAAGTAATAAAAAAAAAATCACGAAGAAAATCTTTGGCTTTGATTTGAAGTGAATTGCCATTGTGTGTTGTTGATTTCAAACGAATCACCATTAATATTGATCTAAGAGAAGGAAGCAAGCAATGGTGAGTTGTTAAGAGGAGTTATAGATTGAACTCTTTCCATTGCTGATAATGAAAAAGGAATTGCAGAGGAAGCAGAGCCAATCTTCGAAAGGTTGTGAATTCCTTATTCATTACTGGTATCAACAATGGAAAAGTCGAATCTTCACCCCTTCTTAAAAAGCATCATTAAGTTTTTACTATAAACTATTACATTTTATATACATAATTTCCAAATAAATTAACTTGTAGTTCTGAATATGGACAAAATCTCTCCGATAGTTAAAAAAAAAAAACCTACTTTTTCTCCATAAGATATGCTCAAAATGGGCATTTCTCTGAAAATTTCGATTCCTATACAAAACTTCCGAAAAAGTTATACTCTTTTCTAGTACAATACATGTAAGGGGAAAGAAGTCTTACCTTCTCCTCATCTGTATCCAACGGTAATTCTGAGATCTTCACAAAAGTTGGATAACATTGCACAAGATATTCTATGGCTGGGGCAAGGTCATGTGTAATCGTCAAGAACTGAGGTTCTTTTCCATGGTATTCAAAAGAATTATCCACAGAATAATACAAACGTACCTCATCATCTTCCATAAGCAACCTGCGTAATAGAATGAAATTATATACATATCTGACATTTCTCATTTGAGAAAAATTGGTACTCTACTAACCTAATGCAAGTAAATGCAGACAAAATTAAGTACGAAATATTCACAAATGCCACTAAACCGAATTTTGCACACCTCTGCTCCCTCTTACTTATTTGTCCGATTCCACAATCTTTCTCGCTATCATAACTTAAATACTCAGTCACAATATGATAACACGCTAGAAATACCACTCCACACATCATCTCTTTATTCTTCATACTTCACTGTTGCTACTTCTCGTTACTGGAATTCTCTGCCGTCAAGTCAAGAGCTGCCGAACTTTAATTTCTTTTAAAAGTAAATTAGAAAAATATCTTATGATGAGTTGCCAGACCTAACACGTTGCAAATATTTAATGCAGTGTATTCCAGTGTATTTATTTTTATTTCTTATTTTTATTGTGTAATCATGTAAATCGTGTTTATCACTTAACACGAATATGTATCCTGCTGTTATTAAACCAGTTAACATAAACATCAAGCTTAATGGACTTCCCTTACAAAGAACAATCAATTCACAATACCTAGAAGTCATACTTGATAAATTATCTTGGAAAGACCATATTAACACTGCAGTAGAAAAAGCCCAAAACAGATTAAATCTGTTAAAGAGATTAGCTGGCTACAAATGGGGAAGTCAGAGATGTACACTAAATTCCACATAATATAATATGTACATAAAACCTGTCCTAAAATATTGTAGTGAAATACTCATTACAGCCCACACACCACAATTAAATAAAATAGAAAAATTTCAAAGCCAAGCACTATGTTTAATTACAGGTGCAATGAAATCCACACCAATAGATTCAATGAGACAACTTACTCAACAAAAACCACTGATATACAAGTTCGAAGAACAAGCAGAAATATGTGAAATTAATCACACTGCCTAATACAGACTATTGGAGAAAATACAAAATCTTGCCTACTAAATTAAAATCACAAGAAGAATTTCTGCAGAAAGTTAAAAGATTACAAATGCAGCTCATTCTCAAAACTAACATTGAAATGTTACAAATCCGACAAAATCCCTTGGAATACATAAACATTCAAACTGAAAACAATTTACTGGAACCAATTGTTAAAAATGATACAAATCCAAATGTAGCAAAGTAATTAATATTAGAAACGATTAACAGCAAATATCCTTGTGAAACCTGGCTATACATTTACAGTGAGCTCGTAAAAGATTCTCCCTTCTAAAAGGACTAGCAGGAAAGAAATGGGGATGCTCTAGGAATACTTTGAACGCTACATACAAAATGTTTATACAGCCAGTGCTGACATGCTGCGGAGAAATTTTAATTACTTCACCTTTCATAAACGACAAAGAATATGTTCAAAACCAAGCTCTCAGACTCATTACTGGTGGAATCAAAACAACTCCAAAATATTCTATGAGATTCCTCACTAATATTAACAGCATCAAAATGACAATAGAAGAAAAAGCACTGATTCAATATGAAAAACTTATCAGATTACCAGGAAACAATTGGCATTCATACAATCCTCTCTGTAGATTGAAAACTCAAAAAAGTTTCATATCCATCGTTCAAGAATTAAAACAGAAAATCAATATCCCGAATTTAAAAGAAAACTTACAAATTAAACCAAACCCTTTTAACTCTATTAAATATAGAATATAATCTAAATTTAACAGAAGAAATACTGAAATCAGAAGTAAACACTGAAATACTAAGACAATTAATATTAGGTACCCTCCACAAAACTGACTTCATTTATACACTGACGGATCCTTGATCTCCAGAGAACAAGGTGCCGGTGCAGGTGTTACGTACTGTCTCTTCTCACTTTATAGATCTCTTGGGTATGGAACAACAAGTTTTGATGGAGAAATCATTGCAATAAGTGAAAGTCTCAGGAATCTCCTATGCCACATCAATAAATTTAAGAATGCAGTTATATTGTCAGACTCCAAAGCAGCTATTCTATCAATAGTCTCTAAACACACACCTTCATCTCAAACAGCAGAAATAACTAAAATGCTCTCTCAATTAATATCACTCAATAAAAGAATTTTATTCCAATGGATACCATCCCACTGTGGAATCCTGGGAAACGAGAATGTGGATGCTTTAGCAAAGAAGGGCAGCACTGCTACTTACAGACCTGTTACTAAATCTATGTATTACTCTGTGAAAAGATTTATTAAATCTACATACTTAGACTTCAACAAACAAAATTTGATAACACAATCCCAAGGGAAAAAATGGAACTCTTTGCATCATAATCCACAGTTAATTCCTGATTTACCATGCAAATCGTCTGTAGCTGCATTTAGATTGGCAACAGGCCATGATTGTTTGGCCAAACACCTGCATAGAATTTTAATATATCAGTCCCCTAACTGCCCATTGTGCAACTCAAACCAAGAAATGGATTCGGAACACTTCAAAATCAGTGCTTCAGTGGCTGGCCATGATAATGTCTTTGAAAAATATTGGAGTGCAACAGGTCAAATGACTTTATTGTCAAACGCCTGGCATTAGAAGAAAACAACAACATTTACAGTGATGGATCTTTACAAAACGATTTTGATGGTGCAGGAGCTGGAGGAACTTGTAAATTTTTCTCTTTCTATAAGGCAGTCGGTAAGGGCTCCACAAACTTTGATGGAGAAGTTGAAGCTGTATTCACTATTCTAACCATTCTACTTCAAATAATAAATAAATTTTCCAAAGCAGTAATTCTCGCTGACTCAAAAGCAGCTATACAAGCTATAGTTAATAATAGTTTACGGAAAACTGGCACAACTTCTCAGTGCTGCACCCTGATCAAGCAGCTCCAAAAACTAGGCAAGGAAATAGTTCTACAATGGGTTCCTGCACACTGCGGCATTGCAGGTAATGAATTGGCAGATCAACTGGCTAAGAAAGGCTGCACCCTAATACAAAAACATATTACTCCAAAATCATTTATTTCTGTTGAATTCAATAACAAATTCCAATACAAACAAACATTTTTGAACAGAATAAAGGAATCAGCTAAAGATAAATCATGGGAACCCCTCCTCCAAAATTTAACATCATCCCTGAAGAACTAAGAAATTCAGCAGTGGCAGCATTCTGCCTTCTGACCGGGCATGATTGTCTGGCAGCTCATTCATATAGAATCAGCAACTCCCTCTCACCCAATTATGAGTTATGTGGAAAGGACGTAATCATTGATAAGTATCACCTAGAAAATTGCGAAGCTTTGCCTGTTCATCTCAACATCACAGAAAAATATTGGACTGCAAGACGGCTGATGGCTTCATTGCTATGATACCAGAGCATTGGCTACCAACCAACATCTGCATTAAAAAAAAAAAAAAAATTGAGCCCAACAAGTACTACATGGCAAAATGAAATTGTGAAAATATGCACTATACGCAATTACACTTAATTATGATAAAGTTGTATTAGTCTCTTCTAAATATTTATACAGTGAAAATGCATCGAAGCTTTACCAGTATCCATAAATTACAAGAAGAAAAGAGGAACAATTGTCAAAATTACATATACAGTCGATTCTGGATATAGTGAACTCCATTATAGTGAACCTAAATCATTGGTCCCAACCCACAAACATTAAATAGTACATTAATATTTCCGTTTATAGTGAACCCTCGCTTCGGTTATAGTGAACCTTGTATCCTGACAAATTCTTATTTGAACTCAGACCTTCCTGTATAAAATTGAAAGAATGTGTTGAGAACAACATTCTAAGTTCTTACTCCTTTAATCAAAGGACAAAGGTAGGATTAGTGGTTCCTAGACAATGAGCTGTACTGTAAATCCAGGCAATGCGTGACGACCTTGCCTCACTCCACCATCAAAGGGTTGACATTCTGTTCTCAGGCACTCTACTCTACTGTTATTTCTAATCCTCCACCATCAAACGATTGCCTTTTATTCTCAGAAACATTTCCACTTTGACAGATATTATCGAAACAGAAAATGAAATTGCCTCGTTTTATTAAAACGGAACGGACATTATGTCTAGAGCATAAATGAAGGTAAGATTCCGATGGCTTTCAAACTACAACCTTCTCCCAGTTTCCATTAAGTGACTCGGGAAATTCCAAGGCTGAGTACACAGTCACACCATAACAGTGTTTGTCATTTCTACCTGAGCTAGTGTTCCAACAGTGAATCTACTATATAAAACTGTAGAAGCCTAAAGTGTTTTCTTTGGAAGATAAGGCGAATATTATAAGTGACATTGAACGTTGTCTTTCGCAAGCGGACTTGGACCAACAGCATAATTTAAGTAAATCAAATGTGAGTAACAGTAAACAATATACAGTGTAATCCATTCCACAAAAATGAAATATTTCATTTCCTTGTTCACAATTTTATTCATTTCTGTCATTTAAGGTTAGGGGAGAGACACTTCAAATATAGTGAACTTCGGATATAATGAATGAAATACGCAAGTCCGCAGGGGTTCACTATATCAGGAGTTGACTGTACTTCAAATAATTAAATGGATACGGCCTTCCCCCCCCCCCAATAACTATTAATGTGAAACAAAAATAAAATATCTCGTCATTGTATGAACTAAAGCTTTTGGCTCAGAACATTTGCAGTATGGTATTCTTAACTTAGGAAATATTCTAATCACACAACTATTATGTCCCCCAATTTACAACATTCATTGTTTCATACCAACTTTTCAAATCTAAAAGAACTTGCAACATCGCAGAAACAGCATATTATGCTTGATTTCATCAGTGATTGCAATATCCTACCTCAATCAGAAACAAATAATACATTTGTGCCACACTTACCTCAAAATATGGGCTTTTAACAACTTCACTTTTGTATTCAAAGTTAAATGTTTTTTCTCGAGGACTTCTCCATCTTCTCCAATCTTATAACCATTTTCGAAAGACGTACATTTCTTTTCTTCTAGATAGTCAAACAAAGATCATAAATACATCAATGAGAGTGGAAACACATTTACACTCAGTCTAAATACATGAAATTTCACTCATAACTTATCTTTCCTTCACAATTCGTACCCCAATTACAACTATCCAAAGGAAATTTCAACCTGAAGATTGTGGAAAATTTCCTTGGAAGACAAAAGACCAATGTACAGGACCTTGGTGGAATTCGAACACACACTTTCACAAGATTTACATAATGAAGTTTCATTATCACCTGAATTGAGTATTGGTGGCAAAGTATCATGGATAAACTGTTTTCCCATCTGGTCGGCAGCTCCATCAATTAACGTATTTTCAATCAATTTAGCTGCAAGAGACTTGACTTTCTTAATGAATTCCGTTCTTTGTGGTGATTTTTCTTCACTATGTATAAGACCCATGTACTCCAAGTAACCTCGGGGTAACCCCTTTCGGTACTCCACGTCCTTGTCAATAGCATTTTGCACAGCTGAAGGCATAAGCTGGAAATCAACAAACAATAGATAAATTTATATGGAAATCAACAAACTGTAAGTAAATTTGTATATATATCACCTCACTGAATAATTCACACTATTAGCACACACACACACACACACTATATTCTAAATGTATATGAACAACATCAATAAAATTATGAATTCCTAGCTAGAAGATTAATGATTTTTCATTTATCTTTTTTGAAACAATATTAGAGGAGAAAAATTCGCTCTGGCACCAGGGATCGAACCCAGATCCTTGGTTCTATGTACCAAACGCTCTCACCATTGAGCCAAAGCACACTTAAATGTACGTAACGATTAATTTTTGGTCATACAGAAATGATCTGTTATGGTAACAATGATTTATTAGAGGAGAGAAATTCGCTCATCTAATAATTATTATTACCATAACAAATAAATTCTGTAGGACCAAAAATTAATCATTACGTAGATTCTTCGCTCTACAGTGCATATACTGTGGAATCCTGGTCACCAAGTCACTCAATTGAGTGCGCTCCTTATATAATGGCAGTTGACTTAATATAACATGCCAACATATATGTCAAACATGGAGTAAGGCCACAAAGGGAAAAACACTAGAGGAGAGGGATTCGATCCTGGTGCTGTGGATTGAACTTCGGCGTAGTAAATGAAATAAGTATAATAATCCTTCAATAACTGTCTTATTAACCTAGAAATAATACAAAAGTTACATTAGGTCATTACACATATATGCTACTAGACCTGAAGATGCTATTAATTAGCGAAAGTGCTTGTCACGTTTGATTGTGTAATGACCTAATGTAACTTTTGTATTATTCTTAGGTTAATAAGACAGTTATTGAAAGATTATTATACTTATTTCATTTATATGCTAACTTGTCGGACCAATAGGCCTCTTAAAAATTCGGCATAGTAGCTCAGTGGTTAGACCGCTTGGTAGCTAGAACAAGGACCTGGGTTTGATCCCATGCACTGGAGCAAGTTTTTCTCCTCTAATAATCATAATCACACTCAAATGTGCTTAAATACCATCGACCTGAGCCAGAATCAAACCCACAACCTCGAGCACAGAAGGCCAGCGCTATATCGACTATGCTACCTAGGCCAACTCCCTGATCTTATTGGGAGATATTTTCAATTTACAAACTAAGTCTTATCAAGAAGTTAACTATTGGTTCATGTTTTTAATCTTGTTAGGCCTAATTAAAATTGTAAATGCCTACCTAACCTGTACATTCTGTTATAGGATATATACACAAATATCCTGTTTGGAATATTTGATTTTATAAGGTCTTTGAAACATGGTTTACTTCAATAACCCAATTATACCCAAATTTCCCCATTCATGGGGTAAATAGGGTCTAGTTAAACTTAGCCTTTTCTTATCATAATAAAAATAACACTAAGATAAAAAAAAACTGACTGGAAAATTTTATCATGGTAACAGGTTATGGGTCTCTAAACTTAAAAAGGGCTGTTTTATATCCAAATTACCACAATCCAGCCTATGTAGGATATTTTTACATTATTCCTTATGAGGTGGGTGAATGGACCAGGAAAAAAGGACATTAAAGACAAGAGCGTTATATCTAAGTTTTACTGTAATTAAATTGCACACATTAGGCAACTAAGAGAATTGAGAAGAACTGAAACACATTTAGGAAAAAAAAAATTTACTTTCTGCACAAAAAAGAGAAAATGTCATAATAAATTTCACAACACCTTTACACCAGTTTCCAATACTCCGAGATGGAGATCATCTAGCGCATCCCTAGATGCAGTTATTCTAGCAGGCTGTTGTCAATGGTACAGCAGTTACCAAGTTAGCCATTAGATTTGAGGTTCAGAAGTCCGTATTTGGTAAAGGGAGATGGACTTCAAAGAGTGATAAAAATCATTTAGCACAGTTTTCTTCAGGGAGGAAGTAAAGCTCTTGGTCCCATGTCATAGATTTACGACATTGCCATTTTACATCCACGTTGAATTCTGATCCTGACAATCTCTGCAGTTGAAAATTTTGGCTTGGATGAAAAGAGTAAAAATTTTGCCTGTAGTCCTGTCATTCAGAGACTAGGCTATTTTACATGCTGTAAATCTATTAATACTGAAACGTTACATTTACATTCTTTCTGAAGAAGCCATTTTAAGAATTTATTATCCTTTATTGGGTTTTTTGATACTGAACCACAGATCTAATGGGCAGTATGGACACAGAGGGTGTTCTTTGAACACAGAATATTCAGTCGAAGATGAATACACTGAAAAATCAGTATTTTTTCCACATAAATAACCAACAATACCTTACAGAACATTTTAAGTGAAATGTCACTAACCTGTAGCAATAAATCACCCCATGTATTACGTTGGTAGCAAGATACTGTTATGTGTAATGAATGATATCCTGGCACAGTGAAAGCTTGGTGGATCATACCCCTTGGAAAGTACAACAGATCACCAGGATGAAGAGTAACATCTGCATATGGTTCTCCTAGTTCCTCTTGCTTGAAATCTTTGCTTGAAAACCTTGGTAAAATCTGATCTTCTGTTAACGGCGTATACAATTTCCAACGTTTCTGTCCTTCAACTTGCAAGGCGAAGGCTTCAATGTCATCGTAATGAGGGGCAAAGCCCTGAGAATCTGGAGGTGTCAGATACACATTTGCACCCACTGAAGAAGTAAAATAATCTTGCAAATGTGAATTTAAGATTCTAATGTTTGGTATAAATATCTGAGGATTGAGTAAACGAACACTACAACCATTCTTGTAGAGATTCCATACAACATTTGGATGTGCACGACCATTAGGATTAATTGTTTCTCTTTTACCATCAGAATAGTTTGTCACATCAATATTCTCTGTAAAATGTACATTATTTTTTCGCAACATGGTGTCAATCTCTTGTGTTGATATCAGTGTTTTGTAGTATTCCTGGTGTCCCCGTTTCAAATGAAGTGGTTGACGCTCCCAATAAATGCTATAAGAAAGAAATAGTTTTATGTATCAAAGTAGTATCACGACGAGTAGAGCAACAAGCTAATATTAGTAGATTCAATATTTTGAAATTAAAGGACGAGGAAACTAAGCGACGTTATCAGGTTGAAATTTCAAATAGGTTTGCTGCTTTAGCAACTGCTAACGAAGCTGAGGAAGAGTTAGATGTTAATAGCGTGTGGGACAATATCCGAGATAATATCAAAATTGCAGCTGAGCAGAGCATAGGTTATCATGAAACTATGAAAAAAAAAACCATGGTTTGATGAAGATTGTTCCATTGTAGTAGATAGAAGAAAACAGGCAAAATTGAAATTCTTACAGGATTCAATTGTGAAGAATAGAGATAATTATTTCAATGAAAGACGGGAAGCAAGTCGTACACTTAGGAATAAAAAGAGAGATTACTTGAAGGAAAAACTGAATGAGGTAGAAACAAATAGTAAGAATAAAAACATTCGAGATTTATATAAGGGTATAAAGGAATTTAAAAATGGATATCAGGCAAGGGTAAACGTGATCAAGGATGAGAATGGTGACTTACTTGCAGACTCTCATTCAATCCTGAACAGATGGAAAAACTATTTTGGGCAACTACTAAATACACATAGGCCAAATAGAAATGATCAGGACGAAATTCAAATACAAACTGCTGAGCCATTCATACCGGAACCCACACTTTCTGAAGTCGAAATTGCAATAGAAAATCTGAAAAAGTACAAGTCTCCAGGTATTGATCAAATTCCAGCAGAATTAATACAAGAGGGTGGAAGCGTATTATCTAGCGAAATTTATAAACTTGTACTTGCAATTTGGGAAAAGGAAATTGTACCAGAACAATGGAAGGAGTCCATAATCGTACCTATTTTTAAGAAGGGGGGGCAAGACTAACTGTAGTAACTTTCGAGGAATATCACTTTTGTTGACGTCGTACAAAATTTTGTCGAATATCCTTTTGAGAAGATTAACTCCATATGTAGATGAAATTATTGGGGATCATCAGTGTGATTTTAGGCGTAATAGATCGACTATTGATCAGATTTTTTGTATTCGACAGATATTGGAAAAAAAATGGGAGTACAAGGGTACAGTACATCAGTTATTCATAGATTTCAAAAAGGCGTATGACTCGGTTAAGAGAGAAGTTTTATATAATATTCTTATTGAATTTGGTATTCCCAAGAAACTAGTTCGATTAATTAAAATGTGTCTTAGTGAAACTTACAGCAGAGTCTGTATAGGCCAGTTTCTATCTGATGCTTTTCCAATTCACTGCGCGCTAAAGCAGGGAGATGCACTATCACCTTTACTTTTTAACTTCGCTCTAGAATATGCCATTAGGAAAGTTCAGGATAATACACAGGGTTTGGAGTTGAATGGGTTACATCTGCTTCTTGTCTATGTGGATGACGTGAATATGCTAGGAGAAAATCCACAAACGATTAGGGAAAACGCAGAAATTCTAGTTGAAGCAAGTAAAGCGATAGGGTTGGAAGTAAATCCCGAAAAGACTAAGTATATGATTATGTCTCGTGACCAGAATATTCTACGAAATGGAACTATAAAAATTGGAGATTTATCTTTCGAAGAGGTGGAAAAATTAAAATATCTTGGAGCAACAGTAACAAATATAAATGACACTCGGGAGGAAATCAAAAGCAGAATAAATATGGGAAATGCGTGTTATTATTCGGTTGAGAAGCTTCTGTTATCTAGTCTTCTGTCAAAAAATCTGAAAGTTAGAATTTATAAAACAGTTATATTACCGGTTGTTCTGTATGGTTGTGAAACTTGGACTCTCACTATGAGAGAGGAACAGAGATTAAGGGTGTTTGAGAATAAGGTGCTTCGGGAAATATTTGGGCTAAGAGAGATGAAGTTACAGGAGAATGGAGAACGTTACACAATGCAGAACTGCACGCATTGTATTCTTCACCTGGCATAATTAGGAACATTAAATCCATATGTTTGAGATGGGCAGGGCATGTAGCACGTATGGGCGAATCCAGAAATGTATATAGAGTGTTAGTTGGGAGGCCGGAGGGAAAAAGACCTATGGGGAGCCCGAGACGTAGATGGGAAGATAGTATTAAAATGGATTTGAGGGAGGTGGGATATGATGGTAGAGACTGGATTAATCTTGCTCAGTATAGGGACCAATGGCAGGCTTATGTGAGGGAGGCAATGAACCTCCGGGTTCCTTAAAAGCCAGTAAGTAAGTAAGTAGTATCACGAAGATGACATATACTTTCTCATTGTACATTTTACCCATTTTTTAAAAATTCAGTTTCTTCATCATGTTACAAATCATATTACTGTTTATTTTCTTGAACCATATTCTTAAATCAAATAATTTAATATGCACTCAAATTAAGATGAACTATCATTCTTTACATTGCACACAAACTGTATTTTCTGCAAATCCTTACAACTCATATGATTTTATTTTTATAAATTGTAAAATTTAAGGAGATATCATGGATCTTCAATGACCTTGTGTTCAATTATAATAGTTTCTACTAACCATTGTTTGCTATTTAATATCATTCAATTCGAATATTGTCTAAATTCTACAAACTGTCGCTTTTGCTGGATCATGCACCAGTACATTTGTCCTGGATGATCAACATTAGCACAATCTCGAGCATCCAGTCGTACATTCTAGTGTTTTATAAAGTTGTGAATCACGTGAACTTCAGAGATTCACAATCTTCACAAATGATTAGTTAAGAACTGAATCGTAATTTTCAGTATTGTATGCTGTTAGAGTGGTAGTTTTATTTTATGGAAAGTAGGTTCAGAACAAAGAGTGCTATGGGCATGGGAACAATACAGATCTAGAAATATTTATGGCAGAAGTTAACACATCCATACAAAATTCCACGTACAACAATAGCCTATTAGAACAATCATTGACAAGAAAACAAATATAAAAACTCGGCAAAAATCTGCAGTGTGCTTGTTAATTTATATTAAATTACTCCACTGACAGTGTTAAAGGATATACTTTTTTTTTTGTTAGTTAAGGATCCTGTATCAACTACTGTCTCATGACCAGAATATACAGTCTGATCTGTTTGGGTATGAATAATATTAATTTATTATTATAAAGCTACTATGATAGTAGGAAACATTTCTTGCTGGTTATATTATGATTAAAAGATGAGAGTTTCCATATATGACAATCAACAATGCCTAATCTGAAAGGACAAATGAAAATCGTAGATGATTAAAATATTGTTGATATGTATTCCTATATGACAGAATGACTGTATGAATATGTGGTACTAGGAGAGGTTTTAAATCTAAACTTAATCTAATTTCCAGACCATGGACGAACACAGGCACAATTCCTTTTAAGGAAAAATTCCTTAGTTCTAATGGGAAATCGAATCTGAGACCTCGGGAACTGTAGCCAGCAGCTCTGATCACTAGATCATGAAGCTAGTCACATATTGTAAATCTTCGCTGCTGGTGACGAAACGAATACGTAGAGAGCTTTACAAAATGTTTAAAGTTTTTGCATCTATGACATGGTGCAAAAATCATGCACTACTTCAAACAAGGATAAAACTGGAATTAATTAGATAATGCAGATTCTGGTAGTGCAATTGCATACTGGAAGTTTCATTCCTTAATACTGAACTAATAGCCTTTTTACTAATGGATTTTGGGTTCAAACAAGTTACTACTTATTTCTTCCTCATAAAATTAGAATTTTTCACAGGAGTTGCTTTTGATTTAAGTCTTAATTAGCAGCAAGAACCTTACCTGAAAAATTTTTCTGGAGTCAAAGGTTTAATAAGCCAAGCAAACAAATTTCGCCCATCTACTATGCTATTGCCAGAAGCATAAAAGTCACAACGTCCAACAGAACCATCAGGCCCTTCAGACGAACTCGCTAATGGCCTATGTCCTCTTTTCTGCTTCTTTTCTCTGGAAGACTCATGTTGCTCTGTACTTACAGCTGCCTTCTTTTTCAGAATACTTTCCACTTCTGTATCATTGACGTCACTGCTGCTCATCACGTCATTAACTTTTATTTTTTTCCTTGTGTTAGCAGAATTTTCATTCACGACAGAGGAATTTGTTTCTACTGCAAATGGAGTAGCACTCCTTTTCTTCTTTTTCTTCTCTCTGCTGAATAACATTGGATTACACGTCTTCGATATTTCTTCAACATCAGATTCAATTGTAATTACTTCATGAACTTTATTTACTTTGTTCGATTTGTGTTTGTTCTTATTCTTGTTATAAACAGCAAATGCTGGAGCTTCCATGATCTTAACTTTCGGAGGAGACATCTATGAAACAACAGAATTTAACTGGTTAGAGGAACAAAAGTGATGAAGACATAATATGTTTTTGATGATTAATCACACTTTTTAATTTGTTAAACATAAGCATTGGTTATTGTAGGACAGAAAAATTAATCCTTACGTCAACATAAGCAGATTTTCCAAGATCGTCTTTGAAAAAGGTATCCAAAATAATAACTATTTAGTAGTAGTAGTATTACTTATTTAACCTGGTAGAGATAAGGCTGTCAGGACTTCTCTGCCCCTCTACCAGGGGATTACAACTATAATATGAACAATAAAATTACAATTAACATTAAATTTACAATTACAATAAAAATTAAAGTACGACAAGATTACCTGATTAATGAAAGCTAGACATTTTATCATAGAAGTTAAGAACAAAGAATATTTTTGTATTTACTGAATTACAAATTAAACCTACAATAACAAAAATCTATAGTAATGAAATTACCGGATATTGAAATATTTTGTGATAGATTAAGAGAACTATTTACAAGAAACCATGTCCGAACGAGTCTCAATTACTGACCAAGTACCTAGTAAGTTTGCGTTTGAATTCAATTTTATTTCGACAGTCCCTGATGCTAGCAGGTAACGAATTCCAGAGTCTTGGCAGGGTTATTGTGAAAGAGGATGAGTATGAGGAGGTGCGATGGGATGGTATTGTTAGTATCTATCCAATTTCAGAAAAAATAAGATATGGATTTAGCTCTTCAGTGATTTACTCTTGCCTACCGTAAACTGGAGTAACTTTGTTAATTTTTTTTTTTAATGTGATGTAATTAGTTTCCAAGAAAATTGTGTTACAAAATTAAAATTCCTAAACATCCAGATGTATTTCTAGATTCTCTATAACCTATTGAAATTTTGAGTGACTTTGATATGACATTTTAAAATGGATAGAATTGAAGGAAGAGACAGCCAATGTCAACATCTCGCCCCACAGTAAAATCTGCCAAGCCATTCTCATACTGTAGCATATTAAACTTATTGGATCTGTGGGATGACTTTGATACACTTAATCATTATTTTGAATAGACTAATGCTAGTTACCATTCAAGTTTGAAAGTTAAAATTCCCACCATGAACAGCATCCTAAGCTGAATACTGTTCTTTCTTCATGAGGCATCATAACTTGCAGGTTTCAAATCCCCTTTCATTCAAAGCAGTCCTAATGCAAACTAAAGTAAAGATCACATTCAAATATGTTATCGTTGAAATGAAGGTTGTAGCCATGAGGTGTTCAGGTTGCCATCTTACCACTGCAACCTCAGTTCTCACAAATATCCGCGCACTTGAAAGGGAAAGTGCGAAAAAGAAACGTTACACCTTTAAAAAGCATAAGTGTCTGTAAAATTGTGAAAAAGAAATAGATTCCGAACTGTGGAGTGTTGTGTGTGTTAAATAAGAACAGAAAAGATACATTTCACATGATACACAGAAATCGAGGTTTATCATCAACCTGAATGAAAATGATTGCAAGGATGAAACCACCACTGCCACACAAAATTAAGGTAAGTAATAAATTAAATCAATCAAATAATAATAAAGCCAATACATCTCATTTGACGATATGTGTCAGAGAAAAACACTAAAGTCTGATTGGTGTAATATGTAACTAGTCAGAGATGTATGCAATGGAGGGGGAAAGGAACTGGGAACCCTATCCCATTATCTCCTGGCTTGGTTGCCTCATAAGTGATACCTTATTGGTGTCACTTATGAGGTTCAACCTGCCTGCGGACAGTTGACTATAAACAACAACAATGATATATGATTGATTAGGAAATACACCTACACAATGACATTAAACTATTTTATGCTCGACCATGCCGAAATGTAGTAATTATACACCTGGTAGTAGCTCTTTAATGCACCTCATTAAAGTACACCTATTCATTATAATTCAGTTGTTTAACCAATGAAAAATCACCTTTGTACTGATTATACCATTATAAAACCGCAAGTATCGATTATTCTCGGATATGCAATCGAAAGACAATTAGCAAAAAGTCACGGAGGCTGGAAATCCAATACTGTCGCAGAAGGTTATGTTCTGTTACTATAATAATTAGCGTTAATTGTAAATAATATTCAAATAAATTCAATTTGTCATCTCGTTTTCAATTCTAAATCAATTTCCAGGTTATATCAAGCCTAATCTTCATGTTATTCTCTAAATTATATCAAGGTCAATGACATTCGTGTTTCGGAAAAAATCAATACTTTCGCGTCTGCGCACATCTCACAATTCAGGTCAGTTCCACTCCTCACTTACATAACCATAACATGAATACTTCTGAATAATTTCAAGTTAGAAATATGGTCGAGCATAAAAAGTCGTATGAAACTTGCCTATAATGGTAATTAAGACGCTCGTATGAAAATTATGAAACTCGCTTGCGCTCGTTTCATAAACAAACATACTCGCGTCTTAATTACTAGCATTATAGGCTCGTTGCATAATGTATTAATATCTTACTCTATAACATAGACAAAGATCATTACAATTCTAACATTTCTAGCACATACTCCTAAGAGCAAAACTTGTGTTCAGGTGTGTTCTTAGTAGGGACGACAATTTGTCCCAGTTCGCCACTAGGTTCACTGGTACTGGTGTATAGAGTACCTATGTTTACTAGTTGATACAAGCAGTTCAGCGACAGCACGCAACTGTTTGCTGGTATAGATCGGAGGAACGAAAATGCAATGTTTCTACAGGTTACAACTGCCATATAATATGTATGCACGTAGCATATGCCTTGATTAGTTACATGTTTACAATATTACTTACACATATTTACACCATATACAACACCAGTGCAGATGGCAGAAATAACTGCAAACGTTCATTATTCTTTTTCGTTTCACAGTGCTTTTGCAAATCTTTACGAACTTTTACGTTTAGTTCTGTGTTGCACATTTTACAGCGCATGTTGTCGCCCTCCACACTAAAATACTCGCTTCCAAACGCAGTTGCAATTGCATTCAGTTTAGACTCTTGTCTGACTGCATTGTATTATGTTTACACTACTGCACATAGAGTCACGATCAGGACCACCTTGCCATTAAGTGAGTAGTACTGTAGGGATGGTAGCTAACCCACTACACTGCAGAACAAGCAGGCAGCAGCAGAGAGTAGCATAGGTTCGAATCCTAAACAAGTCAAACGTCCGTTCGTTCTCCGGCGCAGCACACACAGGTTGCCATTTCCTGTCACCTTCGAACCCATGGCCTCCGTGACGTCAATATAGGCAAGCAACAACCAACCTAAAATCCGTCCATGATGGGACAAAGTGTCGTCCCTGGTTCTTAGCAATCTTGGTTTTTAAATATGATATAGAAATAGTTGACAGATAACAGACATAGGCCTAACAATATCACAAAATATTTTCATATTTTCCAAATATTCGAATTACTTGGGTTAGAAATAATTTTGATAATGAACTCTCTTTAAAATATTTTAGGCTTAAAATATTGTATTCTAATGATTTTCAAATTGGAAATTTGTTTTGTTGTTGTTTAGTCAACTGTCTGAAGACAGTGATACCAAGAAGGCACCACTTATGAGGCAACTAGGTCAGGAGATAATGGGGTAGGGTGGCCAATTCCTTTCTCCCTCCATTGCATACATCGCCGATTAGCTACTCACTAATCAGACTTCAGATGTATACAAACAATTGTTCTTCTCTGACATATATCATCAAGTGAGATGTACTGCCTGATAATAGATGTACATTATCAGCTAGAACCTCAATTGGTTTGTTACTTTGTTATATAATATAATCTTGGATTAATGATTACCTAATCTGATTATCAGACTGGCTTTTTTTTATGATTTTCTCTCTCCTTACAATGAGAATGAAACGTGACACTAGCGCTCATTCACAGCAGTGATATGAGGGGGTTGGGAAGGAAAGAAATGTTTGATACCACTTACTTTCCTCATACAAGCTATTCAGCAAGGCAATAATACATATTTCATGTTTAGAGAGGGTCCTCTGTTATTGATCATGTGAGCGTTTTTCACTGGCTTTCAGGGCTAATGTGACTGAAGTAAGCAAGCTATTATGCCTTGTCGACTATAAACGATTTGGTTAGACTAGCTTAACTTAATCCCGAAATAATTGACAAGTTTAGAGCTTTTGTGTAGGAAATAGTTATGTCCTGTGCAAACAATTACGGTACATTAAGTTTGGGTTGGACCATAGTTCAATGACAAGGTTACAGGTTTTGTGTAGGCGACAGTTATGCCTTGTACAAATGATTAGATTGGTTTCCTTGCTTGGCTTAGTGGGACTGAAACCGGATGGTCTATGGCGAGTCCTTGGCATCAACACCTTTGATTTGATTACCCCCTTTGATTTGATTACCTGGTTGGGTTTTTCCGAGGTTTCCCCCACCGAAAAGGCAAATGCCGGGTAATATTTTGGCGAATCCTCGGACCTCATTTCATCTCACTACATCTCGCCAAAATGTAAAAAAAAATTGTACAACATTGTAAAAATTGTAGAAAATTACTAAATTGTAAAACTATAAAAATTTGTAAAAATTGTAATTGTAATATTGTAAAATGTTGACATGTTCCACATCTTAAAGCTTCATTGCTCATGTAAGATCTATGGAATAAAATAAATGAATGAATGAAGTGGTTAGTCGAGCGACGGAAGTTGGAGGGTTAAAAGTAATTCTCCAGAAAAGCTACACCTAAGAATAATACCCAAATGTTTAATTGGATGGTTTTTCCGTCTACAAACTTATGTAAAATAATGGGTTAAAACACCATTTGTTAAAATGTGGACTAGACTAACGTTTTCGACCAGACATTGGTCATCTTCAAGTAAATATTAGGTAGATACATAAATATGTTTAAACACAAAAATCATTTAAATAGAATTGTACAGTATTACAATGGGACCTTAAGGTTAAAAGTAATGGTTTATAATAGTAGTTTATAGTATAAGAGAGTAAAATTGGATTTCATCCAGGAGTAGAAAGTTTAGCATCTGAGGCAGAGCCGAGGGTGATAATTTCTACTAGCGCATAAAATATGTTTGTTTTCGTGTGCTATACATTATTTAATCCATTGCTGGTAACTCAATTTCATTATTGGTAGGTTCTAAAATTAATTCTAAATTGTAGGCCTTTTCTTTGTAACGTGTTGTTTTTGTCAGTAGTGGCAAAAAAAAAAAAAACCCGGACGAAAACAGTAACCAGCTGCGTGGCTGTTCAACTGCACAGGTGGTTTCGGGTCCAAGCAATATACACAGATGTTCTGGAGTGAACAAGGCTCTGAAATCAGTTACAAGGGTCGGTCCAGTTTTTCTTGCCTCTACTGTACAATTCTATTTAAATGACTTTTGTGTTTGAACATATTTATGCAGGCTACATAATATTAACCTGAAGATTATCAATGTCCGGTCAAAAACGTTAGTCTAGTCTACATTTTAATAAATATTATTGTAATGGTGTTTTAATCCATTATTTTACTGAAGTTTGAAAACCTATCCAATTAAACATTACTAAACTTATAACAACTTCATCTGAAAATATGACATTAAAAATTACACTTAAGAGGACATTTTTTTTTTCTGCTCCAATGCCTTTTCTTGCGAAATGTAGCTAAACAGGTGGTTTTAGTTCGATATCGCCCCACACCACACACGGGATTGACATCTAACCTTGTCACATACCTCGACTTAATGTCACTTAGCTATCCCCTCATTTAACTCATGTAACCCATAAAGAAACATTAATCAGACGTCAGTTCCGTGTGTGGTGTGGGACGATATCGAAGATTGGCCGTAATTCATACAGGATCTTTCGCATGTTATGTTAATAATTAGTAACAAGTAGCAGGGAGGCTGCAACAGTGTATTAGAATATAGGGTAAGTATCGAACGATTTTTATTTTGAAAGTATGGTAATTTCACAGAAGACGGGCGCTTGGTTGAATGTAATATTACCAACTTTTTATTTTAGAGTTAAATGTTAGTGATTTTTAGTTTTATATGTTAAGAGTTAAATGTTAGCGATTTTTTAGGTGTCGCCGTGATTTTCTTTCAATTTGATTGGTTATAGCTGTCACATGTTCTTGAATTTTCGTCAATTTTGAATTGGTAATGATGTTGTCAGTTGTTCTTGGTTGACGTGAGTGGTATTATACTGTGTCTGATGGCTAAAGCGATTGAAAGTTTGTCATTTTATGATATTTGTGAAATATGTGTGAACATGGAACAAAGCATTAACTTTTGTGTCGATTTTGGTTTAGTTCTTTCGCTGGTGAGTAAGAATTGTGTCAATCGTTGTGGAAAAAACTATGTTTCTGTGGTTCCATGAAATTATTTACTGAATTTTCCATATAAGTTACGGTGTAACAAGTGTTAGAAGAGAATTTCATTTTGTGCAAATATATGGTTTAATTATGCGAAGTTGACTGTACGACAAGGTGTTGGTTTAGTTCTTGGTTGCCAGAATTTTTTTTTTTTTTTTTTTGATTGCCTTGAACCTGTGTCATGTACTGGATGTGAAGTGGTTGTCGTTGAATACGTCATTGAGGACTTGATAAGGTGATAAATTATGTTCTGTTTTGTGTTTGTGGGGATAAAGTGCGGACGAAAATTGCCGAAAAGTACTGCCAACTATGAAGTTCGAATGCCATCAAACAAAAAAAAAAATGAAATATGAAAAATTAAACACATTTTATTATTTTTGAAGGGCTTGTTGTTCTTTACAAATATGAATATATGTTTGATTTTCCAGCTTTGATTTTGTGATGTTTGGAGGCATTTGAACTTCATAGTTGGCGGAACTTTTTTTTTGTAGTTTTCGTCAGCCGTGTTCGATTTTGCCAGTCTTCTAGGAAATTACCGAAAAAGTATTCTTTGGTGTAACTTTTCTGGAGAAGTACCTGAAGGGGAGTTCTGAATAAAGCAGTACCATAATATGACCTATATTTTTAGTAATGAACAGGAATAAGAATATTGCAATACAAATGCACTAACTAGCTGTTAAATAATATAATGTTGCTGTTCGGTCCCACGTGGCTTATTTGCAGTTTTAAATGGCTGACGCGAAATCGGTAGAGTAAGAGGACGTCGTGAATCATGCAAGTTAAGTTTACATTAATTGTCCAGGACTTCTCATCGCATGACAGCCTTTGTAATGTTGGCTATTGTAACAACATTGCGGATATAATTTCAAATAATGAGAATCACGTAAACAGGCCTACTGGCATTAACCACCTCTGTCAATCGATTTATAATACTCGGATTGGCTAACATTAACAAAACACTCACGCTAGAAACACTTTATGTATTATATAACTCTTGCCCTTCACCCACCTTTGTTTTGTTAAAAGTACTTCGCTTTTCTTTTACTACAATTCTAACCTTCCACCCATTCACACCATCTGTTGCACTCGCCTCGCTTCAACTGAAGAACTGCGGAAACTGCCTATCCTACCGCCGCAGGCGCAACGATCGCAACTGTTTCAGTATCGCCAACTCATAGATGAAAACCAACGAGTTATCTAGCTCGTTGATGAAAACATACACAAGTGAGCCACTAAAGCAAGTTCAAATCGAAGACCTTGTTTATACTGTACAACACTATAGTATACACAACTTTACAACATCTTTGGTTCAAATAGACCGCAAAACAAGAAATAAATACTATATCCCTATTTTAAAATTATGCCAAAAACTGCACAAGGAAAAATGAGCTATAAAAGTACTGCCACACGCTACTCTGGCAGCGCTGCAGACGCTAAAATACTGTGCAACCCAGATAAGTTCTCAGGGTTTCAGCCGCAGCATTTTTGTATCGGTTTTGTTGAAACTTTTGCAGTAGTTGCGACCCAAATGTGCCAATGATACTTTTATTGTTTGGATATATTTTAATGTTTGATATGATTAAAATAAATGATTTGTAACATTTACTAACTGTATAACATAGTCGGAGTATTTTGGTGATATATATATATATATATATATATATATATATATATATATATATATATATTTTCCGTAGCGTAGTTTCAAACAACGATTGCCTACATTGCTTGCGAGAATAAGATATATGGATCATATTAGGAGACAAAGATGAAGGCAGAAAATAGGAAAGATTGGAGAAAGCTGGATTTGTAGTGAAAGACTTGCCCTTGGGCAGAATACTAAATGAAATTGGAGAATCAACCCGGAAATGGAAAACTGCAGCTAAACTGCGGCTGCAAAATTAGAGCTTTGTGTGTGAACCAACGTAACTCGTTGGTGAGAACAGACTCGCATCTAATCTAAATCTAATCTAATCTAAACCTCCAGTCGCAACTTTTGCAGCTGCAGTGCAAAAGTTGCGCAGCAAAAGTACCGACGTGTGACCGTACTTTAACTGAGTATAAATGTGAACAGGGGTTCCAAATAAGAAAAATATAATTAATTGATGAACTAGTGGACTTACTCGTGTTAAATATGTAATATTTGTCCGACTTACAGCTGTTTCAGTGCTTGACGCACCATCATCAGAGCCTACCAAAAATATTATAGTAAACAAAAGGGTGGAGTTTTGCCACCTTTCACACTATCGTACTACGTCATGGGTATACGCCTATTGACTACGGTTCCCAGACTTAATGAAAAAAATACGGGTCACTTATCAGTTATCACTGAGTAAGTTTAGTGTGCACACCCATCAAATATGCAAATCTTTCAAAGTGTGTGTAGTAAAGCTTCTTTATGTACGTTGTCTTCAAATTGTTTTATTAAGTTATTACAGAAATAGCTACAAAATACACTAGTCACTCACGTGACAATATTCTTATAAATCAATCTACCTTGGTCTTGCAATGTTTATCTAAAGAATGAATTGCACTTAACAATTGTTTATTTTGAAGAATCATGTCATGAAAAGCAACACAGTCCTCACTGAAGAGTGATTTTACAACAAGCATTGATTTTACTATTTTTAAAGACAATTTGTATTATTCTCACCAGTCTTCATAGAGTGTTCATAAGAGAAAATAATCTTTCGATACACGCAGAGAAACGCATAATGAACTCCACCACCCTCTTCAAATTTGAGAGTTCTTCAGTATTTTTAAAAAGATGCACCCAGACTTCAACTAAACGTTTGGTGTTTTCATCACTCGCTTTGAGAAATAATACTGTTTCATAATAGTTCATCTACAGTCAATTGAACGGCTTCTTGTCTATGCGGATGACGTGAATATGTTAGGAGAAAATCCACAAACGATTAGGGAAAACACGGAAATTTTACTTGAAGCAAGTAAAGAGATAGGTTTGGAAGTAAATCCCGAAAAGACAAAGTATATGATTATGTCTCGTGACCAGAATATTATACGAAATGGAAATATAAAAATTGGAGATCTATCCTTCGAAGGGGTGGAAAAATTCAAATATCTTGGAGCAACAGTAACAAATATAAATGACACTCGGGAGGAAATTAAAAGCAGAATAAATATGGGAAATGCGTGTTATTATTCGGTTGAGAAGCTTTTATCATCTAGTCTGCTGTCAAAAAATCTGAAAGTTAGAATTTATAAAACAGTTATATTACCGGTTGTTCTATATGGTTGTGAAACTGGGACTCTCACTCTGAGAGAGGAACATAGGTTAAGGGTGTTTGAGAATAAGGTGCTTAGGAAAATATTTGGGGCTAAGAGAGATGAAGTTACAGGAGAATGGAGAAAGTTACACAACGCAGAACTGCACGCATTGTATTCTTCACCTGACATAATTAGGAGCAATAAATCCAGACGTTTGAGATGGGCAGGGCATGTAGCACGTATAGGCGAATCCAGAAATGCATATAGAGTGTTAGTTGGGAGACCGGAGGGAAAAATACCTTTAGGGAGGCCGAGACGTAGATGGGAGGATAATATTAAAATGGATTTGAGGCAGGTGGGATATGATGATAGAGACTGGATTAATCTTGCACAGGATAGGGACCGATGGCGGGCTTATGTGAGGGCGGCAATGAATCTTCGGGTTCCTTAAAAGCCATTTGTAAGTAACAGTCACCTGCAATGATGAAGTGCGATGTTTGTAATATGGAATAGACATTATGGGCTGTATTCATAGACATACTTAGCGCGGGCTTTCGGTTGATGATCAGCGAACTAACGTTTTTCGTATTCATAAACCAGTATCAGCGATATGATATGATATGATATGATATGATATGATATGATATGATATGATTGATATGAATCCTGTTTAGCACGCTCGTAGCCCGGGCTAGCGAAATGTCTATGAATAGCATCCTAAAACTTTTCCGTTTTTTCTCAGTTTAGAACTCTAAAATACGGGACAGAAAGCTGTCCCGAAGACTTTTCTCGGGACAACGGAACGCATTATTTTACGGGACGTCTGCGAACTCTGCTATTGGCTAGCGATAATAGTGATGACGTAGTGCTAGAAATTAGTTCGCAGTTTCTTTTGAGTTGATTTAGACAGAAGTGGAGTAAGCTAAAATCATAAACCGAGATTTGTGATACGTTTAGAATGTAGATATGAGTTAACACAATCCATTGCTTAAAGTAGCCCGTACTGTTCCATTTCATGCAACTAGAACCTGCGTCACAACCTATACCGGTACCATTTCGCATGTAATGCCGAGATTTATCTCGCTCTTTCGTAACCCCAAAAAATTACCTCTCCTCTACATGCTTGTAAACATTATTACTATTATATTGAACATAAACAATGAACAGAAACACTTGCGACGGCATATTAGAGAAATAGGAATGTGTGATGTAGAGTACAGTAGAACCCCGATTATCCGTCACCCTATTAACCGATTGCTGGATTATCCGACTATCTTTCTCTTGCCTTTTTTTTTTTTTTTTTTTTTTTGCTACAGGCACATATATAGGCTAGTCTGTCTTCTTCATATGTTAAAAAAAAAGTTATGTTTTATTTAACGACGCTCGCAACTGCAGAGGTTATATCAGCGTCGCCGGATGTGCCGGAATTTTGTCCTGCAGGAGTTCTTTTACATGCCAGTAAATCTACTGACATGAGCCTGTCGCATTTAAGCACACTTAAATGCCATCGACCTGGCCCGGGATCGAACCCGCAAGCTTGGGCATAGAAGGCCAGCGCTATACCAACTTGCCAACCAGGTCGACATCTTCATATGTATGAAGTACTACTATACGTTATATTACTTGTAGTACCAGTACGTATTTTTTCTAAAGTATCTTATTACAAACCTTGACACTTACACAGTATGATCTGCTGTTAGAGTTGCCGTACTATAGAATTTCTATATAAAATATATTCCACCAGTATTAAAAGAAAACGTGTTGTGCTAAGTACCGAAAAAACGGAAATAATTGAGTGGTTCGGGGAAAGAGAAACTGTGGCTCATCTCGCATCAGAGCACGAGATTGGTGTTACAACTGTGCGCGATTTAATAAAAATCAACAATGAAGTGTATAAATTATGTAAATCTACAACATGAGACCTGTATTATTCTTATGCTTCCGCTGACAACCAATACAAGGAATTTCCTTGCCCCTTAAAAACCCGTCGTTGACAACCAGACTTGAATGATGAACTTTGATTCACTATCTAGCGTGTTAAACATAAGAACACGGAGGAAATTAAGAAATACAAGTATTATTCACTTAATTTACAAAAAAAAATTACGGTACGGATTATCCGATTTCTTCGCTTAACCGTTCAGTCCATCCCCTTCATTACCACGGATAATACAGGTTCTACTGTAGTTGATTCTGCACAGGCAATAAGACGATTGCGTAATACAATTTTCATACAATAATCAAATGTTTATTTACCTCCACATGGTTCTTGTGTGGAAAAATCGGACTAATCATCAACACAGTATAGTCCTACCATCGGATCTGTGCCCCCGTAAGATATGCGAACTGAACCTTAATTCCTTTTCAGCCTCGGCAATTCATTTCTCTCCCTGTATTCCTATTTCTCTCTTTTCTATCCCTCTCTCTTTCTCTCCCCCACTACTCACAATTTTGAGCCTTCTTGCGGGACAGTTTATTTGCACTTGCAGTCCAGTGTTGTCAACTCAACATGGATACTGTAGCACGGAGTGGTGAAAGAAATATTATTAAGCAAGTAATAGCATTTTGCGATGAAGAGAAACAAACAGGTCAATATTTGTTTCCTATAATTCAGGCAACGAAAAGAGCAGCTGCGATCACAGGTGAGGCTTATTTTATTTCAATTGATTACGTATTAAAATTACTTATTTAACTAATACTAATATAATACTACTTTTTATGTAATTTATATAGGCAGGTCAGAGCGCCTAATAAAGAAAATCAGGAGAGAGGGAGCCTGTGCAGGAGACGAAAAGTTAAAGTCGCCAGGGAAGAACAGACCAAGGGAACCTTTAATTCTTGTAGATGATATGGACAGATGTATTTTAAGAAGAAAGATACAAGAATTTTATACGATGCAGAAAGAAGTTGCGACATTGGAGAAATTATTGAAGGTTGCGAGAGAAGCAATAAATTTCCAAGGAGGGAGAGAAACGCTACGGAAAGTGATTCGAGACATGGGATTTAAATTTAAAAAATGTAGAAATACAAGAAGTATTTTGATTGAAAGAAATGATATTGTAGCATGGAGGGCCAGTTATCTAAGAAAAATTGCGAAATTTCGCAGAGAAGGAAAGTATATTGTGTATTTAGATGAAACATGGATACATCCACATTATATTGTTAAAAAATGCTGGCAAAGCGATTATGTTTCTGGCGTTACATCTTACGACAGTCCTGGCGAATGGCTGATAATCACTCATGCTGGAGGCAGCGAAGGTTTTATTGATGGCGCGCTACTCATTTTCAAGTCAAAAAGGAAAACGGGTGATTATCACGACGAAATGAACAGCACCAACTTTCAGAAGTGGCTCCTGGAGAAACTGATAAGAAATTTACCTCCCAACTGCATTGTGGTGATGGACAATGCAAAATATCACACAGTTCAAGAAAATAAGCCACCGTGTACTGCAAACAAGAAGGCAGAAATTCAACAATGGCTGCGAATGAATGCTATAACCTTCGAAGAAGATATGACAAAAGCAGAATTGTTGGAAATTGTAAAAAGGAATAAACCTGAGCCGACTTATATAGCTGACCGCCTCTTCCACGAACACGGACATACAGTGTTGCGATTGCCACCGTATCATTGCGATCTTAGTCCTATGGAGTACGTGTGGGGTTTGGTAAAACAAAAAGTTGCAAATAAAAACATAAAATCTAGTTTAAGCGATATAAGAACTATCACAGAAGATGCTATTTCATCAATAACAAGTGATGTATGGAAAAAAGAATGTGAACATGTACAGAAGCTAGAGGCGGAATATAGAGAGAAGGACGGATTAATAGAAGAGGAAGTGGCTCGATTTGTTATCAATTTGAGTGAAGACAGCAGCAGCAATAGTAGTGAATCAGATTCAGATATGTCCGGGATATGCCCTCTGTAGTTTCATGTATAGGCCTAATTCAAGTCTTGGTCTTTTGTAAATATGTAAATTGTCAATTATTTTCATAAGCATAAATCAGAACTCCTGCACATTATCATTATCAGTATGTTATGTTATATAGTATGTAAATAAGTAAATAAGGTCTATCATGTAGTAACTTCGCCATGGCCGGTCCCTAGCCCGGATGAGAAAGAAGGAGGGTACATGGCTATGTGTTCATTCATTCCCAAAAATTTTACAATTTCATTAGGACTTCAAGATCACGTTCCAAACCTAACAAAATAAGATAATGAGGTGAAGGAAAAATATTTATGACGAAAACACTTCTCTTTAAAAACGAAATAGATTCCCTTCGCGTACTTTCCATTTAACCAATAAATATCCACTGTAATAATATACTTATCTGCAAACAATCGTAAGTCAATCAGCGTCATTAGACCTACTTAAATTAAATTATGAATAAGTAATAATTAACATTACATTATTACAAGCAATATTCAAGGAATATGACACTGTTTGACGGAAGTTTGGCAACATCCCTATTCGGCAAGGATCGTGGCCTGCTGTTTGACGTAGTGGGAGAGAAACTGGTGGAATGGGGTGAGTAGAGGCGTTAACTTTTCCAAGAACGACGACAGCGCTGAAGGGGCATAGATCCGTTGGTGCAACTATAGGTATTATAAAAACGCATTGTATAATTCTATGCCTGTCTTTACAGTAACTGAAACTAATTTCCATATTAACAGACTGTACCGGACGCACGTGGAGAGTTACCACGCTGCAATAAAATGACAAAATCACGTTACGTATCACAGCGGCATATTACATTTCTTATCAATGCTTGTTTTCCTGAATATTTTTCTTATCTGGATTTCAGTCAGTGGCGGTTCCTCGGGGGAGGGAAAGGAGGAACGTCCTCCTCACATTTTCTTCTTTTGAAAGTAAATACCAAATAAAATATGTGCCTTGAAATTCGAGGAAGATTCGATAATTTTTAAGTTCACAACTATAAGAAAAACTCGGTTGATCGAGTTTTAAACGACGCGCGCTCATGTGCTGTAGAAAACTGTGAGAAAGATGCGAGATTGCCTGTGTGGAGGAAAGGCACTCCATTCCTCCTCTACTGCAGTTAACACACAAACACAACAGCGCACTAGCGGCCAGAGAAAGAAGCAGAGCTTTAAAGCAAGTAAATGAACGGAGAGGGAGGAGATCCTCCTCTGAATCAGTCATGGGCGGGAAATAGAAACCGACTGGTCGTGCAGCAAGCTCGCTACCGCTGCCATCTAACGATGCTGCATTCAACCGGACTATAACACATCTAGAAGGAGACACAACAAAAACAGTTTTAACGCAACGCTATGAAAGACACCATGTAAACCTTTTTTAATTATAAATCAAAAATATTATTCATTTGCACTTTATATAGGCTACTATTCATGGTTCGAAACTTTCGTGGATATTTGAAATTAAAGTCGGGTTTATGTAAAACAAAGAGGAAGTAGTTCTACGGAGTTGGCCCCTGAAATTCACTTCTGTTCATTGTTTATTAGACAGGGCAACAGCCAAGTTGTCAGTTTTGTACAAATATATTTGAAATTGAAAGTAGGTACTCCAAACTACATCATTTTTAACATAAAAAATTAATCGGCCACCGGCAGCTTTGAACAATAATGATAGTATGACTTTAAAAGAACTGACATTCTTCAAAAGCATGTGATACTGAACTTGTAAAATGTACATGTGGCAACACAGACACGTGGGTGGGTGCAGTGTTCTCGCTTTCCTCAGATTATTTCCCATTCGCATTTCCATTTCCGTAAAACGGTTCCGGTTACGAGTTAGTAGCTAGTCTCTTCCAACACGTGTGGTGCTGTAGTGTGCTCGAAAAATGCTACGAGGTTGTGAATTTCCTTGTAATTGTTAATTTGTGCAAGTATTCAACAATGAATGGAAGTGAAAACATAATATATTTTGGACAATTTAGGAAACTCAGTTTACAAGAACAGATTATTGCTATACAGAAGGGAAGGCCAACCCCAACACTACCTGGTCTTACATGTATGCATGTAGGCTAATTTGTAGCATGTTTCATTCAAGAAGGTGTCATTTCGTGCTGTTAACTTCTTTCCTCCTATTAAGAAATATGCAGAAGCCGCCACTGATTTCAGTATTGGCCCCCAAATTAGCTAGTTAACATCACATTTTCAAAATTACTATAGGGTAAAGTGTATATTAAAATTCCAGGCGATGTAATATTTATATGCAGTGCCATCATTGCTTTATGTTCATTTTTGCGTTGATGCCTGGTGCCTGATGATGTCTAGCCAACGAACTAGAATGATTGACAAACTGTGGTTCGCGAACTCTCCGCGAAATTTTGCAAGGGGTTCGCCAAATTTTTTTTCTAGTGGTGGATTTTGAGGTTTTTGTTTGTTTATTGTTATGGTATTATTATTAGCCTACAAATTACACCTGGGATATCGGCCTGTAGCAATTATGACTCTATGTCGATTAGGCACATTGTTTTAAGTTCTTTGAAATGAAGCGTTTGTTTAGATAGTGACAGAGAATAGCTGCCTCAGTGTGTTATAAGGAGAAGACACTGTTGTGGACATGGAAATATGTGCCAGGAGATGGAAGGGAGGAACATATGGGCGGGAACAAAGACACATGTTGCTATTCTATGGCTTTATGCGATTGAAAAGTGACAGAGGGTAGAATTCGCAGTCTGTCATGAAGAGCAGAATTACAGTAGCCTACTGCAGGAGCGGCTTTCGAAGAGGGGCTGCGGAGCTGCAGCACCCTCAGACATTTGTGGCTCTTGTCTCGTTTTATGTTGTGAAATACATTTATTATACAGTCTCTATTTAGAGACTCGAATTTTTAAAAATATTTCGCTCTCATGACATGCACGCAATCGTTAGTGAAGTCACTTCCTCCCCTGGCGTTGCCAGAGCGAAACCAGAGACAAGGACTACAGCGTGAAGCCAGTTCCTCCCCTGGAGCTGCCAGTCTCGTCTCGGATGCTTTGCGCTAGTTTTACCCCTCCTCCCTGCTGCCCCTTGCCGTGAATCCAGAGTTTCCAGGCGCTGCAAAATTTGCAGCAGTTTGTCAGTAGCGCGCAGTTTTAAATACATTTTCTTTAATGTTGTGAGTATAAGTGCAACAATGTTTAATTCTGTACAATATTTACAGTCTATTCAGTTCAGTACCTTAACAATTCAGGAGAAATGTGAAATTAAGTGCCCATCAGTTGAATCTCATAATGGAAAGAGCCGCTAAACAAAATACAAAGGCTCGCATATTTTTTGGTGATTTATCCAGTATCCCTGCTTTCTTCTCTCGATCTCCACACAGTCTGTATTAGATTAATGTGCACGAAGAACATCTAGCCTGAATTCAATTTCCTGCCAGGTCTTCTGAAGCATCTCGGGCGTAACGGAATTGACGGCATCTCTTATGCGGCCGCGTAGCTGTTGAAGATCACGAATTTTGTGGCCTGTATACACTTTGTTCTTGACATATCCCCACAAGAAAAAGTCTAGAGGGGTAATATCCGGTGATCGAGGTGGCCATCTTGTCGGTCCATCAGGCCCAATCCAGCGACCGGGAAATTGTGTGTCGAGAAATTCTCGAACGGTCAAGCTCCAATGTGGTGGGGCGCCGTCCTGTTGAAAGATAACGTTCGGCTGCAAATGCATTAACTGAGGCACAACAAATTTATCCAACATGTCGAGGTAGGTATTGCGCGTAACTGTTTGTTCTGCAAAGAAAAAGGGGCCGATGATCAAATTGTGCATCAATCCGCACCACACATTTCATTTCGGGCTGTCACGAATGTGTTCCACAATGCAGCGTGGGTTTTCTGACCCCCAAATACGCGCATTATGTGTGTTGACTTTGCCCGATAAATGAAAAGTGGCCTCATCAGAAAAACCAATGCGAGTTAAAAATGTTGGGTCTTCATCAATGTGCTGTAACATGTCGATAGCAAATGCCTGCCTCTTATTACCGTCATCTGGTTTCAGTTCATGAACCAACTGCAATTTGTATGCATGAAACCCAAGAGAGCGATGCAGTATCTTATGTACCGTGGACTTCGGCATCTGCAGTTCTCGTCCCGCTTGTCGAACTGACTTGCGTGGGTCTCACTGCTGCTACACGCTCCTCTGATACGCGCACATTACCGCCACCATACAATTTCACCACACTTCCCGTTGCCAAAAAGTGCTGTTTCCATGTCTTAATGGTGTTCCGTGATGGTGGGTCCTTCTGGAACACGCGCCGAAAGTTGCGTTGCACTTGAATCACCGAATTTGTTTCAGCATACCACCAGATCGCTTGTGCTCGCTCTTGCGCAGTCGCCATTTTGACTTAAGCTACCGCAGCGCAGTGTTGCCAACACATAAATTATATTCCCGTCAGTTTAACACCTGGAAATCCGTCAGAATCCGTCAAAATATAAAAAAAAGTAAATAGACCCACCCAGTATATAAATACAAAGAAAATTTTAACACAACTTACTTACCAGTCTTGATTAAAATAATAATTCTTCAACCTCTGACTTGATTACGAGGAAATCTGAAACAAGGGTTTCCTTAATATGGTCATAGACTTACTAAATAACCGCTAGACCGCTCACTGGCGCTAGTGTTATGCTCCCAAATTGAACAGCCGACGGGCGGCCATTTGTTTGGTTGAGCTGAATAAGTACAGGATCGTTCGTGTGCTGTTTTTTAATTGCAGCAATGAACAAGGATGTAAAGATAAAGAAGGAATGTTACATTTCACTTATTAGTTAATCTTTAATTTCTACTACGATTTTTGCCCCGAATTATGTTACAGAAGACAAACTATTATACTTATATGACTGTTTGTGCTTCAGGTTTCTCTGAGTAGAGATTCCCTTAACCGAAAGTGGATAGGTGCAATCCGAAGAGAAAATTTCTACCCTACAATGAGTCACTCAGTTTGTTCAACTCATTTCGAAGATAGTTGTTACCTTGAAACTACGTTATTACAATGTACATTGCTATTGTTCTTCATCCACTTCATATCCTTCATTTTCTTCAAACAGTTGATGTTTCAGTGCATACATGAATAATTATTCGCTGAATTTGAAGGTACAGAAACTGTATAAATTAGAAAACGTTAATTATTTAATTTGAGTGATTGAAAGTGACTTAGTTACGGATTAATGAAACAGTTTCTTATACAGCTGTTGCTCCTGCTACTGCTACTACTACTACTACTGCCACTACTAACACCACCACTACCACTGCTACCACTACCACTACTACTGCTGCTGCTGCTTCTTTTAATTTCATACAGCAGTTTAACCTGCGGCAAAAAGTAAACATTAATTCTTGTATTAACCGTGGTTATGAATATTCACATTCAGAGTTCCTACGAAAATGATGAAAGCCTGACAGCCTAATTGAATCCCGATAAAGCGAGTTGAGATTGATAAAAAAATCCCGATTTGAGCGATAACAGCCTACAACGTTATTTAAACAAGTTAGTCTGCATTTTCTATTATCCCATATTTTTATTTATTCAAATTTAGCATTGTAAGCATAGAGGTAGCCCGGGGAAATTTAGTAAGTCTGTGAGGTAACCCAGTTGATTGCAGTAAGGCAACTCTACTCGCAAGATAATAGTTCCGCTAGTTCTACCTCTTTGTTGATTAATCCTTTTCGGTACTTATAGTTACTTTTAGTTACTGCTCTCGCAATTAATCACCATTGTATATTTTAGGTGCGTTGAGTGGCAAAAAAAGATAGCGTTTTGATATGGTATTTTAAACTAATAACAGACACATACAATTCCTGCGTTGTATAGTTTAGTGAACTATGTTTAAACATGGATTCATCGTCAGATATACTCTTGCAATACCGGTTCCGATAAAGAAAAGTTAATTTAGTAGCGAAAGGTTAAAACATACGCGTGGTTAATAAAAGAGAAAACGATTAGCCTGTAGTATTCACTCTATTGTGTCCTTCGTATTTTAGCGTTCCTCAAGGAGGCGAGTATTACATTATAAGCACGCGAACACTACTTTGCAGAAAACAACTATAAAGTGATGATCAGTCTAATGTCTTAAGTCAGTTTCTAATATCCCGATTTCTCTCGCAGAAAACGTAGCAACTCTGCTGATAGCAGAAACACGGTATTAAAGGTAAATCGCAAAGGAAGTTTTGTTCTTGTAAATAAAACCATTTAGCTTTCGGATACGCAATAAAACGCGTATTCAAATAGCGGTTTCGAAATCCCGCGCGTTTTCTACCAACAAATGGCGGCTTTCAGCTGCTACAATTTGGGAACATGTTTCTCACTTCTCCGCTACGGCGTGGTAGGGGCTCGAATATGGTACGGCACGTCAGGGCTGTTCAAAGAAAAAGTAAAGTCCCTTAAAAATTTAACAATTTAAAACGACAGCAGCTAAAACAGTAAAAAGGCTATGTAAATCGTAATTTCCGCCACAAAATCCGTCACCCGTCGAAGCCCTACTTTTCCCGTCCGCTACGTTGAAATTCCGTCACTTTTGACGGAATTTCCGTCCAGTTGGCAACACTGCCGCAGCGCCACGTACAACGTCTCGCGCGGGTTTTTAAAAATAGCCAACGAAATTTCCACAGTTTCTCTACATATTGCAATGCATGTTACCAACTTATTTCCATTCATTGATTTTTGGCAGCCAAATGAAATGTGTCAGATTCATGGTAGACACACTGTATTATACAACCAACTACAACATCACCAGTTAGATATTTCTAAGGTTCAAATCTGCATATAAAAATTAAATTATGGTTTATTTAACGACACTCGCAACAGCAGGGTAACCCCTGCGTCGCCTGTGTGCCGGAATTTTGTCCGCAGGATTCTTTTAAATGCCAGTAAATCTACTAACATGAGCCTGTCTCATTTAAACACAACTTACAAGATAAGGCGCATGGAACTAATCTTTAAATAAAGTAAGTTGCTTGGTTTATTTTTGTATGCAGCCCCCCTTAATTCAATACCCACGAGCCGCCACTGCAGTACTGTATTTATAATAATAATAATAATAATAATAATAATAATAATAATAATAATAATAATAAAGAGAGGAGCGCACAATGTGCAGAGTTCGAGATAAGTCACTAACTTCCACAGTACAGTATTTATGACCCGAGCAAAGAGGCGGTTCGGGAGATATTTGTAGAGCACGTGCATTCTTAGGTCATAAACGATTCTTGTATACTTACATGTGCAATTATGTGCTATCTGTTAATTCTGTTGATGTCTTTCCGACCTGTTAAATGGTTTTCAGACATCGTCTCTGAACCTCTGTTGACTTCTGGTAGCACACAGAGAGGTCGTAAAATGTGCTGAATTGCACTTTGAGTTGGATTTTAAAAGGTGTTTCCGCATTAATTTCTAAAATGCAAACTTTCCCTCGGGAATGGTTAACTTCGACCTCAGAAAATGAACAACCAATTAAATCGCAAATTTGTAAACATAATAACTTCAAATATAACAACCAATCACAACTGTAGAATTTTATAGCTTCAACAATAAGCTAGGTACCTCTATTTGGCCTGGTTGGCAAATTCAGTTGCATATTGGTAT
This sequence comes from Periplaneta americana, assembly GCF_040183065.1. Lineage (NCBI taxonomy): Eukaryota > Metazoa > Arthropoda > Insecta > Blattodea > Blattidae > Periplaneta > Periplaneta americana. The sequence continues at coordinate 59,498,643 of NC_091123.1, forward strand.
CAGAATTGTTTCAGTTCACATCTAAAATGGATAATTGGTTGAAACAGGAGCAGAAATCGGGATGAAGTTGTTATAAGTTTAGTAATGTTTGATGGATGGTTTTTCCGTCTACAAACTTAAGTAAAATAATGAGTTAAAACACCATTACAATAATATTTATTAAAATGTGGACTAGATTAACATTTTTGACCGGACATTGATCAACTTCAGATCAATATTATGTAGCCTGCATAAATATGTTTAAACACAAGAGGCATTTAAATAGAATTGCATAATGTTATACTTGGACGTTATGTTTGTATTAAAATTAAAGGTTAAAAGTAATGGTTGATAAAATATATCAACATTGAGATAAACAACAGGCAATTAAAATGTCAACTTGTAACATAGATTGATTTGACATAAGGTTTTGTAATATGGTTCTATTTGGACAATTTTTATTTGATATTGTGAAGTTGCAGTTAGGAATACTGTTTTAATTATGCACTGCCAACTCCAAAGATTCTACTAAATAGGCATAATTGCCGAGATGTATTGTTGATCGTAGTGTAGCTACCTGTTGACTCATCTCGAATGTTTGAACTTATGTAGTTTCAGTATTTTATGCGTTGTTGAGTCATTTTTGGAAGAGAATCCTAGAGTTGACCTATTTACCATAACTAGAGCAACTTTAAGTTAAATTAAGGTTGTTAAATATTATTTCTATTAATAAGGGGTTCTCCTATTGGCTACGCACTAGAAATTATAGCAATTCCTTACGAAATATCGATTGTTACTGATAATTCAGACACGTGAAATATGTTAAAATCATGACGTCACCCAAACATCGTAAGATGAAGATTACATTTATAAAGTTTCTTTCCAGCCATAAGCAGTGCTGACTAAGATCAGATGCTATGGACAGTACTTTATAACAGAGTCGCCAGTATGAAAGGATAATTTCGAGCCTTTGGCGTGAGGTGAACTCGATAGCTCAGTGGTAGAGCGCCTGACCGGAGAACAGGAAGTCGCAGGTTCGATTCCCGCTCTAGGTTGTGAAATTTTTCTTTCATACCATGGCATGATTGTGACTATAATAGTATTTAATTCATTAATTCATGAATAGAGATTTACTAGTATACCTACGTTCAGAATCAGGGACAAATCAAGAATGGTATATGGGCCCCTTGAGTAATAATAGTAATAATAATAATAATAATAATAATAATAATCTCACCTCTTTGATGTTGATCACAGGGACGAATTTCACTCACAGTCACAGTTGTTAAGTACGTCATTGTCATAACAACCCCTTTCTTTATAGACCATGATATCAAACTACCGGTTATTACAAATTTGATGTTATTTCTTTATTAATTGTTTTATAATGCTGTCGTAAAAATAGTTATTTATGTATTAAGAGACGTATCGGTAAGTAGTTTTTACTATTCAAGGACCAGATTGCACCTGAGTGATAGTGAGGGTTGCAATTAAATAGTTCCTATACTAGTAAATTGTACTTAACTCACGAATTGCATATAATGTTTTTTCCACTCCTACATTTTACATAATAAACATAATATATTTCATCATTTTTTGTTATTTAATATCAGAACTGTTGGGAGGATTGTTGACTTTTGAGTATTATCTTGTTTGTTGTTAACGCAACTGTTGAATGAAACATATTTTCACTTTCTTTCCAAGGGAAGTAATGTGTTATGTTCTGTCGCCAACACTATCACTGTAAAATCCATTTACTTCCCTAAAAAGAGCTAATAGCAGCATACTTACAGCAGTTGGAGTGAAAAGAACAATGTAAGAAATAAGTTTATAATGGTATACAGTTATTATGTTTGTCAAAATTAGGAAACTCCTAAACATTGGCTCATGCAATCAAGTATTATAACATTATAAACTTATTATTTTACTTTAATATCTACAATGGTTTTCTTGTAAATTAGAGTCAGCTTCAAATCATAAAAAGGGATAAAGAGTGTAGTGTAAATTTTTTAATGAAATTAATAATGTAGGCCTATCTTTTTTTTTTATGAAATCAACAGATTCCATAGGGTTGTTTTTCATTTTTGACACCTCATCAAGTACCATCAAGTATCAAAACATACAATGTTTACTTGATTTGTTCACTTTATCAATGTACCATAATAAATTGCAGATCAGATACAGGTGGCACCGGTTTAGATTGAGTTAAAAAAAGAAGGAATCTGTATGTGGTGCTTTGCTGTTTGATATATACGTAGCTAGTTCCTAGAATAGTGCCCTGGTACTTATTGTACATATGTAGTTTACTGTATGTTATATTATTGCAAAGGTTATATAAATATTTGTTTTCTGTCAACTTGATATTTTGTTGATTCTTTCGTGTTTGTGTATATTGGATTATCAATTTTTATTTCAAACTTCACACTAATTTTTATATTTTTCCATGACTTTGCTCTGAATGTTACAGATATGAGTTTTTGTTTTGGTAACTGTGTAGGTTCTGTAGGAATTATTTCAACTCCGTCTAAAGATGTTTTTGATTTTAGTTACCTGTACACTCTCCTCTTTGTTGAGTACCGTATTTTAGCCTTGTCTCTTACATACTGCGACACAAACATGAATAAATAATGTAGTTAATAATAATAATAATAATAATAATAATAATAATAATAATAATAATAATCATCATCGTTGTTAGCTGTGTACACTAGTGAAATAGTTGAACTAAAATTTACCTGTGGGACCACTTTGTACAAAAGGTGAGAAGGAATTGAATCGAATTGAGGGACGGATAAATAAGGAGAGAACAGATCAGTGACTCAACAAAATTTGTAACATATATCTTCATCATGAAAAAAATATCTTACAAGAGTTTAGGAAATATTATAATTTATTTATGAAAAAAAAAAAAAGTTACCGGTACCGGTACTCCATCCTATTCGTTATGTGAATATCTTCCACATATTCTGAATATTCGTACTTGTACTTTAAAATAAATTTTATACCTATAATTCTTAAAAGAGGTGACTTAAAAGTTAAGTTGTTTAATTAAAAATAATAACAAAAAAGAAATACACTTTCCTCATCTCGTAATATCATACCATGCTGTTAGGCACTTCTTACATTTTTCACTTCCTTAAATCTCAACTTCACAATATTTGTTTGTCATTTTACATTCACAATACATACTCTGTTAAGTATTGAAAATTATGTTTACAAAGTACATAATATGCTGAAATTCACACCAATTATTTACCTTGGAAGTTTAGTATTTTTTTTTTTTTTACACAGCGTGTCTTGAATACAGTTCAGAATACTGCAGTAATGTCATTATTGGACCTATTTGCAGACGGTTACTATGTTACTATGTAAATTTGATTGATGAGACTTTAAAATTGCCGAAAAAAATAATGGTTAAATGTAAAATTTGTAATTAATTTAACCAATGTTAATATACGAAACACAATGATTTTGTGAAAGACATAAGATTTAATTTTAACCAACTTTTAAATGATTCTGTCTGCATTTAATTCTTCCTGTGATTTTATATTCAAAATTTTACGGTTCTTGAATCTTCTTATTTCCTCTTTATGTTGGTGATGCTAAGACTTGCTGGAGCATTTGTAACGCACTTCACATTGTTCTCCACTTATACCATAATCCACTGCTTCTTGTAGTTTCGCAACAATTCCTTCATATTTGGGATTGTATGGCACCACTCTGTAGAACAAAATAATATTTGATTTAATTCTAATAGCTACATACAGGTAATCATTTGAGTGCACTACATACTGTATACTGGGGACAGAACATCTAGAAGCTTGGAGACGGTTACTTTTACTGTCCGACCGCCCCCTCCTCCCGCACTAGCAGGTATGCGGTACCATTCAGCTGCAAAACATTTTCTGAACAGACGTTATTGTATTGTGAGAGCGCAGCTGGATCAGTGGAAGTAAGTGGTCAACGTTTTCAGTTTGTAGTGCAACGAACAATTCTGCTGTGTGTGGATTCTTCTGTAGTGACGTCACTTAAGCCTCTAGTTGTTCTGTCCCCGGTATAACATTTCAGTAATTAGAGAGAGAGAGAGAGAGAGAGAGAGAGAGAGAATACAATTTCGAGATAATACAAGAATTTAGACTTTCGCTACGGACTAGGTAGGCAGTGTACAAATGCAATCTTCTTACTGCTGAAATCGAAAGTATAATAAAATTCCAATTACATAATCCATTATTTGAACGCAGCTTTCGTGATAACACGTTATAAATTCCATTCCACTCCACGTCTGTATTCGTCATCCTTCACTGTTACTATTTCTCGTCACTGGAAAGCTCTACCACCTGAAATCAAGGGCTTCCAAACCTTGAAATCTTGTTTAGTCAACTGTCCGGAGACAGGTCTGAACCTCACAAGTGATACCAACAAGGCACTACTTATGAGACAACTAGGCCAGGAGATAAAGGGGTAGGGTGGCCAGTTCCTTTCCCCCTCCATTGCATACGTCACTGACTAGATACGTACATATTACACTAGTCAGACTTCAGATGTATATAAACAATTGTTCTTCCTCTGACACATTAAATCTAAGTTACAAAATTATCTCATAATGAGTTGCCAAACTAACTTACTGTTATGACAAATGTTGTATTGTGTGTATCCACGTATCCTCTAAATTTAGATATTCCAGTGATTTTGTTTGTTTTTTGTTTAATTATTTTTTCCTATAACGCCTATCATGTAGGAACTCGTGCTACTTATCTTGATTTTCCTCTCTCTCTTTTCTTTTTTTTTTTTTTTTGCACCTAAAATTTTGTTTATTGTATGCTACACATTGTATGTCCCACTCGTTTTCATTAATGTTTACATTTGATTATGCTTATTTCTTTCTTTCTAAATGTTGTAGCGGTAATGTACATGTCTCATGTCTATTGGTTTATTTGTTTACATTGAATCATAATTATCTCTTTAAATTTTTTTGTGTAGGTACTGTATTAATTGGTACCGATATATTTGTAATCTTCTTTGTATCAAAGTTTTACTCCTAGTTGGGTGTTACAGAATTATTATCGAATTTTCAGTTTGGTTTTAGAAACAGCTAAAATACATTAGATGCAGTTGAAAAACTAGTCTCGTCTGTTATTCCCGGTTTTGATCGTCATGAAAGCTAATTGAACCACAACTATAGCAATATAGAACAGACATGGAAATTCTACACATTGAATCCAAAAGCCAAAATTGAAAATACTAGAAATATATGAACACAAAAAAAAATACATATAGTATATACATAATAGTCAGTCAATTGAGTTTCAGAATGCACACCCTTTCGACACAACACTACTAATTGCAAATACATCCCCATCTGTGCCCACAAACTCCAAACCCCCCCCCCCCCCCAAGACATCAAACAAGAAGGGATCGGAAGAACGCAAAAGACTTTACTAGAAGTTCCGAAGAAACTAATCACATAGGTGAAGTACCACATATTTCCAGTATTTAACAGCATCACAGCGAATGTATTTGAGTTATTAATTAACAATTTTATTAATACTGGTACATAATATTAGTAATATACAAGTGTTAAAATTGTGTAAATTAAAAATGAATGACGAAAATATTTATTAAACAATAATGTAGACTACGTTATAATTATGTAGACATTACCTTTCCTAAGTTACGTTGGGTTAAACAGTAAACAACTTACATTTCCTGTCAGAATAAGTTACGATACTAGGAGTGATAGATGAATAGTCGAAAATCTATGATAATAGCATACTATACAATTGTGTAAGGTTTCCTGTTTTTATTCCCTTTCTCCTAATGAAATATATAATTCGCACAGTGCTGAAATGTTTGTTTACTGTGTTGTTTCTATTGTAATGTATACGTGACTCTCCCTTTAATGTCATACTTTAGAAGAATTCCACATTCTTACTAATTCAACAATTTACATTTACAGCAGAATGAGGGACATAGACTGCAGATATATGAGAATATGAGAAGTGGCTCCTTAAGGTTGTAGCAGAAAATAAACTTATAGCAAGCTCGTGTTTCTTCTTCTTAATTCAGATATCCACTTTCCAGCAGTTGCTTCTAATTCCTGTCTGCCATAAGGATCTATCATTCCACTGTCCATCTTCTAAGTCGAATTTAGTCATAACTTTTTTCACACTACCACACCAACTTAAACGAGTCCTTCCCCTTTTCCTTTTTCTTGTGGGGGATCAATGAATTATCCGTTTGGGCCATCTATCCTCCTCCATTCTTTGTACATGTCCGTACCACTGCAGTATCTGTTCCTCAATCCTGTTTACTACAGTTTCTTCTGCTTCCATCTCTGCTCTAATAAAATCATTTCTTGCCTGCTGCAACCGAGACACTCTCATACTTGGACGTAACCCATCCATCTCAGTGCTCTCCAACTTTTTCCTCCATCTATCATTCAAAGTCCAACACTTTGACCCATACAGAAGGACACTCTCAACTATTGTTTTCAAGATACGGTTTTTAGTTGCTTTTGTCATTTCTCTGTTCCAAAGGATAACATTCAAGGATCTAGTTATTTTTATCGCTTGGCAGATTCTATTTTCTATGTTCTTTTCATAAGTACCAGAACTATCTATAATTGATCCTAAATATTTAAACTGGCTGACATTCTTAATTGTTACACCATTTACAACCAAGTCCTCTCCCTTCTCTCCAACAACCATATATTCTGTCTTCATAAAATTCACTTTCAATCCGTGTAGACTATACTCACTTACAAGCATGCGGAACATATGGACTATTCAATATCTTACTGATCTTGTCCTACTATTACCTGGTCGTCGGCATATAGCAAGGTATGCAACATATGGCTATTAATATTTATGCCCATACCTCTGCATGAGTCATTCCATTTCTTCAAGGCATTCTCTAGGAAGATTTTAAATAAAGTTGGTGACATTCCACACCCTTGCCTCAAACCTTTTGTAGTACAAAATTCTGCTGATAGATTTTTCCCTATTTTGACACATGCTGTACACTTATACATTCTCCTTATGAGGTCTATGAGAGGATTTGGGACTGCAGTTTTTTGTAGGGCAGGCCAAAGTCGATTAACTGGTACTGAGTGATATGCCTTCTCTAGATCAATGAAGATAAAATGTATCTCTTTTCCTTTGGTTAACATTCTTTCCATCATCTGCCTAATTGTAAATATACAAACAAAAATTCTAGAAGCTATAAACTATTTAAAACAAGAGTTGAAGTAATTTAGTTCTGTCTACTAGATCATAGGAACATGATTGGTTTGCTTCAGAGAATCATGCAATCCGATGCTATACTGAGTGGGAGTGATATAACTGTGTAGACCAGGGATGGGCATCGAGAGCAGATCCAGACTCTAAACCTAAACGGGGATGCTTAATATTCATTCGTCACTGAATCAACGCTGCGCGGTGTTCGGCGGGGAGGAAAGGGGATGAAGAAAAATCATATGACTCCCCGTGAGAGAGTAGAATCTGCTCTTGCTGCCCAGCCCTGGTGTAGACTGATGAGGGCAATAGGCGGCATTAAAATAAATAAATAACTTGTTATGCGTTTTGTAATTAGTTGTATGGTTAATTTATTAGAAAATTAGGCTGAAAGTCTGCATAGTTTGGCAACAGCGCATCTCCAACTCATACAGAGTTACTTATTCTGAGATTGAAAATTCACAAACATGTTGTTACAGATTGTTCCATAGCATCTTTGAAAAATTTGCATTAATACAAATATGAAATATTTTTTTCCAGATGTATGGCATGACAGTGCAAATGTGGAAAAGTTAGCTACACCCTTGTGCAGGATGTAAGTTATCCAACATTGATGTGCGAAATGTTACAGAAAGACTAGGAATGTGAGTACTATATTTATAATATACTTTATTGTCATACATTAGCTCTTGTGTTAATTACTTCTTAAATACATGTTGAATCTTTCGTACACTACTTTTAACACTTGAATATAAATAATTGATTAAATGATAAATGATAATTGATAAATTGATTAAATGGCGATCATAATTAACACAAGTAAGATCACCATTTAATCAATTACAGTATTTACGTCTTAAATAATTGAGCTATTGTGAGAAAATTCCAAATACAGTACTCTGTGATGATTAGAAATATTAACACAGAAATTGGAAAGGGATGGTTTATGAAAATTTACTTGTAGTACGTAAATGACTGTAGTAACTTTCGAGGAATATCACTTTTGTTGACGTCATACAAAATTTTGTCCAATATTCTTTTGAGAAGATTAACTCCATATGGGAATCATCAGTGTAGGTGTAATAGATCGACTATTGATCAGATTTTTTGTATTCAACAGATATTGGAGAAAAATGGGCGTATAAGGGTACAGTACATCAGTTATTCATACATTTCAAAAAGGCATATGACTCAGTTAAGAGAAAAGTTTTATATAATATTCTTATTGAATTTGGTATTCCCAAGAAACTAGTTCGATTAAAATGTGTCTCAGTGAAACGTACAGCAGAGTCTGTATAGCCTAGTTTCTGTCAGATACTTTTCCAATAGCTCTGTAAATTCATCATCACGATGCTGGGTGGGCAGTGGTGCCATAAGATGGCCAAAATTTCTTTTTTAATGAGGACTTGAACCAATGCTCATTCCTTATTGGTAGTCTAAAGCAAGATATTTTGACCACAAAGCTACGGTGCGTGACATCTAAGTTATATATGTATATAATTTCACCAAATTTGGGACATATATTTAAACAACACTAGTGAAACTGTAGGTATCAGTAATTACTTCTAGTTTTAATGTATGAATAAAACCAACCCAAGGAGGACACTTCCAGGACAAGTTGTGATCGTCCCCCATTTCTCCTACATACAGGTAGGACATATTAATGTTTCGGTTAATTTCTGTCTGTCTTGATAATATAAACTACCGGTAACACTTTTCGAGGCTGTCTTCGAGTGTGATATTATGTACATTAGTGCATATTGCACAACAAAACACTCCTGCATATGAACAGATTAAAATTATTGACAACAAATTACTGACTTCCAGCCATCCACTTCAAGACTACTATTAGGTAAATCAGACAACTATCTCCTCTCCTCTCCTCTCCTCTCCTCTCCTATCCTTGTCACATTCCTCGTTCTCTCATCACTTAGCTGTTCCCACATCTAACCCCCTTTAACTTTGTCACAATCTCGGAGCTCTGTATCATAGACCTTGCAAATATGCATCACAGACCTCAGGACTATGCGTCACAGTCCACTGGGCTATCTGTCACAGTCCTCGGTCAGTCACTTACATATACCCTCATTAAACCGTTTTTACCATTGTTACAAAACTTGGCATATTGCTAGCCCATATAATACTATAATGCTCCTTTTTCATTTTACTAGTTTTTTTTTTCACTCTTTTCGTCTTTCAGATGTTGTTTCTACTGTTACTTTTAATACGACGAACCCTAATGAGCGATTCTGCAAATGTATGATGTATGATGGTGATGTAGAATCGTTGGTAGTGTACAATTGTGTACCGGAACTACTTATCATCCAAGAAAGAGGCGTATCACATGTGTCATTTATGGTGATTTCTATAAAACGAGCTACCAGTACTTTCTTGTATGAAACAAACGAACGTAGAACTTATTTTACTACTCTTCAGAACTTTACACATCATAATTAATAGGAAAAGTTATAACATTAACTAAGTTCTAAATGTAACCTAACCTAATCTAACATAACTCAGCCTAACTTAACATAACCTGATCCTACCTTAACAGATCTGACTTGATCTCACCTGGGTACCTAACCTAAATAAACTAGGCTAAGTTCTCATAATAAGTTGCGCTGAAGCACTTGCCTAAGTCCTCTTATAACCTAACCTGCATAGTCTAACCTAACCTGATGTAAGAATCAATGATTGAAACAAGTGACACTGATTTCTCTTGACGAATACCGAAACAAATAAATTTGTTGAAAGTTTTTTAAGTACTTAGTAGATCTACTGAAATACTTACGTATTGAAGATTCTAGCTCCTTTGATGAGCATTTTGGCTGCTGTGACATATTCACGGGCCTTTTTCGGCTCCTCACAAGCTACTCGGTGCAGACAGTTGTAGTCATTGTTCGCATCTCCCATCAGGTATGTGAGCAGCAGGAGGAGTTCCGATTCTGTGATAAGTGGGTTTGCTCTTGGGTCTGGGATTAGGTTGTCATCATCGGAACTACGTCCATAACTACCAGATGTCCCACCTCCGTGTTTTAGGAATCCAAAAGAAAACAACCCTGCTCCAAATAGCAGAGCTTTCAGGACCAGCAGAATGAACAGGTTAGTCAGATTCAAACTCAGAACCTGAAAAAAAAAAAAATTGATATAATTACTGCCAATCATTCCTTAGGATAACACTTTTTTTCTTGAGATTTTAAGACATTGTTATGCCATTAGATCGTAAAATTGATGCAGATAATATCTCAGTAAAATTGTTATAAGGTAAAGAATTTTTTACTTTAATTCTGGCACTATGGCCACAAGAGGTGCCAGAGTCCAGAGTCCAGCTGAAAATCTGCCATCTTGTAGCCAGCTGCGTAACTATCAGATAGGATAGGGACATTCTAAGTTCATTCACATTCAAAATACCTGATCTCGTCCAACTACGATATACTGTTCCAGCTTGACTGAGCAAGGTGGCTCATGCATTCCACCTGACTGTGGTTTTTCCGTGGTTTTCCACAGTTACTTAGGCAAATGCCAGGTTGGAATTTTCATTGCCACGGTCCATTTCCCTTCTCTTCTTGTGTAGAAAAAGCATTTAGATTACATATCATTCGTTTTCTTCATCTCAGTCCATAGACACATTCAGGTCAAGACGCATGTCTTCGTCCACTTACGGGGGGAAGGAGGGGGGTCCCTCTCCACAACCGTTTCTGGGTTTCTAACTTTCCGCAATATCTCTGACAGGATTCATTCCTTAAGAGCACTTACAAGGGCACTTCGACACCTTGGAAGGAGCGTTGGAATGGATCCTGTGCTACTTGGTCACCTTGGTGGTATGAACTTGGGGTGCGGAGTGGGGGTAGGAGGCCCCCATTGGATAAGCAGGTGAGGAGTCAATGCAGCCAGTGGGCTGGTACACCTCATCCTCATTGATCCTATAAATTCGGAGGGCACAATAGATAGCCGACATGCAAAGGCTCGTCCCTAACCTAACCGCCACCATTACCTAACCTAACCTATTGTTGCAGATATGAAAAGTGCTTTGCTGATTCAATCGAAGGCATCAATTGCAGCTGTGGTCGCATACTAAGCCGAAAAGAAATGTACACTATGCCCCTGGAGCTATTTTTTTTTTTTTTTTTTTCAGAAAAACAGATAAAATGTCATACTACACAAAGTTACGGGAATGGGAGTATTTTCAAAGCTTTGGGTACCGTTTTGTTTGGAGTTAAAAAGAATATTGGACAAGAAAGTGAGAAAGGAAACACACTTGAAATTTTATAGTTTTGTTTGAAGTTAAAAAAGAATATTGGGCAAGGAAGTGAGAAGGAAACACTCTTGAAATTTTGTAGTTGTGTTTGAAGTTAAAAAAGAATATTCGGCAAGAAAGTGAGAAAGGAAACACTCTTGAAATTTTATAGTTTTGTTTGAAGTTAAAAAAGAATATTGAACAAGAAAGTGAGAAAGAAACACTTTTGTAATTTTGTAGTTTTTGTTGCAGTTAAAAAAATATTGAACAAGAAAGTGAGAAAGAAACACTCTTGAAATTTTGTAGTTTTTGTTGAAGTTAAAAAATAATATTGAACAAGAAAGTGAGAAAGGAATCACTCCTGAGATTTTATAGTTTTGTTTGACGTTAAAAAAGAATATTGGGCAAGAAAGTGAGAAAGAAACACTCTTGAAATTTTGTAGTTTTTGTTGAAGTTAAAAAATAATATTGAACAAGAAAGTGAGAAAGGAATCACTCCTGAGATTTTATAGTTTTGTTTGGAGTTAAAAAATAATATTGGGCAAGAAAGTGAGAAAGAAACACTCTTGAAATTTTGTAGTTTTTGTTGAAGTTAAAAAATAATATTGAACAAGAAAGTGAGAAAGGAATCACTCCTGAGATTTTATAGTTTTGTTTGGAGTTAAAAAAGAATATTGGGCAAGAAAGTGAGAAAGAAACACTTTTGAAATTTTGTAGTTTTGTTTGAAGTTAAAAAAGAATATTGGACAAGAAAGTGAGAAAAGAATCACTCCTGAGATTTTATAGTTTTGTTTGAAGTTAAAAAATAATATTGGGCAAGAAAGTGAGAAAGAAACACTCTTGAAATTTTGTAGTTTTTGTTGAAGTTAAGAAAGAATATTGGGCAAGAAAGTGAGAAGGAAACACTCTTGAAATTTTGTAGTTTTGTTTGAAGTTAAAAAAGAATATTGGGCAAGAAAGTGAGAAAGAAACACTCTTGAAATTTTATAGTTTTGTTTGAAGTTAAAAAAGAATATTGGACAAGAAAGTGAGAAAGGAATCACTCCTGAGATTTTATAGTTTTGTTTGAAGTTAAAAAATAATATTGGGCAAGAAAGTGAGAAAGAAACACTCTTGAAATGTTGTAGTTTTTGTTGAAGTTAAGAAAGAATATTGCGCAAGAAAGTGAGAAGGAAACACTCTTGAAATTTTGTAGTTTTGTTTGAAGTTAAAAAAGAATATTGGGCAAGAAAGTGAGAAAGGAAACACTCTTGAAATTTTATAGTTTTGTTTGAAGTTAAAAAAGAATATTGGACAAGAAAGTGAGAAAGAAACACTCTTGAAATTTTGTAGTTTTTGTTGAAGTTAAAAAATAATATTGAACAAGAAAGTGAGAAGGAAACACTCTTGAAATTTTGTAGTTTTGTTTGATGTTAAAAAAGAATATTGGGCAAGAAAGTGAGAAAGGAAACACTCTTGAAATTACATAGTTTTGTTTGAAGTTAAAAAAGAATATTGGACAAGAAAGTGAGAAAGAAACACTTTTGTAATTTTGTAGTTTTTGTTGCAGTTAAAAAATAATATTGAACAAAAAAGTGAGAAAGAAATACTCTTGAAATTTTGTAGTTTTTGTTGAAGTTAAAAAATAATATCGAACAAGAAAGTGAGAAAGGAATCACTCCTGAGATTTTATAGTTTTGTTTGACGTTAAAAAAGAATATTGGGCAAGAAAGTGAGAAAGAAACACTTTTGAAATTTTGTAGTTTTGTTTGAAGTAAAAAATAATATTGGACAAGAAAGTGAGAAAGAAACACTTTTGAAATTTTGTAGTTTTATTTGAAGTTAAATAATATTGACAAGAAAGTGAGAAAGGAATCACTCCTGAGATTTTATAGTTTTGTTTGAAGTTAAAAAAGAATATTGGACAAGAAAGTGAGAAAGAAGCACTTTTGAAATTTTGTAGTTTTGTTTGAAGTTAAAAAATAATATTGGACAAGAGAGTGAGAAAGAAACACTCTTGAAATTTAGTAGTATTATTTGAAGTTAAATAATATTGACAAGAAAGTGAGAAAGGAATCACTCCTGAGATTTTATAGTTTTGTTTGAAGTCAAAAAAGAATATTGGACAAGAAAGTGAGAAAGAAGCACTTTTGAAATTTTGTAGTTTTGTTTGAAGTTAAAAAATAATATTGGACAAGAAAGTGAGAAAGAAACACTTTTGAAATTTTGTAGTTTTGTTTGGAGTTAAAAAAGAATATTGGACAAGAAAGTGAGAAAGAAACACTCTTGAAATTTTGTAGTTTTGTTTGAAGTTGAAAAATAATATTGGACAAGAAAGTGAGAAAGGAATCACTCCTGAAATTTTATAGTTTTGTTTGGAGTTAAAAAAGGATATTGGGCAAAAAAGTGAGAAAGAAAACACTCCTAAAATTTTATAAGGTGTTGATGGTAGCCATAATTTTATACGGATTAGAATCATGGACTATAAATAAACAAAAGTGAAAAAATGATAAGAAGAATAGGGTCGCAGAGATGAAATTTTTTAGATTTATGGCTGGCTACACGATTATAGATAGAAAGGGTAATGAAGAGTTATAAATCTTGAGCCTGATTGATAAAATAGAAGAATATAGAGAAAACTGGTATGTACATGTCTGTAGAATGAACCGTGAAAGAATGCATTTGATCATTTTTAACTACATCCCTAGAGAAAAAGAAGTCAGTGGTGATGTTGGTAGAAATCAGCAGCTGGAGCCTGAACGGATCAATAGTCCAGACCTTGATAGATGATGATGATTGTCACCGTTTTGCTAACTTTCAACAAAATATGATATTTGCATGCTTTTCACTTGCCGACATGGAGGAGCTTAGCCAAAACCTTGCAGTAAGGAACTTACTCTTTCAGTTTAAAATAATAAGCTATAGCTAGCAGCAGAGAGTTAAACATGCAGGTGTGTGAGCTTGGTGTGAGTTACAAGCTTGGGGTCGACAGAGGGCGACTGATTTTTATTTTTTTATTGTTTCGTCTGCAGCCAAGTGCAGAGTACAGTCACTTCCGAATATGAATGATCCTTGTCAATATGAGTTACATTTATTTTGTAAGTTCGAGCTGTTGGAATATTCAGTTTTCAAATTACATTTTGTAAACAATCTGAAAATAATAAAACTGAGTCATCTTTCAATTCATCGACTCTGGAACTAAGTGACACTTGTCGTAACATTAATCATTACTGATGAACGTTATTAAATTAGTAATGACTACTTCACTGTGTTAATATAAATAATTATTACTTATTTTTAATATTAAATTATAATCACACTAGTCGAGATTATTCAGTAGGCTATTAAGTTATGAAAATAATAATAATAATAATAATAATAATAATAATAATAATAATAATAATATAACAAAAACATTAAAGAATTAACTGCTTATACGAGTGAATAATGCATCTGTAAGGATAGTATGGCCAAGGAAGCTTTTAATAGAAAAAAGAGCATTTTCTAAGAACTAAGGAAGAGACTAGTGAAGTGCTTTGTATGGGGCAGAAACATGGACATTGCGACGAAGTGAAGAGAAGCGAATAGAAGCATTTGAAATGTGGATATGGAGCAGGATGGAACTTGTGAAGTGGACAGATAGAATAAGAAATGAAGCTGTGTTGGAAAGAGGAAAAGGAATTGGCTGGGTCACTGGTTGAGAATAAACTGCCTACTGAAGGAAGCACTGGAAGGAATAGTGAACGGGAGAAGATTTCGGGGTAGAAGTAGATATCGTTTGATAGACGACATTAAGATATATGGATCGTATGAGGAAATGAAAAGGAAGGCAGAAAATAGGAAAGATTGGAGAATGCTGGGTTTGCAGTGAAAGACCTGCCCTTGGGCAGAACATTGAATGAATGAATGAATGAATGAATGAATGAATTAATTAATTAATTAATTAATTAATTAATCTATATACTGCGTGCCAGTGGCAGCTGATGATTACGTCACTTGTAGTGATATGATTATTACTAGAGACCGACATAACATGAAGAATATTTTGCTAAATATAAAATTTATTTTGGCAAAATATGAAAATGTGAAATAAATATTTCAATGCTAAAATATCTTCTTTCCTAAACCATTTGTAGCAGGTTTACATAATTATTTACAAAATAAACCTTTAGAGATTAATAGTTTTTTCTATATTTAATACGCTACCAGCCACTGGCGGACTCAGTCGGTTGAGGCGCTTGCCTGCCGATCTGAAGTTGCGCTCGGGCGCGGGTTCGATCCCCACTTGGACTGATTACCTGGTTGGTTTTTTTCCGAGGTTTTCCTCAACCGTAAGGTGAATGCTAAGTAATCTATGGCGAATCCTCAGCCTCATCTCACTATCACCAATCTCATCGACGCTAAATAACCTAGTAGTTGATGCAGGGTCGTTAAATAACCAACTAAAAAATATTATTCCGTGGCGCTACAGCCCGTGAAGGGCCTAGACCGGCCAGCCGGCTGCTGGCCTCACGCCCACATGCCGAAGCAGAGGTGGATGATTATCCAACCAGAATGGAGGTATCGTGTGGTTAGCACGATGATCCCCGCAGCCGTTATAGCTGGCATTCGCAACCGGATTTCGCTATCTATCGTAGGTCCCCAAGTGCATCACGATGCTGGGTGGGCACCGGTCCCATACACTGGCCGATATTTCATGAGAAAATTTCTTCTTCCATGAGGACTCGAACCAGCGCGCATTCCGTAACGCGAGTCCTAGGCAGGATGCCTTAGACCATGACGCCACGGCGCGGGATACTGAAAAAATATGCTACCATAAAAATAAAATACAACACAAGTAACTTTTATATATTTTCTGGCGGTTAATATTGTTTTGTACTGTGAAAACCCCATGAAGTTGCAAAAAATAGGGAAAATAAATGAAGGGTTCAGAGCCATAGTGGGCCAAGCGCCATTTATTAAAAACGGAGAAAGAAAGGGTTAAAGATAACTGACTACCATAGTTTAATGAAGATTGACATATCATTTAGTTTTAATGTGTATACTTTATATTACTTGCTTTATGTTTCCATTGAATTATGGTAATAACTTCATTTTAACCCTTGTTTTCTACGGTTATAGTAAATGGCGCTTGGCCCACTATGGTTCTGAACCCTTCAAATAGGCAACAAAATTAATGGTTGAGATCCGTTTAAAACATTGATTTACGTGTACATAAGTAGACATGGCAACACTGAAAGGCTTTCACTAGATTCCAGAGAATGAGCTAAGGTAAAATAGGAACCACTTATTTTGTTTTGGTTTCTCAAATTCATTAACGGAACGAGTTCACGAATTCAATTAGGCCTACTCTACACCAGTGATTCTCAAAGTAGGGTTGGCGACCCTCAGGGGGTTCGTGTGAAGAACTGAGGGGGGTCGCGAAGTTATTTACAAAATAAAACAAAATTCGCTTTATTAATATACATCTAGTTTGTATTTAGAACATAAACATTAGCAACATTAAGCATAAAAGTAAAGAATGTTTCAGTACCGTAGTTATAGGGTAAAAAATAATTAATTCTATAAATGTGCCTGTTTTGCAGAAAGTAGCTTCTGAAATCTGTACTAAGTATTCAATGCATAGATGAACGCAACTGTCTAAAAACAGATTCAGTATCCATCTGACTCGTAATTGTTTTGAGTTTCTTCTGGAAAAAAAAACTAAAAAAAACCTGTTGTTTAAATCGTAGACCTACTTTGGGTGCTATCGACGGGTTTTGAGTAAAATTATAGGCCTAGTTGTTTGCAATTCTACTTAAGATTTGTTGTTGTTTTTTTCGTTTGACATGTTCCATATTCTAGCTAAGAAGCGATGTACGAATACCATGGAATGTACATAAATGTACAATACAATACAGGATTCGTATTTTTAGAAATGGGATCAAAGACCGGTACAGAAGTCTCGCCCAAAAGTGGGTTGCGCCTACAGAAAGTTGAGAATCACTGCTCTAAACTCTAAAGCGGAAACTGAAGATTTAATTTGCCCTTGGAAATCTTGGAATGGGTGGCTTGCGTTTTTCAAGTGTTTCCTGGAAAACATCTCTATTTTCTCCTTATAATATCTGGAGAGCGCGGCTCATTGACAGTTATAGAAATGTTAACGGAGGGGAAAAAATCGTGCAAAATATGAAAAGAGATACATTATGATGGTTTTTATGAAATGTGAAAATATTACTAAAATATTATGAAATAGGCTATGAACTTTTTTGGCTTTAATTCTACTCTGCACATCGTGAATCTTGAAAATCCTTGTTTCTATAACGCTAGCAGGAATGGTTTAGAATAGGAAATTTCATATTTTGCCTGTCATTAACTTTACTCCACACCCCGTTCCGGACTAGCATCTCTCCAGGTCCCAAATACGTATAGTGTGCTCTTAGATACAGTGCACTTGATGGCTGTCCATAAAATCGACTCTGTTGTAGAAAAGAATTATACGTGATTAACACAAAAATGTATACTTATCATTTTGCTTTTGGAGCATCATTAGTTCAACAGCTAGAGTATCGGCATTTCACACCAGAGACGTGGGTTCAAATTCTTGAGAGTTCAAGTGGAATTTGTTGCAAACAAAGGACATGTTTGGAGCAATTTCTTACTAATTACCCTAATTTCTCTTGCCGAAAATCTACAGATTTTTCAATTACACTCTTGTAATGTTATCTTAGTACACCAGGGACAACACCAAATATGGTAAAGAGGTAAAAAAAATTTGGTGCATTTTTCCTATAAGCCATAAGGGAACGATAGAGTTCAGAGTTAATTAATGATTATTGTAATTTTCAACAAAGCGATGGAGGAGTTTTCCTTTTGAAGTTTCTCATCATTGTTACCATATGATGACTATGATCTCCACGAAGAAAGTTGAAGAAAGATTAAGGAAGTATTTTTGGAATCGTCGGAGCCAATAATGATATACTCGTAGCGGTTTTGTATTGGGAGGTGAAAGAAAAAGTGTGACACTCTTACTTTCTATAAGATTCCGAATATTACAAAAAATATAATAAACATCCTGTCATCCGTGAAGAGGAAGAGGTGACAACACTATCTCCCAGAACATCTCCATCAGAGGGCGAAATAGCGAATTGAATAGCCAGTCAGTGCAATACTTGACGGTGTGGTATCAACAGCTGTATTGTGTCGTAAATGGGTATGTGAAACAATGTTACCTTTCAGTTTTAGAATACACTATTGATTTTAAATTAAATTCAGTAGAACAAACTTCGGTACATTGGAGAATGTACAATGTATTCGATAATGGAAACAGGATTTTAACAGCTGCCATACTGGAATAATTTTAAAAAAGAATTTTTTATTCATTTCATTTTATTCATTTATTTAATACTTTACACTTGAGCTACATTAGGGATTGCAGCCCGAAAGAGCAGAAGCTCGTGCTCGGGCGCAGTTCAGATCATTTATACAAAATATATCACAAAATTAAGAGAGTTCATTGAGTACAATAACATTAATAAGTGGCATTGTGTTTTCAAATTGAACTCCTTCGAATAAGGGTGTAAGCAACCAATCTATGATAGACATTTCAGGAGGAAAGAAAATAATTTCAGGGGCATACTTCGTTAGGCCTATATTTACTAGCAGAACAATTTAATTAATCATAGATACAAGTTTATTCAGCTATTGGATACATTCATTTATTGTTATAAATAGACGCTTCAAAATTAATTTTTGCACCGAAGTTACATTTTTCATTAATTTAATGTTACACTCTTTTTCGAGGGAGGTCTTCAATTATGTAATTAGAATTTAATACAGTAATAAAAGTCTCTTTTCATCCAGTTATTTTAACTTTCTTATTAAATTTAGTATATTTGATGTTACTTTCTCCACTAATTGAATTAGATATGACTACTGGGTAATACAGTATTAGATTGTTTTCCCAACGAATTTATAATTTAAATAGAATTCCTGCGATTAGTTTATTATTCATTCTACCATGATATAATCAGATCTTTTTAATGTATTATTTTATGTCAGATGGTTTCTTGCGCGAATTTCTATGGCTCGCGATAAAAGGGCATAAGTCATAAATTGAAACAAATCTGAAGCTCTACATAATTATGGAAGAGGATAGATATGTCTTCTACATCCTCCCAAAAAGTACATTTTTGTATTCATATTATGGTGGTGGATGCTCTGGAAGGAATGGTAAACGGGAGAAGAGTTCGGGGCAGTAAATATCAGAATATGATAGACGACATT
The DNA here is from genome assembly GCF_040183065.1 of Periplaneta americana. Classification (NCBI taxonomy): domain Eukaryota; kingdom Metazoa; phylum Arthropoda; class Insecta; order Blattodea; family Blattidae; genus Periplaneta; species Periplaneta americana. The sequence continues at coordinate 59,518,335 of NC_091123.1, forward strand.
AAGATATTATATGGATCATATGAGGAGGCAGAGAGAAAGGCAGAAAATAGGAAAGATTGGTGAAAGATGGGTTTGCAGTGAAAGACCTTGTCTTGGGCAGAACACTGAATGAATGAATGAATGAATGAATGAATGAATGAATGAATATGGTGCCATAAGTTAAAACCTCCATTTTTTACTTACGCCCTTTTTACCGCGCACTATAGATTTATACCAGTGGTTGCCAAACACCACGAAATTGTGACGTAATAGAAATGCAACCCGCACACCACTATTGTAGGGAGAGGGGTGGAGTGGGTATCTCCTCAGATAAATGCAGTGAATAACAGTGCAGAGACGGACTGTGACCAAAAAATGGAAGCAATATAATATTCTTCTACTTTTTAACTATACACTTTTTTCCATGTTAATTTTTTATCCTCCTAGTCATTATTTTTGTATTATTAATAAAATAAAATACATTTATTTTCTTATTTACCATAGAAAGAACGTGTACTTTACATCAGCAGATATTTGAAATTAGAAAAACGTACCAGGCTGGTCACGAAGTTGTAAATTACACTACATACTTAAAAAAAAGACGTCGAAGTATTTTACTCCGATTAAGACATATAAGCCGATATTTTTTATTGTTCGTTTATTAATGAGATATTAAGTTACAGGTAAGGGCGTGGTAGTCTTCGTAACAAGAAAAATAATGACAACGTGCATTGTTCTTTTATACTTAATTTAAAATTTTACAACAAATTAAGTATCTCATATTTTTGCCATCTGCACAAAAGAAATACTTTTCCTCCCACGCTACTTAAAATTAAGTTTTTACTTATACCTGTTTTCGAAAAGACATTGAAACATAGTATCCTACACACTTGTAACATTACATGCGTACGTCCGCTGCTGATAAATGTCTTTACTTATATCGAAGTGATGGCTGTAAACAGAGGGTAGAGGTAGGATGCCATGGTTACGCTTGAGTGGAGGCATGGGCATGTGTTGCGACACAGCTTTTTGCGATACTGATTTATACCATTTAAATACATATGGTCAAATCTTTTTAAGTACAAGGGCCTTCTTAGACCAATGCCGCTCCAGTAATTCTTCTCCATTGGCTCCTATCCTATGCTTTTATTTTCCATTGGCCTACTTCGAAGGTCTTAAGGTAGATATTGCTACGTCGTCAAAGCATCATGTAGCCGGTCTTCCTACTTTTTTGTATAATAAAATACCAGTATAACGAAATCATGGGATCTCTGAACTTACTTCGTTATAGTGACATTTCGTTTCTATGTAAAAGTTAGTAGGCATACATTGTTTTTTTTTTTAAGAAAACGCATTACGCCGTAAAATTCCGCATATTTTATATGTAGGTCTTGAAAATATCCTTAAGTAACATAAATAGCTGTACTTGCATTGCATTATAAAAGAAAAAAAATTAAAGAAAAGGCATAGGAAAAGTAAAAAATTCAAGTTTTATGAAGTACCTATTTTGTAGGACAAGAGGTGCGATGTTGTTGGGAAGCCATATTGTGAGATTAATGAGCTATGATTGAGAGCACTATGTTCCGAGATTAGTGATCTGTGATTAATAGAAGGAAACTAAATGGAGAAAACAAGGAAACAACTGCATGAAAATTCAGATACATCTGCATCATAGTAGACGTAATACATTAACTAGATGACTAGATATTTAATGATCGCGTGGCCATTATGTAATTACAGTATTACCACAGTCTAATTACTAGACTCTAGTATATACAGTCACGAAGCTTGGGTTGTGAGGGTGCTAGGAACAATAGACTGTACAGGTACTATTTCGCATTGTCTGTAATGAGGCGATATTAGCGATCCTAGTGGTTAGTAACTATCTATGGATGCATATTTACAACGTATTGAGCTTCGTGACTGTATATACTAGACTGTGATGTTACTATAATATAAATAATATAAAATATGTCCCTACTTGCTAAGGATTGTACTCTGTATTTAAAATACGATCTTGTAGCATAACCTACTGCTTTACATCTCCTTCTCATTCATTTTACCAAGTTTTTACACGGTTCTGGTTTCATTTTAGCCATTTTTCTCTCACGACATGTTTGAAATCGTCTATGGTTGTAGGCCTACACTTGTGCTTGCTCATACTCCTTTTCAAAATTTCCAACGAATGTTCGACGATGTCGGGTGAGGGTGGTGGATCTACGCAAATTTAACTCGTGCCCATTTATTTGATCCTTTTCCACTTCATATAGGCTATATATTGAAAGTGTATAACTAAACTTATTTTAAAACAGTTCAAAACAATTTGTTATTAATTGTTATTTTAATTATTGTTACATTTAGGTTATTTAACGATCTGTATCAACTAAGCCAGGTTATAGAAAGTTTTGCTCTCTTAGAAAAATTACAAGTTTTAACGATGAACTATGCAGGTAAGTGAAAGAAAGAAACGTTAAAGTCTTGTAGGGAATTAAACTTTTATTTCTGTGTCGTTGACTGGGCAATATTATGGAACGAAAAATAAGAATCTACAAGACTGCAAGGTGACCTTTAGTAGCGTACAGTAATATTGTCGGCGCAATGCAATAGGAGCAGTTATTCTTTGTACTCATATCTCAAGCGATAAGAATAAGAGAAATTCAGTTATTTTATTACCGTTTGTTCGAACTGACGTTAATAACAAAAGCCATTGTTTTCAGTACCAGTACGTGTCACCTTACTTTGACCGTTTAGCCTGCGAATCACACAGCATCCGGTACAGTCTCTGCGGAATATTATGGTGTTCAACTATGTACAGTACATGGCAACTCAACTAATCTAATTTCGTAATTTGTTTCTATTTTTATTTAAAAAAAGTCATTTATCATATTTGTTTCTTTATTTTAGTGATTTCTGTTATTTGTATAAGCGTTATTTGTGATTAAACAAGTCGACCTGGTTGGCGAGTTTGTATAGCGCTGGCCTTCTATGCCCAAGGTTGCCGGTTCGATCCCGGGGCAGGTCGATGGCATTTAAGTGTGCTTAAATGCGACAGGCTCATGTCAGTAGATTTACTGGCATGTAAAAGAACAATATGATAAATTCAAGAATAATTAACGCCAGGAAAGTTACAGGAACACTAAATTCTATTCTACGGCAGAAGAATATTGGGACAAAAACAAAAATGATGATATATGAATCCATAGTTAAACGCGCATTACTCTATGGATGTGAAGTTTGGCAGATACCTGAGAGCATGAAAAATAAGCTTCTATCTACTGAAATGGATTTCCTGAGAAGATCAGCCATGAAGTCAAGACTATATAGGGTCAAGAACGAAGATTTTAGAAGACTTGTGCATAAAGAAAAAACAGTCATCGAAGAAATACAAAGAAGACAATTAATTTGGTACGGACATGTTCAGCGGATGGAAAACGAAAGACTGCCGGAAACTATCTTGAAATAGGTTCCAAATGGGAGGAGAAGAAGAGGGCGACCGCGAGATACATGGATTAAAGGAGTTAATAATGCTATGTCACAGAGAGAGTTAACAAGACGGTGATTGGGAGGACAGAAGAAGATGGCAACTAGGATCCGCAAGGCGACCCCTCTCGCTGTGAAGCCGGATATACAGTATAGGCCTATAAAAGAACTCGTGCGGGACAAAATTCCGGCACATCCGGCGACGCTGATATAACCTCTGCAGTTGCGAGCGTCGTTAAATAAAACAAAACATTTTAAAATTTGTGATGAAACAATGCCTTCAGTAATTTCAAAATTGAAAGAAAAAAACAGTTCACAGTCAAAGACGTGATTGTGGCCAATGTTGGTCAGTTTATGGAAAACGAGGTAAGCAACAAAGGCGAAGTGTGTTCACCGGCATACTAAAATATACAGTACAGATAGTTCAACAAAGAGCTTCTCAATCAAGTGGCGTGTCAATGAGTTCAGTATCAAAGATTATAGAAAAAAAAGTCGTTGAAAGAACATAATTCTAAATACCTGGCAAAATCATGACGTTCCCGAAAGAACCACAGACATTGACACGTTTGGCAAATGTGTTATTCGACGGATAATTCACAGTTTTTACGCATACTGCTGACGAAATTGAAAGACAATGAACTTACAAAGAAGTTACTCAACTAGGACCTATAAGACGAATTGTAAAAGATCTGGGCACGACACCTTATCCTGCTCAAGGTTTTTCCGTGGTTTCCCTTGAGTAACAAGACAAACGTCGGGATGAGCCCTAAAAGAAATGGGCCACGGACCACTTCCCTTCCCCCACTCTTTTCTCTTCTACTATCACAAAGAAATTGCTAATTTCTTAGATAATCCTATAATATGATAACAGGGGAAAATAAACATAATGTAAGTTCACAGGGCTAACGGCTTCGAAGCTGGATACCTGGTTCTAATGAAGTGCATAAGTAGCAATATAAACATGGGGCATAATATAGTTACTCTGCCTGCCATAATAAATTCACTTCAATTAAATTCCCCAATGTAAAAAAAAAACTGGGGTTTAAGTGGGAAAAGATAAAAACTAACAGCAGCATCTGTTACGCAGGCGATTCGGGTTCGAATCCTGGTCAGACATGGGATTTTTCATTGAAAAATCGTAGTAACATTTGTGACAGGCAACGTCGCCGTTGGATTTTTTTTTTCCTTGGGGTTCTCCCGTTTTCCTATATTAGGCAGCTACAACATTCCGTCAACATTTCTCCATTTCGTCATCATTCCATAGCATTCCCCGAATGTTCACCGCTGTGAAGTAACGTTTAGCACGCCTGACCGTGAAACGAACGGGCTCGGGTTCAAATCCTGGTTGGGACAAGGTACCTGGTTGAGGCTTTTTCCCGGAATTTTCCCTCAATCCAATAAGAGCAAATGCTGGATAACTTTTGGCGTTGGACTCATTTCGCTGGCATTATACCTTCATCTCATTCAGACACTATATAACCATAGCAGTTGGAAAAGCGTCGTAAAATAACCAACCATTCCCCGAACGCCAGCTGGCGACGCACGGAAGAGGTTGGTCTAGGGACGAGTGGGGTTGCCTGTTCGAAGCTTGGATATGCAACGAATCTTAGTGTAGTCTGCCGGTGTGAGTTTGGGAATGCGCCTAGCTTGAGGTTAGTGCAATAGATCTTAAGGTCGCAGTTCTGGGTCATAGTACTCCCCCGCCTGAAAATCAGTTCCATTCCAACTGTAGCGTTCTCATCATAGAAAACACGACATAAAATCCCAATGCGAAACTTGTCTCTTCTTCAGCCTTGGTTTTTCTGAACCGTCACATGCGACGTGCGAGATGCGAGGCCCGCCTCGCACAAATCCGATCTACACGAGAGATAGTGAGTGGTTTCTATAACTGCGAGATTCGCAGACCTCGCACCTCGCAACCATGGAAACCACTCACTATCTCTCGTGTAGTCCGGATTTGTGCGAGGAGGACCTCGCATCTAGCACGTCGCATGCGTCGGTTCAGAAAAACCAAGGCTTTAGATAGTACAAGGCAGAAGGGCGACCTCTATATTAAGGTGCGTACACACTTAGCGAACGAACAACGAACGAACGACAAACGATTGCATTCGTTGATTGAAATCGGTACGTGTGTACGTCGCAGCAAAGGCAAACCGATCGTTTGGTTTGCCTTCGGAAGTGATCCGTCGCTTGTCGGTACATCAAAGGAAGTTGGTATTCGTTGTGGACGGGATTTGCCACTAGCTTGTAGTTCGTAGCAGAACGCAGCGCTTAGTTCAATTTCACTAACAGGATGTCGAAACTGGAGTGGACGGAAGACGCTGTTATAAATCTTATTAATGCATATAGGGAGCAGGAAACTTCATGGAATCCCAAGTATCCTACTTACCACAATAAAATAAGAAAACATGATGTTTGGGAACCTATTGGAAAGATGTTTAGCTGCAAGATAGGCGAGTCAAACACGTGCAAAATTTGAAAATTATTTTTGTTTATTTATTTTCAGTGGATATATGTTTTTTGTTTATTATAGGGAGCAGAAGTCAAAAAGAAAATTGAAAATTGAATCCCTACTGACATCATTCTGGAGTGAAAGACAGAATTCCATAAAAAGTTCTGGAATGGGGAGTGATGAAGTGTACGAGTCACCTTGGTTCGCGTATAAACATATGTCGTTCCTTTTGGACAAATTCACGCCCAGGAAAAACAAAGTTCCAACCTTGTGCACACAAAATAAATTATTGGCATTGAAAAGTGCCTTTCGTAAGCATGATGCGCATACGACAAACACAGACAAATCTCTCTTTTTAATATTTTAAGATAATTATTGTCAGTGAGGTATCCGTGTACTGAAACTTTCCCCTGGGGCCTATTTCATAAAAGTAATAATTTAATACCATTACTAAAAAGGTAATAACCAGACATCGGATTCTAGGGCAAATGCCTATTTTGTTTCTTTAGGAGAAAAGTAAAAATAATTATTAATATTTGTGTTTCATGGAAATTGAAAGGTATTCAAAGAGTTTTATAGTGCCCTAAAATTCCCTAAAACGGTTATTAGAGCCTAATTTGTTAATATTCGCCTAAAAATGCCTAACTCACTGTAAAGTTTCGCATTTTACTCTTACTTTTTATAATTTATACATGCATTCACTGCGAAATTTAAGGCATTTAAAAAGTGGAAAGTTTGCTTCACACCGACCATGAAACCATTGATAAAGGAAACAAAATGTTTTGAATCTCACGACACTCGCAATAGATTTCACCGAATTTAACATGTTTGGAGGCATAAATGCCGACAAAGAACCAACCTTAGTTTTGAAGCAGGCAACAATCACAACATGTGCTGCTACCGATTCAGAGATATACTATACTATAAAAATGACTGTTTTCGGTCTGAAACCGATTAGCTGTACTGCCCTTCAGAGTGTCATAAAATCACAATTTTTGGAGAAAGAGTGTTTTTGAAATATTTATGAAAAGTCGTAAAACTGCGAATTAGTAGGGTAAACCGTTACAAAATATTTAAAAGAATGGCCCTCCTAGTGTTAACACTACCAGGAAATGCAACAATAAGTGGAACTTTGTATTTTTGTCCAATTGAATCTCAATAACAACGGTTCATTTGAATGCTCGTTAACAGTTGCTCTTTCCCTCACCTTATTTGTGTTGAGAAGTTTTGAGCGGTAGGACGTTTTCCTGTGAAGTTTAACGCGATAATGCCGAAAAATATAAGTGCAAAATCTACATTGATCCGGCAATGGCTAACAGAATACTCAGAATTCACTTATGATGGAAAAATAATATTCTGCAAGATTTGTAGCAAACAGGTATGTAACAATAGTTGAAATATATAAATTCTATTAATTTTAATGAGTAGGCCTATACATTGACTGAGCTATCCTGAGGTATAATTCTTTTTAAGACCACTACACTTTAACCTTTTAAATTCCGATAGTTAAAGTATTTGCAGGTCATTAAAATTTTGATTGTTCGAAGCCACTAACTTTGTGATAGAAATACGGCAATACAACAATTAGGATTTTATTTTAATTCAGTTTACTTTACATTTTTAGATTTCGCAAGAAAAGAAGTGCCACCTAAAGCAGCATGTGCAAGGAGCGGCTCATAAGGCTAAAGCTCAGCAGAAAAATCAACTGCAACAAACTTTACTAACACAGCCTACTTCATCCAATCTCAGCAGCAATTTCTATGCTGATTTAACCAGAGCGTTTGTTGCTGCTAACATTCCCTGGAATGCAATTGAAAATCCGGTTTTAAGACAGTTTTTACAAAAATACTGCAAACAAAATATCCCATCTGAGTCGACCCTAAGAAAAAATTACTTAGACAGAATATACAATGAAACTTTAGCTTCCATTCGGGAGGATATAGGTGATTCTTACATATGGGTCTCTGTGGATGAAACCTCAGATCCTATGAATAGGTATATAGCAAATATGGTAGTAGGAAAACTTAGTCCTGATGGACCTTCGATTCCACACCTCGTATGTGTTAAGGAACTTTCGAAAGTGAATAGTCAAGCCATTGCTTATTTTGTAAATAAAGGCCTACAGTCTTTATACTCAGGTAATATAGACGATTCTAAAGTTCTGTTGTTTTTTACTGATGCTGCCTCATACATGGTTGCTGCAGCTCCACTTCTTAAAACATTTTATCCTAACCTCACGCATGTAACCTTTCTAGCACATGGCCTTCACAGGGTTTCTGAAACAATCCGGAATGAATTTCCTCTTGTCAATTCGTTTATTTCTAATACAAAAAAATGTTTTTGTAAAGCCCCATCCAGGATTTCAATATTCAGAGAGAACTTTCCAGATATCCCACTCCCACCTCAGCCGGTTGTTACACGATGGGGAACCTGGATTCAGTCAGTGGTGTATTATTCTAAGTATTTTAAAGAAGTGGTCACAGTTATTGATAAATTACCTGAAACTGATAGTGCAGCGTGTGTGAAAGCAGTGAAAGATTGTCTGAATTACTCACGAGTGAAAAACGATATTGCCTACATAACATCAAACTTTTCTTTCATACCTGCAAGCATTGAACAATTAGAACGTGAAAAACAATCTCTTTGTAGCCAAATATCAATAGTAAAGGAAGCTCAAGTGAACATACATTCTGCTTTGGGCGAAACTGGGAAAAAAGTTAAAAATAAGTGGGACAACGTATTAAATAAGAATGTAGGATTTTCATTGTTGGAAAAAGTATCAAGAGTGATATCAGGGGAAAGTGTAAATGTTCCAGTAAGTATTGATGTTTCTATTGTACCTAATTTAAAATTTGCGCCTCTCACATCAATTTCGGTTGAAAGAAGTTTTTCTGCTTTCAAAATGATTCTCAGTGACAAAAGGCAAAGGTTAACTGTGGAGAATTTAGAAAAAAATTCTGGTGGTGTACTGTGCAGATAGTTATAATAAAGTCTGAGCATGGAACTGAATTTCAATAACTTAACATGAGTAATCTTGATATCAATAATCATTATTTCATTAGTTTCAATATATTAAATTTGTGCAGCTCTGTTTATAAATATAATATAGTATTCTTTTTTAATGTTTAAACATACTTTTTTGTGCGTATTTTAGTGTATAACTAAAAATTTCAGCGAAAGAAATAAGTATGATACCTTGATGTGCCTAAAATGCCTATTTTCATTAAAATAGAGCTTAATTTTACAAATTTTGTGCTTATTTTAGGCGCCTAAAACTGCAATTTTTAGTGCCTAAAAATCCGATGTCTAGTAATAACATTAAGTAATATTATTACTGTTCTGTTTCATAAAAGTAATATTTAATAATATTATTTATTACTGTAAACGCTCATATTATTACTAAAATAAATAATAATATTACTAAAGTGTTTCATAAAGCAGCAAAGATAATTAAATTTATTAATAATATTAACGTTAGTTCCATGACTGTATTTTAAGTAATAGTTTAATAATTTGTAAAAAGTAAATGCCAATGTAGGGTTAGATTTTGAAGATAAAACCATGAAACCATTTGAAATGGATAATTCTGACTCAAATAGTGATGAAGAGGGAGTGTTTGTCCGACGTCCAAGAAATTTTAGACAACGAATATCCTACAACCATATGCAAGAAAGTTACGAATATAATGAAATAGTTGACCTTTCAATTCGAGAACTTTTCGCAAAAAACTCTGTTCCTTCAAGTTATTTTCACGTCTTTTCCCCATTTTAAAAAGCATAAGAGACAAAATGAATGACTAACAAAGTCCCTCTCCATACTTACAAACTGTCATAGGCGCCAATGTAGGTGGACCAGGCTGAAATTGAAAACTATCTTATCTAATTGTAAAAGAGGAACAATTGGAAAGGATGAAACCTAAATTAAATTCAATTACAGTATAGAACTGTTAGAAAGTAATTACTGTATATTTTACATTATTTTATGTTATTTGAATGATTGAACTTAACGTTTTTCTCTCCTTTCTCGTCATTTTTTAAATTATAATAATTGTTCAGAAATATATGCCTATGGGACATCTACATCACAAAATACAGTAATATTAATATTTTCTGTACCTATTGAAATGTTTTTTCAGTGTATACTTGTGACAACCTGAATCTATATACTCTTCACTAATTAACATTGTGAAGATCTTGGTGAGCCAAAATCGTTTGCAGACATATATCAACAAGTAGATCTATTACAAAATATGTGGACTACTTTAAACCACCCCTATTGAGGGCATAAACTAAAATTAACTTACGAGATTTATAGGTACCGTATCCACAATTCCACATCACAATCTCTAATTAGAACATATGTATTTGCACTTTGTATAGTCAGGTAACTTCTTGAAAATACTACTTACAACATAATCAGCAATAAAAACCCATTAAGACAATTTCAGTATTTTTATTAATTTCGTCATAACATTAATCTTCTACAACATCCACACCTTCAAACTCAAACACTATATTTTCTAGGAACGACTTCACCGCGTAAGTACTTATGTCGTTATTGCATTACTTATTTATTTTTGGTAAAAGAGTAATTTTTATGTGTATTTATTTACGCTTGCACCAATAATTTTTAAGTCTTTTTATATAAGTACTTGCGCAGTATTCCGAATTATAACGGAACTTGAAATATCTTACATAAGACGCTTTGCAGGGTCCACTAACCCTGTCGTTAACACTGTCCTTAAGGCTGGTACAATATTGTCATCAAAAGTTTTCACTGCTTAACATTTTCATATGGTACTTCTTTAGATAACGAGGTCCAAGTTTTACACACGCGCGCGCACACACACGCTTCTGTCACTGATACACTGTTTTTGGAATTGCAAACTTTACAACAGCAGAGACGTGAACAATTAGGAATGATAAATATCTGTTCACAATATTTTAGATTTATCATATTGTTTCTTTTACTCGTAAAACAACTGAATCAAATAACAGAAACAATAACTTCGAGTTGCAGTGATTTACAATCTTATCTGAAATAAATTGTCTCCCAAACCTTCACACATATTACGATTTACTCTGTTGTTGCTATTAAAGATAGTACTTCAAAACTTATTTCATTCAACAACTGTTAACAGAGAGAATAATATAAATAGCTGTAGAGTGCAGACCAACTTGGTTATGTTTGTCAGCCTTAACCTCAAATCATCTGGCTACTGTACGTATTTTATGACTCGTGCAAAACGTTTATGAAACAGAATTTAGTCGGTTAATAAAATTGTTTTCATGACTGCAATACTATTAATTAATATTATTACTGTGTTTATGAAACAGGCCTGCACTTGCTATAATTATATTTTCGTCTGCCTTTATAGCGGATAATCAGCGAATGTGAATGTTTTCTGACAATTTGCTGATGATTTGTACGTCGCTTCAAACAGCGAACGAACAACGAAGTTTTGCTTCATCATTCGTTCGTTGTTCGTTCGCTAAGTGTGTACGCACCTTTATACGAAGACGAGACTTACATTCAGAGTAGCCATACCACAGCAGAGTCATGGACTGGTGACAGTAATTTCAGTTTACGGGCACCTATTTTTAAAGGAGGACGTATAAGGATCGTTCATGCTGGGGGAAGATACGAATTCGTTTCAAGTGTTTTATTGATTCGTGAATCAAAACAAAAAACCGGAATTTATTATCACGAGATGACTACTGGAAAATGTGTCAGGTGGATTAGATCAATGTTAATTCCAAATTTACTTCCAAATTCCGGCCTAGCCATAGAAAATGCATCATACTACGAGACACACACACAACAAACAAACCACCGATAGCTAATTCTTTAAAAACTGACATCGTAGTTAACAAAACATATTCCTATATTCCTTTTGACATTAGATTAACTAAAAGCAACTCTGGCATTGTGAAAACAAATTGTCAGCACACAAAACTTAATTGGTAAACCAGATATTGACATATTTACACACTGAACTAAGACTTACACCTTATTATCTTGATATGAACCCCATTGAATTAATATGTACCAATGCAAAAATAATGGGTTACCGGCAGAAACACAACATTCAAAATTAAATACTTTTTGCATTCGCGCCAACAAAGATTATCAAAAATTGACAGGATGAGAATGAGAAAATGTATGCCGCCATGTGGACGAAATTGGGAAACAATATTTTGAAAACGATGAGGTTGTAAAAAATGATGTTGAAAAAATGCTCGTTCAGAACAGTGGTGTGGACAGTGACAGTAACAGTAATGATAAAGAGAGAATGACAGACAGGAGCGACAATAAGAGGGCATGTGAGGTGTTGAATTTAAAGACGAATAAATATTTTAATTTTGATGCGATTCTACAGTTACCTACTGATTCGGCTTCGTATCCGCACTTCAGGATATGATTTTTGACTTGACCAAAGCTTCAAAATTTCAAGGTAAAACTTTACATAACCAGAACCGGAAAACTATAGATAACATTTTTAATTTCATGAAGGAAAAGGTAAAAAATAAAAAGCGTTTTCGGCAGCATTTTTACAAACAAATTCAGGAAGTGCAAAAATGCGAAATGACTTCGTATCACTTGGTTCGAGAGTGGATGAATTGAAAGATCACTCATGTTTATTATTTACAGATTTTTTACAAAATGTTATTGGCAAAAGTGTACAGTATATTTTTAACAACTCAAACTCACGAATGAATTAAATTCAAACTGACAATGGTCATTCATATTCGAAAGTGACTGTACTCTGTATTCGGCTGCAGAAGGAACATTAAAAATCAGTCGTCGGCTGTTATGAGGGTGACTCATATTAAAGGTTTGAGTGTAATGATTCCATAGCCTCTTGAGTCCTGAGACATTTGTTGTTTTATTTTTAAAGTTGAATATAATTCTACACTTAAAAAAAAAATAAAGTCACTGACATGAGGAAAAGTGCTGAAAAAATTCTGCAGACTACAGTCAGGCCACAAATGCAGGTATATTTTATTATAGTTCGAGTCTCTGCACATACATCTTATATCGTCTTTGTTCTTGCAATAACTCCTATGTGCAAAATATAGGATTTTTCAGTAGGAGGAAAAAACACATTTATTCATCCTATGACAGCCGTACATAGGGGATTGTGAATTCTTACATTTTTGAAACAAAGAAATATAATTACATGTAGGAGATTTTATTATTTGCTGCATCACTATTTCTTCTTCTTCTTCTTCTTCTTCCTCTTTTTCTTCTTCTTCTTCTTCTTCTTCTTCTTCTTCTTCTTCTTCCCTTCAAGTCTTAGGCCAAATGGCTGTTACGATCTCACAGTTGAATTTTCAATCCAGCGCTTCTTTGGACGACCGAGAGATCTCTTCCCGTTTGGACAATAGTGGAGCATGACGTTTGGGATTCTATCTCTACGCATGCGATGCAGATGATTTATCCAGTTGTTCTGATCATGTTTTACGTGATTAATTACAGGTTGTATCGCTATTTCAGCTATTTAATAGAGCAAAACTCTGAAAATCGATAAATATGTCACATAGGAGTTATTGCAGGAACAACGACGAACGAGCAAATGCTGGGTAACTTTCGGTGCTGGACCCGGACTCATTTCACCGGCATTATCACCTTCATTTCATTCAGACGCTAAATAACCTAGATGTTGATACAGCGTCGTAAAATAACCCAATAAAATAAACAACGACGATATCATAATCATGTGTGAAGTATGGTATAGTATAGGCCTACTATACTCTCAGGACCAGTAGGATACCCTTAGCTATGGTAGACATGGATAGGAATACAAGAGGTTACAAAATAAGCAATTAGTGTAAGAACCTTACATACTGTAATAAATTGTTGCAAACTTTGAGGTTCAATCTAACATTTATTTTCTTATGGCATCATAATAATTAGCTACGCAAATTAAAAATAATATAATTTCTAAATAAAGTAAGTAAATTATATGAGAAAATTAAGTCCATACAGTAAAATACCAGTATAAAGAAGTCCTAGGAGTCTCTTAAATTATTTGTTTATAGTGACATTTCGTTATATCGAAATACATTATTATTCTAAAGAAAGAATGCTTGTTAATTTAATTTCGCACTTTATATGGATGGGTCCACACCTGTGGAGTAACGGCTAATGCATCTGGCTGCGAAACCAGGTAGTCCGGGTTCGATTCCCGGTCGGGACAAGTTACCTGGTTGAGGTTTTTTCCGGAGGTTTCCCTCAACCCAATATGAGCAAATGCTGGGTAACTTTCGGTGCTGGACCTCGGCCTCATTTCACCGGCATTATCACCTTCATCTCATTCAGACGCTAAATAACCAAAGATGTTGGTAAAGAGTCGTAAAATAACCTACTAAAATAAAAAAAAAATATATATGGCTGAACTGAAAAATAACTAATTAGTATCTTACAATATAATTTCATGTTATCTGTTTCGTTGGCGTAATGATCCGATAAGCAGGTACAATAATAACAAAATAATATTTGTATTTGGTTCCGTATAATTACTTATCTTTAATATTGGTAATAAGTCAACAGATCATGTTTTAATTACAGGGTTGTTTCCGAATTCTGATAACTAGAGAGCGCAATTTTAGGCGCCTAAAATAGGCTCTTAAATTCCTTTATTTAAGCTCTACAAAATAAAAAATAGGCTTTTTTGTTAAAGAATGTCACTAATATGAGATTCAACATTTATTTATTGTAAAATTCTAGGATTAAAAGAAACTTCCACACTTTTCACATTTTACAAGGGTACACATGCATACACAAAATGAAGATATTCTGTCTTTAAGTTAGTGTTTTTCATTCACCAATCACATTTCCATAGTTTGCTTCACAGTAGATGATCAACACCTATTGTGGCTATTGTGTCGCTCACTGCTGTACTTACAAATGGTGAGAAAAAAGGAAGGGGTTGTTATCTGTCTTGAAATGTAAGAAAATGCTTATTCGGGTACAACCCAGCAAGTTTGTTTCAAATTGCTGACAGACAGAGGAAGTTATAATAATAATAATAATAATAATAATAATAATAATAATAATAATAATAATAATAATAATAATAATAATTTGTCCCGCAGGAGTTCTTTTACATGCCAGTAAATCTACTGATATGAGCCTGTCGCATTTAAGTACGTACAGTTAAATGCCATTGACTTGGGCCGGGATCGAACCCGCAACCTCGAACACAGAAGGCCAGCGCTATACCGACTACGCTACCCAGGCCGACTGAAAGTTGGAATTTTAGGATTGAAAGATTTTAAGAATAAGAAGGGGTGGCCCGGAGTTACTTTTCTATTGTGTCGTTCACTGTTATCCGTCTTGGAATGTAAACAGTACAGAATGTTAAGAAAAACAATAAACAGTTACGAAAAAGATGCAAAAATTTAAAACAACTTAAAAATAGGCACTAACGTCGAAATAGGCATTTTTAGGCACTATAAAACCCATTTATGTATACTTGTATTTCCATGAAAAATGTAAATATTAAATCTCAAGACTGTATGTATCAAGGAAAAAAAATAGGTTTTTGTCTAAATTCCGCTGTCTACTGATAACGAGTTTGAATGACGTCATAATATGCGTCAGGAATCACACCGACAGCTGAATTGCGGCGAGAGGTGACAGACCAGTAGTGAGTGATTTCATAATCAGAGTGCACGATGTATCACAGTAGCAATGCCCAAGAAAATCGAGCCTTTTTGGGACGGATACATAACAACTCTTCTTGATGCCAAGTACAGTTACGTGAAAATCATAGGAGCCTGCAAAACATGTGGTTTCGTTATTTCCAAGAAAGGCATCTTGTATGTACCTAATAAGACTGACAAAGCTCGGATGGGATTAATTCCAGAGTGGAAAAAGCAAGCAAATCCACCCCCGTCACAAGTCGCCGCACCCCAAGAGATGATACAAATTAATTCCATTCGAGCTTTACCATCTTATTAAATACATAGAAGATGCCTTTCTTGGAAACAACGAAATCTCGTTTATTGGAGGCTTCTTTTATTTTCACTTAACTGTACTTGGCATTGGAAAGGGTCGTAATGTACCCCTCCCAAAAAGGCTCGATTTTCTTGGGAATTTCTGCTATGAGTCGCTGTGCACTCTGACTATGACATCACTAACTACTGGTCTGTCACCTCGCGCAACATGATATCATTCAAATTCGTTATCAGAGATCGGAAACAACCCTGTATACAAACTAATAGTGAAGTCCCGGTAAGTAATAATTAGACGGAACCAAATACAAATATTATTTTGTCTGCCACCATTTTCACGCAAACATAGTAACTGATGATGTTCGAATGTGAGCGAAAACGTTTGTCCGAACTCATAGTATAAAAAAAACGTTTTTGATTGATAAATTATTGACGAAATTTTCATTCAAGAAAAAATAGATTAGCAATCTTATCGGAATCCAATGTCTCTAAAACTACCAAAAGAATTTTAACAAGGCACTTATTATAGAAGAGATGGATGAACAAGATAAATAAATTTTCGTGAATTCTATCAGCTACTTTATTTAGTATTCTGGAGAGAATTTGCATTATAATGTTATAGTACCTTTTCACATTCTTAGTAGGCTTAGGCCTACTGTAGAAATAAAGTAGCGTGTACTGATGAAGTTTTGAGGGTAATTTTAAATGTTGCCTCTAAATAAGCGGTTCATTATTTGTGTGTAATGTAAAGTGCGTGCCGATAATTTTCGAATGAAATAACGGCCAACTTGAGAAGAAAGAAAGGATTCATGAAGAGTATGTCACCAGAAATTTGTGAAGCAGGGAGTTCATTGGCGGAGAAAATAAGTTTAATCTGTGGATAATTTTTCGAGAACTACTTCTTATTGGAGCAACGCAAATAGGAAGCGGAGAAATCTGAAAAGCTGCTTGGTCGTTTGACATACAGAGGTATTACTGCGCAATTACGAAAATTGTGTCAGTTAACTGGTGTAGAATAATCGAAGCACTTTAGGAGCTTTTATTCACTGAACATTGCCAATTTCTCAGTTATGTTCCTATATTTCATTACCTTCTTCTTTAATCTCGTTCTCGATCGTCTAGCGGAAACCATGCTACCAGGACGATACGAGGTTCAAATCCTGCCGAGGGCGATGGATTTTTTAAGATCGATAAAATTCTTAGCTTAGTTTTCTCCAGAAGAGAAGGAAGACTGCGAGATACTAATATAGACAGTAGAGCAGTATCTAGTTCTCAAACTGAGTTCCACGAAACCCAAGAATTCTGCAGAACTGGATTCGGGGTTCCGTAAAATATTTTATACAATGGTGGGCAACTTGGCGTGTCTACAAATCTTAATAAAGAAAAACGCACACAGTGTGCTTCAAGTTCGTATTGGCAACCATGGAAAATGTTAATTTGTCATGTCTGAATTGCACCATATTTGAAGGATTCAGAATCATAGTGGGCCAAGTGCCATTTATTAAAAACGGAGAAAACAAGAGTTAAAATTAAGTGATTACCATAATTTAACGAAACATATAGCAAGTAAGATAAAGTATGCATATTAAAATTAAATGATATGTCAATCTTCATTAAGTTATGGTATTTACTTAACTTTAACCCTTGCGTTCTCCGTTTTTAATAAATGGCACTTGGCCCGCTATGACTCTGAACCCTTCATTTCTCAGTACATGTAATTAATTGTTGAATTTTAGGGATTCTGCATTGCTATTAAAACGAGCGTACCGTCGAAACAATAGACAACTGTTTTTTATTACTTTGAACTGTCTTTATAATTGAAAAATATACGTGTGGTATTCGGACTAACACTGAGTCACTTTAGTTAATTGCATACATCATGCAACTGACCATAACTTGAAAATCACTTTTAAAAACTTTACACGCATCTAATTCTGGGCGCATTAAGAGGAGTTGTTTAGTCAACTGTCCGAAGACAGGTCTGAACCACACAACTGATACCAAGAAGGCACCACTTATGAGGCAACTAAGCCAGGAGATAATGAGGTAGGGTGGCCATTTCCTTTCCTCCTCCATTGCATACATCTCCCAATAGCTACATGCTAGTCAGACTTCAGTTGCATACAAACAATTGTTCTTCCTCTGACACATCGTCAAGTGAGATGTACTGCCTGATAATAGTTGTACATATCAGCCAGAACCTCAATCAGAGGTTATTAAAAGGAGAATATCACGAAATTTCGAACCGAGCTGTAAGAAAATTGTTCCCTTTTGCTTCAATATAATTAATTATCTATACAAATTAGACTTTTCAAGATATCCTGCAACCAAAACTTTAAACCGAAGCAGACTTAACGCAGAATCTGATTTGAGACTACAGCTTTCTCACATCCATCGCATAAGTCATGAGTAAGCGTAATGAAAACAGTAGGTCTATAGGCTATACAGATAATTTATTTATTCGGAAACTGCCTTCAAGCATCCTCATTTTTAGCGCAACGTGCAATGCATAGCTGTTTACACAATCTTCTGAAATATTTGTAAACGGAACATTTACATATGCACCAAATTTTTTTAATCAAATATATACAGGTCATGTTTATAAAAATTGGTTTTACATTCCTGCGACATTGTGTCTTCTTGAAGCTAAAATACAGCAAAGTATAGCGAAATGTGTTGCGATTTAATGATATCTGCCAAACGGGTTCAAATCCTGATTGGGACAAGTTACTGGTTGAGGTTTTTTCCAGGGTTTTCTCTCAACCCATTAAGAGCAAATGCTGGGTAACCTCCGGCACTGGACCCCGAACTCAATTCGCCGACATCACCTGCATCTCATTCAGACGTTAGATAACCATAGAAATTGATAAAGCGTCGTTAAATAACCAAATTCAAATAAAATAAAAAGAAATACATTGTCACCAAAGTTAATCACTAACTGTAGCAAAAAACTTTGTCTGCTTTCTTTCACTTTCGGTATTTTTAAGTATTAACTTGTGCTATACAATATGCTGATTGTGGGCATTGCGGCTGCAGTATTTGTTCTGGTTCGGAATGGGGCGAAACGCGTCACACGTGATCAGGAGTCAAGGCTGATGCAACCATAAGAAAAATCCTGCAGTAAGTTCTCGTATTATAGACTACGACTACACAGTAAGAAATGTCCGTTCATAAGCAGAAAAGGGCAACAAAAAGTAGAACATTTCCTAAAAAATGACCAGTAGACAATAAAAGACCAAAAAATGCAAAATAAAAATAGGCTATATTAGTTCGTGTTGAAGTGAAAGTGCATTGTCTGTGATGTCTCAGAAAAAGATGACACTTCATCAACTTCCGAGCTCTACTTATCACACATTCTGCCTAAATAATTAAAGTAAATTGGATACCGGAAGGTTGAACGGTAAATTATACAGGATGCAAACGATATAAACAGCATAGTCATTTTTTTACTTGGTTATTTAACGACGCTGTATCAACTACGAGGTTATTTAGCGTCGATGAGATTGGTGTCAGTGAGATGATACTTGGCGAGATGAGGCCGAGGATTCGCCATAGATTACCTGACATTTATCTTACGGTTGGGGCAAACCTCTGAAAAAACCCAACCAGATAATCAGTCCAAGCGGGAATCGAACCCGCGCCCGAGCGCAACTCCGGATCGGTAGGCAAGCCCCTTAGCCGACAGAGCTACGCATAGTCAATTAAAGAAATGTTTTGGTCTAATTACTATAACGATTTGCCAAGAAAAAATATTTTCTGTAATTCCTATGTTTTCGCAAAAGTGAATTGCAGTATACAAGTGAGAAATTCACACGGGCCAATACATCGACAGCGTTACACAACTAATATCTTCATTTTTTCATCCCTTTTACCTCCACAATTGAGCTGCACTCGGGTGTTAGTTCGATTTCCTCTTTGATTGATTATCTGGTTAGGTTTTTTCCGACGTTTTTTCAAACCGTAAGGGAATGTCAGGTAATCCATGACGAATCCTCGGTTTCATCACGCCAAATATCATCTCGCTATCACCAACTTCATCAATGCTAAATAACGCATTTGTTTAAACAGCGTCGTTAAACAACTAACTAAAAAAATTCCCTTGTAATACCAACTGTGGTGTAGGAGAGGAAGGGTACTGTCTCTGAATCAACACTAGACATCTATACCTGTATTTTTGAAAGATGGGACATGACAGTTAAGCGGCCGAACTTGGAACTACAGTGCTATGTTGCCAATATGGACTATCACGCTGCCAGCTGATGGAAGCCAGCAATTGACGTTAATATGGCAGACGTTAAAACATTCATTGACAATTGACGCGAAGGTAAGAAAACAATACAAAAATCGACAGAGAATCAAAGACGAAACGTACCAATGCTAATATTGTGTGCACAATAAATGTCGCCAAGAGAGCTATGTATTAAGCACTCGCCACGTGGGAACGGTAAGTTTGGCAACTCAACCGTTGTTACCATAGCAACAAGTCTACCACGCTATGTGACATTCAGTTTTTTTCAGATCGCAACGCTCCTGTCATGCCCATCTTTCAAAAAAACAAGTATACATATTGCGGGCCTCTCTGGAAGTGGAATTGACACAATGCAGGGTCACTTCAGAGACGTCAGAGGACAATCACGAGACAGCTGACAACTATCCAGTCCCGTAGGCGGAAGATAAATTTCTTCCATTGCCTTCACCGGAATAGCGCGCACCCTACCTCAGACCCACCGAATATCAATGTTTGAAAATCAAATACAGATGGAACTGATGATATTCCTTAATTTATGGAGAGAGGAGATGTGTCGTGAGGGCGATACTTCACTTTTGTTAAGAACGTTTTCAACATCTTCAGCTTCATTCACACTAAACGTTTGTTGCTGTTGCCCAACGATTTAAGCGAAGATGGGATAAAAAATCTGACCAGTGGCTATCAGTTCTATAATCACAATATTTCATTAAATTAAAGAGCGATATAGAAGAAATCTTCATTATTTCTTATTAGTGGACTGTAGGCCTAGTTTATCGCCAGTAAACTTGGCAGCTTGTACTCACATTATATATATGTAGAGCACGAATTTATATGCAAAATGCATATTGCATGAAAGATAATTTAACATATGGAGGGCATCATACCAGAAAGACGTATTAACAAGTTGTCTTATTGAAATATTTTAATGGAACCTATTTGTTTAAAAACAACCCTTTGAGAATTACAATGGACATGAAGAAGAATGATAGAATGTAGGTACCTTGTTATGTAGACAAGAATAAAAATAATAATTCCATATTTAAATGGCTCTAATATAAACTTGCACTTTTGTTCATATCCCTTCTGGCATGATGCCCTCGATAGGGAAACGTATTTTTCGATTATCCTGACAATAGTAATCTTTTAACACATGTTTGTTACTGCATATGATTTCATATTTTAATATTTATTTACATTGCACGTATATCTTCCTATTTCAGTATAGAAATTGCATACCCTGGACATATTCTGATGCATATTTTCCTTTGTAATGCAAAGATGGCATATTTAGCAATTCTCTGAAGCTTAATAACAAATAAGGAATAATCCATGCCCTGTGGAAACGCTCATTTGTTTTAGTACCACGTGAATCAGTTATTTGAAACAATAACAAAAATGGAAGCTCAGTTTTCTCCGTTGCAAGAGTCTTTGTCCTAAGTTCAAAATGTTATTGATGCTTTGCCCAGAAACTCACGGAATTGCAAAGAACGTCTGAAAAACTTCAATCTGTAGTAGCAAAGGGGTGTTTACAGAAAAAAAGTCACGAAGTTTATCCCATGCGCCTTGAACTTCTTGCCCAGAAACACACGGAATTACAAAGAAATTTTGAAAAATTTCAATCAGTAATTGCAAAGGGGTGTTTACAGAAAAAAGTCACTAAGTTTATCCCATGCGCCTTGGACTTCTTGTGATGTGGAGAGGTCATTCTCAATGTATAAAAATCTGTTTTCTCATAGGCGTAGGAAAACATGAAGATGGTATTAATTTTTTCTGGAATTTTCAGCTTTAATGTGGGTAAAAGATAGAAATTTTATACTTATGTTGCTATTGTTTAGCCAACTGTCCGAAGACAGGTCTGAACCTCATAAGTGACATCATAAGGCTTCACTCATGAAGCAACTAAGCCAGAAGATAATGGGGTATAGTGACCAGTTGCTTTCCTCCTTCATTGCATACATCGCTGACTAGTTACATTTTACACTAATCAGACTTCAGATGTACAGTATACAAACAATTGTTCTTCCTCTGACATTTAACGTCAAGTGAGATGTACTGTCTGATAATAAATGTACAGTCTTAGACACAAAAAATGACCGGCTGCCATACGCTAAGTCCCTTTCGGAAGACTTCGGTTGATTACGTGACAGCGTAGGTTTACACGTGAAGGAGTTTCTCATTCACGACTCCGCTCTGTTTTTCCTTTGTTTTGTTTGTTTGCTTGTTGTTTTTCTGTCTGTTTATAGGTAAAGTGTTATGAATAATCTATAACGAAGATATATTCAAGGAGTAAATTAGGTGCAAAATAAATATCCTTTCCCTAGTCGTGTGAACCAGGCGCTGCCCGAAGTGGACTTAGAGAAACTCACGCTACAGGCAATCGGTCATTTTTTGTGTCTAACGCTGTACATATCAGCCAGACCTTCCATCAGAAGTATATACTTAAGTAATATAGCGAAACTTATGTTAGTTGTTTAACTGTGTTTTATTGCAATGTACAATGCTTTAAATAACTTTCAACAAATTGTGGATGCACTGAGGTTTTAAAAACTGCCATGTTTTTACTCTATTTCAAAGTAAAAATATTTACGAGGTGTTATTTTTCGAAATTTATATTGCATATTTTAAGATTTTCATAGAGAATATTTTCACGTATATTTTGAGTGTATAAATATATACAGAGTATTCCCGGGCTAGACTTACAAACTTTCAGGAATGATGGGGCAGGGTACATGTATCGATTTGAGATAAGGAACCCTGGTCCAGAAATGACCGAGTCGAAAGTTACAAGCAAAAATAGTTGTGAGGAAATGAAATAATTTTATTCCTCTGTACACCTTATTTATGTGTATTTATCTGTAGATCTTACACATACTGTATTCATCTGACGTTGTTTACGTTGTCTACTTACAGTATTCCATTCAGTGCCTTGTCTGAGGGGTGGGGACAGGAAACTACACTAAAGCAATGCAGATAGCGTAATGTGTAACGGACATGGTCGGTCCTGATATGCACGTCTGTAGACAGCAGTGTATGTACACAAGTTGCAGTGTCCAGTCGATCAGTCCTAGTGAAATGGAGGTGTACACGAGAGCGGAATATGCAGACCTGATTTTCGAATACGGATGAGCCAATGGGAAGAGTAGACAAGCTCACAGATTGTATCAGGTGCAAGTACCCACGTAGGAGACATCCGGCCCATACCATCTTTCCACGACTGTTCCAAAGATTAAGGGAAATAAGGCACGTGGTGCCAAATTACAAATCCATTTCCATACAACTATTTTTGCTTATAACTTTCGACTCAATCATTTCCGGACCAGGGTTCCTTGTTTCAAATTGATACATGTGCCCTTCCCCATCATCCCTGAAAGTTTGTAATACTAGCCCTGAAACACCCTGTATAAATCCGGGCTCTGTTTATTTGCATTCTGCATTTTAAATAAGTAAAAATTGGAAACAGGAAGAGAAGTGGAAGATTAGTTCAAAATATGTATAATAAATCCTGTTATCAGTTCCTCCCACCTGACTGTTGGTTGTCGACCTCATCACCATCTCCCGTGCGATGTCAGCCAGAACGTTTGCGGGTTTGAGCCCCGTCATTTTCCCCGTCCTTTCTTCCGAGGTGTTGTAAGAGTTTGCTATGTCCTGCGCTGGTGTGTCGTTACTGATGGCCGCCGCTGCGAACGTGGCCAGCCCCAGGAAGACCAGGAGCGTCCTTTTAACGGTGCACATTCCTGGAACAATGCGTCGTCATGCATATGCAAAGCCTCCTCACTGTTTTCTTCACGACGACAAAAAAACAAGTTCATACGAGTTCAGACTTTCAGATACTTACCACATAGATCAGTTTGTAATCGTAGGCGTCTGTTAATACCTCATAAAATTATTATTAGTTAATTTACCTTCAAAAACCGGAAAATCTGGCCGTTTTATCTTTAATCTTGTAGAAGATTATGACTGAAATTAGACATTATCAAGTAGGGGAATACCTTGGTCATGTGATTAGCATGATGCAACATCACAGCTTAAGACAACAAAATAATGGGAAGCAGCACAGTAATAAACGAAGAGTCCATTGCAAGAATGATGGATGTCATTTGGAATACATTTTGCAGGAGAAGCAATTGAAAGTTTGAAATGCTTAGCGCTCAAAGCTTAACTGTGATTTTCCGATCATTACTGGACAGTGACTATTATCAGTGTTAATGCCATATAACTCTGTATGTACATTCTATATGCCTTAAGCTATGCATTGACAGTCTTGGTTCATTTTCGACAAGAAAGTGACATCCATCATTCTTGCAGTGGACTCTTCAAATATTTTTGCCATCTTACGCCATTAAAAAACAGCCTCCTGAACATACATATCGATCTACAAAATCATAATCGAAACGAAGACAGAGCATTGAGTAATCAATATTCAAATGTTAGTAAAACAGTAAATAAAATTTAATTAAATATTTTATTACTGCAGTCAACGGGTGTGGAATGAGATGGCATCTAGCTTGAGGGTCACCGCAATAGATCTTTTAGATCGCAGTGCTGGGTAATAGTGCCTCTCTCGAAATTCAGTTAAATTCAATTTAAAAATGGGCACGGTTTCCAGTAAAAATTGGCATACACTGTAGATCTTATAATCCTGTTATAAATGGTGTTATTTTTATACATATGAAACATTTTAATAATATTTTATTATACATCTTGATTACACAACTTTTAACACTATATCACTTCGGAATATGTATTATATGTCTTATATTATAAACGTTTCCTCCAAACAATAACATCAAATATGCATATTTCCGAAGTATAAAACAAAGAAAATATTTCGGAATGTGTATTATATGTCTTTCTCGTGTTAAATTTTATCATACCTGGTTAACATGTTTCGGCCTGTTATGGATCTTCTTCGATAATACATAATATACAATTATAGATATACATAATATATATTTAGACCCTATTTAAGAGACTATAAACTTTGACTTAACATTATAGAATTATCTCTTTTCTCACATATTCTTGTTTTGTTTCCTCTGGGGGTGGAGGGAAACAAAACAAAAGGCGCCAAGACCAACAACAACCAATTCTGAAGAAGGCCCATAACAGGCCGAAACGTTTACTAAAGCCGCTTTATTCACCATAAATTTTGCGAAATCTTAAATTGTATTTATAAAAACATTCCTTACTTACTTACTTACTGGCTTTTAAGGAACCCGTAGGTTCATTGCCGCCCTCACATAAGCCCGCCATTGGTCCCTATCCTGAGCAAGATTAATCCAGTCTCTATCATCATATCCCACCTCCCTCAAATCCATTTTAATATTATCTTCCCATCTACGTCTCGGCCTCCCCAAAGGTCTTTTTCCCTCCGGCCTCCCAACTAACATTCTATATGCATTTCTGGATTCGCCCATACGTGCTACATGCCCTGCCTATCTCAAACGTCTGGATTTAATGTTCCTAATTATGTCAGGTGAAGAATACAATGCGTGCAGTTCTGTGTTGCGTAACTTTCTCCATTCTCCTGTAACTTCATCCCTCTTAGCCCCAAATATTTTCCTAAGCACCTTATTCTCAAACACCCTTAACCTATGTTCCTCTCTCAAAGTGAGAGTCCAAGTTTCACAACCATACAGAACAACCGGTAATATAACTGTTTTATAAATTCTAACTTTCAGATTTTTTGACAACAGACTGGATGATAAAAGGTTCTCAACCGAATAATAACACGCATTTCCCATATTTATTCTGTGTTTAATTTCCTCCCGAGTATCATTTATATTTGTTACTGTTGCTCTCAGGTATTTTAATGTTTCCACCTCTTCAAAGGATAAATTTCCAATTTCTATATTTCCATTTCGTACAATATTCTTGTCAAGAGACATAATCATATACTTAGTCTTTTCAGGATTTACTTCCAAACCTATTTCTTTACTTGCTTGTAAAATTCCCGTATTATTTATAAAAAACATTATATGGAAAATATAAAAAGGGGTTTCATTCTGTGTAAATCTTGAACCACCAAAAAAAAAAAAAAAAAAAAAAAAAAACATGTCTACAAAGTTCCATTCCCGGTCGGGGCAAGTTACCTGGTTGAGGTTTTTTCCGGTATTTTCCCTCAACCCATTAGGAGCAAATGCTGGATAACTGTCGTTGCTGGACCTCGGACTCATTTCACCGGCATTATCACCTTCATTTCATTCAGACGCTAAATAACCTGAGATGTTGATAAAGCGTCGTAACTTAACCTACTAAAATAAAAAAATAAATAAATACGAATCACATTCATGAGATCACTATTAGCTGCTGGTGTTGACTTCATCTTCACGATTCAGAAGCACGTTGTAGGTTACCTCGAGACCCAGTACGTGCCTGACAGCGTGTTAACAACAAGTTGAAAGCTGTCATTTAGTAACGGATAAACGGCTGCTCCAAGACTGGTCATTATTATACGTTAGGGTCAGGTGGTGAATGGCTTCAGTAATGGGATAATAGATGTTTGTGCATTCACGTCACATTCAATTCAAAAAGTCTCCCGATTTACACAAGGGAAATGTTTTTATGATCATGGGCGTCACCTCGTTAATCATACACGATTCTTATCGCCGGAGCCTCCCATTTTGTGAACACACAAAAGCTTTAACCGCAAATACAAAACCTATCGATAGTCTGAAATAACTACATGCAGTGCACTATGTTAGTCACAGTCATTTTAGTAATGCAGAGTGTCACAAACAGAGACCGGCACAATATGCAGAAAATTTTGCCTTGATATGAAATGTATCACTGAATAAGTGAATAACTGCTTTACTGTATTAATATTTTGGTAAATTACCTGGCTGACTAGTTTCGACGTGGTGTCCGTCATTCTCCGAAGCTTAATGAGGTCCAGCGCTATCTTTTGGTTTCCTGTCGAAAAGAGTGTGTTTTGAAATTCAGTTGAGTGTTCAGGATGTGTTGTGGGTGTGTTTTTGTATATTTGTAAATTTCGTATTGTTCTGTAGTGTCAATTTTCTGTTTTTATTTTGTAGTATTTCCATGTCAGTGTCTATGTTGTTGTACTCCAATCACAACTAAAGCAACATAGATACTGACATGAAAATACTACACATCCAGGCAAAAACCAGAAACTTGACACTCTAGAACAATATGAAATTTACAAACACACTAAAACACACCCACAACATATCCTGAGCAATCACCTGAAGTTCAAAACACAAATCATTTTCGACACAATTATGAACACACCCCACCACAACAGTAAACCAGAAGATAGCGCTGTACCTTACTAGGGTTCGAAGAATGACGGACACCACATCAAAACTAGTCAGCCAGATAATTTAACATAATATTAACACTTATTCAATGATTATACAAGTGTTAAAAGAGTATATCTAGAAATGATTAAATTTATTTCGTCAAAATATGAAAATATGAAATAAATATTTCAATGTTAAAAATGCCATCGTTCCTAAATAATTTGTAGCAGGTTTACATCATTATTTACAAAAATAAGTCTTTAGAGATTAATAGTTTTGGCTATATCCAATATGCTTCCAAATAAAATACAATAAATCCACATAATTAAACAGTTTGACAGCATCATGAAATCCTTACATAAATGCAAGAAGTAAATAACTCTATTTTTTACATTGAACAAGCGCTGGCCTTCTGTATTCGAGGTTGTGGGTTCGATCCCGGCCCAGGTCGATGGCATTTAAGTGTGTTTAAATGCGACAGGCTCATGTCAGTAGATTTACTGGTATGTAAAAGAACTCCTGCGGGACAAAATTCCGGCACACCGGCGACGCTGATATAACCTCTGCATTTGCGATCGTCGTTAAATAAACCGTAATTTAATTTTAAATTTACACTGAACAGAAAAAAAAATTAGTTCCTACATTGGCTAGACTCAATAAATAATGATTGCAGCACATGTAACTTTTCTATATTTTCTCCCCCCCCTCTCTCTCTCTACCTCCCTTTTTCCCTGCCTTTCCTTTTCTTCTTTTTCGCCTTTCTTGCTCTTTTTTACTCAAATCGCCCGTCTTCCTTCCTCTTCTCTCTCGCTATCTCTATGTTTTCATACACTTGTTGAAGTTTACCTAACCTATAATCGAGAATTTTCAAGCAATTTATTAGATGGATGCAGTGGAGATAGGCTACATACCACACTTCTGGTTTTGACAACATAAATTGTCATACCCTGTGTATAAGCTACAGGTAGACATCTACCTCCTAAGTGAAAATGAAAAACAGATCTTTCATTGTAAAACAGGATGGAATCTGCCATTTAAGGATTTTATCCTTCACGTTAGCAGAAATGACTCCTATTTATAAAAATGAAACATGATACTACCAGATTGCAAAAATATTTTCTCTTTTTGTGAGCTACGAATATGACTTTTATGGATTGTCGTGGCGAAATAGAAAGAAGTTGTCAAAAGCAGAATTTATTACACTTAATGTGAAATCGATATTGCTCAATGCTCAACGAATAAAATTTTTACTGTACAGTACAAGAAAGAATTTTCATTCTTACAAACTCTGTGATCAAGTAGACTAGTTGTTCAAATAACGCATTATTCACTTATTATTATTATTATTATTATTATTATTATTATTATTATTATTATTATTATTATTATTATTATTATTATCAGCTTTACAATTCACTAACGGTAATCGTGTAATCTCGAGGTAGCGAAAGGGATTCGTAATCCGAAAATAAGCTCAGACATGGGTTCGAGTCCGTTACATTATTAACTTGCTCAGGGATGTCTCCACTTTTCTGCTGAAAACTGAATCCGACTCTGTTAGATTTGTAGTTTCAAAAAGTACTATTTGAACCACACAAAGGACCTTTTCAGTTATACAGTAATATGCTTACTGTAATGATTTTAATCGCCATATAATAAAATAAGTATATATCTATACATATCAACTTAAAACCTAGCCCAGGAGTTCTCAACCTTTTTATGATTGTGAGAACTACCCACCTGTAATACTGAGTGAGCGAGCACCTTGAAATCGTAAAGGTATTAATATATAAATACCTACGTAAATAAATTAAATAACAAATAAAATATATATTTATGCTCGACCATGCCGAAATATAGTAATTATACACCTGGTAGCAGTCCTTTAATGCATGTCATTAAAGTACACCTATTCATTGAAGTTCAGGTTTTCGATTATTCTCGGATATGCAATCGAAAGACGAGGGAAACGTCACGGAGGCTGGAAATCCAATACTGTCGCAGAAGGTTATGTTCTGTTACTATAATAATTAGCGTTAATTGTAAATAATATTCAAATAAATTCAATTTGTCATCTCGTTTTTCAATTCTAAATCAATTTCCAGGTTATACATTCTCTGCATTACATCAAGGTCAATGACATTATTGTTCCTCGGAGAAAATCAATACTTTCGCGTCTGCGCACATCTCACAATTTCGAGCTATGAACACGGTCACTTTCGATCTTCTGTCAGATACAAATAAAATGAATATATCTGAATAATTTCAAGTTAGAAATATGGTAGAGCATAAAAAGTCGTATGAAACTTGCCTATAATGGTAATTAAGACGCTCGTATGAAAATTATGAAACGAGCGCAAGCGAGTTTCATAAACAAACGTACTTGCGTCTTAATTACTATCATTATAGGCTCGTTGCATAATGCACTATTATGAAACACTCACCAGGGTAATGCGATCGTTGAACTTCAATGTTATTCAGAATTTCATTGATGTCCAAGGAGAAGACGCTTAGATTAAATTAAATTATGGTTTATTTAGCGACACTCGCAACTGCAGAGGTTATATCAGCGTCGCCATTGTGCCGGAATTTTGTCCGCAGGAGTTCTTTTACATGCCAGTAAATCTACTGACATTAGCCTGTCGCATTTAAACACACTTAAATACCATCGACCTGGGCCGGGATCGAATCCGCAACCTCGAGCACAAAAGACCAACGCTATACCGACCACGCTACCGAGGCCGACATTCGCTTAGATGTGATTCAATAAATTAATCGTGAGATATTTCATATGAGAAAGTATTTTATTTTTTCGCATAGATGGATCGTCCCGAACATAGTTATGGATTTGAGAGAAACACTCCGTAGTATTTGGAATCTTTTTGCATCTTCTGCTTCCGTAAGGCTATGAATTTCTCCTTTTACAACAAATGTTTCAGCGCTGAGGAGGACTGGAGATCTAACAATTCAAGTTCCTCTCTACCAGCCATATTATTCTCTTGAATAATCTTGATTTTTCGGACTAAATCCATACTGAATTGAAAGGGATTATAGTCTACACAATGAAACACGGGAAAACCTATCAAGTCGCTAAAATAGTAGACTATAACTTAATGGATGGATAGGAATACTATTTGTTCCGGCTTGTAAAACAAAATTTGCACTGAAAAAAAGGGCTTCAGGAGCGTTCGTGTCGCCAGCACATTTTTACCTGCATGACGAGAGCACCAAATGCCATTAAAAGAGAACTATTGTGCTCGCGAGCGCCAGGTTGAGAATAAAAGACGTAATTATAATTTTAATAAGTAATGATATCAGTGTTGCGTTTTTTTCTAAGTAATTTAAGCATTAAAACATTGAATTGTGAACGTTTTATATGTCTCGAAAACGAAACGCGTTTTATAAACTGTAAACACTTGTCCTCGTGAATTTTCAATTAACTTATATAACTGAAAGGGAAAAAAGTTCATGAGAAATCGCTGTAGGTTCCTACAACTTTTATTTCCTCAAAAGTCTCAAAATCACACTTTTTCTCTAATGAGAAAGTAAAAATATGTGAGAAAAGAGATAATCCTATAATGTTAAGTCAGAGTTTAGGGTCTCTTAAATAGGATCTAAATATAT
Organism: Periplaneta americana; assembly: GCF_040183065.1. Taxonomy (NCBI): domain Eukaryota; kingdom Metazoa; phylum Arthropoda; class Insecta; order Blattodea; family Blattidae; genus Periplaneta; species Periplaneta americana. The sequence goes on from NC_091123.1 coordinate 59,549,340, forward strand.
ATTATGTATATCTCCTACTTATATAGGTATTTAGTCTAGTAACATTTTTAACTACTTCATTTTAATTTTAAGTATTAATTTAATTTATCGCGTATAAATTATATCTTTCCGAGATCACATATTGTCGTTAGGCTTATTACAGCACAACATCATAAAATTTGTTGCAGTTCTGCTGAAGATATCGATTAAGATTTTCATAGAAATACAGTACATGTTTAAATACCTGTGATGCCAAAAAAGTATGTGGGCTAATGTTATTAAAGTTATTTTATCAACAGTAATCTCACTAGACGTTTTGATTTATCTAGAGAAAATCAAAACTCGAGTGGGATTTAATTAACTATTACACGATTTGAAGAAAGTATATAAAGATTAGAAGTAACGAAGTACTCCAATACAATAAAATATTAATTGACTTATGAAAATACAACTGTTTTCAAATGTATTATTGTACCATCTCAACATTACAAATATTACGCTAGATGCATGCTAGATGGCAGTAGTGAGCAACGCCTTCTCGATCTATTACACACGATGGCAATGTTACTAGTCAAAAAGGCTTTGTTGATTCAGTTTCATTTTTATTAAAATGCAACATTCCACTTCAATTATCCGAATCCCAGTAATCAACGTCACTTGACAGATGATTTTCAATAAATCTTAATATTAAACAATCTCTGATACGTGACTATCCATAATATCATATAGCAGAAGCTATAACATAACCTATAACATAATATGCACAAGTGTTAGAAAAGTTTTAATTAACGACGATGACATAAAAAATAAACATGAATAATTTTAAAAGGAATAATTATTGAATGTACAATTTTCAAATTTGAATGTGGTTGGTGGTTCAAATGATGTTATATTAGACGTGTGCGTAATAGAAGTGGAACTCGTTGATTTAGGCCTACATGGTGTATTCAACTTATTCAGGATTTCCGAATGGTGCTCTTCATTTATTTGTAAATCGGATTTCAGAAGATGCATAGGTATGATCAGTGATTTTTATTAATTTTTGTTCTTGAATGCCAATGTGAGTCATATTTGAAACTGCTGTACATCGACTGGAGTGGTTTCTAATTTTATGTAATTATATATATTTTTGACGTCCAGACCAGCGCAGTTTCAAATGTTGGCAAACAAAGAAAAAAATGCTAGGGACGCGATAAAATTAAACAAATGCTAGGGACGCGATAAAATTGTACGATAAGCAGCCATGATTGGTTGAAATACGTCCTTTCGTACCGTTTTATTGGTCAAAAGTAGTATGACGTAGTGAGAGTGTAATAGTCATCGTAAATCTGTGGCTCCAAGGCAGTTTTTCAAGAGCGAGTATTTAAAGTTTGAACGATTGTGTAAAATCATAATAATCATGTCTCATAAGAACGGGTTAGAAAGAAAAATAATGGAGATAGTATGCATGTCGTCTTTTGCCACAATAAAGATACCACCAGGATGCACAACATACAGCAAAATCTCATTTTCACAAAAAAATTTGACATATCACATCTTTTGCCTTGGAACCACAGAAATGCAGTGTAATATACAGAGTGATTCATGAAGATTGTGCAATACTCTAGGATGTGATTTCTGACATCATTCTGATGAAAAAAGTTCATATATACATGTGTCCGATTTTGAATAGTTTCGGATAAAATCACGTTTCTTTCTTCCGTAACACACATTCTTGTGAACTTAACTCTCTCTGGAGGTCTGGAGTTGGATGTGTTACAATACAGCTGATAGCGACGCAAAATCTCGTGACATTTCGGTCACGGTTAGAGGTAACTCAACACCGGTACACCTACCTACCTAGCATTCGAACAACGGAAGTTAGGGACTGCGGCGCGCGCAGTTCACACTCGTACGGCTACGTGTATTGCTGCAGAAGGTGGGATCTTTGAAAACAGGCTTTAATACAGATTTTCCAGGTGAGTAATATCGTGAATGTTCTTTAATGAATTTATAATACACCCAGTACCATTACTGTAAATAATTTAAATGCTTAAACGTTCATAATATATACGTTTATGTTTAACATTCAGAGGGTGTAACTCACTCTATTTAAAAATTATGGCCTATGTTTATGTGAACTTTTTTTCATCAGAATGTTGCCAAAAATCACATCCTAGAGTATTGCACAATCTTCGTGAATAACTGTATATAAAGTATTTATGTATTCCTGTCTGCCTGTCCATCCGTCCATTCATCTGCCCGCCTTTGTGTAGCATTTTCTTCTAAACAGCAGAGCTGCTTTTAGTCCGATCGGTTGTTTATAAATCAATTGAGGAAAGTATGCACATGAAATATGATTTTTTAAAATATAAAAGTGTTAAATTACCCGAAAACTCACATAAATTATGAGTTACTCACAATAAATGCACATAATCTCGTTTAAATTGAATTTTAAACTTTTTACCAATACTTTAAATCAGTGGTACTCATTACGAGGCTCGCACGCCGTATGCGGCTCTCAAAGATGTTTATTGTTGGCTCTTGAACTAATATTACTATTACTATTCTCTTTCTGGGAATTATTATTTTTTATGTACAGTATATAATAATAATATGCAACTGAGACAACTTTGATTACCCTGCATCATTACTGCCAGTGAAGGTGTTCAACAATGACACACATTTGTGTCTTTAAAAAGAGTTAGTGTGAATCTCATGTGCTTATTTTGTCTTGCTGTAACAATGGGTTATAAACGTTTTTATCTTAACAAACATTACAATAGCGTGCATTAAAATTTTGATAGCAAGTATCCAAAACATTCTCAATAGAAGGACTGTTAAACATGTTCATAATATTATCTGAATAGAAAGTAATGTATTCCACTGTACATAAAAAACGAATTGACAACAAAAGCATGGTGCCACGTAACAGAAATTAAACCATTTAGGGTCTATAGATGAGGAGATTGTTTAGAGTGCCTTATAGCTGTATGTGATTAATTATTTTCTAAATTTCCAAATTCAAAACAGAGTGCTGGGGCCTATTCCACAAAGGTATGGTGTTGTACATTACAGGCAAATTCGCTTATAAGTAGTACAAATACCAGAGTTTCTGTTCCACGAAAGTTTTCTACAGTAATAATTTACTACTACATACTTACAAAATTACAAATCAAGCTTCATGATTGAGTTCCACAAAAGTAGGCCTACTAGTATTTGTAACTTAATATATACATGCATTAGTGCTACTTAAATATATTTATTCAATAATATTAAAATATATTTTGATAAATATGTGGTCTGGAATACCTTTTCTTGCTTCTATTTCTTTCAAAAGAAACAACTTATTCTCCTTTGACACGATTTCAATAATTTTTCAGGGCCATATTCATAGACATTTTTAGCGCGGGCTTCCGGTGGGTGATCAGCGTTTTTCATGTTCATAAACCAGTGTTAGCGATAGGGTATGATTTTAATTCTGTACTAGTAACCAGTGGATAGCCGGGGCTAGCTTAGTACGCTGCGAAATGTCTATGAATAGCACCCTCAGTGTTCATAATTCCGTAACGATTAAGTTCGCGGATGAAGTACTTTATTGGTGGCATCTGTTGACGAATATGGAATACTATCGCGGGGCATTATGCGGAACACAAGAACATAATGTTTAACAAGGAAGGATTTTTTTATTATCAAAGAACTAAACTAAAATAAATACCATTGCAGGGTTACGTAATTCATAGAAATATTACAGTACTACGAATCTTTGCTGTATAACCTATCTTAAAATACGACATTACGATTAAGGATGCAAACATAACCTAATTCGACTAATGAAATACGAAGATAAACAGCTGTTTCATGTTATGACGTAGTTTGTTTTATATGAAGTCACTTGTAGCGATTCATTAGTGATGTGCAACACACTTTAATTTGTTCATGGAACAGAAAGATACAACTCTGTACTTTACAACAACTTTCATTGTTTGTAATATACAACACCATACCTTTGTGGAATAGGTTCCAGGTGAAATAAAACAATAAATCAACCAGCTCGTATTGATATGATTTAGCAAACGCAAACGAGTAGCAGAATTCGTCCTTCAGCTTGAAAATATTAGTAATATGTTAATTATGTTACTTTATATTAAAATAACAGGACAAACAATTTAATAATTAAAAATCCACGCATTTTGTTAAGCTTCAATACTGTGGAATGCATTGCAGCTTTCGGAAAATTGATACAGTCAAAATGAAAACTGACCAAGTGCAAAAAGCAAAGTTTTGAGGGGGGGGGAAACTGTATATTATTCAGTTTTATGTGAATAATGACCTGAAAATGTTACAAGTACAACTTATTGGCATACAGTTTACTATAATAAAGTTTAATTAATTCTTACTTTCTCACATTTAGATATATGGGTCAGTTTGTTAGCTTTCTCAGAATTTTTTTTTTTTGCACTTGATCAGTTTTCATTTTGACTGTATCAATTATTGTTTATTACTTTTGGCTCTCCTCTAATTTCTAATGAGTACCAGTGTTTTAAAAAGCACAGAAAAAAATTACAAAATTATAATATTTCACAGAAAGTGAGTTGACGTGATATGCAAATATAATATTACCGGTATGTAATTAAGATGAAAGAATATCACTTTTCTACGACACTATAACCCACCTGTCCACTTTTGGAATCCTGGTAATATATGAACTACAACACAACTGTTTAAAGTCACAAACCAAACCTTATACAGCGACCCACAACATGAGACTAACCTGGCGAGGGGTTGCATTTCCCCTTATATAGACGACATTGTGTTTTCTAGCATTATTACCTGTGCTTTGGGTAGGGCTCTTGCCATAAATCGCTCCTCACTCTCCTCCCAGTGTCCATTAATCCCCCACTTCTCCTCATTTTCTCTCAAAGACAATTTTACTTCACCCCTACAGAAAGTTCTAAAAATGATGAAATAATGACGGATACATCTCGCTGAGCATAAATGTGTATTGTACGTTTTCTATCATTGTGTTCAGGACGTAAAAATATGTCTATTTGCATTATTATGGAAGTGAGGTATGAGATGATATTGTTTTCGCTTGCACGTTGTCATGGTAACTGGACACAGTAACAATGACCCGTACTCGGCGCGCAAAGTGCGAGGAGGGATATATCTAAACGGAGACAATACGCCAGCGACGCCACTCTCCGACAGTTTTTCCACATGTCTCATTGTTTCCGTCACAGCCAGGTGCTTTATTTAAATTCCTCTTTATTGTATTTAAACTTAAAATGTGATTGTGTTACCTAGCGAGCGGATTCCTATTAGTTTTCTCCGTCGTAAATCTCAGAATTATATAGAAAACGACACTTTCTTTTTAAGCTGAGCAGTAAAAATGACAATGAAGGGGGTTGTTACGTGTCACACGTATTAGGAATGAAAGGGAATTTGTCACCTGGTGGAAATAAATTTCCTGTCTGTGACTTCACGAAAAGATAAGAATCATTTGTAACACTGCAAAGCTTCTTACGAGAATATTTCTGTCGTCTATAGATGAAGAGCACACCGTTAGCCGAATATTTTATGGTGACTATTACACTTTTACTACGTCACACTACTTTTGACCAATAAAACGGTACGAAAGGACGTCTTTCAACCAATCATGGCTGCTTATCGCACAATTTTATCGCGTCCCTAGCATTTGTTTATTTTTTTTCGCATCCCTAGCATTTGTTTAATTTTTTCGCGTCCCTAGCATTTGTTTATTTTTATCACTGCCCTAGCATTTTTTTCTTTGTTTGCTAACATTTCAAACTGCACTGGTCTGGACGTCAAAAAACAGAAAATTGCAAACCACTCCAGTCGATGCACAGCACTTTCAAATATGACTTGCATTGGCGTTCAAGAACAAGAATTAATAAAGATCACTGGCAATATTATGAAGAGCACCATTCGGAAATCCTAAATAAGTTGAGGGATACACCATGTACATCAACGAGTTCACTTCTTTTAAGCACACGTCCAATATAACATCAACTGAACCACCAACCACTAAAACATTCAAATTTGAAAATTTTACTTTCAATAATTGTTTCTTTTAAAATTATTCATGTTTATTTTTTATTTCATCATCGTTAATTAAAATGTTTCTTGTTTATTTCATCATCCCTAATTAAAACTTTTCTAATACTCGTTTATATTATTTAGGTTATGTTATAGCTTCTGCTATATGGTATTATAAATAGTCACGTATCAGAGATTGTTTAATACTAAGATTTATTGAAAATCATCTGTCAAGTGACGTTGATTACTGGGATCGGGATAATTGAAGTGGAATGCAACTGTTTTAATAAAAATGAAACTGAATCAACAAAGCCTTCTTCACCAGTAACCGTCCACAGAATTCAATGAAGATTCCATAGTAGGCACAACTGATAAGAAAACGGCTATTCATAACACACCACTGCCATCTATTAGCGTAATATTTATAATTTTGAGATGGTACAAATTTGAAGACAGTTTTGTATTTTCGTAAGTCAATTAATATTTTATTGTATTGGAGTACTTCATTACTTCTAATCTTTATATACTTTCTTGTAATCGTGTAGTAGTCAATTAAATCCTACTCGAGTTTTGATTTTCTCTAGGTAAATCAAAACCTCTAGTGAGAGTACTGTTGACTATTACACTTTTACTACGTCATACTACTTTTGACCAATAAAACGGTACGAAAGGACGTCTCTCAACCAATAATGGCTGCTTATCGCACAATTTTGTCGCTTATCTAGCAATTGTTTAATTTTATCACTTCCCTAGCATTTGTTTTTATCACTTTGCTAGCATTTGTTTCTTTGTTTGCCAACATTTCAAACTGCAAATTCTTTACGGTACTATAAAACATGCTTTGCGATCGTAATTTATTCCCCTCATAGACAGTCGACTGAAAATGGCGGCTCCGTTCAAACATTTTGGTGAAGATAGGTCCTAACATTAGTGAAATAGAATTTTATTAAGTCAATTAGTATTTTATTGTATTAGAGTACTTTAGTTCTTGTAATCTTTATATAGTTTCTCCTGTTTTTATCACTTTCCTACCATTTCTTTCTTTGTTTGCCAACATTTCAAACTGAAAATTCTTTACGGTACTATAAAACATCCTTTGCGATCGTCATTTATTTTGTTTACAGCATAGACAGTCAACTGAAAATGGCGGCTCCGTTCAAACGTTTTGGGGAAGCTAACTTTAGTGAAATAGAATTTCAGTAAATCAATTAATATTTTAATGTATTAGAGTACTTTATTTCTTCCAATCTTTATATACTTTCTTGGTCAATTATTTCTAGTCTTACAAACAGCCAGTCTAAATCTAAAGTTTCTTCATCAGATATTGATGCTGACCAATTTAATAATCTTTTTATTGATAATGTTAATTTCATTGTTAATAACCTCACAAAAAATCACCATGCTCAAGATTTTTTAGTCAATAGAGTCAAACCTATTCAGACATTGCTTTTAAACATTTTGGGATTGATGAAATTTATGATGTTATTTTAGGTATGAACAATAGCTCTTGTCTTGATGTGTATGGCATTAATTCTAAAATATTGAAGATTGCCTCGGTATACATTATTGAGCCTCTTGCCCATATTTTTAATTGCTGTATAGACTCTGGAGTTTTTCCTGATTCTTTTAAGTTTGTTAAGGTAATACCTATTTTTAAAAAAAGGTTGTAGAAATGAGATATCTAATTATAGACCTATAAGTATAATACCTACTTTGGCGAAGGTTTTTGAGATTTTGCTTAAGAAACAAATTTACAATTACTTTGAATCTAATTCGTTGTTCACCAACTGTCAATATGGTTTTAGGACTTCACATAGTACTGTGGAGGCTGTGGTGTCTTTTGTTAAACGTTGTTTTGTGGGTATTGAAAATGGTTATCATATTAGTAGTAGTTTTTATGATTTCTCAAAGGCTTTTGACACAGTTTCTCATGAAACACTTTTACTTAAGCTTAAATATTATGGTTTTAATGGTCTTAGTGTAAAATTTTTAGCGTCTTATTTGAATGATAGGCATCAATCTGTTTTGGCAAATGGTAAAAGGTCACAGTATCAGGTATTAAAACATGGTATGCCTCAAGGCTCAATTTTGGGACCTTTATTGTTTATTATTTATGTTAATGATCTTCCCGACTATATTCGGAATGGATGTTCTGACTCTTTTATGTTTGCTGATGATTTAGCCGTTAATACTATTCATAAAAATAGTGACATATTGTCTATGGAACTTGCTGATGTATCAAGTAGGGTTGTTGATTGGTGTAGTGCGATGATTAATTCTAACAAAACTGTTAAATTAAACTTTGGTATTAATCGTCTTACTACTGTTAGTAATACTGTTGTTAGGTTTCTGGGCATCTTTCTTGAGCCTAGAATGGGATGGAAAACTCATGTTGACTATGTTGCTAAGAAATTAAGTAAAGGCCTATATATGTTAAGGTTCTTAAGGAATAATTTACCTAACAAGGTATTGTTTACAATATTTCTTAGCCATATACAAAGTCATTTAAATTATGGTATTATTCTTTGGGGTCACCGTACTTCTGCTCAAGCTCTTTTCATATTACAAAAGAAAGCTTTAAGATTAATTTATGGAGTACCAAATACGACTCATTGTAAACCTCTTTTTATAAGGTCACAAATCTTCACATTGTCGTCTATGTATGTATTGGCCTGTCTCCTTTACATTCGGAATAACATTAATAATTATATAGCATGTACTTCTGTTCATAAATATTCTACAAGAAATAATACAAATTTATATATTGACAAATGTAAATACAGTATTACTCAAAATAGTTTTCTATTCTTTGCTTTTAAATTATTTAATAGTCTACCTATTGATATAAGGAATCTTCCATTCCGAATTTTTAGGACACGAATTAGGACTATATTATTGGCAAATCCATTGTATGATGTCGATGAGTTTTTTTAATATTCATGTATCTTAATTTGTATCCATTGTATGATATCATGTATTTTTAATGTATATGACGATGCCATACATGTTCCACATGTTTTTGCAAAATAATCTATCTATCTATCTATCTATCTATCTATCTATCTATCTATCTATCTATCTATCTATCTATCTATCTATCTATCTATCTATCTATCTATCTATCTATCTATCTATCTATCTATCTATCTATCTATCTATCTATCTGTCTGTCTGTCTGTCTGTCTGTCTGTCTGTCTGTCTGTCTGTCTGTCTGTCTGTCTGTCTGTCTGTCTGTCTGTCTGTCTGTCTGTCTGTCTGTCTGTCTGTCTGTCCGTCCGTCCGTCCGTCCGTCCGTCCGTCCGTCCGTCCGTCCGTCTGTCCGTCTGTCTGTCTGTCTAATCGTGTAATAGTCAATTAAATCTCCCTCGAGTTTTGATTTTCTATAGATAAATCAAAACCTCTAGTGAGATGATTGTTGAAAATATGGGTTTGAACCCCAGCGAGACTGTGTGAACGTTTTAGTGAACAGAAACTGCGTACAAAATTTGCTCTTTAAAACAATATGTGTATATTATGGGAGTATCCCTGCAGATAAACTTTTAAATGGTCTCTCTAAAATATGGCGGGGCATGTAATTCATACATCTTTTTAATGCAGTTTTTCTTAAGTAAGATTTTTCAAACTTAAATGCATTTTTCTCTGAAACCACTACGCCTAAATATAATTTTGCACGATATTGTGTTTTCTCGTCGTTAAGCAAACGGCCGTCACGATTGAGTAAGAATTCAGAGTTGCCAACCTACATAAATATGTTGAAATAGTACAAATAACTGCTCTGGTGTTGTAATGGAAACGACTGCCTTCATACTTATGTATGCTACAATGCATGTAAACTTCATACGCAAAAGGTAGTATTAAAATTAATATACATTATACGAAACAAATCACTGCATTTTAAATGTACTGAACTTTATTTAAACAATTGAAACTTCATTTAACAAAAAGAATAAACATTATTCCAATTGAACACGAAATATTACAAGTACTTGAATCATTTTTACTCCTTCACATTGAAGTTTGTACGTTGGCAAGATTGCTAACATCAGTTAGCTTTTTTACGTACTGTATATTAGGATTTTTATAAATATTATTTTAAAAATATACAATCGTGCAAAAAAAAATACTGTACAGTACACATTTAAAACTTTTCCTCGATTTTGTAAAAAGCACTTCTAATCTTGTATCGTAACATACTATTACATGACATTTTACAGTGTTTTCTGCAATCTGTATTCTGAAAAGTAGACGTACAGGTTTATGAATGTCACACGCCAAATAATATTAAAAATATATATTAATAAAAATGGCAAAAATGATTAATCGAAGTATATGTTTTTTTATTCTTTTCACTACAGTAGGACATTACTTGATAACTTTAAAAAAATACAAGGAATGCGAGTGAAGATTGTAGCAAGTAATGTGCATTTAAAGTTTGAGGTAATTTCTTCTTTATTTTTCAAAATTTGTAGGCAAAATATCGCGAAGGGGGACTTACGCGATGACTGCAAAATATCGAGTACAAACTGATCATAAATAACATCAAACATTTTCATATGCTAATGAAACTAATGCTGAAACTGATCAGGAAAAGAAAAAGGAATTGTTTGGGTTGCTGGCTGAGAAGAAACTACCTACTGAAGGATACACGGGAAGGAATGGTGAACGGAGAAAATTTCGAGGTAGAAGAAGATATCAGATGATAGACGACTTGAGATGTATGGGTCATAGGCAGAGACTAAGAGAAAGACAGAAAATAGGAAAGATTGGTTTCATTGATTGATTTGCAGTGAAAGATGTGCGCATGGGCAGAAAACTATGAACGAATGAATGGTGACAGAAACTAACATTTGATAATAAATAACTACATCATAATTCTGATTGTGTTAATTAAGAAATTAAGAAAAAAAAAACAATTAAGACTTTATGGCAAAAAATATTCCATCTACAATACACAACGTGTACAAATATTTTCATTAAATTCTGGCAAATAGTTTCTGAGAAAATGGTACCAGAAATTGTCACCCCAGTGCTTAATTATTATTATCAACTGAAAGAAAATAACCCTAGTTACACATCCCGCCTGGGATCTGCAAGCATGAGTGACGTCAAGCGGTGGGTAGAAGCAGTGCAGTTAGTAAATGCTCGCGGATGCGCCTCTCTGTTTTACGGACGAAGCTAACGGCCGCTATGCTTTTAGATTCCAGCTGGGGTGGTATTCATAGACATTTCGCAGCACGCGCTACGAGCGTACTAAGCTGGCCCCGGCTATCCACTGGTTACTAGTACAGAATTCAAATCATATCCTATCGCTAACACTGGTTTATGAATACGAAAAACGCTGATAATCCACCGAAAGCCCGCGCTAAAAATGTCTATGAATACGGCCCCAGGAGACTACTGTACTTAGTGTGATATCAATAAACTCTGCAGGATATGTTTTATGATTGATGAACATTTTGTTTTTCTATCTGCCACAGTTCTGTAGAAAATTCATTTTCTTTTGAGGAAGGTAAAGCATACGGAACAGCTGACAATCTCTACCAGGTATCCTTGAAGGGGCAAGTAATGCACATTTTTTTTTTTAATGTATGATAGAAGAATTACGCGAGGAAAATAAAATTCTGAAATATATCTCCTAAAAATCCTGGAGAGGAGAACTGCGTGAGGATTGATTGCATACGTACCGGTACTCTCAATGTTTTAGATTATTGGTTGTCAAGAATGTTACAAATAAACAGAGAACTAATTTAATATGACAAATTAAATTGAAGCGCAGTCTGACTTACTCCAGTGCATATTTTCGTATTTAGTGATGCTTGCAGAATAGGATTCTTAGAACAGTAAATGACATTAGAAAAGGTTTTTGTGATTTAAGGTCACTTGTTTTCTAACATTATTCCACTTATGAACCATAAAATGATGGAGTATTAAGTTGAAGAAATTAGGATTCTGAAAGTGAATCTTAAAGTCATCGATGTGTATCTACTTAATTATATAAGATTGCCTCGTGTACTCGTAAATGTTACAATCATTTCGCGAATCGTGAAATCAAATCACACCGTACTTATATATTTTCATTTTAATCTTGTCATTTTTTAAATAAAATAAGTAGAATAACCTTTCCAGATATGTCTGTAAAGCTTTTGTTGTGCATATTTTAATGATGTCCACCAATAGAGCTATTGTCGTATATTTGAATGACAGGACTCTGAAGGAAACAATTGGTGTAACTAGTCTAGACTAGTGGCTTGTGCAGCAAATGCTGCAAACTAAGTTCATTAGACGTTCAAATAAACATTTTTCAGATTTATTTTCAATGAAGAATACCAGACATTCGGGAAGTTATTTGCTTCCATAACAATGAAAGATATTCTCTCGAGCCAATACTGAAGAGAACTACGCATATAAATATCTACACCACACCGCCATTAAATATATGAAAAAGACCCAACCCTACTTGATTAATAACTATAAAAATATTTGATTTTTAATAATATTATTATCTTATGTAAGTTTTATAGCTTTCAGTAACGTATACTATATATACTATATAGCCGCCACTCAGTAAAATATAGAAATCAAAATCTAATTTAAGTTATTCTCTACATCTACTTATAATATAACCCCAAAACATTTCACTTTCATATCATAAATATAGCATTAATATGTATAATTAATGAAAAATAGTCACATCATGGCACTAACTACAATAATATTGCATTTCTAATGGTAATAATGTCATCAAACAACCTCAAGTTTTGTAGTTTTTAATATCCAATACACAGCTGTACCCAGAAAATTACACACCACAGAATCGAACCTGTAAATTATTTTTAGTAAGTTAAGTTTTTAATAACCAATTTAATTTGAGCTCTAGATATGTCAGCATTCTTGCAGATCATGGCCTTCGTGTAATATTGTTTACTGTAGTGTGTGTTTTGTTTTATTCTGAAATGCAATTAGCTAGTTTACCTAGTTCTCAAAACTGATGACAGATGGATTTTGGAAAATAGGAAAATTATGTTGAAAAATTGACATTTCACTGAAAACTACTATTTTTCTGAAAAACTTTAAGTTCCAAGCTTCGAAATGAGGGGCCATTTATTAAAAACCGTTCAGCCGTTTTCCCGTAATTTCCATTACCAGTTCAAATTATATATATAAGATGTGAAATAGCTGAACATTTCCTTCTCACTATTAACACATTTTCTTTCGTTTCTGAAACTATTACGATCTCGTAGAAGTCTTCGGAACCTTCACAGATTTACTAGAAAGCTGTCTTTGTTTTTCTCTTTATTTATATTTTATGTTACAATTATTAGTAAAATAAATAAATAAATAAATAAATAAATAAATAAATAAATAAATAAATAAATAAATAAATAAATAAATAAATAAATAAATAAATAAGTAAATAAATAAGTGAATAAGTAAATAAGTAAATAAATAAGTAAATAAGTAAGTAAGTAAGTAAGTAAATAAGTAAGTAAATAAATAAAATAAATAAATAAGTAAGTAAAATTAAATAAATAAATAAATAAATAAATAAATAAATTCGAGCAAAGGAGACCACTATAGTCTCAAAAGATTTGTAGATACGTGTATCTGCTCGTGAGACAGAAAATATAGGCAAAGTAATGACCGGGACAAGACGCCAGAAATCCACACAAACTCTGTATAACTATGTGATTTTTCGGGTTAAGTTCCTGGGTAGCTCAGTCGGTAGAGCGTTGGTGCGGCCCCAGAACAATTTTTTCTTGAAATTATTCAAGTCTTTTTCACGGAGAGCTTTACCTGAAAGCCAGATTTGCATGTAGAATAAAGTTGTTTTCTACTAACTCAACTGAATAATTTGTCTGTTTTCTATGTGCAATTTTGTCGATTCCTTAGTCTCCCGTATTTTCTTAAAAAAAAAATTGGCAACCCTATGTGCTTGGCACCACGCTCCGACAGCCTTTTGTCCCCGGAATCAACCCGATAATCAATTTAACAGGAAGCTGAATGGACCCCGGGCTGTTCTGGAAGTTTTGGAAACGAGAAAAGTTCCGTCACCATCTTGGACTGAACTCAGGACCTTCCAGTTCTTAGCCAGTTGCTCTACAAACTGAGATACTTGGCCGCCACAGAAACAGCATGAAACATAAAAAAAAATCCTTTTGTCTCTTAACAAAAAATTTTTCTGTTAAAATCTGACGATTTGGCAACATTGATTCAGTCCTTGTAGGTAGTTGATTGTAGCGACGTTTGCCTACTATGGTAAATTTATTGACACTCACCCTTGCGACATACATAGTAAGGGATATACTGTAGAAACCGTTAAGTCTATTTCTTAATCAGGTCATCTCTTTTATGCTTCATGCCGAACCCAGACACAGGTAGAATTCTTCATACTTTTTTTTTTTTTTGCTCCATAGGTATGTAGGTCAAGGATCCCACCCTTTTGTGTGGGAGACACAGAATTTGTAGTAGATGACGTTACTTCTTACAAGGGGTGAGCAATACTATTCAGCAGGGATGATTTTTGTATATATGTGCCTAAACTGTTTCCATTTTCGAGTTGCCCTCTAGGATAAAAATTCGCGACCATTGGCGATTGATTTTTTAAGGACAATAAAAATTTGTAGCATACCTTATTTCGAAACGGGCGTGATTTTGAGTGTCCCATTTTATAGATTTAGTGTCCATAAAACGATCCTGCCCTGAATGAAATGACACCAAGTAATATTTAAGAGCAGTTCTTCGTTCCTGTTAATATTCAAGTATAATAATAGTCCTAATTGTTGAGATAATTCTGCCATTTAAGTTTAATGGATTATTAATTTTCATATATGAAATTTAACTCTGTCACACTAGCAAACTCCATAAAAGTTTTAGTTGATAATATCTGGTGAATGGACATAATATGTAGGCTATTATTTTTGTAGATTGCAAATTATTTAAATAAGTATCTTGCAGTTTATAACTAAGTACAGTTAATATAATAACAGTACTGGCATTTACAATTTTCTGTTGATGTGAATAAAATTAATGTATACTTTTTGACATTTTAGTAGGCCTATATATTCTGCAATCACTTTTTTTAACCTTTTTTCTCTTTTTTGCGGAGGAGGGACCCGAAGGCTAACACTTCATCCTGGGGCTTATTGTGCTTACCACTCTTGTTCTGTGAATGATATTTGTAGCCGAAGGTCCGAGCTTTTGTACAAGTACAGCACGCCGCACCGTGAATTTAACACCGGCTATGGTATGGATGATGTTATGTCAATTAATAATGGCGGAATGAGTCCGAGGTCCAACGCCGAAAGTTACCCAGCAATTCTGCTTCAATCGGTTGAGGGAAAACCCCTAAGAAAAAACAACCTGGCAACTTGTCTCAACCAAGATTTGAACCTGAGTCCGCTCGTTTCACGGTTAGACGAGCTAACCGTTACTTCATAGCGGCGGATAACTCATGTTACATTTTTAGTTAATGCAAAACAGTAGACTAGTATATAATATACAGAATGTTTCCGAGGTGGTGTTACAAACTTTCAGGGATGATGGCGAAGGGCACATGTATAAATTTGAAATAAGGAACCATGGTCCGGAAATGACTGAGTCGAAAGTTATAAGCAAAAATAATTGTGCGGAAATGGAATTGTAATTTGGCACCACGTGCCCTCCTTCCCTTAACTTTTGGAACAGTCGCGGAAAGATGGTATGGTTCGGATGTCTCCTACGTGGGTACTGTGAATTCGAAAATCAGGTCTGCATATTCCGCTCTCGTGTACTGTTCCATTTCACTAGGACTGATCGACTGGACACTGCAACTTGTACACATACGCTGCTGTCTACAGATGTGCATATCAGGACCGACCATGTCCGTTACACATTACGCCATCTGCATTGCTTTAGTTTAGTTTCTTGTCCCCACCCCTCAGACAGCGCACTGAATGGAATACTGTAAGTAGACAACGTAAACAACGTCAGCTGAAAACAGTATGTGTAAGATGTACAGATAAATACACATAAATAAGGTGTACAGAGGAATAAAATTATGTCATTTCCACACAAATATTTTTGCTTGTAACTTTCGACTCGCTTATTTCCGGACCAGGGTTCCTTATCTCAAATTGATACATGTGCCCTTCCCCATCATCCCTGAAAGTTTGTAACACCACCTCGGAAACACTCTGTATATATGTTTTCTAACCTTAATGTTTGCAGATAAATCACCATAAAAAGTTTTCACTACTTGTACAACATATTAACTAAATGGATCTTCTTTCATCACCAGTCAGAGTAATTAAATTAGGGCACTTAAATAACATTTTGTCTTGTTAGAGAATAATATGTATTATATATTACTCATTGAAATTAATTTGTGTGCTAAGTAACAAGTGTAATTTGGTCGTAAAATAGCTTATTTGTTCAATAATCTCAATGTGACTAATATGGAATAGTGTCACTTTATTAACAAGACTTACGAGAGTTTTTTTCAAATCTCGACAAAGGACCGAAACGTAATTTTACAGGAATTGCTTTGTTTAATTATAATACAAAACCTTTCATTACACAAACTATATTCTTGGCAATACACATTTTTTTTATAATGGGACAATAATCAGGCCGCATTGAATTATCCGAGGGAAAAAACTATTTTTGATAATATTGCGCAGTTAGAAACTGTAGGTTTTCAAAAGTCACTAGAGAACATGTATTACAAGATAAACATTTGTCAATGAACGATAATTTGTTATTACATTAATTAGTTTTATTGGTTTTTAAATTATTTTATTGTATATTTTTATTTTTTTCATTATTTGTTTAACTTTTCTTTCTTTGTGAGTTAACTTTATAATAATATGCAGGGCCGCCGACAGGATTTATGGGCCCCTGTGCAATATTGTGCTCGGGCCCTATTGGAAAAAAAAAGTTAAAAATAACAAGTTACCAATTATTCTGACCATAATAATTATTTTCAAAATAAATAAAAGACAACTCCATACAGATATGAATCTAAAAATATACACTTCTGTTACATTGAAAACTTTTAACAAAACTTCACACTAGCTTAATATATTATATTCATCACGCTTCTTTTTCAGTAGGGCCTACATAGTACGTTTCGTGACGGAACTTTCATCTTTTCGTTGTCGTTTGTTTCGTTTCGTTTTCCACTATTCTTAAACAGCTGTAATTTCTGACTTGCAGGCCAACATCAACAAACAACTCTCTTTGACTTAATTGACACAAAATCATCAATTATATCATCAAAATTTAAAGACCTAGAAAGATCGCTCTCCAGACTAAGGAGGCTAAGGTTACTCAGTCTTTCTTGACACCTTGTTACTCTGAATACATTTTTATTTCCTTCATTTTGTTTGAAGTTGGTATGAAATTGAGCGTTGCTAGTGAAGGTGCAGAAAATAAACCATCTCAAGCCTGTCTGTTCAGGTTGTCAAAAATGAAGACAGTTCATACTTAGAAGTGAATACTGATGGTTGTGGCTGTTTAGAAAAAAATTCTGATAATAGTACTATTGAATCAGAGCAAGCAATCAATAGTAAAAATGATCTGTTAATATGTGGAAGTGAAACAAATTTACACACACCAGTTTCTAACTCTGAGTCATGGCAAGTAACATGCGACCTTGAAAAACTAAAAAGTGGCAGACAAATTGTAAGTGTCATTGAATGTTTTTCGAAAAAGTCAACCTGGCTAATAACCTTCTAAGTGATGGAACAAGAGCCTTTTCAGTATTATTTTCAAAATTCAAGAATGGAGAATATGTTCACAGAGACTGGCTAGTGTGGAGTGAAACAAATAAGTGATTGTACTATTTTCCCTGATTTGGTGCACTCCACACTAGCCAGTCTCTGGGACCACATTCTCGATTCTTGAGTTTTGAAAATACTGGAATACTGTTTTTGGAAAGGCTCTTGTTCCCGAAC
This sequence comes from Periplaneta americana, assembly GCF_040183065.1. Lineage (NCBI taxonomy): Eukaryota > Metazoa > Arthropoda > Insecta > Blattodea > Blattidae > Periplaneta > Periplaneta americana. The sequence goes on from NC_091123.1 coordinate 59,567,291, forward strand.
AACACATTCAGTGACACAATTTATCTGCTACTTTTTAGTTTTCCAAGGTCGCTCAATTTTACACACCGCCGTCTGGATTGTAATATACTGCCTGCTCTATGGTACAATTTAACATCGGAAACGCCGTATAGCAATGTTTCTAGAATTTGCCGCTAGAGCGCGACTGTGACTGCACCATACCGCATCATTTCTAGTCTGCAGGTGTTAAAGTGTTGAGACGATTGTTAGTGATTGTATGATTAATTATTACATCCGACTAAGCTAAATACTCGTTTAAGTCAGTAATGATAAAAATATTGATTGTCTGTGCTCTAATTTGTGTATATAAAGTTTGTGCAAAGTCATAAATTATTGCGAAACGTGATATTAATTTTCGACATGAATTAGACGCTGTGTTCATATTTAAAATGGTGAATTGTTGTGTTCCCTTTTGTAAATCTAGACAAGGAAGTTCACATTCAAAAGGAATAAAATATCATGAAATTCCCTCAGCAAAAGAACTTAGAGAAAAGTGGCTGGCGTCTATATCCAGACAAGGTGCCTGTAAAGGTAGCAGGTGGGTTCCAACCGATTACTCACGTGTGTGTAGTCTCCATTTTCGTTCAGAAGACTATAAAGAGAACTGCAAGAAAAAAAATTAAAGCCTGGTGTTATACCAAGCATTTTCCCAGCTTACCCCAGTTATCTGCAATCTCGGAAGATTACACCTCGTAAGGAAAGAACTACTTCAGTGAATAAGAAAAGTGAAGTAGAACTTTGCGGGAATTCTGGTAGGTACCTAATTAAGAACAAATTTTTAATATTTACTTGAATTTTTTATCTTAGTATTGTTGCTAGAAGAAAGTTTTTTTTTTCAGGTGGGTCAAATAAATTCCACACAGAAATGTGTGATGAAATTGAATACAAGTGTGAGATAGGAGTTCAAGTTAATCTCAAAGATGATAACAGTTCTGCATGCTCAAGAAGGGAAATTAATAGGCTCCGATCTAAAATTTATAGACTAGAGAAAAACATGACAGCTATGAAAATTGAATTGAAAAAAATGCAGGAAAAATTAATTAATCATCCGGAATTAGATCAACTAACGGTTATAAAAGAATTAGCTGAAGAAAAAAATAAAAAAGCTGTATATTTACTTGATCAAATAAATAATTTTGGCAAGAAAAAGCCTGAATGGTCAGAATTAAGTATCCGTTACTGTCTAGCATGGAGACTAGTGTCACCCAAGGGTTATGACCATGCGCGAATGTCCAAATTAATATCAGCCCCTTCCCGAAGCACATTGGAGAGATATATAGGTAATGTTGATTGTGATGTTTGGATTTCTCCATTGGTAAAGAGCAGACTCCAAACAGAATGTGAAAACCTGGAACCCATGGAAAAGATTGTTTCAATTATCGCCGACGGAATGGCAATAAAGGAACGGCTTCTTTACGATAGAACAAGTGACAAGTTCTTCGGAATAGTTAATGCAGAGGGTATATATGATAAATGCGTAGGAAAATATCCAACATTGGCAAACAAATTACTCTGTTTTGTGGTGAATGGCCTCTCAAAAAGATTCACAATACCAGCAGCTTATTATCTTGTTAAAAGTTTACAGGGTCAAGAGTTGTATCAATTGTTTAATCAAGTAATCAAAGCAGTAGAAGACTGTGGATTCTATGTACTGAGAATTGTGACAGACAACCATAAAACAAATGTCTCAATGTTTCGACAGTTTGGAAATGGAGATCTGAAATTCAGTGTTCCACACCCTTGTGATCCTCAACGTCTACTGTTTCTAAGTTTTGATTACTGTCATTTGATTAAGAACATTAGGTCTCAATTCCTAGACAGGGATATGGCTGACGGTGACGGACTAATAAGTTCCAAATATTTGAAGGAAATATATCGTCTGCAAGCGAAGTTGACAGTGAAGCCCGTTCGATACTTAACCAAAAAACACATTGAACCTACAAACTTCGAAAAAATGAATGTATTAACGGCTGTACAAGTTTTCTCTCCTGCAGTCACTGCCACAGTTGAATTCATGAAGAATAACAATGCCCGTATCAATACCAGTGTAGGCTTCTCAGAAGCTGGCCCATCTGTACATTTCATGAAGTGTATATATAAATTTTTCACTGTGCATGACGTAAGTGACAGAACACAGCATATGAGGCAATGCAACCCGAATTCCATGCAGTTTTATTCTGTAGCTGATGAAAGACTGCAGTGGCTACAGGAATACTTCGTTGGATATATAACAAGGATTCAGGCTGAATCGAAACGGGCTAAATTGAAAGGGCTAACCAAAGAGACGACAGAGGCACTTCTGTTCACTGTGAACTCTACTGTTCATTGTATTATACATCTTTTGAAAAATGGATTTTTCTACGTCCTCACAAGGAGATTTTCTGGAGATCCAGTAGAGGCACTTTTTAGCGCCGTTAGAATGGGAGGTGGCAGTAACGATGTAACAGATGCACGTACAGCGGCGTATGCTATCAAAACAATATTGAAGTCTGGTCTCATGATAGCTTCCAAAGCAGCCAATGTCATTGGAGATAATGCATATTGTGGAGAAACCTTTCCAACTGATGGGAATAGTATCACTGATACCGGTATCGAAAATGACCTTGTTCTTCCTGACCATGTTTTGATTCTTTTGGACAAACTTACAGTACCAAATGACAGAGTAGACATTAATTTAGAAACTGTCTCCCAAGCTTTGATTTGCGGATATTTAATACGCGTAATTGAGGAGAAAGTAAGTTGTGATTGTTGTATTAGGAATATATCTATGCCTAAAACTTCGACGCCATTGAATGAAATTATCCATCGCCAAGACAGAGGAGGGCTTAGATATCCAAAATCGACTTTTGTTGCCTTAATAAAACATTTGCAGGAATTCGTTGAAGCCGCAGTACCATATTGTACTAAGTCTTCTCAATTAACAAAAACGATTCGCACATTTGCGCATTCTCCTCTTTCAGAATGCGCATTATTGAATTGCAGTATGCCAAATCATCAACAGATGGTTAGCCACATTATAATAACAAAGTTTGTACGGCCACTACTAGCAAATATGGGAAGGAAAGAAACACAGCGTGCATTTCGACCTGTGTGCTATTCAAAGCCTCAGTCCAGAAAAATTCTGAAGTTGTGACTTCAATGGATGGACATCATTTTTGCCAGGTAAGCTTTTATCTCTGGTATACATTTACACATATTATCTGGTTTAATTAAAGGAAAACTTGAGAATAATTGTGTTTATTAAGCAGAGTGGATTTACATTTCCATCATAACTAATGTTGCGTATGGTATTGTATGACCTGCCATCTAGCGGAGATTTTTCAGCAGACTGTATACGCAAAATGGACGTCATAGAGCAGGCAGTATATTACAATCCAGACGGCGGTGATTTTACACCAACTTCAAACAAAGATCTACTCCCTTTCTCAATAGCCTATCTTCCAATTTTTCTGTCTCTCCTTGCGCTTCTCAGCTCCCAACTTATGCTTCTACTTGTCCATTGTCCACTGGTAACACTAATGAACAGAATTTACTAGAAAACGACAACGAAAAGACGGAAGTTTCGTCACGAAACATACTATGTAGGCCCTACTGAAAAGGAAACGTGATCCTGCGGCTTGGATTTGGAAGAGTCCACTAGCATATTACGGTGGGCCTTCAGGGGTTGGTAGATAAGAGGACAAGCCAATTGAACGTGTTCGGTACAAGCCATGGGAACATATTTCAGGCAAATCTCGGGGCCCTTGTGTGTCGTGTCGATGATTGTTAACGTGAGAAACCAATATTCTATTGTATAAAAGTTAAACATTTACATAATTAAGTGGTAATTCGTATTAATTCTACTATTAATTGTTGGTTAATATGTCAGATTCATGTAACAAATGTTCTTACAAATGTTATAGTACCGGTATGTATCTGTGAATGATTATTCGTGATAATAAAAAGTAATCAGACTCACTTAATCTGACGGGCCCTTACTGCTCACGGGCCCATATACACTTGCCCCCTTTGCTCCCCCTTCTCGGCGGCCCTGATAATATGAAAGACACTCTTTTAGCTTTCCCACTAACGGGATTGCCTCATTGGACAAAGCATAACTAACACACAGAGTGAAAAAATAATGTAGGGAACGACAAAAAAGGGAAAATTAAGGACAAGAAAGATAATAGCATACATATAATAGATCTAAACATAGTAAACAAACAGATTAGACGTTCAAACAAAAGTTCTTCCTTTTTAGGAAACAAAGTAGAGGTGGTATTTTAAAATGGCAAGTGATCCTCTGGTAGCAGTAAGGGAAACATCACGAATGAAGTCGTTGTTCAGCTGAAACTTCTTGCAGAAACTGACAAAGAGGCGAGGATTGTACCCCTAGCGCCAACGATTAGCCCAACAACTTCAATGGAGGTGAGGTGATATTTCTCCAAATAGAATAGAACTGTGGGCTCATAAATTTTGCATTTTTCTGCGTTAATGAAACAATAAACATACATAGAAATACAAAATGACAAATAAACACCGAAATTCATAGAATACAAAGTGATCAAAATAGTAACAAGCATAGGCCTATTCTTGTTTGAGAATTTCTTCATAAAATTCTTTTCTTTCTTTTGACATTTCAAACAATTGCATGAGTTTCTCCACGTCTTTCTATTTCTCCTTGTCCATTCTGCAGTCTTTACTCTCCTTTGTTTGTGAGGGGGGTGAAGAACCTTGAAACCCAAGATTAAATTTTATGGTCTACTTTTTATTAGTTTCTTTACCTATAGCTTGAACAAGAGGTTTTCCTTTATTTTTTTCTGCCACCCCAGATACAGTCACTGGAGAAACGAACTCAGCATTTTCATCCATGGATAGCTTATGCTTGTGAAAGACTGGCCTTAGCATTTGCGACACAGACAATGTTCCCAGGTCTGAAGAGCCAATATGTTGTAGGGTAAAGTTATCTATTTCCGTGATACCCCTAATCCCGTGATACTTTTTAAAAATTGAATGTCAGTCAAAGCTTTGCCGTTCAACCATAGCGCCAGACATCTTTCACGAAAGAGTGCATCTTTCGCCTACTTTTGAGACATCGGTGAACTTCCTAGCAAGATGCCCAATCCTATGACATTCAGTGAAAAAAGCGTATCACGGAATTAGGCAACTTTACCCTACTTTGCTTCCGTAACTACAGTATTTTTGCAAAAACTATTGCACATTTAAAGAAATTTGTAAGTATATTACATAACAATAATATGTAATAATACTATAAAATATGCACACACATATACATAAATATGCACGCGTAAATGAGCTTTAGATACAGGGCCTATTTTTAGGATTCAGGGTAACAAAATATTTTTTACATAATCACTTATTCGAAAACATCCAAGGAATTCAAACATATATTAAATTACATTTTTAATCAGTTATATTAAATGCTATCAATTAAACATTTAGTAACAAAACTCAACACCGATGTATGGTAATTAAAAAAAATAAGGGGGGGGGGGAATCTAACGTAACAATCTTGACCGGCACAAGTGATTCGACAGCTAATTTAACCTATTGATGTTGTTTGGTCAACTGCCGAAGACAAGTTGGAACCTCGTAATTGACACCAATAAGGCATCAATCATGAGGCAAATAAGCCAAGAGATTTATTTAATTATATTTACTTAACCAGCTAGCTAGCTAGTGAGTACAAATTAAATTTATAAAACAAAAATGTTTCTAGCCACTACCGTAAGAGCCAGGCTCGTGAACGGTGTGGTCTTAGTCAATAATATAACATAAAATTTACAAGGACAGTTTACTAAATACAGTAAGTAGCTTAATTGTAACCAAAAAATAACACACAACAGCAAAAAAAGAGAGAGGAAAAACACATTTAATATAAGTAAATTGACAATCGGACAGAAGCCAGTGATATTCAATAAAAACAGGAATGTAGTCGACAGATATAAAATGTAAAAAAATGCATTTTTTAATATTATTTATCATGAATAATTTTATAAATTTCTTTTTTAAAAGCTTCAATTTTAAAATATTTCAAATCTGGAAAATGGTTTGTAATTTTATTATAAAGTCTTGGGCCGAAACTAGCACCATGTTTAAGAGCTGCACTTGTATGAGATTTAGGCTCAATTAATGGGAAAGTAGACTTTTGTCTTCGAGTACGATATTCATGTCGATTAGATTTATGTTTTATTTGATTTCTGTGGTAGTAAGTTAGTAAACTATATTTATTAATTTTTTCAATAGTTAATACTTTAAAATCTGTATAAATTAAATTTGTTGGGTAATCCATATTTTTGGTCAGACAAATTTTTATTAATCTTCCGTGTAATAAAATTAATGGATTAAGTACAGATGATACTACTCCACCCCAATTTATTATATCATATTGTATTAATAATTGTGATTAATGATTAATGATAATAGAATAGCGTGACTAGTTCCTTTTTCCCTCCATTACATACATCGCTGTCTAGTTACATATTACACTAGTCAGACTTCAGATGTATACAAACAATTGTTCTTCCTCTGACACGTATCGTCAAGTGAGATGTACTGCCTGATAATAATCAGAATCCTGCGTTTGGTTACCTAATACCTCCAAGTAACCCGCAGCGCGAGTTCGATTCCCGAGAGGATAATGGATTTTTCCATTGGTCTAATCCTTCCAGCCGCTCTATAGCTCTGGGGTCTACTCTACCAGGGACATTTCCTGAGGTAAAATCGGCGGGCACGTAGGACTGACATCCCTACTGCCATTAAATGCCGATTGTCTCTAAAGTTCGGAGCCTTAACCTCTTGACACCCTCTGGGCTGATTTGGCCTGTCATGGAGTTGATTTTACCTTTTTCTTTTACTAGATGATATAGTGGTCAACGTTTCGGAAAGTGAGAAGTTAAATTTGGTAAATGTTTAGTACATCACCGCCACTTCGTGGCAACGCCATATTGTATTTTTGGTCCAGGAAAAATACTCATCTTTTACGAAAATATTCACATCTACCACTTCGTAGCAATGCCATATTATAGGCCTAAAAGTGCAATATGGCGCAGCTGCAAAGTGACAGTGATGTGTTGAACATTTAATGTTAAATTAACGTGATACAGATGATATAAATGCAAAAGTATAGCTACATCTTCGAATGTTTGAAGTAATTTATAGGCCTGTCAGTGTTGACAGAACCATTAAAAGAAACTGGACTTTTATGTTCGTGTTCATCTGAGGGAACATGGAAATTTTATGTTTTTTTTTTCTTAATTATGGTCTTTCTAAATGTTCAACCATCACTTTGCCTTCTCTTCGAACTTATTATTATTTTTGTAATTAATGAAATTCAGCATCATCAATGGCTTGGAATACTATAGAGAGATGTTATTTTCTTTCTTTCTTCTTCTGTCAAATCTCCTTCTTTCCTACCGGTTTACAATATAGAAAAGTATTCATCTTGAATCTTGCGTACACTGCTTTTAACACTTAAATATAAATGATTGATAAAATGGCAAACTTACTAATGTTAATTATATAAGCACGTGTGTCTTACAGCTGTTTCGGTGTATACTGTACACCATCACAGAGCCTATTAGATCCTGGCAGCATCTAGATATCGCTGCGTGTTGGAGGGGTGTGCTTGCGTGTTGAAAAGTGGAGTCAAATAGTGAGTGTGTTCTGAAATTGATCTGTGTGTTGAGAATTTGATTAGGGTGTGTTTTAGTGTGTCTCTGTATTTCGTACTGTTCTAGTGTGTTGAGTTTTTGGTTTTTTGGTTGTATGTGTAGGATAAAAAGCTCAACACACTAGAACAATATGAAATATACAGACACACTAAAACACACCCTAATCAAATTCTCAACACACAGATCAATTTCAGAACACACTCACTATTTGACTCCACTTTTCAACACGCAAACACACCTCTACAACAGGTAGAGATATCTAAAAGACGCCAGGATCTAATAGGCTCTGATGATGGTGTACAGTATACACCGAAACAGCTGTAAGCCACACGTGCTTATATAATTAACACTAGTAAGTTTGCCAATTTATCAATCATTTAGAAGAGTATTGTTTATATTTTGGCATATTCGAATACCACCAAAAAAAGGCTTCATTATTGACCCAGCCATTAGTATGGAAACAGGGAGACGACAACCTGAAGAAGTTCATACTGAGAAGAAAAAAATTTACGAGTCGAGGATTAATTTTATTACTTCAGAGAATAGGCTGTGCCATTTTCAACATCTGGAAGTGATAGGTCTTTTAATTGAGTCTCGAGGTGTTATTCCAAAATTTTTTGAAACTTTTCGGAAACAATTTGGATTACCCAACTCACTAACGGACGAAATTGTAGTTACAATTCTAAAAAATCTTGTCAAATATTAAGTCATTCTTGTATCAATAATACCTGTACCAAATTTTGTGAGTATACTGAGTTCTATGGGACTACCTCCGTTGGGAGACAATTTTTTAAATAAATTACTCGTAATATAGGCCTAATGAAGCGCTATTAGGGCACTTTAATTCAATGCGTTTGCCGTCAATACGTCCGATACAGTTCGGAATACTACACCTTTTCCAGTATTTTTCTCCTATTTCATACCGTATACGTTTATCAGTAGTTGGAAATTTTATTGTTTCCGGCCAGCGAACACAATGCAGTACGGCAACTCAGAGTACAAAGAGGTCCGCTTTTAAGCGATAAGCTTGCAACTTCGTCTTACCTCCAAAATCTGCGTCCGTACCAAAGTTATCGGGTGACTTGCCCTGCCGGAGCATTAATGTTTTTACAAGCTGATTGCAAAGTACAGTCACTAAGGAATATGAGTAATCACTTTCATATGTGCTGCTATATGTATTTTTGATATGATGAGAATATACGACTTTGCAATTTACGTTTTATAATTACATACACATACATTTGAAACTCACATTGCAGTTATTTAAACCAGTGATCTACGCCAATCAGAACAAGGGATAACATAAACTAATTTTCAGGTACAGACACTATGCTGATTAGGAAGAAACTGTAGAAACACAGCATGGAAATTTTAAAATTCAAATGAAGGAATGTCCTTGCAAATCACGCACACATATACATAAACATTTAAAACTCACAATTTAATCTAAAGCAGTGACTTACGCCAATCAAAACAAGGGATAATATAAATTAATTTTCAGGTACGGACACTTCGCTGATTAGGAAGAAACTGTAGAAACACAACATGGGAATTTTAAAATTCAAATGAAGGAATGTCCTTGCAAAGCACACACACACACATATACACAAACATTTGAAACTCACAATTTAATTTAAAACAGTGACCTACACCAATCAGAACAAGGAATAATATAAATTAATTTTCTGGTATAGCTCGCGTAAGAAACGATTACCGAAAAGCAATGATGGCATTGCTGTCTGTTTTGACGTGTGTATATAGACAAGCTGAGGGAGCGAGAGGTACGGGCCGATGGAAGTACTGTCTCTTCCAAGAAGATGAACAAATGAGGACATCGCTGTGGAAATAAAGAACGTAGCAAGACGAAAGTTCGAAGCTAATTACACGCGCAACATATGTTTACGAATGAAATAATAATACCGTGCGATACAAGACACGTATTCACGTGCAATGGAACAAACTAAAGTCGTAATGTAACTGTCACAAGGCAAGACTGATTCTATCGCTGTTATTTCTCTTCCGACTGTACTGTACTCTTGAATATTATTCAAGTTATCTCGTGACTTTTCCTCTCGCCCGCTCTACCTTATCGCAGTGTTTGATTCGCATTTCTTCCGTCGGTAATCCGTGCTTGCGAGACCTATACAGACGCTATGCAGATTAGGAAGAAACTGTAGAGACACAACATGGAAATTTTAAAATTCAAATGGGGGAATGTCATTGCAAAGCACTCACACACATACACAAACATTTACAACTCACAATGTAATCTAAACCAGTGACCTACGCCTTTCAGAACAAGGGTTAATACAAATTAATTTTCAGATACAGACGCTACACACAACGCGCCAGTTCTTATTAAGAAGAACCTGCAGAAATACAACATGGAAATGTTTAATTTCAAATGAAAGCATGTCCTTGCAAAACACACAGTGTATACTTTGGAAATTAATGCCCCTTTGAACTTTAACAGGCTCTTTATGATCGGCAGTACCTTGAATGCATTCCACAATGTCTGACAGGCGACTTAAACATTCCCGGCAGACGAAGAGAGAAGTATAATTGCTATTCCACCAATGTCAGAGGTCTCATCTCAGACTTATCTTGAAGTTAGGCGTTCTGAAGCGTTCTACCTCCGCCCAACTTAAAGACAAGCCTGGAATGTAACCTCTGCCATTAGGTGAATAGCAATTATCCTTCTCCCTTCCTCTTCCGGTAATGTTTACGTCTCCTGCCTGACATTATGGAACGAAGTATAGAGAGCTGAAGAATAGGATTAGACCCGGTTTATATTCGACTGGTGTCCACACCTGTGGAGTAACGGTCAGCGCGTCTGGCCGCGAAACCAGGGGCCCAGGTTCGAATCCGAGTCGGGGCAAGTTACCTGGTTGAGATTTTTTCCGGGATTTTCCCTCAACCCAATATGAGCAAATGCTGGGTAACTTTCGGTGCTGGATCCCGGACTCACTTTACCGGCATTATCACCTTCATTTCATTCAGACGCTAAATAACCTAGATGTTGATACAGCGTCGTAAATTAACCCAATAAAAATATTCGACTGGTCAGAGAACATCCAGGTCAAGCATCCGACCGCATGTTTAACCTTCAAGCGATTACCCTGATGGTTTGCAGGTTAGACAGAACACCAAGCGCACTTCATCAAATACGAATACTGAAATTTTCCGAGTACACAAACGGAGTAACAACTGAAGGAAATTTACTGTGTCGGAGTAAAATAAATATATTTACTTGAAATAGGCCTGCAGTTAACTGGACACTGTAATACAATAAACTTTGTTATGATATTTAGTATATCAACTTACAATAATTTCATAACTTATTCATTCATTCATTCATTGCTGGGTAACTTTCGGTGTTGGACCCCGGACTCATTTCACCGTCATTATCACCTTCATCTCATTCAGACGCTAAATAACCTTAGATGTTGATACAGCGTCGTAAAATAACCTAATAAAAAATTCATTCATTCATTCATTCATAGTGTTCTGCTCAAGGGCAGGTCTTTCACTGCAAACCCAACATTCTTCAGTCTTTCCTATTTTCTGCCTTCCTCTTTGTCTCATATGATCCATATATCTTATTGTCGTCTATCATCTAATATCTTCTTCCGCCCCGAACTCTTTTCTCATTCACCATTCCTTCCAGTGCATCCTTCAGAAGGCAGTTTCTTCTCAGCCAGTGACCCAACCAATTCCTTTTCCTCTTTCTGATCAGTTTCAACATCATTCTTTCTTCATCCACGCTTTCCAACACAGCTTTTTTTCTTATTCTGTCTGTCCACTTCACACGCTCCATCCTTCTCCATATCCACATTTCAAATGCTCCTATTCGCTTCTCTTCACTTCGTCGTAATGTCCATGTTTCTGCCCCATACAATGCTACACTCCACACAAAGCACTTCATTAGTCTCTTCCTTAGTTCTTTCTCCAGAGGTCCGCAGAAGATGCTACTTTTTCTATTAAAAGCTTCCTTTGGCATTGCCATTCTCCTTTTGACTTCTTAACTAGGCCTATTACATAAAAAATGGATACTGTTAATAGCAAAGGAAATAAGCATAATGCATAATGTGAAATATTATCCATTATGAAATCTCTCTTTCTATCTAACCATCTACCTATCAAAAAGCATACCACCAAAAGCCTGAAGAAACCAAATCTAACCTGTCACTGATTCTCGACCTTACGAAAACTTTATTTCTATCCACCCATCTATCAAAAAACGTATATGCAAGACATATTAAAAGCCTGAACAAACCAAACCTAACCTGTCACTTATTTTTCTTTCCAGATGTTCCAGATACTGTGACACCCATTTATGTATGTGCAAATCGTTTGAGTGGAATTGTGTATATGAAGAGTAGTCTACAGGGGGAAAAACAATCAAAGTCACAATTCTCAAAAGGATGATGTCATCATCTAATTCAGTATATTACTGCAAACTTTAGTGTTTTTCTTATCAAAACTGTTGAAAGATAATTATCACCATGGATACAGTCATTATTTCTTACATTTTCATTAGGAACAGCAATAAATTTGGCAGTAGTCTAATGTACTGAATTAGAAGATGACATCACCCTTAAAAGAGAATTGTGACTTTGATTGTTTTTCTTCTGCACTCTTCATTTTTCATTTCATTTCATTCATTATATTCCATAGATCTTACATTAGCAATGAAGCTTTAAGATGTGGAATAAGTCAAAATTTTACACTATTACAATTACAATTTTTACAAATTTTTACAATTCTTTACAATATTCTGTCGAGATGTAGTGAGATGATGTGAGGCCCGAGGATTCGCCGAAAGATTACCTGGCATTTGCAGTGTATTAAACGTGATGTGTTTACTTAATTTGTGCCGTGTGTACATTTCTGAAATTATTCTATATCTCAGTTTAATATGAGCGGTTAAAAAACCCGACGAAAATAAGATAAAATTCCCTGTGGCCTTGCCTTTTGAACCCGGGCTGTGCAATGTGGAAATCCGAATCCTTACTCGTTCAGACATAGGTGGCCATGAGACGTTTATTGCATTATAATTTTATAGGTTCACATATTTATTACAATGAAACTACTCGTCTCTTGCAGATAGGAATCTTGCAATCAAGAGAGATGCAGTTGAATAATAATGCACTTACAGCGATGCAGCAAGTGAGATACGTTTCTTCACATCATGGATGGCAAATGAGATGGTATGCGAAAGGACGCTTAAGTGAATAAATGAGCAGGTTTTCCTTGAGGCTGTCATATCTGGTTATAAATTTTACAATTAAAATTGTATCAAGTTGCAGACCATCAGTACTGTAAACGCAGAACGTTACACCGTTTTATCTACAACAGTATTCACATGCTTAATATACATGCTTAAAGTCCTATCATTGCACGGAAACCCTTTCTGTGAAATATATCAGTTCACATACTAGCTCTGTGACAGATACCTCCAACAGGAATTTCTACAAATTCCATCTGTTGGGTATACTGTATTATAATTTTATTACTGGATACATTCATTTTGTCGTTTGTCATTATTAGACATCGGATGTTTATGAAAATGCCTATTTTATTAGAATGTTCATATTTAAAGGCTTTTAGTAAATGTGCACGAATCATGAGAAATGATCCATTCTGCATTTTTGCCGTTAACGCCTTTTTTGCTTTAATATGTACTTTTTGCCCCTTTTTTGCTTTAATATGTATTTTTTTCTTTTTTCCTTTATATGACTACTCACTCAACAATACTGCATTTATTTCTGCGTTCGAAACTAAGGAAATTGCAGTTCTTATACTGGGTGTTCATTTCAAAGTGTGTCATGACGTCACTGTTGATGAGTCAGCGATTTGAAGCGAGTTTCAGCTTTTAAGTCAGAGAAGTTGCCTATTAATCAAGGCGTTCAATCTGAACTTGAGAACGTGTACGGTATAACTTGAACGTCGTAGCAACAGATGGAGGTCCGTACGGTCTGTGTGCTACCATAACCTCTTTCGAACTGTGTTTTGCGCGGCCAAGTCGTACGGAGGGTATTTGTTATCATCGATTGCGTACGGCAACATTTTACAATACAAATCAAATGCTCCGTGTCCATGTTGACCGTCGAAGTTAATGTCAACAAATAAGTAAGTAATCGTCTTAACCCTCTCCCCATATCTCGACAGTAAGAAAAAAACTCAAGTACATGTTTCGAAACAGTTCACATTCCTGCCACTACCGGCGTTACCGTACGTATCGGTAAGTACTCTTCAGAATGAACGCCGTACTTCCTAGGCAACTTCTCTGGCACATAGGTGATACACATCTGCGGAAGTGTAGGAAGATTGAATTCTCTAGGCTCATCGACTAGCCACATGACGGTATACAGCGAGCCATGACACACTTTCAACTGAACACCCAGTAGTAGCCATAGATATGGCACACACTGTTGCAATGTAGTGTTGTTGTTTTGCTTGCTCCGGAATCGACCTTGTCCTTCTGACTCCAGCACTGTGTTGATAAAACGAAATACCCAGTCAGTCTAGGACTGTCTTTGTGAGGGTACTGTTGTATAGTGAAAAATGCCAAAATTGAAAACATCGAAAGCTTCTTTATATCGTCAGTGGGTAGCAGAATTTCCTGCTTTCACAACTAATGGAACGATTATTATGTAGCCAGGATGTTTAAGTATGCTCCAGTCACATTAGTATACATTGAGAGATCTTTTTCAGCATATAAACTGATTTTATTCAATAAACGTGACAGAAGTTTTTGTGTTAATCTTGAAAAGTTGCTTGCTGTTCATTGTACAATAACTCAAATTATGGACGTGAAGTTGTGGATTCGTAAGTACAAGTGAACCAAGTCCATAGAACAGAGAAACTACTTCTCCAGTGCACTTTGTTAAGTTACTTATGGTCTTATGGATGTTTACTTTATGAATTATGAGTGATTCAATATAATTTCAATGCCTTTTATTGTCCTATTTTTATTGTTTTTAGAGTCTTTTAGCCGCCTAAAATATGATTTTTAGTGCCTTAACTTCCAATGTCTAGTCATTATCACCAGAAAAAGAACTGTTGAGGCTTGGGTCCTTTGGCCTGTGCTGTCCTCGCTTATAATTTTCTAATCTCTGTAAACATTTAAACGTAACGGAGCTTTTTTGTCCATATTGATGACTAGGGCTCGGATTTTTAAGTACTAAAAATGGGGAAAATATTTATTTTTTTATGTGCTAAAAATCGAAAACATATGTAAAAAAAGCGAAAATATTTAATTATGTTTCAGTATTTTACGTGAATATAAACAATATGCAGTCCACACCTATGGAGTAACGGTCAGCGCGTCTGGCCGCGAAACCAGGTGGCTCGGGTTCGATTCCCGGTCGGGGCAAGGTACCTGGTTGAGGTTTTTCCCGGGGTTTTCCCTCAACCCAATACGAGCAAATGCTGGGTAACTTTCAGTGCTGGACCCCGGATTCATTTCACCGGCATTATCACCTTCATATCATTCAGACGCTAAATAACCGAGATGCTGATACAGCGTCGTAAAATAACCCAATAAAATAAAAATAAATAAACAATATGCAGTACTCACCAATATAAATTATACTGTCTCCCAAACTGCAGAAGAATTACAGTACACAATGAAATTCATCCTCAAGCTGTCCATCACAAATGACTGACGATATCGCGGAACACTGCCTTGTACTGGGAAAAAGAGCGCCCTGGCCATTGAGAAACAATATGCACTCCCTAGAGACATGTTTATGATTGGAAACGAAAATAGAGGCAGCTGATGTTTACGAAATTATAATTGCTTCCTGAATCAACGTTATGATAACTTGCAAGGCACTCCTAAATGACACATCATTGTTTATGTGAGTTAGTTACAATACAATCTTTTAGTGGTGAGGGAGCAGACTGCTTCCACTAGTCCACGGCAATTCCGAGAAACAGTTGCCAGCTGTCCCGGCTAAGACTGAACATTCGGGTGATAATTATTAATCTGAAATGAGGCTTTTATCGAAAATTATTTGATGAAAACTTAATTTTTATGTGTTTTCATGTGAATATTTGAAAATATGTATTTACATTAAAATTCAAAATATGTGTTTTTATGTGAAATAAAATTTAAAATATATGCTCAGGTGAGCTTAAAAACAGAATTACGAGCTTCTATTACAGTGCAAATAAAATATTTATTTACCTAAGAATCATATGACAAAGTGTCTTGACAATTCACTTCGCAGAGCGCTGACTTACGATAACCGCGAACCCGAGTGAGTTCGAATCTCGTTGATGGCGAAGTTGTGTTTCGTCGTTGATTTTATAAAACCTCGCATGTGACAGAACAGAGGACATTTTTTTTCAGGAGGAAGGAAAAAGTAATTACATATCAATATGCCTACACTGGACCTCGATGATGTCATTGATGCCCATCATATTCACCAACGTTTTCTACCGAATTACCTAATATTCTTATGTAGGCATATTGATATGTAATTACTTTTTCCTTCCTCCTGAAAAAAAATTGCCCTGTACTGTCACATAGGAGGTTTCATGAATTATTATAGTGTGGTGAAGCTGTTCTACCTAATCAAGCAATTGAAGCCATTTTCTCTGTTTGTCTTGAAAATGAATTTCCAGTCTTTGGTATCTGTCTGTGATTGGTGAGTCTCGGTATATATTGTAATAATAATAATAATAATAATAATAATAATAATAATAATAATAATAATAATAATTTTCTTAATTAAATTATTTTCTCTCCTTACTACATCACATTCATAAAAAAAACTGAAGAAAACTGATCAGCTTTGTACAATAGAAAGCTCTCATCGTGTATCATCATTGTCGTTGTTATCTCGATGATGATAAAATTATAATGAGATAATAAATGTCATGAGGCAAGCGAATAGTTCGCGCGTTTTGTCAATGATCCGTCGTTTTCTATATTTTTCAGTCCGGCATTATCATCTTATTCTATCATATTATAAAGAAATTTTAATTTTTCATTTCATTTATTGTATTCCATAGATTTATTTTATTGGGTTATTTTACGTCTAGGTTATTTAGCGTCTGAATGAAATGAAGGTGATAATGCCGGTGAAATGAGGCCGGGGTCCAGCACCGAAAGTTACCCAGCATTTGCTCGTGTTGGGTTGAGGGAAAATCCCGGAAAAAATCTCAACCAGGTAACTTGCCCCGACCGGGATTCGAACCCGGGCCACCTGGTTTCGCGACCAGACGCGCTGACCGTTACTCCACAGCTCTTACATTAGCAATGAAGTACAAGATTACAATTACAATTCTATTTTTTTTTATTTTTTTGGCGAGATGTAGTGTGATGAGGTGAGGCCGAGGATTCGCCAACAGATTACCTGACATTTGCCTTATGGGTGGGGAAAACCTCGGAAAAACCCAAGCCAGGTATTCAGACCAAACGGGGATGAAGGGAAGTGAGGCCGAGGACTCGCCATAGACCACTCGGCATCAGTCCCACGACTAGGGAAAACCTCGGAAGAAACCAACCAATCAGACCGAACGGGGGATCCAACCCAAGCCCGAACGCAGCTCCGAATAATTTTATAATCAGCTTTTTTCTAAAACTGTAAATATTCAAATACTTTCCTTGCATGTTGCATTATTTTGTGGCATCTACTTTCAATGCCTTCGTTTTTAACAGGCCTTCGATCTCCATGGACTTAAAAATCATCATTTACTGTTTTACAGTAATAAAGTTCACATGTTGCTCAACGATGTTCAATTAGGTCATTGCTCTATCACCAAATACGGTTACACATTTTTCAACAACTTTGTTCTTTAAAAAATAATTTAATGTCAGAAGAAAACAGGTGCCGTAAAGCAGTTCTTCAGCCTGACAGAAGTAAAGCATTCTGTTAATTATATTATTATTTCGTGACTGTTTTATTGATGTTTTCCTTATATGAAAGATGTGAAGGACGTGCGCTTCGCTTTTTATCCCCATACATGAAATGGATTTCAAGGAAAGGAATGCTGCTCAGTTTATATGGAGATAATATCGTCAAAGTTCAGAATACATTTAAAAAATGATTAAACATTAAATATGTACAGTAGCCTATACTGGGAATAAAGTGAAGAAGTTCGTCAAGAATCGAGCATTTCCAGCATACTAAATGCAAAATGTCACCCTAAGTAGTCTAGTAGGTATCATCACAGTCTACTATTTACAGTCACGAAGCTTGAGTTTTGAGGGTGCTAGAAACACTAGACTGTGACGGTACTATTTTGCATTGCCTGTAATGAGGCGATATTAGCGATCCTAGTGGTGAGCAACTATCTAATGTTTGCATATTTACTACGTATTGAGCTTCGCGACTGTATATACAGTAGTAGACTGTGGTATCATACTAGATTTTTATTCAAATTTGCGAATTAAAAACCTAGCAGAGAACGGTGGATTTTTAGGGAATGATAAAAATGTTCAACATTGCTTTCTTCAGAAGAGAAGTAAAACCGGGGATACCATGTTGCAATTTAGAGTTACGAAGTGCAAAAGGAAAGTTTTCTCTGATTTGGATAATTAAAGGCGATATTACCTACCATATGTTACTTACAACATCAATGTCCCTACTTTGTGGACATATATTTTTTAGGACAACTTCTCATGTGACAGAAGAGCCTTTGACAGTCAAAGCAGGAAACGAAGTTGAAAATTATGTGAACGAATACAACCTCTCTGGGTTGCAATATTTCATACGAAAATGGTTATTGATTCAATTGTAATTTAATTTCAATGATTGTGTAATAATGCAATAAAGAAAAATATACGAAATAAAAGAAGACGAGCCTCAATTTTAACATACGGGACGGAGGATTTAATTCTGAACTGAAGAGAAAAATGCAAAATCGAGTCTGCAGAAATGAGATCTATTACTGGGTACTTCTCATAGACTAGGTAAAAAAGTAAGATATAAAAGCACAATTACCGGAGAAAAACCGGAGACTTTAAACTCAACTGGTATCAACATATTACCACAGTCTAGTATATACAGTCACGAAGCTTGAGTTTATGGGGGTACTAGGAACAATAGATTGTATAGGTACTATTTCGCATTGTCTGTAAAGAGGCGATAGTAGCGATCCAAGTGGTTAGCAACTATCTATGGATGCATAATTATTTACTACGTATTGAGCTTCGTGACTGTATTATACTAAACTGTGATATTGTATATTGAGAACGGAAGATTACGGAATCCCAGAACTTGTAATGGATAACAGAACAAAGGGTTGTAGAAATGAGGGTGGACTCCGTACCAGTTGAAACGATAATTTTCTTTGATGTCGGAACAGGCCAAAGGGCCTAATCCTTGCGGTACAAGAAGAAGATATCTATACTTTCTCTGTCTCTAGACATTTTTAAACATCATTGAATAAAAAATTTTGTTGTGGTACCTCTAGCACCAAAGAGGAGACCTGTAACTGAAATTTGATTAGTATAATATTTTAATATATGCAGCCACGGTGGTCTAGTGGCTAGAGTGCTGGACTCGGGTTCGATTCCCGGCGTACTCCCTATTTATAACTCGTGTTGCACAAGCCCGTGGTGCAGGTAACACAGGGATTTTCTCCGAGAGCTCCGGTTCCCCTGTTGCATCCCTACAAATCTTCATCACCTCATCTCATTGCTGGTGTAGCGCAGACTAGCTCCCTGTGGCGCACCCTGGGCAACGACTCTGTTGGTAAATTGGTCTACATACCTGGCTTCATACGGGTGAATGACGAAAGTCAAGTATCGGTATCCGCTATTAGTTAAAAAAAATAATTAGTATTAATATTGTATTTATTCCGGAAATAAGGAATGGTTGATACATAAATGTTTTGTTTTTCAATATTAATTTTCTCTGGTTTGTGTGCAGATATTCGAAGAGGATGGCTGGATGTATATTTTCAGGTTCATTCCTGTTAATGCATGATAAGTATAATATCAATACGCCGGTTTCTCTCGTCTGCGACACAAAGGGTGCTTGCTATTCATAGACATTTCGCAGCACGCAGCACGCGCTACGAGCGTACTAAGCTAGCCCCGGCTATCCACTGGTTACTAGTACAGAATTCAAATCATATCCTATCGCTAACACTGGTTTATGAATACGAAAAACGCTGATAATCCACCGGAAGCCCGCGCTAAAAATGTCTATGAATACGGCCCAAAGAATTTCTTCGTGTACTTTTTTTTTCTCTTAAACGGAGGAAGGGCCCGAAGGTCTGCACTGCAGTCTGAGGCTAATTGTGCTTATCACTCCTATTCTATGAATGATTGGATAGCCTGACGCCGCACCGGGCTATGATATGAATGATGATGATGATGATGATGATGATGATGATGATGATGATGATGATGAATTAATGATGGCAAAATGAGTAATTCTGACCGCGGAAAAATCTAAACCAGGACTTGAATTCAGGCCCGCTCGTTTCTCGGTCAGACGTGCTAACCGTTACTTCACATTAGTGGACTTCGTAGACTTACAGTTTGTTCTGATTATAACATGCTTTTGTATTAACTCTCTCTCGCTTAGTGGCTTTATATATCTAATTTATCAACTTATTATTATTATTATTATTATTATTATTATTATTATTATTATTATTATTACTTTTTTTTTTCGTTGTTGGTAAATCTATAGCATCTATTAGATGCTTTATGGTTGTGCTAACAGATGGAGTTACTTGTCAACAATGTGACGCTGAAACGTGTGTTCAGGTTACTGCCAGCGACAGTCCTGACGTATTTTTTTTTATATTTGTGATGACTGGTTAATTAATATTAACCCGGCACACTCACAGTCACACTCATACAAATTTCCAGACTATAGACACCCAGGGAATTCCTCTTCTTCAAGAAAAATTCACCGAGCGCCGAGCCCGGGAATCGAACCCGGGACCTCCTGATCTGGAAGCCAGCATGCTGACCAACAGACCACAGAGGCAGTCTTTATTATTATTATTATTATTATTATTATTATTATTATTATTATTATTATTATTATTATTATTATTTATTGGTAGTACTAATTTTATTTCTATTAATTTTTTGTTAATTTTCGATTGTAATGGTATTTTTATTATTAATGTTTGCGTAAAATTTATGTGGGTAAGTCCAAACTTTTGCTTTACTGGACTGTACCCGAGCACGAGTTCATGTTCATTTCGGGTAAGTTTAGTCTGTATCATAGCATTTTTACGAAAATATTGAATGGACAAATGAGGACCTCCCTCAAAGAAGGTCACATTTTTGACAATGTTGAGTTTCTGGTGGTATAAGGTTGTACATCAAAGAACTGACAATTTTTTCTGTTTTCTGTAAAAAAAATATACAAATTGATATACAACCTTCTTTGAGGGAGTCTTCAAATAATAAGGCGCACAGAGAGCCGCTGTGAGCCTGTAAGTGCATGGACGTCCCTGTACTGGCTCTCGTAAGTCAAGCAAAGCGAATTAAGGTTGGGAACGGTACCGGTACCATTTTACTGAATTCAACTCTGATTCCAACTTCACCTAGCATAATATTGCTTGCGAGTCCTATTCCACAGTGCAGCAATGCCATTAGCACTAGGTAGCGCGTGGGCTACCTAGCCTTATCCTCGATTAAAAGAAAACAAGCTGATAAACGTGTTATTATGTTTTTATACCTAACGTATCTTTAAAGTTAGCGGGCCAATCATTATAGAACTTAGCTGAAGTAATGTAAATGTAAAGGACTGTCTGTTATCGCTCCGTTAGC
The DNA here is from genome assembly GCF_040183065.1 of Periplaneta americana. Classification (NCBI taxonomy): domain Eukaryota; kingdom Metazoa; phylum Arthropoda; class Insecta; order Blattodea; family Blattidae; genus Periplaneta; species Periplaneta americana. The sequence continues at coordinate 59,588,738 of NC_091123.1, forward strand.
TATTGCATTCCGAGTGAGGCACCGTCTACGGCTATGTTCACTGAGCGCGGTTTTCACAAGAGATGGCACCACTGCAAACTTTCAGTTAAATGTGAATTGTCCTACTCTTTATTAGAGTTAAAAATTATCATCCGTTTCTCATATTAGATCCGTCACTGTGTTTTTAATGATTTCGGAAGGTATTCTAAAATTCGTACCGTAACTTCTTCTGATAATGACGCATCCATTAGCAATATACAAAACGAAATGATCTATCTATCTATCTATCTATCTATCTATCTATCTATCTATCTATCTATCTATCTATCTATCTATCTATCTATCTATCTATCTATCTATCTATCTATCTATCTGTCTGTCTGTCTGTCTGTCTGTCTGTCTGTCTGTCTGTCTGTCTGTCTGTCTGTCTGTCTGCCTGTCTGTCTGCCTGCCTGCCTGCCTGCCGGCCTATCCATCCATCATCTATCATCTATCCATCCATCCATCCATCCATCCATCCATCCATCCATCCACCTATCTATCTATCTATCTATCTATCTATCTATCTATCTATCTATCTATCTATCTATCTATCTATCTATCTATCTATCTATCTATCTATCTATCTATCTATCTATCTATCTATCTATCTATCTATCTATCTATCTGTCTGTCTGTCTGTCTGTCTGTCTGTCTGTCTGTCTGTCTGTCTGTCTGTCTGTCTGTCTGTCTGTCTGTCTGTCTGTCTGTCTGTCTGTCTGTCTGTCTGTCTGTCTGTCTGTCTGTCTGTCTGTCTGTCTGTCTGTCTGTCTATCTATCTATCTATCTATCTATCTATCTATCTATCTATCTATCTATCTATCTATCTATCTATCTATCTATCTATCTATCTATCTATCTATCTATCTATCTATCTATCTATCTATCTATCTATCTATCCGTCTATCTATCTGTCTGTGTCTGTCCGTCCGTCCGTCTATCTATCTATCTATCTATCTATCTATCTATCTATCTATCTATCTATCTATCTATCTATCTATCTATCTATCTATCTATCTATCTAAGGCACCGGCGTGGCTCAGTCGGTTAAGGTGCTTGCCTGCCGGTCTGAAGTTTTGTTCGGGCGCGGGTTCGATTCCCGCTTGGGCTGATTACCTGGTTGGATTTTTTCCGAGGTTTTCCCCAACCGTAATGTAAATGCAAGGTAATCTATGGCGAATCCTCGGCCTCATCTCGCCAAATATCATCTCGCTATCACCAATCTCATCGACGCTAAATGACCTAGTAGTTGATACAGCGTCGTTAAATAACCAACTAAAATAATAAAAAAAATCTATCTATCTATCTGTCTGTCCGTCCATCCATCCATCCATCCATCTATCTATCTATCTATCTATCTATCTATCTATCTATCTATCTATCTATCTATCTATCTATCTATCTATCTATCTATCTATCTGTCTGTCTGTCTGTCTGTCTGTCTGTCTGTCTGTCTGTCTGTCTGTCTGTCTGTCTGTCTGTCTGTCCGTCCGTCCGTCCGTCCGTCCGTCCGTCCGTCCGTCCGTCCGTCCGTCCGTCCGTCCGTCCATCCATCCATCCATCCATCCATCCATCCATCCATCCATCCATCCATCCATCTATCTATCTATCTATCTATCTATCTATCTATCTATCTATCTATCTATCTATCTATCTATCTATCTATCTATCTATCTATCTATCTATCTCTCTCTCTCTCTGTCTATCTATCTATCTATCTATCTATCTATCTATCTATCTATCTATCTATCTATCTATCTATCTATCTATCTATCTATCTATCTATCTATCTGTCTGTCTGTCTGTCTGTCTGTCTGTCTGTCTGTCTGTCTGTCTGTCTGTCTGTCTGTCTGTCTGTCTGTCTGTCTGTCTGTCTATCTATCTATCTATCTATCTATCTATCTATCTATCTATCTATCTATCTATCTATCTATCTATCTATCTATCTATCTATCTATCTATCTATCTATCTATCTATCTATCTATCTATCTATCTATCTATCTACGGGAAAGACAACAATGTGTTGTATCCGGGAATCGAAGCTCTTCCTGGTTTAACATAACATCAGGTATACCACAGGGTTCGGTACTCGGACCATTGTTGTTCACGATATATGTCAGTGATATTACATCTCATGTAAGGCATTGTAACTATCACTTGTATGCTGACGACCTTCAATGCTACATCTCTTCCCGCTTAGATCGAATAAATGACGCTATAGATAAATTGAACAAAGACATTGACTCGATTGTGACATGGACAAAGAAATTCCATCTTAATATCAATCCTGGAAAGACACAAGCAATCATATTAGGACACAAACGGCAAACCGACGCTGTAAAGCACCTCGACATTTCCCCCGTTAAAGTAAGTACAGTGCATATCCCTTTCAGTTCTTCGGTAAAAAATCTTGGCATTCACATGGATAATAATCTCAACTGGGACATGCAAATCACAGAAACCTGCAGAAAAGTATATTCTATTATTCATGTGCTAAAAAGGATAAATGTTCATCTTCCCTCTTGCTTAAAAAAGTCCCTTGTGCAGACACTTGTATTTCCCCATTTTGACTATGCTGACATTTTACTGACTGACCTTTCCAGCGACAACAAAATGAAACTTCAACGTGCTCATAATTTGTGTGTACGTTTTGTAAGCAATGTTCGTAAATATGATCATATTACCCCATCCCTGGAAGCAATAGGTTGGCTTAAACTAGATAAGAAAAGAAATTTACATTCACTTCTCTTTCTCTTCGAAATCTTGAACTCTTCTATTCCTTCGTACCTGTCGTCTCGCTTCACTTACCTTTCTTCCCACCACAATCTGAACACACGCTCTCGCCATGAAACAATACTAACAATACCATCCCATCGCACCTCCTCATACTCATCCTCTTTCACAATAGCCCTGCCAAGACTCTGGAATTCGTTACCTGCTAGCATCAGGGACTGTCGAAATAAAATTCAATTCAAACGCAAACTTACTAGGCACTTGGTCAGTAATTGAGACTCGTTCAGACATGGTTTCTTGTAAATAGTTCTTTTAATCTATCACAAAATATCTCAATATCCGGTAATTTCATCACTATAGAATTTTGTTATTGTAGGTTTAATTTGTAATTTAGTAAATACAAAAATATTCTTTGTTCTTAACTTCTATGATAAAATGTCTAGCTTTCATTAATCAGGTATTCTTGTCGTACTTTAATTTTTATTGTAATTGTAATTGTAAATGTAATATTAATTGTAATCTTATTGTTCATGTTATAGTTGTAATCCCCTGGTAGAGGGGCAGAGAAGGCCTGACGGCCTTATCTCTACCAGGTTAAATAAATAAATCTAAATCTAAATCTATCTATCTATCTATCTATCTATCTATCTATCTATCTATCTATCTATCTATCTATCTATCTATCTATCTATCTATCTATCTATCTATCTATCTATCTATCTATCTGTCTGTCTGTCTGTCTGTCTGTCTGTCTGTCTGTCTGTCTGTCTGTCTGTCTGTCTGTCTGTCTGTATGTCTGTCTGTCTGTTTGTCTGTCTGTCTGTCTGTCACAAATTAAAATTATAAAACAAAAATGATTCTAGCCACTACCGTAAGGGCCAGGCTCGTGTACAGTGTGGTCTTAGCCAATAATATAACATCAAATTTACAAGAACCGTTTACTAAATACAGTAAGTAACTTAATTCAAACCAATAGATAACACACAAGAGCAAAAAAAGAAGAAAGAAAAAGAGAGGAAGAAACACATATAATATAAATTGACAATCAGACAGAAGACAGTGATATTAAAAAAAAACATGAATATAGTCAACAGAAATAAAGAATAAAAAAATACACACATTTGTTAATATTGTATATATCATGAATAATTTTATAATTTTTTTAAAAGCTTCAATTTTAAAATATTTCAAATTTGGAAAATGGTTTGTAATTTTATTATAAAGTCTTGGGCCGAAACTACTGTCATGTTTAAGTGTTAGTCTGTAAGAATAAATAACCTGTAATTTTTGGTAAATATTCAATTTCCATGTAGGCCTACATTATCTGATGAAGATGTATTGTACTATTTTTTTCGAATAAATTATTTATTATTGTTACAATCAGGAAACTATATAACAGAAACAAAAATACATTAAAAAAAACATTATATACATCAAACAAAAATGAACATGCCAAATATTAAAACAAAACAGAAATATAAATTAAAGAATTTACCCCGTTTGTGCAAATGTTCAAAATCGCATTATAGATAAGCAGAAACAAGAAGAAGAAGAAGAAGAAGAAGAAGAAGACAAAATAAACATTAAATATAAGCAATAAAATTGGACAGGTTACAAAAACAAGAAGCTATATGATAAAAAAGCAATCACAATTGAAAAAAAAAATGATTTTATCATCACTCTCGAATGCCAATTTATAACTTGAATCCATGGTGTGATTTATTTGCTATTTACTACGAAGCGTTAACTTCTTAGCTTTCCAAAATCAGGCCTTCAAGTTACTGTACAGGACTCTTTAGGCAACCAGGCCCATTAGCGTTTGTGCACGTTCTTGCAACACTACCTTAGAACAGGAGCGTCAAGGATTAAAGTACCAGTACATAAGATCTTGCAGCCAGCATTAGACTAAAACATACTAGAACATCAGAGTGCTAGGAACTCTTGACAGAGTAGGTCCATTGTATTACACAGAATGCAATGGTTTACATGACCCAAGGTTCCCCGCGCTACAGATTCCCTGCGGTCCGTTCTTGAACTTCCCTGCAGCTTACAGAATCCCTTTACCTTTCCACGTAGGCTTCACAGCGGTCCCTCAACCCCGGTCCCACGAGTTACAATGAATCCAGGGAGAGCTTGCGGTATTATCAATTCCATTAATGCCGTCATATTTTGAAATTGTATTTACAGTCAGTAGCCTACTTCGTTTCCATCCCACTGTTATACTAGTAAGTATATATACAAGACAGATATGAATAGAAGCGTTGTATTAAGTTATATAATTATACTGTACTAATTTCAAAATTTACTGCCATACTCGAGCAACAATAACGGAAATACTGTATCGTGTTTTAATTATTGTAACATCCAGCTCAGTATCTCTTTTTATTGTCCTTTCTATACAGCCTTGAACCTTCAGTATAGAGATCGTAACAATATGAAGAAATTGATTGTTTTGTATGATGAAACAGCTATGAAATTGCAAAAAGGGGAGAAATTAAGTAGACAGAGCCGCTCCTAGGCAGTGCTAAAATTTCCCGCCGCCCCCCAACTCCCACAAAAAATTTATAAACAGCTATTTTATAGGTCATACTTTTCTTCAGCCCTAATAATTACAATTCCTCTCTTTCTTCATCTACGTTTCTTTCCCATACTTCGAGTTTGCTGCGATGTAGGCTGCAGGTCGCTACCGAACTTGGACCCCCATGGTATGTGATCATTAGTTGCTGGTGGTAGTGCTATGTACGCTGGATTCCATTAATGCAGTCTCATTCCGTCTTCCACCCCCACCTCTACCGTGCATGTGCGGTTGACTCGTATGTCTTGTGTATTCCGGTTTTCAGTGGTGTTCGTGCTATAATAGGCTATAATATACAAAATTTTAAGAATATGCCAGCGATGTCATGAATTTTTTTGGGCTTTTAATATAATAATGTTATCATGAAAATAAATTAAACTGCCAAGTATGACCGCCATATCATTAATATTTTAGTCATACAGATGACTGAAAAATGGGTGGCAGTTACATGTTACCCATCATTTACAATATTCTAGACACCCTATATGAAGTGTCATCGAAACTAAACAGATGTCATTGTAAACCATATTTTAATACCTTAAAGTCTAATCCGATTAATATTGAGGCATGCTCATAAAAACACCTCATTGAAAAAAAGAAATAGTTTTATATTCGAATGCAACAAATTAAATTCATGCGAATTTCATTCGTATTAAAGAAAATCTTATTCCTAATCCATCTCCCAAGTTTTATGACTTTATCTCAAAAAACCTGTGAATAATAAAATTATTATTTTTTGTTCCGACGGTTGAAAATCGCTTGCTATGTGTGGCGGTCGCAGCTTTCGCGAGACTTCATAACGATGAGTAATCTCAAACGTCCGCCTCCCTGACCTAGATCGCGCAACATTCTGTACCACGGGAGAACCTACCTGCTGAGCTCCTTTGTTCCGGTGAGTTATTTTTATTAAAACTGACATGATATATAAGTCAACATTCTGAAAATTTCACAGTGGAATCAATATAACCTAAAGAATTAAACACATGTTTTTTTGTCTGTAAAAATGAATTGCATTTTGTGTTATATATTTTTAAAATTATTTTACGGTGGGTAACTTTAAAAAATTATATATATATATATATATATATATATATATATATATATATATATATATATATATTAATTTTAAGGGAATTTATAAACAAGGCTCTCCTTTTTCGAATTGCATTTAAATGATTTTTTCCATCTTCCTTTACATAGTAAGAAAACGTCAATGAATGAAACTGTGTTCTTTGTTAAACCAATATTTTGAATTTTGATTGCTGCCAAACTATGAAAGATATAAATATAGTATTGCTTGAAATTCATATTTAGAACATACAAAATAACCTACTACAATATTTTTAACTTTTGAGACATCATGGTTCAAAAACATACCCTTTTGCATGGAATGGCCCAGTATCTACGTAATTAGAACTGGTTTGCGATGTATACTAACATTTCAGAGTTGCAGCGGCACTCCACTGTTCATATGAATAGCTATCTGTGTGTCTTGTATACATACTTACTAGTATAACAGTGGGATGGGAACGATGTATTAACTCTAAACACAATTTCAAAATATGACGGCATTAATGGAATTGATAGTACCGTAAGCTCTCCCTGGATTCATTGTAACTCGTGGGACCGGGGTTGAGGGACCACTGTGAAGCCTACGTGGAAAGGAAAAGGGATTCTGTAGACTGCAGGGAAGTTCGAGGACTGTAGCGCGGGGAGCCTTGGGGCATGTAAACCATTACATTCCGTGTAATACAGGGACATCATTTTATTTTTACTAACATTTTTAATATTAACTTGCCTATACCTCTGGATCAACGCCGTTTCCTATCCCCTTCCACGACTGGAGTTCGATGATACTGGCGTAATATACAAACAAATCACTTTACTAGATATAGGAGGGAAGAAAAGTAGTTCATCCATTTATGTAAACTAGGAAATATTGCGCTTTTGAGTTTAATCATTTTCATTAGGTTTTTGTTTAATCAAAATACAGTACAGTATTAACAATGCGTGTTTTTACTCACGAACTGAGCTGTCCATGTGGACGTATTCATTATGCAGTGTATATTATACTGTCTACAGCACATTAGCGTACAACATAAAGAATGAAGTTAAATTGAAAAATAATCATAATATGGATATTTAAACACATTTCGATACAGGCTTCAGTTCTAATGTGCATATTATCGCACTATAGCATATTGTACTTAATTCCAATTACCAGTTCTTCGTGCTAGTAACTTATGTTGAAATAATTCTGTACCTACTCTATAAAAGAGTACCTTACGTACTGTAAATTCAATCTTCACTTCTGCCCGAAAAGATAAAATTACTCAGACATACTATCTACTGTCCGTCCAAGTGGTTATGTCGTAGGGTCGTAGAAAGGAGGGAAATCACGTGACAGTTAATTACTTAACGAGGCCCTTTTATTTAAGTTATTTTAAACAGTTGTATAATATTACGTAGACGTCCAATTCCTAACAGAAATTAATGTTCTCAGAAAAGAGCTAAGACAGCCCAGCCACTAGTTGGCGAATATAAAAGCTGGTTGGGGAAACCGGGATACGACGTAGGCAAATGGACGACAGTACCTGTGCGAAAATGATTCAATATTGAAAGCTCTTTCGTCACTGGAAAATGCGAACATATTTGTGGAACGTACTGTGGCTACTATGACTGTATATGCGGTCTTGGATCTGTGTGGAAGACGGTTGAAGGGGTGGGAGTGAAGTACATTCAAAAACTCAGGTACAATAAAAATTGAAGTAAAAATAAAATGATGTCCCTGTACAATGGACCTACTCAAGTCGCCCACGTACGAGGGTGGTCCCCAGTCCGTGCCCCTCCCTCAAGGGTGAGTAATAGATTAATTCCTATAAAAGATATCTAGACATGCATTTGGCCGTCGAGAATCAGGCCCAAATCGGATCTATTGTGTGTGTAGAAATGCTATTGCTTGAGTCACAGCGGAGAACGTCTTTAGATGAAATATTACGTTATTAACTTTTTGTATGCATTTCCTTACTTTTCTTTTTAAGCCGTGTTACTTGGACGAAATGAATGTTGCTGATTGCGTGTAGTGTACTTCCTCTCATTTAAAGAAACATCAGTCATGTGCGTCCCAGCTAGTGAAAGTGCATAGTGTGTTTTGTGGTTAGCAGTTAAAACCTATTATTACTTTTGTTGTTGTTGAAAGTGCGTCTAGGTGTGAGAATGAAAAGAGAGCACCAACCAGGAAGTAGTAACATAAAGTGGGCATTTGTTAACAAGAGCATTTTGTGGCGAGCGGATATATTTGAAAAGAAAGCAGGTCTTCAGGAGAGAAAATGTTTGAATTGAATTATTGACTTATGTGCAAAGACTTGCGAATTTTATTACGAAAAAATATTTTCTTTGAAAACTCATATGAGGAGCTCATTTTAAAAACATCTCTTGTCCATCTGATAACGAAAATAAGCTTTTTGTGTCCACAAATTCTTCAAATAGCCTATAACCAGGGGCAGGTATTTATGGAGATTAATTTTATCATTTGTGTTTATTAATATTGGTATCGGCGGAGATTGTTGGAGATTTATTTGTATTCTTGGCGGAGATTAATGGAAATTTTGGAAAATACAATTATTTTGGAATTTGAGTATTAACTCAGTATGAATATTACTTTCAAAATAATTAACATTAAAGGTTCGTTGGATTCTGGTAAAGGTGAGGTATGGCCAATGGACAATATTTGTTGGATTGAAACTGTATTTAACACACATTCATTAAAATCGAAAAAAGAATGCAGCCGTCAAATTAACACTTTCAAATTATTAGTGAAATGTTGAATTCTTCGTCTTTTGAGTTCACTAATGTAATCAGAACACCTCGAATACCATATAATTTAGCCTACTTGGATATATAACAAATTCAAGTGAAAAAAAAAATCCGAAAAAACTCAAAATATGAAATTCGCTATAAAACAACGCAATAGTAATAATTCGCGAATGTGTTCATATTTCGCTATTAGAACTCTATATCGGGATTTGTCGCGACTGTTTTATCCGAATATTATTAATCAGAATCACTTAATTCGCAAAGATTAGTAAAAATCTATTGTATGTCTATTATGTCTTGATTTTCGCGATCTCCATAAATACCCGGCCCTGCCTATAACTTTACATACAACTATCGTTATTTGGCTTCAGCACGCCATCTAAACCACTAAAATCTTGCTTTAAAAGTGACTATTGAAATCAAACTTACTCTTGTCCACAGCAAAATTACAACAGAATATTAGTTCCAGCTTTGGAATCGAAGAGTCTCATGTTTCCATTTGATTCTAAATGCACCCAACCTCTTTGCGTTCACAATGTCTCCTGCCTAGCTGCTAAGAAATTTTAGACCTAGACCGTTTTTCATGATTTCCCACAAAGTTATGGGAATGGAGAAGAGTCGTTTTGAAAATAAGATTCTCATATGCATGTTTTCTACGACGTTGGAACGTTTGAATAATATTTCATGTTTAATGTGAAATGGATCCCTGCTCTTACATTAGCTATGGAAGTTCGAGAATTTCTGCTTAAGATTAGTATATCTTCTTTGTCACTGCAAGAGAGGTAGATCGACTAATTACATTTACGTCATTAAAGACCAAACTGACATACACAGTATTCTCGATATTCATACGTACAGAATGATTGAAATGTTTCGTCAAAACTTTGGGGGAGCGCACAAGGCTTCGAATGAAACATAGGAATCTACAGGATGTAAGTACCATTATTTTAACTGATGATTGTTCATGTCATAAGGAAGAAAAAATGTCCTCACAATTTTTTTCTAATTGCAATATTTAACTAATTATTATTAAAGTTTACAATATTAGGCGTTTGACAACATTGCTGGATGGGGAGGAGGAAGTTTACAAGTACACGGTACAGCTCAAGCGGATACAGACATACCGGTACAAAACAGATGCTGTGTTCTAATGCAGGGGCGGACCGTCGTTTACATAAAACGAACAGCAAATACAAACTTTCAATCTCATTAATAGAACTTTATCGTAAATTTTTATTTTATTTAACAATATTGGTCCATTTTTTTTTTGCTGTACGTCTAAAAAATAAACAATAATGGTTTATTGCACAAAATCACACGAACTTTTTTTTAATGCAACATTTTAATCTCTCGCGCTTCCATAAAGCAATACCATTTTTAAATAAATTTCTGTTTTTGTGATTTCCGAAACGAGGTAAGAGACTCCTAGTTTTTAATAATCGTTGAGAAACCGCTACAAAAGTTCTCCGATTAGGTAAACTTCACTGCGGAAAACATTGACGATACATCATCTTGCCTTACTTGAATTACGACGAATTTCTCCATAAATTAATAACATATGATATTCCTAAAATGTGAATGACATTGTAAGTTGTTTATCGAATACCTGGTACCGAACTGTCATCCGCTCGGCAGTACACGTATGGGCAGAGAGCTTGAACTCAGCTGACATGTACGTACTGTCCGTCTGTATAGAGTATTGCCTGCTGAACACGTAGCCACATCTCTCATGCCAGAATATTAACAAATTTAAGCATGTATTTTTATTTAGTTTCACGAAAACTTAAAACAACACACAAATATTTATTTAAACTAATATTAACTCTTTGCTAGAAATACCTACTGATGTAATTGTTTTCGTAATTTTACTAACGATGTAAGCAGTATAACGCGAATAAAATAAGAGAAGAAGTATTTCTTTCTGGGAAAACCATCAAGTTTTGACCCTATGTTGTATGGACATTTTTTGATCCTGTAGACCAGGGTTGGGCAGAATTATGCACTCTGTGCTAGCACGGTGTACTACGAGAGGAGTGTGCTTATAGAGTGCACGAAAACCGGTTTATTCAAGTTGCGGTACGTACTGTATGTTTTAAAAGAAAATGTTATTCTACCAAACTAAATAAGAACACGAAGTAATGAAACACTTCCTTACACACAACCATATCTGTTGCACATTAATTCATATTACTCAGTTTCTCAAGATATCGAGAAATTTTATTAGCACAAGCTATGCGAAGAACTGCCGTTAAAAGTCCATCTGCAAGCCGATTTCTTGTTTGAGATTTGTTTATTTTCATAATAAAAAATAACTGTTCACATCTATAAGTGGAACCAAATAAACACAGAACTTTCGCACACAGCTTATGCAGATTGGGAAAGTGTCCTCTTGGGAATCCGTCATAAAACTGCATAAGACTCGACCTTGAATCATAATATTTCGCTCGCATCTCTCGATCACATCGCAGGTCAATCAATTCACACTGTAGGCCTAATGAAGGGGGGAAGTTATTAATAATCAATTTGGAATCAAAACATGTAGCAGAAATACGCAAATCCATTTCCAGGCAATCTAAATCGTGGAACCTTGATGTAAATTTCTCTAATAGACCGGATAGAACACATGCGTACATTTCAAATTTTTCATTGTTCAACAATTCCATGCTCTTAGATAAGGAAGGGAAATGATATATTTCGCCCTTTTGCATTTGACATATCCATAACAACAATTTCTCCTTAAAAGCTGCAATTCTATCTGCAAATTGTATAATAAGAATTTCTTTTCCCTGAAGTCCTAGATTTAGCTCATTTAAATGCTGTGTAAGATTGTTAGGAATGTCGAATCAGAAATCCAATCCGAATCACTCAACTCGGGAACAGGTTGATTGATGTTTCATTTCCATGTACGCTTTTATTCCTTCAATTAGTTCCAGGAAGCAATGCAACATTTTCCCCCTGCTCAATCATCGAAATTCAGTAAAATAAGGTATATTTCCATATTCAGTATCTACCTCAGTAAGGAAAGTTTTTAATTGCCTGTGATTTAACGTTCGAAATCTGATGAAATGCACTATTGTCACAATAGTTGTCATAACATCTTTAATTACAATACTCTTTGCACGGAGGTTCTCTTGATGAACAATGCAGTGAATCGGGATAAAATTGGGACTTTGATCTTCCAACTTAGCTCTCAGACGCCCTACAAAGTCTGCGACGTCGAGTGTCGCTTGACATCTCTCGTGATAGCTATCCTACAACTGACTGACTATGGTCTGTCCAAAACAACTTCCGACCTGACAAATGGCGTCTTTAGCATGTTACCATGGCAACCATTCAAATCAACCAATCACGAGAGAGGCGTAACCATGGTAACGGGACGGTGTTGCCGTGTCTATGTTTACAAGTTGCACGTGAATACCACGGCCTAGAGCTGAATACAGTGCCCGGAGTGACTTTGAGTTGGCTGGTTAGCGCTTGCTTTGTGTGAATTAAAAATATTATTTAATTGTATTATTGGTCTAGTGTACCGGTATCGATAATTATTTTGTTTCAATTATATTACACGTATTATCTTCGTTGTCATTGGTGGAATGTATGGCTAGTGTGTGTTTTCTAGTTTCTGCGAGAGTTTCTAAACAGGTGAATTGTGCAGTGTCGGAAGGAAGGAAAGGCAGGTGGAGAACAAAGAATATTGTACAATGTGCTTCGTTAAAGAGTCAAGCGTGAGAGATGGTGTGTTATGTAAGAGAGTATTTTGAGAGGGAAAAAGATAATGGCGGGCCTTTTTTACCTTTGGCGCAAGTCGTAATGAGAACTGCTGCTTGTGTTAAAATTAATAAGAGCACTGTTATCGATATTGGAAAAGAAAAAGGCGGTGCAGATTTTTAATCATAAATATTTTTACAGTTTACAATTTTTGAACGCCTTTCTAACAATATTAAATTGAAGAATACCGACACTCATAAAAGTAGACGTTTCGTATTAAATTTGAACCTGTTTTTACAGTTTACAGTCCTTTCGACGCTTTTCTAACAGTATTACATTGAAGAATACCAGTACTACTACTACTACTACTACTACTACTAATAATAATAATAATAATAATAATAATAATAATAATAATAATAATAATAGTCTAATTAAAGTAATAATGTACACAAATTTTAATGCCTAGTGTTCAACAAATTGCTTAGAAATGTATGCGTTCATGTCAGCCGTTCATTACTGCATTCTATCGGCAGCGCGCTCGCTTACACGAAGGATGGGCAACATGACAACACTGCTCCCCCTTCTCTGTAAACTGTCAAGTCGGAACTAGTTTTGGTCAAGGTATAGCTGCCAGCGCGCTGCAGTGCACGCACTTAGAATTCCCCGTGCGCACGGAGGGCAAATGCACTCAAACGCCCATCGCTGCTGTAGACCGTCCCCGACGACTGTGAAAAGGACAGCACTTATACCCCTTACACCCTGTATATCCGCCGTGTCTAACCTGTTATGGGTTCCCAGGCATCGTCAGACTAGATTACTTTGAGGACACTGTAATTAATATGTATCACTGAAATATTTTCAAATTATTTTCCCAACTTATTTGTTAATTATTATTATAAGAGAGGGAAACTTGTTGTCCGATGAAACAGGTTTGCTGTCACTTTACAATATTTACGGAATTGTTTACATGTGCGTGTCTAGAGTCATGGTCAGCGGTGGAGAGGGATAGGTAGAGATCAGAGATTTCCTGAAGTGTAGAATGAATATGATAATTTCTGATAATGTAGGGAAGTCGGTAGGCAAATTAATTAACCGTTTCAGTTTGTACTTGAAGACTGAAATATAATAATTATTTAAGCATGTCAGTAAACTATTTTTTTTTTTAGTTTTTTTTCCAAGTTATTTATTTGGTTAGGAGAAAATCCACAAACGATTAGGGAAAACACGGGAATTTTACTCGAAGCAAGTAAAGAGCTAGGTTTGGAAGTAAATTCCTAGGAAACAAAGTATATGATTATGTCTTGTGACGAGAATATTGTACGAAATGGAAATATAAAAATTGGAAATTTATCTTTTGAAGAGGTGGAAAAATTTAAATACCTGGGAGCAACAGTAACAAATATAAATTATACTCGGGAGGAAATTAAACACAGAATAAATATGGAAAATGCCTGTTATTTTTCGATTGAGAAGCTTTTATCATCCAGTCTGCTGTCAAAAAATCTGAAAGTTAGAATTTATAAAACAGTTATATTACCAGTTGTTCTTTATGGTTGTGAAACTTGGACTTTCACTTTGAGAGAGGAACATAGGTTAAGGGTGCTTGAGAATAAGGTGCTTAGGAAAATATTTGGGGCTAAGAGGGATGAAGTTACAGGAGAATGGAGAAAGTTACACAACACAGAACTGCACGCATTGTATTCTTCACCTGACATAATTAGGAACATTAAATCCAGACGTTTGAAATGGGCAGGGCATGTAGCACGTATGAGCGAATCCAGAAATGCATATAGAGTGTTAGTTGGGAGGCCGGAGGGAAAAAGACCTTTGGGGAGGCCAAGACGTAGATGGGAAGATAATATTAAAATGGATTTGAGGGAGATAGGATATGATGATAGAGACTGGATTAATCTTGCTCAGGATAGGGACCAATGGCGGGCTTATGTGAGGGCGGCAATGAACCTCCGGGTTCCTTAAAACCCAGTAAGTACGAGTAGGCTATTTAACGGCGCTGTATCAATTACGAGGTTATTTAGCGTCGATGAGATTGGTGATAGCGAGATGGTATTTGGCGAGATGAGGCCGAGGATTCGCCATAGATTACCTGGCATTCATCTTACGGTTGGGGAAAGCCTCGGAAAAACCCAACCAGGTAATCAGCTCAAGCGGGGATCGAACCCGTGCCCGAGCGCAACTTCAGACCGGCAGAGTAAAACTTGTGATTCAGAAAATTGAAAAATACGAATTGCATCATTCATATTCATTGTTTGTAAATTTAAATAAATTATTCAACTCAGCAAAAATTGTACAGATAATGCTGATAAAGTTAATGCACTCACAGAAAGGGTTAAAACAAAGTACCGATTGCAGTGTAACATTTGTTATTTTGAAAGAAATAATTTTGAAACAACTTTCAATGTTAAAATTGACGTGATTGAGTCATTAAGAGCTCTCATGTTGAATTACTCTGAATTTATATCTGCTGTTTTAAAATGTGTCTGGGTTCCTTGTGTATCTGTTGAGGCAGAAAGATTTTTTTTTAATATGTAATTTAAATGTTAGTGACCGTAGGCGCTGAATAAAAGAAAGTAATATTGTCACTTCTGCTATGCTATGCTTTCATAAATAGAAACAGCAGATGTTACATAACACAAATAATGTTTTTCTTCTCAGTGTTATAAAGTAGTGTTTAATTTTAATATGTAGAATAAATTGTTATATGAAACTTTCTTATTACTATTTTGACGTCTAATACGTAATATAGGGTTATTTTTTTTCATCTGAAGTCTGATTAGTAGGGGAGACTGTTGTACCTTTAAACACTTTTCACGTTTTATTTTTTTTAATTTTGGGAAATGAAATTTTTTAAATGAAAAAATGCTTGAAATAATTATTGAAGATTCCTTTACAACTTCCTGTATGTATTTTCCTGTTTTACAGATCTGTTAAGGATGGAAAAAAATAAAATGAAGGGATATGTAATGTGTTCAAAGGTACAACAGGTTCATGTACCTTGGAACATATCCTCTTGTAAGTTGGAACACATGGAATATAGGAGGGAATATAGCTGTAAAAACTGACAATCATATTTAAAATGTATTTGCAATCATAAACCAGTGCAGGCTTCTCTGATTTAGATTTTATTTCCTGGAGAAGCAATAACTGCTTCAACAGCTTTCTTCAAGGCGTCCGGATCAATTGGGGACTTCTTTAATTCCAGACTACTTCGTGACATGACCTTAAAATAAAAGAAAAAAAAACCGATAGTATCGTGTAATTTGGAACATGTTCCATGGTACAAGATGTTTTGTGTTCAAAGGTACAAGAGGGTGCACGTTTAAACAAATATGGCTCCGAAAAGTAAGAGAGTCAAATAAATCATGGAAATTAAAATATGTTATTACTCACCAGATGATAGGGAACACACCGTACTTGAAAGATATTAACAAATGCAATCTGGTTTTGTGTTAGAAAACATATATCAATGAACGAAATGTTTACTTTTGGTACTAAAAAAAACTTCTTTTGACTACGGAACTCACACTTTGCAATAAATCAAACTGAAACTACGACCAGAGCTACTTAGCGGCTTTCTCTACAATCTACTTCATTTTGAGTCCTCTAGGTAGCAGCAAAAATTAAAAAACAAAAAATGTTCAAAGGTACACTATGCTAAAGGCACAACAGTCTCCCCTACAATATGTAGCTAGTCGGCGATGTATGCAATAGAGAGGGAAAGGAACTCATTATCTCCTGGCCTAGTTGCCTCATAAGTTTTGCCTTGTTGGTATCACTTGTGGGGTTCAGATCTGTCTTCGGACAGTCACAGTCAGCGCTAGGATTTCCATATGAATACGCATTTTTTAACCGTTTCCATTGCAATTTTATAATATATTTACAAATAATGATATTTAGAATGACATAAAATATATTTTATTCTCCATATTAGGCTATATGTTCACGATTGTAGCGCATGTTTTAAATATTTGAGGAAACTTGTCTTATCTCTGCATATTTCAGCATTTTATTTCCATATTTTACGATTTCGAAATTCTTTGTCACATAATACTACTTAAAATTTACTCTACTAGAATCAAAATTTCAGAGATTTCGGTTTTTCCATGAAATATGGAAAGCAGACCTTGTTTTAATTTAATTACTGCACAGAAAGTACCCCAAAAATTTTAATGTCAAACTTCATCATTTTAAATTTATGTTCTATGGCTTGTCATGTATACGAAATAAGATCTTCAATTTTTGTGTATTTTGATAGCATGAAAATCATTCATGATAAACTTAAAATTGAGACTTTATTTGCATTATCTAGGTAATTTTTATTAAATTCTTAGTCCATATTTTGATAATGTTTAGTGCATATGCAGATACTCGTATTTAATCATTTTAGTTTCTATAAATCCAGTCTTGGTTATAATGATTATAATGATTATATTATATTATATTATATTATATTATATTATATTATATTGCATCGTATCGTATCATATATCGTATCGGATCGTATGGTATCGTATCATGTCATATTTATTTATTTTACTAATAATTGTAACATAAAATATAATAAAAACAGAAAAAAAACTTTAGCTCACCCCTGAAAGAATAGAACTCATGCATAGGGGCAGATTCCTGAATTTAAATTAAGAAGTATATAATAAAATTTGTCTTATGTCTGCTACACAATAAAAATATATAAATTTCAATTTACATTTTTTCATTATTTATAAAATCCATACATTACTTTTTAAATTCAATACTAAAACTATTAGAATTGACAAGATTAGGATATTTAAATATAAATTTGTTAAATGTTCTTGGGCCTAAATTACTACTATGATTAAATACTGCAGCAGTGTTGCATTTTGGTTCAAACAATCTTAAAGAATTCATACCTTTTGTTTCATAACTATGAGATACAATTCAAAATTATTTCAATTTTTATGTATGAATTTTATTTAAAAAATATAATAAATTTGTCTTATTTTAAGAACATTAAAGTCTAAAAACAAATTTTGAGATGAAAAATCAATAGATTTGTGAAAACATGTTTTCATTATTTTCTTCTGTAATAAATAAAGTGGATTAAAATTGGTTTTAAATAAGCTACCACATCCTATAATTCCATACATAATTACCGATTGAAATAAAGTTAAGTATATTGTGCGTAGTAAACTTTATTGACAAGTAATTCCTCAATAAAACAAAATAATATACTTTACGTAATTTATTACAAAAATAATTTATTAATGTGTTGATTGATTTACATGTAGTATTTGATTACATAGCTAAAACTTCATTCATGTACTAAAATTATCACACAGAACAGCTTTTCCCAGTCAGAATAAAAATATTTAATAGCGTCTCGTGCACAAGCCATTGCTGTACGAGTACAAATACTGAACGAGGATGTTTACTTCTGCTTCAGACCAAGGGGTGCGCTGATGGGGTAGTAGCGAGCTATGGTAGCACGAGGCAAGCTCACAACCACCAGTAAGTAGCCTCGATATCCCTGGTTCAGACGCTATAGCAACTGTCTCGCAGCAAATGGGGAACACTTTCAACATAGTCTTTGAAAAGGTAAGCATTTTTACAATTTCAGATTGCAAAAATCTGTCCTTTCTACGACTTATCTTTCGTGTTCTTGAGTCCCAACCGACCGCTCTGCGGGCCGAGTCTGGTCAGCTGACCTGTTCAATGTCGCACATAACTCATTAAGCTTCCGCAAGCGGGCTATAGCAAAATAAATGCTTTGTATATACTTCGAAGTATGTCCGGGAACAAGTCTTTCTTAACACGTCTCCGTTCGAAAAGTGACATGGATATGTGACAGCCCGCTAAGCGGTGATTTAGCGTGTTAGTTTTCGGCAATATTCTCTAGACTTAGGCTATACATTACATTTACATTACAAATGTAAGTTATTGGCTTACCAGTTATAAGTAATGAAATTGTCGACTGTTGAAAATATAGCATGACACTTTCTGTAAGATTTCTTCATAATGTACGTAGGCTATCATAAATGAAGATTCGCTGTTCCTATGTTTATTGCATTGCCAAGAACTAACCTAAACTGTATTGAGTGGAAGGCAGCTGCATATTAACGCTGTAGCTTTGACGTCTCTTCAACCTCTTTTATTTGTCAATACTTCGCAAAACAAAACCTTCCCATGCAGGAATTCTGCATTACCATATGGTGAAGAATGGGTAGAACAGAAAGAAATTCTCTGGCACCAAGACCCGAACCAGGGTTTTCAGCTCTATGTGCTGACACTTTATCCACTAAGCCACACCGGATTCTAGCTCCGATGCCAGAAATATCATATGTACTTCGGTACATCATAAGCGTAAGTAATCACTTCGTGATTCAAGACGGCGCCTTGTTCCGTCGGACCCCGGCCGCTTAGTCACTCGTAATGAGTGTACCTCTGTAATACATAGTGTTGGGCATTGTGCCACTGTCACATATTCCGTGACACAGTACATGAGGATAGGCCACCAAAGGGGAACAGAGAGGTAGAACTTAAACTGAGAGGGATTCAATCCAACATCGGCGCTAGGATCCGGTGTGGCTTAATGGACAAAGCGTCAGCACGTAGAGCTGAAAATCCGGGTTCGGGTCCCGGTGGCGGAGAGAATTTCTCTCCGTTCTACCCATTCTTCACCATAATATGGTAATGCATAATTCCTGTACGGAAATATCATAGGTACTTCGGTACATCATTGCAATTCAACCAGGATTTGATCCCGAGCCCGCTCGTTTCACGGTTAGGCATGATAAACGTTACTCCACAGCGGTGGGCGATAATGTATTATAGGGTACTTGTTTCACTATTGTCATTACTTTCATTATTCATTTGATTATTATAGCCTAATGCAAGCACTCTAGTGACCTTTCGTTTAAAATATACTGTATAAGAAAATAAATTAAAAGCTACCGGCGTAGCTCATGTGGGAGGCATGCTTATCTGCTAATCCGGAGCTGCACTCGGGTATGGATTCGATTCCCACTTGGGCTGATTACATGGTTGAATTTTTTCCCACGTTTTCTCCAAATGTTAGGCGAATATCAGGTAATGTTTCGCGAATTGTCGACCTCATTTCGACAAATACCATCTCGATGTCAGCAATTTCATCGACGCTAATTAACTTAGTAGTTAATACAGTGTCCTTAAATAATCAACTAAAATGAGCAAGTCCATAAGGCACACCAATAGAACAGTTACGCAATTTGATTATATGTTGTATGGGATGTCAAGAGTTGAAATGATATCGGAATTTATTATAAAAGTTTTATTGGATTAAAAAATAAGTTTACAAACACAGAAAAATGTATATATGCAAACTGATTTACAATATGAACAACAGTCAGAAAATGTATTTTTTGGGTTTAAATAATTTATATTTTATTAATAATAACAATTAACATTAGGTCCAGTAATCTCGACCTTAGGGCCCATTTACACAAACATGGTGCAACGTTAATTTAATGGAAGTGTAATGTTAGATTTGACTTGTGAAAGTGAAACAAATTCAGTAATACTAACAAGCATAGTCTAATATGTTTTATCTTTCATTAGAGAATCCACAAATTAGATATGACTTCCGGTAAATCATTATTGCCATATTTCTGTGGCTTGCTGCAAGAACCATTTAACTAGCATTATGCGCTTTCTTAGAATATTGGGTGGTATGCATAAAGTTGTAGTATTACCTTTTGCTTTGATTGTAGAAGATACTTGAAGTAGAATTATATACTTCTTGTTATGCATACAAATAATAGTTTATTCTACCAGTTCTAGCATAAACTAAAAACGGCCTTCCAAATCAACTTTCTGGTATGCAGGAAAGAACTTATTATGGGTTTTTATACACAAAGATCGTAGTATATACTACAAAAACCTTAGAAATATCGTTTACTTCAACTTTATGCATACCACCCATTGCCTTTGAGATTATGGATATTTAGAAATCTGACATACAATTGCTATATTTATATTCAGATGCGGTATGGGCAATGTCTACAGGCATACGAGACTTATGCAATGAGCATTATGATGTTATTTATCAGCTTTCATGTAGGGTATGCGAGAGTTGACTTGAACTTTCACATGTGGATTTATTTATTATTTGGCTTCAAAGTGAATAGTACCTGGTAAGGATCCCAGTCACAGGATTATGTGGGCGCCAGACACAGCTCCTAAATTGAAGTCTGTTTAAGGGATGGAAAACCCTGATTAACAAGCCTGGTCTTCCAGTATGTGAGGTTGTGCGAGAGGTTGATAGTCCCTCATAAAGTATTCTTACTCATACTAAGATTCAAATGCAGATTGTCCAACTATAACCTAAACTGAATTTGGAGTCTGAACAGTTTTTAAGCCTAATCCTTAGGTGGTGGTGGTGGTGGTGGTGATGATGATGATGATGATGATGATGATGATGATGTCAGTGATAATGACAATGACGACGATGATTACAAATAAATTACCTTGCTAACAACTTTTATATTTTGGCAGTTTTGGTTTTGTCGATTGATGGATATTGCTATATGAATGTGTTTACTGGATTTAACACCTTGGAAGGGCCGTTTGAATGGATCCTGTGCTGCTTGGTCACCTTGGCGGTATGAACATAGAGCGGGGAGGGTAGGAGGCCCCCATTGGGTGAGATGGTGAGGGGTCACATGCGACCGGTGGGCTGGTACACCCTCATCCTCATTCATCCCATAACATTCGGGGTGCACAATAGGCCTCAGTAAGGCCGACGTGTAAAGGGTCGTCCTAACCCGCCCGTAGTCGCCATGACCTAATCTAACCTAACCTACTGGATTTATTTAAATTCTTTTAATTTTTTCATACAATGTTCTTGCACCAGGACATAGATTTGATTCTATCAGTGCGCAAGCGCGATGAAGATGTACGATGTGTCATTTTATGTTTGTCCAAGATGTTTCGATATAAGTGTATGTAGGACTTTTAAGTTCTGAATTTGCTTCGGTGTTATATTGCGTTGCTTTTGTGTAAATTGACCTTTATATTTGTACGATAAAGTGTAACATTCTTCATGTTTTTATTACTCATGCTACCCACCGGTTACTATGAGTATTTTCTCAATATTTAAGAAGTCATTTCATTGTTGACAGTTCGAGTAAGTGATACAGTTTTCACCATATTAACATTCAAAGATAAACATAGTACTAGAATTTAAATGAAAGAGAGAGACAAAGCAATGGCGGCTATTACAAAGAGTGTAGAGTGGACTTTTTTCACTGCTAATGAAATATAAAACTCACGGCGTTTCAAAGGTTGATAAGTCTTTTTCTCAGTAACTTTTTCCCTTATCTTTGTGATGTGAAGGCGAAACAAGATTCAACTTTTGATACACCGCGTGTTCTATATTCCATCAACAACAGAAGTCTAGTCTAAACCCCTCTTGAGCAGTACTAAATTATTTCGATTACAAACACGCTAAATAAATCCGTAAATTACGCCGGATGTTTGAATTGTAATCTCTGTCTCTCTCTCTCTCTCTCTCTTGATAATATCTTACATTACAATTGAAAATACCAAGCGCTTTTAACCTATTGTGTATTAAATATGACATTGTTAGGAACCTAAAATAAATATCCTTGAAAACACAGATAATACTTATTTCTGTAATAATTAGTAAAATATTAACAATTCTAATAATAATTTTTATCGCAAGGTACCGTTTTACAGAGGATTACATATTGCAAATATTTTTATTTAGTGATTCATAAAACTTTGTCGTAAGTCATAATAAAACGTCGAACCGTTTATAAAATACCTTGAAGCATTTTCAGACTGCATGCTAAAGATAAGTACTAATTGAGGCAGACAGCCATATAAAATAGCAATACAATTACAGATATGTAATGTGTGTCAGATTTATCTTTGGTAATACCTGTCTGTATACAGTTGTTTCGGATCTTCGTTTGATATATGCACGTCATAAAATATACTCTCTCTGTATGTTAATATCTATTTTATTACAAAATAACTATGATAAAACTTATCATTTTACAGTTAGCTACATATGAAGGTCAAGGTAGAGGACAGAAAGAGTATATTCCGTCGATGCTGCTGCCATCTATAGGCAAATTACTTGAAAAAGGCGTCAAATTAGATGACTTCAAAATATCAGGCATACAAGTTACGAAAAGGAGGACGTTTCTTGATTTTTTTAAAACCCGTCCGGACTCCGGACAAAGGCCTAGAAAGGTGGACATGTCCGGACAAAAGAGGACGTCTGGTCACCCTATGTTTAGAGTGGTGATTGTTTTTACAATATGAGTTTATGTACTACCCGCCATTGAAGCAAGTTTTTTATTGAGAGCGATTCATGGACGTCAATCGTGCCTAAAAGTATTGAGGTTGAAGTCATACTTTCCCCTTCGATTGAGTTTGGCATGCCTGTTTTAGGACGCCAGATGTTCCTTTCACCTTCAGTTCTATTCTTATTCTTTAAAAATTATTCATTGCATGTGCGACAATAATTTATTCTTCTGCCTGATAATTTTTTGTTTGAGAATTCCCTTATATTTAATCCTGTACAAATTGTCTCATTTCTAATTTAGTCCTGTTTCGTGAATCTGTTGACAGTCTGATGACATGTCATTTCTGCTACTAGTAAGTTACGTGCTTAGGGCAGTGGTCAGCATTTCTTGACTCGAGAGTCAATTCCTTAATACCCAAGCAGGGCGGAGGAGTAAGGCATGATCTCCCTCCCCTTAGCCATCACTTGTTCATTCAACGTATCCTCCTCCTACCTTACCCTTTGCTGTGTATTACGGGCTGCATTTAATGACAATATTTGCTGACCACTGACTTAGAGATTATTTATTTTCGTTTTACTGAATTAGATCACTACATAGTACCGTATTTACTTTCACAAAGATATTTCTTCACACATCGTGTTGGTAATGTTGCTCAAATAAGGAACACCGTGAACTTTTAAACGTTTACTCTCTCAATTAAATTCTTAGATGAACAATCTTACATACCATCGTGGTATTTTCGTGTTTTGTTGGTGAAGGTGAAGCGGTCTTATAATTTATATGCTTTGCTATTAACATCACGTATCTGCCATCTGTTGTTAAGAAAACGCTAATGATTTATGTATGACTCGTCCAGAACAAGATGCGATTACATTAAGATCACTCCAACTTTGCTTGCAAATGCGAATACAGTGCAGGTGATACGTCATTGCTCTTCTTGAAAATTATGAAGAAGGAATGTCATGCAGATGTACTTTCAGTGACTAAATTGGTAGAGTTTGTTTCGTAAGCGTTGATAGTAATGGATAGGCTTCGTATTCCAGCTACCTAAAGACTGAAGTTAAAGACACATCGGGTATTTAGTACGCCGGACACAGGTGATGCAACGGAAAAGGATATAAACAAACAGGTCGTCGCTGCGTGTTCGTGGAGTACAGTCACCTCCCGACATTCTGAAGTTATATTAGTAAACACATGCTTGAGCCGTGATGTTTATTTTCGTCTTGATCTTTGCAGTGAATAATAACGTGCATTCGTAAGTTACGGAACATGAACATATGCGGATGTCACTTGAAATGATTTTAAATATATTGCAAGAAATTCTTTCAATAGAACATGACGTTATTGGTGCATGGTGTAGTACAAGATATTCCTATTGTCTGATATTTTTTCGTGTTTCATTAGGATATTGCATATGTCGCTCATCACTGAAAACCCACTAATTTTGTATCTACTTTTCTAGAGATTCCCTAAAATGTAGATTATTTAATTTATTAATTAGGATGTTGGCGCTGAACATCATGATAGGTTACACAAATCCATGCTAAACGTCGAGTTAATATCTTTATAATTTTCATATTTTGATTGTACTGGTTTTTTAGATTATATTTAACACACTTTCTGTGCCTTTTGGTATTGCAGTGTCTTATAGTGCATTGTTTTTGTCGCTTTTACGTTTGTTTTATACAATTTATATGTAACTTTGTCTATATTGACAGTAAAAATATTACTTCAATATCCTCAACTATGCCCTACAATATTACATGCTTGCGCGTCTTACCTACAGCTTTTTACCTCTGCAATGAACTTTCAATCAGCCACAAAGATGCAGTTATTTAAATAATACGACTAGTAAGAGCAGTGATCGATAAGACTACTCACTATGACTGCGTCCCGGTTTTGACTTTCTAGAGGAAGAGGGCAGAGATGCGTAACTATTTTGTATCCGTCTCGCAAGTACGGATTACCGACGGAAGGAATGCGAATCAAACACTGCGATAAGGAAGAGCGGGCGACAGGAAAGGTCACGAGATAACTTGAATGATATTCAACAGTACAGTCAGAAGAGAAATGACATCGATAGAATCAGTCTTGCGTTGTGATAGTGACATTACGACTTTAGTTTGTTCCATTGCATGTGAATACGTGTCTTCTATCGCACGGTATTATTATTTCATTCGCAAACATATGTTGCGCGTTTAATTAGCTTCGAATTTTTTTCTTGCTACTTTCTTTATTTTCATAGCGATTCCCTCTTTTGTTCATCTTCTTGGAAGAGACAGTACTTCCATCGGCTCGCACCTCTCCTCCCTCGGCGTGCCTATGTACACACGTCAAAACAGACAGCAACGCCACCATTGCTTTTCGGTAATTGTTTCTTGCGCGAGCTAGACCTGTACCTGCGCTGTGACGTCACATACACTTCGAATCAGGCAATCTCATTCCATTTTATAGGTAGCTGGA
The DNA here is from genome assembly GCF_040183065.1 of Periplaneta americana. Taxonomy (NCBI): domain Eukaryota; kingdom Metazoa; phylum Arthropoda; class Insecta; order Blattodea; family Blattidae; genus Periplaneta; species Periplaneta americana. The sequence goes on from NC_091123.1 coordinate 59,614,359, forward strand.
ATACGGACCCTAGTAATGGAGATAAAGTTTATGTGTACAAGAAGAATGAACATAAATTAGACATGTGAGAAAGATATCCAATAATTAGAATGGCACGAAAAATGAGAATTAAGAAAATATCAATTTGTATATTATTAACCTTTCTTATATATCATATCAAAAAAACAAACATTTTGTTATTTCCAGAACTTATTCACTCGGAAATTGAAGAAACTCACTTTTATACTACTTGTATACTTTAGTTATGAATTTCGCTGTCATATGAATGTGACAGATTATATAAAATTTCTAAAATCTCTCAGTTTTTAGTTTATTAATGGACCTGGAAAACGTAAAACCTTTTCCCCTTTCTTTCAAAAGTCTTTCCTTATCAGTAAACGACTTAAATACTATATAACTTTTTAAACTTATACTTTTTTTACTACTTTCACTTGATAATCCCATTGTTAAGCATCTTGAAAATTGTAGATGTTAAATTATCCCCAAGTCTTCATTGTGTACTTAAAGCTAGGACATCTTCCATAACACGCTTGTGTATATGGCATGCTATTTCCTCATGAAACAAGCTTGTTGTCTTGTAAGGAGAGGCTACAGTCTGCGTTGTGTCCCTTTCCACCGGTCTCCTGTTCAGGAAGTGAAGTCTGGATCTGTTCTCTGCAGTGTTGGTCTGTCTACCTCGGGCCTGGTCCGTGTGTAGGTGTGTCAACTCTACTGGGGTCCACCGCACCTGGACACGTGAACTCCGAGCAGTCATGCCGCTTGACAGCCTCCATGACGTCACTCAGGTGAAATGATACTGCTTCGTTGGGTTGGATTCTGGAACACAATAACATTACATAAGGTTTGATAAGTAGAGCCCGGATGTTCGGCAAAATGCCTTTTTTTACTGGATGGGAGTAAATCATCATTTTCATAGATACAAATGTGATTTGGGGTAAATCAAAGTGTTTTTAGTAGGTTATTTTACGACGCTTTATCAACATCTTAGGTTATTTAGCGTCTGAATGAGATGAAGGTGATAATGTCGGTGAAATGAGTCCGAGGTCCAGTACCGAAAGTTACCCAGCATTTGCTCATATTGGGTTGAGGAAAAACGCCGGAAAAAACCTCAACCAGGTAACTTGCCGCGACCGGGAATCGAACCTGGGCCACCTGGTTTCGCGGCCAGACGCGCTAACTGTTACTCTACAGGTGTGGACTTCATGAATAAATGCGCAGTAGGCTCTATCCTGACACATTTTCAAAATTGTTATATATTGACGAATTTTTCAACAGTAATCTCACTAGAGCTTTTGATTTATCTAAAGAAAATCAAAACTCGAGTGGGATTTAATTGACTATTACACGATTAGAAGAAAGTATATAAAGATTAGAAGTAACGAAGTATTCCAATACAATAAAATATTAATTGACTTACGAAAATACAGAACTGTCTTCAAATTTGTACCATCTCAAAATTATAAATATTACGCTAATAGATGGCAGTAGTGTGTTGTGAATAGCTGTTTTCTTATCAGTTGTGCCAACTATGGAATCTTCATTGAACTCTGGACGGTTACTGGTCAAGAAGGCTTTGTTGGTTCAGTTTCATTTTTATTAAAACAGTTGCATTCCACTTCAATTATCCCGATCCCAGTAATCAACGTCACTTGACAGATGATTTTCAATAAATCTTAGTATTAAAACAATCTCTGATACGTGACTATTTATAATATCATATAGCAGAAGCTATAACATAACCTAAATAATATAAACAAGTGTTAGAAAAGTTTTAATTAGGGATGCTGAAATAAACAAGAAACATTTTAATTAACGATGATGAAATAAAAAATAAACATGAATAATTTTAAAAGAAACAATTATTGAAAGTAGGTATAATTTTCAAATTTGAATGTTTTAGTGGCTGGTGGTTCAGTTGATGTTATTTTGGACGTGTGCGTAAAAGAAGTGAACTCGGTGATGTACATGGTGTATCCCTCAACTTATTCAGGATTTCCGAATGGTGCTCTTTATTTATTTGTAAATAGGGTTTCAGGGAAGATGCATAGCTATGACCAGTGATCTTTATTAATTCTTGTTCTTGAATGCCAATGTGAGTCATATTTGAAAGTGCTGTGTATCGACTGGAGTGGTTTGTAATTTTCTGTTTTCTTTGACGTCCAGACCAGTGCAGTTTGAAATGTTGGCAAACAAAGAAACAAATGCTAGGGTAGTGATAAAAATAAACAAATGCTAGGGACGCGATAAAATTAAACAAATGCTAGGGACGCGATAAAATTGTGCGATAAGCAGCCATGATTGTTTGAAAGACGTCCTTTCGTACCGTTTTATTGGTCAAAAGTAGTGTGACGTAGTAAAAGTGTAATAGTCAAAATAAAACTAAACTATTTGAAATCTCTTTTGTTTTTACACACATTCACAGATATACAGACATCCAGGATTGCCCTTATTCGTAAAACTATCCTCATAATGGACGATATGAAAGAATCTGTCATGCATGGTTTTCGCCTAGTTTTGTTGGGATTCATTTGTTATTCTCTGAATGCGAACAGAATGCTGCCAATTGCAATGCCATACTTAGGAAGACTGTATGACAATGGTGCTTTTTCGATGAAAAGAATGGTAGATGTATTTGTGCCAAAATATACAAACTTGAGACTTTTACAGCATCGGAATAACTTAATTATCTACATTTATTTTGTGTATTTCTATGTCATAATATATTGACAATTTAAATCTGTTCAGATATGAAGCCTTTACAGTACTACTTGCCAGAATATGCTCCTACCACATACCAGGATATGTAGTATGTTACAGCGCCGAGTGGCAAGCCCAGAGACTTCCTAAAAAATTAAGATTGACTGTAGAAATCATTGAATTACTTTGTTAAGATTTACCTTAACACTTTTTTCACGTACACATTCTTTTTGGACTCGTCAGGGTTTGAATTGGAGTCTTTGATGCAGGAAGTTGATGTCCTAGCAGTTCGGTTAAATTGCGTTTCTACAGTTAAGAGTATAATGCGAAAATGAAATTCCTGTATTGCGTTGTCTTGTAAGTAAGATCATATGACAGACAATACGCTATAGCTGTAGCACATGCAAACAGGTTGTTTTCACTCTTGACTCCAACCATAGCAAACACAAAGGTGACAGTTGTTAGACTTTTTGTGCGAGTGAAAATCAACAGTGCACGAAGCTGCTGCGTAAGTTTTCATAATCGCATCTGAGGCTGGTGAGTTTCTAATTGACACACAGAAATGGAAAGTGATTTAGAGAAGACTACGTAGTTCCTGCTGTGTTTTGTTTAAGATGATGAAACATAGAGTAATGTAAATACTCTGTGAATTCGTAGCCTATAATGTGCTTGAAATTTTAACTTAAAAAAAAAAACGCTGCCATGTAGGTATTACAATGGAAGTGATTTCCAATACATACTATAATCACAGTCTAATATATACAGTCACGAAGCTCAATATGTAATAAATATGCATCCATAGATAGTTGCCAACCACTAGGATCGCTACTATCGCCTCATTACAGACAATGCGAAATAATACTGCACAATCTATTGTTCCTAGCAACCTCATCAACTCAAGCTTCGTGACTGTATATACTAGACAGTTCTATAATTATTTTTTTTATGAAATGCATGAGAAATGGTATTTGCCCTCATTTATTAATTTATAGAGTGGAATAGAAAAAACTTATGGAGATTCTGGAGAAAATCAGCATGGATTGGAAAGAGAGAAGGTTGTTCAGTAATCTTTATATGAAACGAGTCAAAGTCAGGAAAGTAGAACAAATGCCGAAGAAGTGAAATAGGGAGAGGAGTACGACAAGTTTCTCCTTTATCTCCTGCCCTATTCAACATCTATTTGGAAGATTTTTTAGTGAGTTATTTAACGACGCTGTATCAACTACTAGGTTATTTAGCGTCGATGAGATTGGTGATAGCGTGATGGTATTTGGCGAGATGAGGCCGAGGATTCGCCATAGACTATCTGGCATTCACCTTACGGTTGGGGAAAACAACCCAACAAGGTAATCAGCCCGAGCGGGGATCGAACCCGCGCCCGAGCGCAACTTCAGACCGGTAGGCAAGCACCTTAACCGACTGAGCCACATCGGCGACTTGGAAGATTTAATGAACTGTTTTCAAAAGATGGGAGGAGTGATAGTAGGAGGAAGAAAATAAAATGTATAAAATTTGCTGATGATATGGCTTTGTTAGCAGAAGAGGAGATGATACTAAGGGATATGCTACTGGAGCTAAATGACAGCTGTGAGCAGTATGGGATGAAGATAATGCAAACAAGACGAAGACCATGATCATTGGAAGAAAAATAAAGAAGGTAAACTTGCTAATTCTAAATGAGGCAGTAGAGCAAGTGCACAGCTTCAAATACTTGGAGTGTACTATAAGCAGTAACATGTGCTGCTGCCAGGAAGTCAAAAGGAGGATAGCAATGGTAAAGGAAGCTTTTAATAGAAAAAGGAGCATCTTCTGCGGACCTCTGGAAAAAGAACTAAGGAAGAGACTAGTGAAGTACTTTAAGTGTTGCATTAATTTTGTAAAATTAACGATGTGTAAATAAATTGCATTGCTCACACCATATTAGGTAGCCTTTAAAGGGATTTCAGAGCAGCATGCTACATGTGTGAGAATTGATACTGCTGTACCCTGGCGTATTAGTAGAGAAAGTAGATTTTCGCAATCACATTAAATGTGAAATGTGTCCAAATTGTGTCAAAATAATTAATTTTATGTTTTAAAGCGGGTTAAGTATATCATTGTAGTTTTTAAATTCGCAATAAAATGTGAAGTTGAGTACAAAATGCGAAATATATGTTTTCTGCGAAATAAGAGAGAAATTTACATTTCATGAGACATTTTTTTTAATTAAAAAACAGAATCTATGTAAAGACGCCGCCACACACATATATTATTACGCCTTTTTAAAATAGTTTGGCCACACATCTTTGTTATTTGTACTATGAACTCTTAGTTTTCACCTAATTTGTCTGATGCTGGTGGTAGAATATTGGTTGCCTATACGATCTCTTCAGGCCCAATGTTCACTCAAACAAATTGTAGTCTATGTGGTAGCGAGTGATTATGATTGAGTAGTAATATGGGTCGGGATAAAGTCACCATTAAGCAACGAGCGGGTTATTGTAAAAATGAGCATTTTTATGTTGGTCATTCTATTAATTTGATTTGCAAATTTTGTAACAAAAGGTTGGCTTGGAAAAAAAAGAACATATAAAAAATAATTAGCACACACGAGCGAAAGTAAACATCAATTTAAAACCACAGAAAACTAACGTAGGTTTAAGTGGCAGACTACTTTCTCAGATATCGAAAACAAAGCAAAGAATATATGTAGAGATTATGGAAAGCAAAGAAAATATCTTATGTTAAAAAAATGAGTTTGTCGAAGACGCGACCTTTCTGTACAGTTCTATGTCTTGGACATGTTTCTTTGTTCATAATTTTATTTCACTGTAATTTTATATGTACTTTTTCTTAGTTATTATTTTCTAAATCTTTAACTGGAAAATCTACAAAATGCACCTGTTAACACATTGATGATACTAAATTCTTATTATGAACTTTCCATAAAAATGGTCCATCCCAAAATGCTAAATCCTAAAATTAAAAGTACTATAAATGCTAAATTTGTAGTTTTAAGCACAGTCTAGTATATACAGTCCCGAAGCTTGAGTTTATGAGGGTACTAGGAACAATAGACTGTGCAGGTACTATTTTGCACTATCTGTAATGAGGCGATAGTAGCGATCATAGTGGTTAGCAACTATCTATGGATGCATATTTACTACGTATTAAGCTTCGTGACTGTATATACTAGACTGTGTTTTAAGTTGCTAAATAGATAGATAGATAGATAGATAGATAGATAGATAGATAGATAGATAGATAGATAGATAGATAGATAGATAGATAGATAGATAGATAGATAGATAGATAGATAGACAGATAGACAGATAGACAGACAGACAGATAGATAATAAAATAAATACAAAATAAATAAATAAATAAATAATAAAATAAATAAATAATCTCTATGTACGAATATTAGCAAGAAACGTATGCTACTACTTGATCTCTTGTGACGTAAGGAAGGGAATGGTCTGCATAAAAGTACAAAAAATAATTGCATAGAATAAGGGTCACTGTCCGCCAATGGAAATCGTCTACAAGAGCGTCAGGATGTGAGAAGGTGGCGCTTACCAATATCAGGATTGGCTATTTATGTCTGGCACAGCACTATAGTCCAAGCGGCGATGTATTTGGTGGCAGAAAAGGGAATGGTGTGCACAAGTGTATAAAAAATTCCATACAAACCAGGACTACTGTTCGCTTATCAAGTTCAGGATTGGTTACTTGTCTGGCACAGTACTCTCTTCTGGCTGGTCATCCTTCACCGGGGTGTCCACACCTGTGGAGTAACGGTCAACGCGTCTGGCCGCGAAACCAGGTGGCCCGGGTTCGAATCCCGGTCGGGGCAAGTTACCTGGTTGAGGTTTTTTCCGGGGTTTTCCCTCAACCCAATACGAGCAAACGCTGGGTAACTTTCGGTGATGGACCCCGGACTCATTTCACCGGCATTATCACCTTCATATCATTCAGACGCTAAATAACCTAGATGTTGATACAGCGTCGTAAAATAACCCAATAAAATAAAAATAAAAAATAAATTCACCGGGGTGTCGTCGGCGATGTATTTGGTGACAGAAAAGGGAATGGTCTGCATAAGAGTATAAAAAATTGCGTAAAAACTAGGACTATTGTTCGCTTATCAAGTTCAGGATTGGCTACTTGTCTGTCACTGTACTCTCTTTTGACTGGTCATCCTTCACCGGGGTGTCGTCTGTGATGAATTTGGTGACATAAGGGAATGGTTTGCATAAGAGTATAAAAAAATTGCATAAAAACTAGGACTACTTTTCGCTTATCAAGTTCAGATTGGCTACTTGTCTGACACAGTACTCTCTTCTGATTGGTCATCCTTCACCGGGGTGTCGTCTGCAATGTATTTGGTGACAGGAAAGGGAATGATCTGCATGTCCATAAGCCAATTAATATGCTAGAATCACACCATGTGACAACCATGGAAGAAGAAATTCTGAATTTAGGAGCTAATGATGATTTAAATCTGTAGGTAAATAAAAAAATAAAAATTATTTGTGTTTATGTGCACGTTTTGTAGTTTTAATAAATATTTACATTAATTTTACAGTCTGTTAACTTGTGATTTTATTGCAATGAAGTTGAAGATGTATAATCTATTGGCTCGTGGTGTCAATAATTGTAATGTGAACTTCATGTAACGTTGTATTTCATAAGGTAGCTTACAGTGGTACAATACATATGCCCCATCCACTGTTTCGGCTTTCAGTGAAATTTTATTTAAAATATTAATATTTATGTATGGTACTTATATAACTTGCTTGCCATTTATTATCATGCCACCTTTCTGAACGTTCTTCCTTTTTCTGTATTGTTAACAGAGAAACAACATCTCGCTTAAGGAAAAAAAAAGTGGGATCCTTCTAGTTGGAAGAAAAATATGGCATGTTTAGAATTTATGAACAGAAACAGAGAAGTAGAATTCATTGAACAGAAATTTTCAGAGTCACGTCACAGCTTAGTGCAGGAGATAGATGCTGTGCACAGTGTCATAGAAATAAAACTGCGATTCACAGAAATATTTAGACCTGTTTCACTATTACGAAATCTACAATAAATCAAAACCAAGAATGTTCATTTAATGATACATGAAATGAAGTGTCAAGACTTCAACTGTCAACATTCAACAGTTAACATGCAATTTTCCAACGTCCCCTATGCATCAGCAGTGTCACACAATCATGAAAAGATCTTGCAAAGTATATCTGTGGCAGTTCGAATAAAAGAGGCTGTAAAAGTATCAGAAGAAAAGAAAACAGATCTAAAATCAATGTTACAATACATGCCTGTAATTATGTCGATTATTATAAGAAACCTATTTTGAATCATGATTTGTAAAAGAGAGAAAAAATAAATTGGATATACACTCTGTATGAATGTTACAAATTTATATTTCTTTTCATTTTTGGGTTCTTTCTCCAACCCAAATTATGCTTCCGAATTACTATGTTGCAATATTTATTCGTTTTTATTGATTGATTACAAGTTTTTTTACAAAATACACCTTAGTTGTATTATTGTTATTATTATTATTATTATTATTATTATTATTATTATTATTATTATTATTATTATTATTATTATCATCATCATCATCATCATCATCATCATTAAGGACACAAACTGAAATCACGAAATTATTAATTAAAGACATATTAACTAAAATACTGAAATTATTAATTAAAGACATAAACTAAAATCCTGGAATTATTCACTAAAGATTTACAAAGTGAAATTCCGCAATTATTCATTAAAGACATAGAAACTGAAATGCCTGAATAATTAATTAAAGACACATTAACTTAAATCCTGAAATGATATTAATTATAAGAGAACATAGATACACGAACATAATTATACTATAGCTAAGACTATTATGATCAAATGGATATTCTCATGACAAATTAGAGGTAATGTAAATACCACTAACAACACAATATTGTAACAATAATAATTCACAGAGTGATTTTATCATACTTAACAATTTCACGTAATGCTTTAATTTAGAACAATATTATCTAAAAAACATATCAAACTGTCTTATACAAAATAAATTGTAATTCAATTTTTAAATTAAATTAAACAATTGCGTAAGGGACAAACTAGAAATTAGCAACAAAACTAAAGGATGCGAAAGACTGTCTACAGCTCTACACGAAGTAAAATATTTCTTCCAACGATTTAGATTCTGGAAAAGTCCCCATAACACTTATAGTGTTCCCTCGTTGAATGGCAATACTAATTCTGTGGCGGAGGAAAGCCGTAGAGCAAGAGTCACCGTTAAGTGCTGATAAATACTTGTCGATATCAGAAGTTAACAACTTCGCCTCGGAACACCATGGGCCCGTAGATTCTACGGCGAAAACGACAAAATTATATCGATCCAGAAGATCGAGATACTTATTGCGTTTAATTGCAACAGCAGATGCAGCGGCTGACCCAGCGAGTTTGAAAGTTTTGGGCAAATAAGAAGAAGCGAAGGTGTTATAACAAGTGGCATCCCATAAAAGTGGTTTGCCTTTGGACCATGGTGTTAAAGTTAAGCCATCTGGACGTTTGCCATCAGAACGATTTATGCCATTGGGTTCTAGAATGGTAGGAAAACCAGCGGAAATTAGGGCCCTTTTAATGATGTCGTTAATCATGACGTGTCTGGAAAATCGTCCAGAATTTTTTAGGCAACTTAATCCATGGAGGCCAGAAGAATCGACATCTGCACCACAAATACATTTGTGTGGAAAACAGATTTTAATGCCAAGCCTTAAGGCAATAGCAATCTTAAAGGACGTATTATCCAGTAAGGTGCCTATGTTGTAAGAAGGTAAGGCTTGAAGCCAGCATTCTGATCCTTTTTCTCATAAAGCAAGAAAACGGGCTCTTCAAAATCTGAGGAGGAAGACGCAAAAAGACTGTCAAAAATTTTGGAAGCGAGAACAAGATCCCAGCATTTTTGAAGATTATTAATTAAATTGTGACAATGTATTCATATTACTGTTCCTTTATATAATTTAAATGTTAGTTCACTTGTGCAACTGTCTAAGCGCGTTGTCTGATCGGCAAATGTTCAATTAACCCTTAAATTGGCAAAACTTCATTTCTCACACTAGTTTATTAAACCGTGTCGGACTGTAAAGAAAACAACTATCGCAATGTCCATATATTTTTTATATGTTGTACAATAATATAGTATTGTGAAATTTCAATTTTCCTACCAATATTTTTCTATTAAATTATTTTATTTAATTTCTTCCTGTAACCACTACAGGTTGCCGTCGACAAAGAGTACCATGATACAATAGAGTAAATGCCTTGAGGCTTAGTGATAAATTGTTGTTAGAGTGAAAAATAAACAATTTGAATTATATTGAAACACATTATATTAAACGAAGTAACGTCAAGGAGATGCGAATTAGTCATGGTCCATATGTATGATGCCTGAAAATAGCTATTGAGCCTTTGAGTGCTGCAATTGTTAGATCTCTTAAAATACTTTTATGCAGGCCAAAAGATTTACAGAAGTCGACTAGGAACCGGGGTATGGTCCCACGGGCTCCTTTCATTAGTCCCGTAATGACGATGGATTCCAGATGGTATTTGTTCTTATAAAAACTGATGGAAGATTCATATATATTCCTTTTTTCCTCGTGTACTTCTTCTGACTGGTGTTCGTGCGATTCGAATCTCACAGTAGGGTCTATGATGTAACCTTCAAGAGAGGGAGGTTTAAATGCAATTATGTCGATTCTTCGATTACTGCCCTCACTGGATATGCCATGTACTTCTTCATATACTGAATAACCTTTGTTCCTTAAGGCAGCTGCTATTATAGATCTTACTGTATGATGCCGCGTATTTCGTAGAAGTTCACCGTGTGGACAGGCCCCCAGGACATGGGCAAGGGTTTCAACCTCCCTGTCGCAACGCGACAGAGGTTACTGCCCGAAGACTTGCCAGGTACACTACGCACAGCTGACACTTTCGCATTCATCTTGATTGCTTCCCTCTACTCACTACAGGAAAGACCCTTGTGATTCCGGATCCACTTATTGGCTGGGGTATATTGTTGGTATAGGAGCACGCCTTTGCCTTTATGTTTTTTCTGGCTCCAGTTCTCAAACGCTTTTTCTCTTAATACTTGCCGTACCTTTCGCGTATCTACAGTGCCGTACTTGTCCAAAATATTTGCTGATTCGGTGATATTGAGTGCTGTGAGACTGGATGTAATTTCTTGGGATAATTTCCTTGTAGCATGTAGAAAGGAATTATTGGATTTAAGCAATATCTTACATGCGTTTATATTTTGTAAGTATAATTCCCATGCTGAACAGAATAAACCTAATAGCATACAGCTTATTAACCTGGTTGTTTCCTATAGGATACTTTGCGAATTTAAGGGTTAAAGAGACAAACTAAATTCTCGGAATTATCTACTATACATTTACAAAGTGAAATTTCGGAATTACTCATTAAGGACACAAACTGAAATCACGAAATTATTAAATTAAAGATATATTAACTGAAATACCGAGATTATTAGACCCAATTAAAGACACATTAACTGAAATACCTAAATTATTAGTTAAAGACATATTAACTGAAATACCGAAATTATTAATTAAAGACATTAACTGAAATACCGAAATAATTAATTAAAGACATTAACTGAAATACCGTAATTATTAATTAAAGACATTAACTGAAATACCGAAATTATTAATTAAAGACATATTAACTAAAATAGCGAAATTTTTAATTAAAGACATATTAACTAAAATAGCGAAATTATTAATTAAAGACACATTAACTGAAATACCGAAATAATTAATTAAAGACACATTAACTGAAATACGAAAATTATTAATTAAAGACACATTAACTGAAATACAGAAATTATTTATTAAAGGCACATTAACTAAAATACCGAAATTATTTATTAAAGAAATACCGAAATTATTAACTAAAGACACACTAGCTGAAAGGCCGAAATTATTTATTAAAGACACATTAACTAAAATACCGAAATTATTTATTAAAGACACATTAACTAAAATACCGAAATTATTTATTAAAGACACATTAACTAAAATACCGAAATTATTTATTAAAGACACATTAAATAAAATGCCGAAATTATTTATTAAAGATAAATTAACTGAAATACAGAAATTATTTATTAAAGGCACATTAACTAAAATACCGAAATTATTTGTTAAAGACACATTAACTAAAATACCGAAATTATTTATTAAAGACACATTAACTAAAATACCGAAATTATTTATTAAAGATGCATTAACTGAAATACCGAAATTGTTAACTAAAGACACATTAACTGAAAGACCGAAATTATTTATTAAAGATACATTAACTAAAATATCTAAATTATTTATTAAAGATACATTAACTGAAATATCGAAATTACTTATTAAAAATACATTAACTGAAATACCGAAATTATTAACTAAAGACACATTAACTGAAAGACCGAAATTATTTATTAAAGGCACATTAACTAAAATACCGAAATTTTTTATTAAAGATACATTAACTGAAATACGGAAATTATTAATTAAAGACACATTAACTGAAATGAAGAAATTATTTATTAAAGGCACATTAACTGAAATACCGAAATTTTTAATTAAAGAGACAAACAAAATTTCCGGAAAGACACAAATTGAAATCTCGGAATTATCCACTAAAGATGTACAAAGTGAAATTTCGGAATTACTCATTAAACACACAGAAACTGAAATTCCGGAATAATTAATAAATACACATTAACTGAAATGCCGAAATAATTAATTAAAGACTCATAAACTAAAATTCCGGAATTATCCACTAAATATTTTCAAACTGAAATTTCGGAATTACTCATTAACGACACACAAACAGAAATGTCGAAATTAGTCTATTAATTAAAGAGACAAACTGAATTCCCGGAATTACGTATTAAACATAAAAACTGAAATATTATTTTCAGAATAACAATAATTGAGAATAATAATAACATAATCACTTGAATAATTGCATAGAGTATCAAATTGTTCATGAGAAGTTGTTGCTATTAATGCTTGTTTTTCTCTGTATCTTTGTCTGAGTATTACAAAATATTGTATTTATGATTATATTATTTTTGTGTCTTCTCATATCATGTTTTATACTAGTGGATTTCAAACATCGGTTCTCTTGACATCCTCATGAATTCCCTCGGCTCCCCTGTATCGAAGAAGACTTTCACAAATTAAACTTACTTTTTTTACATTAGGGTGTGTTATTTCTTTTAATGAACATTGGTTTGTATTAGTTGTGTCAGAGATATGTATGACAATGACTGTCTTTAAATGTAAATTTGGGTGAAATGACATTAATTAGAGGTCGTTAGCATACAGCTCTTTACCATGGTGTACGATTATAATCCTAGCATAACGTGGCATAATTTCTAACTGCTTATTATAAAGAAATTTCGTTACACTGATCGTTTTTTGTAACGGAATGACCTTTTATTACGCTTTGAGGAACCGCGCCGCCTAGGTAAAAAAAAACATTGCTTTAGGCTTAGGCTGTAAATCTGTAGCGCTTTGTTCTTTCCGACATTTCTTTATATGATTTACGTATCTTATCTCAGTTAATAGTGAGTAGAGACAGCGAAAAATGTGAAATTTCATATTCTAAATCCAAGATATTTCTGCTCGCGCTATGGGAACAAGGATTTTTATCAATAATTTCGAGGGAAAAATTGTTCCGGGGCCGGGTATCGAACCCGGGACCTTTGCTTAAACGTTTAAAGCATATATACATATATTCTGAAAATTGGTTCCATACCCGGCCGCGGAACAATTTTTCTCTCGAAATTATTGATGAAAATCCTTGTTCCCATAGCGCGAGTAGAAATATCTTGGATTTAGAATATGAAATTTCACAAAATTTCACAAAATTGCTCCGGGGCCGGGTATCGAACCCGGAACCTTTGGTTAAACGTTTAAAGCATATATACATATATTCTGAAAATTGGTTCCATACCCGGCCGCGGAACAATTTTTCCCTCGAAATTATTGATGAAAATCCTTGTTCCCATAGCGCGAGTAGAAATATCTTGGATTCAGAATATAAAATTTCACAAAATTTCACAAAATTGTTCCGGGGCCGAGTATCGAACCCGGAACCTTTGGTTAAACGTACCAATTTTCAGAATATAAAGTGTATATATATATATATATATATATATATATATATATATATATATATATATATGCTTTAAACGTTTAACCAAAGGTCCCAGGTTCGATACCCGGCCCCGGAACAATTCTTCCCTCAAAATTATTCAAATCAACTTTACAGGGAGTTATACCTGAAAGCAGAGCTGCACGCATTGTATACTTCACCTGGCATAATTAGGAACATAAAATCCAGACGTTTGAGATGGGCAGGACATGTAGCACGTATGGGCGAATCCAGAAATGCATATAGAGTACAGTATTAGTTGGCAGGCCGGAGGGAAAAAGACCTTTGGGGAGGCCGAGACGTAGATGGGAAGATAATATTAAAATGGATTTGAGGGTGGTAGGATATGATGGTAGAGACTGGATTAATCTTGCTCAGGATAGGGACCAATGGCGGGCTTATGTGAGGGCGGCAATGAACATACGGGTTCCTTAAAAGCCAGTAAGTAAGTAAGTAAGTAAGTAAGTAAATATACCTGAAAGCTCGATTTGCAAGAATTTTCATGATTGATGATAAGTAGAATGCAATTAACGCCAACAATTTTCGTATTTCATAATATTTTGGTAATATTTCTCATTTTTTCATAAAAATATTAATATTTGTTTCTTATTTTGCACGATTTTGTCCCCTCCCCCGCGTTAACATATCTGTAACTGTCATGGTTATCGAAAGAAAAAGAAAGGAAGGTAAAGATACGAATTCGAAATGAGGCAGCTAGAACAAGTGTACAGCTTCAAATATTTGGGGTGTACTATAAGTAGTAACATGAGCTGCTGCCAGGAAGTCTGAAGGAGGACAGCGATGGCGAAGGAAACTTTTAATAAAAAAGGAGCATCTTCTTTAGACCTTTGGAAAAAGAACTAAGGAAGAGACTAGTGAAGTGCTTTGTGTGAAGTGTGGTATTATATGAGGCGGAAACATGGCCATTACGACGAAGTGAGCCACGGCGTAGCTCTGTCGGCTAGGGCGCTTGCCTACCGATCCGGAGTTGCGCTCGGGCGCGGGTTCGATTCCCGCTTGGGCTGATTACCTGGTTGTTTTTTTCCGAGGTTTTCTCTATCATAAGGCAAACGTCAGATAATCTATGGCGAATCCTCGGCCTCATCTCGCCAAATATCATCTCACTATCACCAGTCTCATCGACGCTAAATAACCTCGTAGTTGATACAGCGTCGTTAAATAACCAAGTAAAAAAAACGACGAAGTGAAGAGAAACGACGAGAATCATTTTAAATGTGGATAAGGAGAAGAATGAAACGTGAGAAATGGACAGATAGCATAAGAAACGAAGTTGTGGCTGAAGAAAGAATATTGCTGAAACTGATCAGGAAGAGAAAAGGAATTGGTTGGATCACTGGCTAAGAAGAAACTGCCTACTGAAGGATGCACTGGAAGGAATGGTAAACGGAAGAAAAGTTTGGGGCAGAAGAAATCAGATGATAGACGACATTAAGTACGGTATAGGTCTCGAAAGCAAGGAATACCGACGGCAGGAATGTGAACGAAACAATACGATAAGGAAGAGAGGGCGATAGGAAAGGTCACGAGATAGCTTGAATGATATTCAAGAGTACATTCGGAAGAGAAACGACATCGATAGAATCAGTCTTGCATTGTGGTAGTTACATTACTGTGTTATTCAGTTCCATTGCATGTGAATACGTGTGTTGTTCCAAGTGCGTTTATTTTATTATAATATGTAGTGATGGAGCGTTCCCTCGCAGCTTATCATTATTTCATTCGTAAACATATGTTGCGCGTTTTAATTCGCTTCGGATTGTTCTCTTGCTACGCTCTTTATTTCCACAGCGATGTCTCCATCTGTTCATCTTCTTGGAAGAGCCAGCTACTTCCATTGGCCCGCACTCTCGCTCCCTCGGCGTGCCTACATACACACGTCAAAACAAACAGTAACGCCATCATTGCTTTTACGTAATCGTTCCTTTCGCGAGCTATACATGGATCGTATGCAGGGACTAAGAGGAAAATAGGTAAAAATGGAGAATGCTGGGTTTGCAGTGAAAGATCTGCCCTTGGACACAAAGTATGAATGAATAAATCCGTAAAATGGTTTTTGACATTATTACAGTTTTATACCTGTATAATTTTAGTTGAATGTACAAGACTTGTTTGTCGTAAAATGTAAAACGCTATTAGAAACACATTAGTATGGTTTCATACTGCTAGCGGTAATTTATTATGTACGTGGGCAAGATGTTGGTGGTGAATCAATGAAGTAGGTGAGGAAAAGTAGCTTGGCAGCATCATTATCTCCAGAGGCTCAAGCTATTAAGATCCCTCCCATCCATCCGTTTCCAGTCAACCACTCATTCATTCGTCCGTTCTGTGTGTAATTATCTCATTCTTTTTCCACGCCGTTTACT
This sequence comes from Periplaneta americana, assembly GCF_040183065.1. Classification (NCBI taxonomy): domain Eukaryota; kingdom Metazoa; phylum Arthropoda; class Insecta; order Blattodea; family Blattidae; genus Periplaneta; species Periplaneta americana. Next base: position 59,630,681 of record NC_091123.1, read on the forward strand.
TTAGAAAATGTGGCACTCCGTTATACAAACAATACTTAGAAAAAAAAAAAAGTAGAACCATGTCTCAGTCTCACTGTGTAATCTATACTAATAATAAATCTGTAGCCGAAATTTTTCTGGTAATTTTCGATTTTCCAAAAATAATTGATCCTAACATATATAATTAACCACCCTGAAACCGAAAATCGCTTTTTTGACATTTTTGTTTGTATGTATGTCTGTCTGTCTGTATGTTTGTTACCTTTTCACGCGATAATGGCTGAACGGATTTCGATGAAAATTGGAATATAAATTAAGTTCGTTGTAACTTAGATTTTAGGCTATATGGCATTCAAAATACATTATTTAAAAGGGGGGTTATAAGGGGTCCTGAATTAAATAAATCGAAATATCTCGCTTATTATTGATTTTTGTGAAAAATGTTACATAACAAAAAGTTTCTTTAAAAATAATTTTCGATTAGTTTTATTCCTTGAAAAATTTTGATAGGACTGATATTTAATGAGATAAATGAGTTTTAAAATTAAAATAACTGCCATCTAAGGCCGTGTAATGAATTAAAAAACAAATGACTTCGTCTATAAGGGGCCTTGGACAGCAACAATCGAAAGCTATGAAAGATAGCCTACAGAGAATATTTCTGTGTTTGTATGAAGTAATATCGGAAGCTAAATTAACCAATTTGTATAATTAATTATTATTTCACCATTGGAAAGTGTAGTTTCTCTAGATGAACATAATGCTATAATGTTATTACAGTAACTTCTTATATAATATAATATATAATATAATATAATATAATATAATATAATATAATAAAAGTTATTTAAGTTATTTGAAAGGTTGAGAACCATAGTGGGCCAAGCGCCATTTACTGAATACGTAGAAAACAAGGGTTAAAATTAAGCTATTACCATAATTCAATGGAAACCTATAACAAGTAAAATAAAATATACACATTAAATCTAAATGATGTCAATGTTCATTAAACTATGGTTGCATGTAATAAAAATTAAGAAACAGGTTAAAGGAATTGTCATTGCACTAAATGAGTGTCTCTGGACCAAAATGATCGCATTTTAATTATTTGGATGCAATTTAAATTAAGTAACATATTAAACGATTTATCCTTCTATAAAACACGAATGTTCCCTGGATCAAATGTCCTATTTTAATTATGTAATTACTTTATATTTATTTCTAACGGGTGCAGCGGAGCGCATGGGTACGGCTAGTTTAATAATATTTTTAGATATTACATATTATAATTATCTGGTTCTCTGATCAAACCGCTAATACTAGCAGTTCGACGTGTTTGTATCAGCAGCAGTACAAGTTTTTGTGTTGCATTACATTAGAAAACCTAAGTCAATCCTTTACGTTCATTGTATGCTTCAAACTTACGTTTCTTTACAGGCTTTGACTCGTCTGATAAGATAGTTTATGAGCGTTGAGTTCAAATATTTTCGTCTGCAGAGGGAGGGGAGAATTAACTATGGGTCGTAAATCAATTGAAAAGTACCTGGGTAGAGCAATGAACTAGAAAGAACAAAGAACTCATAAATAATGTTTCTGCGAGATCGTGCGTATTTGCTTGGTTTCCGCACAAAACCAATCCGCGCAAAGTCTAAAATTCCACATTCAGTATTCCCAACCTAACACACATAACAATTTCCCTCTTCTTACCGCTTAAGTGACATATTGATTTTTACTGCTTTAGGCTTTTAACATATTATTTTTAGAAACGTTCAATATAGTAATAATTATAAATTGGAAACTTACCACTGCAATTTCATCTAAATTGCACTGTTAATCATTGTTTTTAAATATTTGCAAAAATTAAGTAAACTCTACAACTCCACTAAAGTTACTGCATTCGTGATGCAAATAACATTAAGGAAGCCGTGAAAAAATCAACAAGATTCCAGACTCATCATAGACTGGGGGGGGGGAACAGACTTATATCACGGCCTGCTGGAGTATAGTAAACACAGAAAACATTTTAAAGCAACAATGTTGAATATAGATATTTTTGTTTTGCAAATTTGCCGTCATTGAACAGAAACCAAGATGGAGATTTCATTGAAACTAATTAGGAATTCCTCTTTCAGGTATGTAATAAACGATCTTCCCACAAAATAATGTACGATACACGAGCGGTATGTTTTCTTTCAATTCTCGGAAATTAAAAAAGCTCAACTACGTTTCGCTTTTTTAAACTTTTCCTCGAACATGAAAACTTCAACATACCGCTCTTGTAACGCATATTACTATTGTTTCACATGTTTTTGCATTCATGATAGTTTTCAAACGAGAAATACTCGCGTTTTATAATCCAAACTGAAACGTATATTTTTCAGAAAAACAATAAAAAAATAAAAGAATAACACATGTCAGCTATTTCCGTTCAACTGGTGTTTTATCTTTGCGTATATTGCACTTGACATGGACAGTTTTTGGAGTCTATCAACATTTAAGATAGTAGCAAATGAATCCTTACCTCAATTTAATTAAAAATGACTAGGGCTGTTTTTGTAACAATGTCTTCGTATGTATCAATGTAAGTTATTTAGCTTCAGGCAATTTTCGAAGTTACAGAACATTTACAATTACAGTTCTGATCTTAAAAACATAAACGATTATAAAATCAAAGTCACCAATTAATTCAATCAAGCCATCAATCAATCAATCAATCATGTTTATTTGTCAAAATTACGATTACGTAATTGTAGAAAATAGTCAAAAGGAACGCAATCAGATTAAATTCAGAAAAAATTCATTAATATGATAAAAAGGATTATCCATAAGCCATTTTTAAGACAACTTTGAATCTAAATAAGCCAACTGAGTGCGCATTCTTAGGCAATCTGTTAAACACATCTAAAGAAATAACATTGAACCATTTCTTGGTCTTTGTCAATCTAACAGTAGGTGTTACAATATAATGATTATTCCTAGTAAAATACTTGTGAAGTTGGGATTGAGAAGCATGACTGTTTAAATTAATATTAGTAAGGTCTAAACAGTCATAAATATAGTGATTAATTACAGTAAGAATACTAGCATTACGAAATTAAGGTCGACAATGAGCATTAAATGATGAATTAATACACATCGGATTTATATTCAATTCAATTCAATTTATTTGGCCATTAGACATAGAGTTTTAGGTTTCGTCAGAATACATTGAAAAAAGACATATAAATACATTTACAAAACACTAATAATAGAAACAGTAAAATTTAAGTAATACAATGAAAACATGAAATAATTTTAAACTTTTAAATTGAAGAAAACTAACTAAATTGCAATTTAAACTTATTTATTAAAATACAATGTCATACAAATTTGTGTTAAAAAACTCAGCAACAGAATAAAAGGGATTATTTAATAACCAATTGTAAAATCCAGTTTTAAAACTATTGATTGTTAATTTATAATATTGACTTGGGAGCTTATTATATAATTTCATCCCCGTAATTAAAACGTTTGTATTGCTCTTGTGTAATCTACAATATGGAATATTAATTTGTTGAATATTTCTAATTTCATGATCATGTATATTGGCCACTAATGAGTAATTGTCGATATTTTGTCTAGTGTAAAGTACTAGATCATATATATACAGATTTATGATTGTTAAAATCCGTGATTGTCTGAAAAGTGGCCGACAATGTTCCAGATAATTTGATTTACATAAAATTCTAATGGCCTTCTTTTGTAAAATCAAGTCGCTTCCAATTTTGGTTCCATTTCCCCAGAAAATTAGGGCATATCGAATTATCGACTGAAAGAAAGAAAAGTAGGCACATCTTAAATAATTTTGAGAAATGCAAGTAGATAATTTCTTCAGCAAATATAAAACTCTTGATAGCTTTGTGCATATGTACTCGATGTGCTTATTCCATGTTAAACTGGAGTCTATAAAAAGTCCCAGAAATTTTGTGTAGTTGAGTTTGTTGTCCTTATTTATTAGATAGTTTAGGCTGAAAGTTAAGTTGCTGGTTTTTTCTTGATTAAGCAAGAAGCCATTAGATTCAAACCATAAAGCCATCTGTGTTAGAGTGTCGTTGTTGAGAGCATGTAATTGATTTAGAGCAGAGGAAGAACATAGGAAAGTAGTGTCATCTGCATACATAATTGTTATTGCTTTAATGAATTCTGGAAGATCATTTATTGCTATTAAAAATAATAGGGTACCAATTATTGACCCTTGAGGAACCCCATAATGTGTAGTGGTGAGACTTGACCAATTTTCACCTATAGCAACTAATTGACTTCTCCCATGAAGATAGGTTCTAAAAATATTTAGTGTGTTCCCTCGAATACTATAAAATTCTAATTTTGATAAAATTAAATTATTGATCAACACAATCGAAAGCTTTAGTGAGATCGCAGAATGTAGCATTAACTGGTGACCTATTTTCAAAATTTCTTAAAATTTCCGTTATTAAAAGCTCAATTGCATCATTTGTTGATTTACTTTTCCTAAAGCCAAATTGGTTAGTACTAAAGAGATTTGAATTTTCAAAATAATCATAAATTTGATTGAAAATTACATATTCAAATACCTTAGATAACGCAGGAATGATAGAGATTGGCCTGTAACTACTTGGACTTGTTCTATTGCCTTTTTTATATATTGGGATTACTTTCGAAATTTTTAGTTGATCGGGAAATATGCCTTGTTGTAGACAAATATTGATCATATGTGTTAGAGGAATATATATGGGATTTTTAACTTTTTTTTTAAAATCATTTGACATATCATAAACGTCTTTTGAATTTGATTTTTTCAAGGTATTTATTGTATCCCATACCTGCTCGGTGATGACATCTTTCCATTTAAAAGTACAGGAGATTTTGTCATTTCTGTTTAGTATATCCATTGGAGATAGTTCAGAGCGTTGAATTCTGGATTTGATTATGTCCACTGAATTAATGAAAAATTCATTGAACTGTTCCGGCGATATATTATGATTCTTTGTATGATTTTGAGTGTTACTGGATCTTTCTCTATTTATGAGATTCCAGGCAGTTTTACACTTGTTATCGGAGTTTACGATTAATTTGGTATTATAATCCAGTTTTGCTTGAGTTAATTGGCTTCTGTACTGTTTCTTAATTTCATTTAATTTATTTTTAGCCATGGGCAGATCTGTCACCTTATTGATGTGATGTAGTATTAGTAGTTGGGTTTTCATCTGTTTTAATTCTTCTGAATACCATTTGTTTGGTTGTTTTTTACTTTTATTCAGTTTTACTTTCTTGATTGGGAAAGTTAAATTAAAATATTCTAATAATAAATTAAAAAATGCATTAAAAATTTGAGCAGCTATTGGGTCTTTAACATTAAAGAGGGATTCCCAATCAATATTGTTTATATTATAACAGAATTCCATTACTCTTTCCGTGGTAAAAAACGTTTTTTAACCATTTGAGGTTGTTTATATTCGTTTCTCAATTGAATATGTAATTTCAATGTAAGAGCAGAATGGTCTGAATATGGGAAGTTATTTACCAGAATGTTGTATGTTTCCTGCTGACTATTTATAAAAATGTTATCGAGGCAAGCTTTTCCTCTCGTAGGAGTATAATTTCCTGGATAGAAATTATATTGCCTTAATAGATTTAATAGGTCAAGTACGGTTGTTTTATCTGTTAAGACATCAAAGTCAGAGTTTAGGTCTCCTCCGATTACTACTGTGTAATTGTGCCATTTTGTGAGTATTTGAAGAAGCTTTTCGAGTTGTATTAAAAAAATATTTGAAGAACCGCTAGGAGATCTATAAATGCAAATAATTATCAATTTAAATGAATCAATCATTACTCCTGAACATTCGAAGTGAAATTCTATTTTTAATTCATTTAATTCCATTGGTTTGAATTCTAAGTTGCTTTTAACAAAAATTGCCGATCCTCCATGAATATGCTTGGATCTTTTAAAATAATAACCTAATTTAAAGCCATCGAAATTTATATAGTCAATATTATAATCACGCAACCAATGCTCCGTAAAACATAAAAATGAATAGATGTCTAAGTTGAAAAAAACTGCCCTTCAATACGGGTGACCACAAGAATCCAGAAAACAAATACATAATAAAAGTTTACAATGAAACAATGAAAACACATACAATAAATTTCAAAAGAAAATTAAAGTGAATCATATTACTTGAAATGGAGATGAAATTACAAAATTTGAATTGAGTCCTTCAGAATTTCTCTAAGGATTTTCTCAACATTTTAAAATGTGAATCCCTTTGATTTTAAGAGGTTATATGTCTATTTGGAGATGGTACCGCGAACTCCAAAAAGAAGTCCGTGTCTGACCAACGATTAGCCATGATGTTATACTGCTTGCTAAAATAAGGAATGCAAGGTTCATAGATGATTCTTTTTTTCACAATCAGTAAGTTTTGGCTGTTGTGCATCTCTTTCAAACCTGATAGTCGGGTCTAGTATTGTTCCTGTGTTCTTTTTTCTATCAATGACAACAATATCTGCTCGTCTTGTTGAATCATCTTCCGAGATACAATGGACTTCTTCATGGACTTCTAATTCTTGTTGTCTTAGGATGTCAGCAAGCATTGCCCTTATCCTGTGATGGCGGTGGTTCCGCAGTAACTCAGTCTTTCAGCAGAAACCCAACATGTAATGTTTTCTCTTTTTTTTTTTTTTAATTACAGGAGCTGTCAGATTTACTCCAATACCTGCAATGCAACTAATAGTTCATCAGTCTCCTATTGAATATGAACTAGAAAAGAATGTTATTATTCAATACGAAAAATTGATCAGACTTTCATTTAGCAATTGGGAGATAAGAACTTTAAAATTTTACGAAAGCTTTCTTTGTAAAGTACATAAAATTAAGAAAGAGATAGATCTTCCAACAGGTAAAGAAAATTTAATTGATGAAACTAACCGAACACAAGTAATAGAAATAGACTATTATCTGGACCTGGTTGAAGATGTCCCAAATTTTCAAGCATTGGAAACTGTTCATAGTAGATTTCTTGAGAAAGAATGGCTTCATTTTTTCACGATGAATCCCTACTGTTCAGGTGCTTGTGCTACATGTGAACTTTTCTCGTTTTATAAATCATAGGTTATGGAGCTACAAATCTTTATGGAGAAGTTGAAGCTATCTATTCGACACTTCAAAATCTGTTGTACCGGATCTCTTATTTTCAACAAACTGTTATATTCAGTGATTCTAAAGCAACTATTATTGCTATAACAATAAATCTGTCATATAAAACAAATAGAAAACTAACTGGTTTTTGGGAAATTATACATCTAATCAGCCATTATTGCTATAACAGTAAATATGTCATCTAAAAAAAATTAGACAAATAACTGTTTGTTGGGATATTATACATCTAATCAACTATTATTGCTATAACAATAAATCCGTCATCTAAAAAAATTGAAAAATAACTGATTGTTGGGAAATTACATCTAATGAAGCTTAACAAAAGGTTGGTTTTGCAATGGGTACCGGGTATTATTGCTATAACAATAAAACTGTCGTCTAAAAAAATAGAAAAATAACTGATTGTTGGGAAATTATACATCTAATGAAGCTTAACAAAAGGTTGGTTTTGCAATGGGTGCCGGCTATTATTGCTATAACAATAAATTTGTCATCTAAAAAAATAGAAAGATAACTGATTGTTGGGAAATTATACATCTAATGAAGCTTAACAAAAGGTTGGTTTTGCAATGGGTGCCGGCTATTATTGCTATAACAATAAATTTGTCATCTAAAAAAAATAGAAAAAATAACTGATTGTTGGGAAATTATACATCTAATGAAGCTTAACAAAAGGTTGGTTTTGCAATGGGTACCGGGTATTATTGCTATAACAATAAAACTGTTGTCTAAAAAATAGGAAAATAACTGATTGTTGGGAAATTATACATCTAATGAAGCTTAACAAAAGGTTGGTTTTGCAATGGGTGCCGGCTATTATTGCTATAACAATAAATCTGTCATTTAAAAAAGTAGGAAAATAACTGATTGTTGGGAAATTATACATCTAGTGAAGCTTAACAAAAGGTTGGTTTTGCAATGGGTGCCGGCTATTATTGCTATAACAATAAAACTGTCGTCTAAAAAAAGTAGGAAAATAACTGATTGTTGGGAAATTATACATCTAATGAAGCTTAACAAAAGGTTGGTTTTGCAATGGGTGCCGGCTATTATTGCTATAACAATAAATTTGTCATCTAAAAAAATAGAAAAATAACTGATTGTTGGGAAATTATACATCTAATGAAGCTTAACAAATGGTTGGTTTTGCAATGGGTGCCGGCTATTATTGCTATAACAATAAATTTGTCATCTAAAAAAATAGAAAAATAACCGATTGTTGGGAAATTATACATCTAATGAAGCTTAACAAAAGGTTGGTTTTGCAATGGGTACCGGCTATTATTGCTATAACAATAAATCTGTCATTTAAAAAAATAGAAAAATAACTGATTGTTGGGAAATTATACATCTAATGAAGCTTAACAAAAGGTTGGTTTTGCAATGGGTACCGGCTATTATTGCTATAACAATAAATCTGCCATTTAAAAAAATAGGAAAATAACTGATTGTTGGAAAATTATACATCTAATGAAGCTTAACAAATGGTTGGTTTTGCAATGGGTACCGGCTATTATTGCTATAACAATAAAACTGTCATCTAAAAAATAGAAAAATAACCGATTGTTGGGAAATTATACATCTAATGAAGCTTAACAAAAGGTTGGTTTTGCAATGGGTACCGGCTATTATTGCTATAACAATAAATCTGTCATTTAAAAAAATAGAAAAATAACTGATTGTTGGGAAATTATACATCTAATGAAGCTTAACAAAAGGTTGGTTTTGCAATGGGTACCGGCTATTATTGCTATAACAATAAATCTGCCATTTAAAAAAATAGGAAAATAACTGATTGTTGGAAAATTATACATCTAATGAAGCTTAACAAATGGTTGGTTTTGCAATGGGTACCGGCTATTATTGCTATAACAATAAAACTGTCATCTAAAAAATAGAAAAATAACCGATTGTTGGGAAATTATACATCTATTGAAGCTTAACAAAAGGTTGGTTTTGCAATGGGTACCGGCTATTATTGCTATAACAATAAATCTGTCATTTAAAAAAATAGAAAAATAACCGATTGTTGGGAAATTATACATCTATTGAAGCTTAACAAAAGGTTGGTTTTGCAATGGGTACCGGCTATTATTGCTATAACAATAAATCTGTCATTTAAAAAAATAGAAAAATAACCGATTGTTGGGAAATTATACATCTATTGAAGCTTAACAAAAGGTTGGTTTTGCAATGGGTACCGGCTATTATTGCTATAACAATAAATTTGTCATCTAAAAAAATAGAAAAATAACCGATTGTTGGGAAATTATACATCTATTGAAGCTTAACAAAAGGTTGCTTTTGCAATGGGTACCGGCTATTATTGTTATAACAATAAATCTGTCATTTAAAAAAATAGAAAAATAACTGATTGTTGGGAAATTATACATCTAATGAAGCTTAACAAAAGGTTGGTTTTGCAATGGGTTCCAGCACACTCTGGATTATCAGGTAATGAAGCTGCTTGCTAAGACGGGAAGTAAAATCTTACAAAACCTTATGCCAAATTTATCATTTCCAACCCTAAGTACAGACATGAATCATACATGTTACATTATAATCATTTACTATTGAGAATCAATGACACATTAGTGTAATAGTAATAAAGGCCGCATTATGTATTACATCATGTACTTTGAAAACTCATTGACCCTGCTCTGCTGCTTTGGATTGTACTCTGCGACATTTTCACCCTTTGTGGTACCCATTAGATTACGTCCATTCCGGCTACTCACTGTAACTCCCCAAATTGATGACGATGCATATAGTACACTGGTCGAAATTTCATGAGGTAATTTCTTCCTCCATGAGGACTCATTCCTTAGCCCTAGTCCAAGACATGATGCATTAGGAGCTAGACCTTTTTTGAATATTTCATTTTAATTATCTGTGGAAGGGAGGGTTATTATCCCTGAAATATCAATTTCACCGTGGACTATGATTATATAAGTACAAATGAAATTCAACTGCGTTTTCTATTCTCTAGAACTTTGTTTTGGTTATTTTGTGCTGAATGATTTCCACTTATTTCTTGGCAGCATGTCGTTAGCTGTAGTTTGACTTTCCAATCCGAAGACTATGGTTCAAATGTCGGAAAGAACAAGTGGAATTTGTGATGTGCAAAGACGGTATTTGCGACAAGTTTTCGTCGAGTACTATCCTCATTCTGTACTTCGTTCCATAATGTCTGACAAGCGATGTAAACATTGTCGGCAGAGAGAGGAAAATTGCTATTCAACCAATGGCAGAGGTATCATTCCACGCTTGTCTCGAAATTGGGGGACGATAGAACGCTTCAGACCGCTCAACTTCAAGATAAGCGTGGAATGAGACCTCTGCCATTGGTTAAATAACAATTATACTTCTTTCACTCTCTCTCTCTCTCTCTCTCTCTCTCTCTCTGCTGACACTGTTTAAGTCCCCTGTCAAACATTATGGAACGAAGTATAGTGCCAAGGTCAAGAAAGGATGGAGCTCTACCTTTATGCCCCCCAGGCGCCTTCAGGCGTATAATGGCGATAGGCCTATCTTTACCTTTACATCCTTATCGGTTACCAGAATTTCATGAATTCTACAATAATCGTAATCATTTTGGTGTAATGTAGAGCCATCTTCAATGGCGTACCACGGGAGGGTTATTCTTATTGTTGGATACTTTGGTCAGTGATAAATATCGACGTATCCGCGTTGTAAGAAAGTTACATCCCGGTGCATTATGCAAAGCAAGCGACTTAGCATTACTTGATTCGCTTCATGTCTTGTGTCACGCCTGCTGCAGTTGACGGTATTTGCATGTATGATACATATTTTATACTTACCGTTTATTTATGAATTGAGCTTGCGTAACAATAGGTAACGCTGAAGATTACGGTATATTAAAACAGTAAGAAGTGCATTTTGCAGATTATGGTTGCATGTAGCAAGTAGGTAATAGGCCTAATCAAAAACTTCTGTTTAAGCCAGATATTTACCGTATGTAATACCGGTACATGTCGATATTATCAGATGCCATCGTACTCAAATATAATTTAATATTGAATTATTTATATTTTAAGAGAAGTTTAATGTAATATAAGTATTAAACTTGTTTTCCTTTAGTTAGTTTAACTCGGGTGATCATGTCCCCCAACAGCTTTTAATTAACATTCATAACATTTACAAAACAACGTTGGAATATGTATGATAAGAACTTTCTTGTGTTAAATTTTAACGTGCCTTGGTAACATGTTTCGATCTATTTTCGGTCATCTTCGCAGTTCCAAAGATGACCGAAAATAGGTCGAAACATGTTAACAAGGTACATTAAAATTTGTGTAATCAAGATGTATAAAAACTACGTTGTTAGCTTAGATCATATATGTAACAGATTGCCCATCCCTATGTTAAAATCGGCAGCACTTTGAAGAGAACAACCGCCAGGATCGCCACCCGTCCGCCGTAAACGAACACTAGATGGCAGTACAGTCGCTAATGCAATTCAAATGGGAGTTATGACGTGACTCTTTATGTAAAACTAGATGGCAGCATAGTAAACCTGACAAAAGTTGTTACCGTCAAAGCCTATAAGGCCGAGCAATCTGGGTATATATGATCTAGGATAGTAGTTAGAACCAACAACAGACTTTCAGATTGGCAACAAATTCATAGCGCAGTAAGACAAGGCTGTAGTAGGCCTATATCGCAAATACTTTTCATCATTTTAGTATCATTAAAGATTTGAAACAGACACGTCATGGTTCAGTCTATATCGTCGACATTTACAGGTTGACAGTCTACTCTTTGCTGATGATTTAGCCGTACTTGCATGCAGTGGAGATTAGCTTCAGTATTCAGAGCATAATTATCTAAATATGATCAGCGCAAAATACGACATGGAAATCAATGTTGAAAAAACAAAAATCATATGATTTCGTGGGAAATACCCGGTCGCAAGCAAAATTTGCTTAAACAACAAATTAATAGAAAGAGTAAATGAGTTTACGTATCTTGGCTATAATTTAATTTTTTTTTTTTTTTTTTTTTTTTGTGAAACAGATGTAACTTCTAAAATTTGAAAATACAATAAAACAATGGGAATAATCAACAGAATTATGAAGCCTTCCCAAGTACAGCGACACGCAAAAATTTTGCATAAAACCTTAACTAGACCTGTACTAATAATAATAATAATAATAATAATAATAATAATAATAATAATAATAATAATAATAATAATCCGCGACGCTACAGCCCATGAAGGGCCTAGACCTACCAGTCGGCTGCTGGCCTCACGGCCACATGCCGAAGCAGAGGTGGACGATCATCCAACCAGAATGGACGTATCGTGTGGTTAGCACGATGAGCCCCCCAGCCGTTATAGCTAGTTTGCGTAACCGGATTTCGCTACTTATCGTAGCTCCCCAAGTGTATCACGATGTTGGGTGGGCACCGGTCCCATACACTGGCCGAACTTTCATGAGAAAATTTCTTCCCCCATGAGGACTCCAACCAGCGCGCATTCCGTAATTCGAGTCCTAGGCAGGATGCCTTAGGCCACGGCGCGGGACTAGACCTGTACTTTGTTACGGAAATGAGCAAGAACCATAAGAATTACGGATATCAGCAGGATAACGGTCTGTGAAATGAAATTTATGAGAGCAACACTAGGATATAGTCGCTTGGACCACAAAAGAAATGAGGATATCATAGAAGAACTTCAATTACAACCAGTCTCACAGTTTATAAACAAGTACCAGCTGCAGTGGAAAAACCATGTCTAACGAATGAATCGTAATAGACTTCCAAAACCCATGCTTCAATACCGTCCCCAAGGGAAGAGATCTTTAGGCCGTCCAAGAAAAAGGTGGACCGAGAAATGACTCACTGAGACCGAAACGGGCCTTGGGCCTTATGCTGGTTTGGATGATGATGATAGCTTAACTAAAAATTTAGTTTCCAGTAAAGCTTATGCCATCTACTTTATACAACGTTCCTCAAAAGATGGACAACGGGCCACTAATGATCCTCTTGTGATATTGTTGTTGTAATATAAAGTGAATGTTTTCATAAACATTAATAGCCTATTTGAATAGCATTATAATTCTTTAGTTTAAAATATGTGAAAGGACAATATCTACAAGTTGACAACCATTGGAATAGAATGAACATTACTAAACAAAAACTTGAAATTTTCTCTCCGAATGCAGACAATGTTGTAACACTAACTGCCACTCTCAAAATGGTGTTCATCCAACTAGAATTTTTTTTTTCAAAACTTGTCGAAACACTTTTCATCAGAACATATTTTAATTATTGTTAATTGATTATATTCCCATTAATACGAGTACTTAGTCCATGTGTTTTAGTGACCATTTTACAAACTTCTAGGGCTAATAGGGTAAATCATAAGAATCATTTTGAAACAATAGGGAGCTAATCCATGTCCAATCCTAGAAATATCCGCAAGATTTTATGTGTGTGTGTGTATAATATGTCCTGTATGTATGTATGTATGTATGTATGTATGTATGTATGTATGTATGTATGTATGTATGTATGTATGTATGTATGTATGTGAGCTTATTAATTCATGGTAGTCCAAGAAGCTTGTAAAATTCATTTATAGGATCAGATTAAGCCATATATTGAGTGAAATCACCATGATGATGATACTATATTGTTTTCAATTGATCTCGAGATTTGTTAGATTTTACATATACGACCGATGGCACCAAAATGAGTTCTGTCCAGCTGTTGTAGCTAACGTGATGTATAGGTCATTCGTTATCTCGTGAAACAAAATGTTTGTGTGCGCCGTTGCATATGGTGGAGGTAAGCGAGCTCACTGACTACAAGTTTAGTAGGAAAGTAGGGAGGGAGGGAAGCTTCTCAGTCAGTGTTGTCAACTGGACGGAAATTCCGTCAAAACTGACGGAATTTCAACGTAGCGGCTTTGACGGGTGACGGATTTTCTAGCGGAAATTACGATTTACATCGTCTTTTGACTTTTTTAGCTGCTGTCATTTTATTTGTTTAATTTTTGGGGGATTTTACTTTTTCATTGAACTGTGCCGTACGATGTTAAAGAATCCCCTGTTTCAGATTTCCTCGTAATCAAGTCAGGGGTTGACGAATTAATTTTTTAATCAAGATTGGTAAGCAAGTTATATTAAAATTTGCTTTTTATTTGTATATAGATATATTGAGTGTTTTTTTTTATTTTGACGCATTTCTAAGTGTTAGACTGACGGAGATACAATTTATGTGTTGGCAACACTGTTCTCAGTCCACTTTCTTCTTCCCCTGACGCGCTGAAAGGTCTCACGAGATAACGAATGGCCTATAAAGTATCTAACTCCACTGGCTACACTTTCTAACTTCATTACTCGTAGTTGGTGACTGCCTACTCAAAAATGCTCTGAATGCTACGATTTTTTAATTGATGGCTGGATCACACAATAAGTGTAATGCATTATCATATACTTACACTATGATTAGTTAACAGTCCGAAGACTGGTTGGAACATCATGGCATCAATAAGGCATTAATCATGAGGCACATGTTAGCACGCTGGGTTGTTCAATGGCAAGGAAGTAATAACGGCTCTATAACTAGAGACTTATTATTTCCTACAATAATCTATAGGTTAAACTGTATACACATGATACCCAATTTCGTGCTTACGCAATTCATTTCAGGCCATGGAAAATTTAAAACATATTTTAAACGGTTCAAAATCAATAATGTAAATGAATCCATGTGTAAATGCGAGGAAAGCGACCAGACTGTTCAACACCTCTTATTTGATTGCCCAATTTTCGAAAGAGCTCGCCTGTTATTACTGTCACATGTCATCTCATGTTCTGGACAATTTGAAAAACCCCTGTGTTTTATGTTTAAAAAGAAATGCCGTTCAAGAGAATTTCAGAAATTCATATCACATATTCACAATTGAGTGAATAGTTGAGTGGAAGAGAAGGCCTCATGGCCTTAACTCTGCCAGGCAAAATAAACCTACTACTACTACTACTACTACTACTACTACTACTACTACTACTACTACTACTACTACTACTACTACAATTCACTGTAAATAGCTAGTTTGTGTGTTTCTGCCATAGTAAGAGAAGTTGTAGTTAATGCAATTAGTAAGGGTATATGAATGTGTTCAGGTTTTTTTATCATTAATCTAAAATGCCACAAGGCAAAACAAGCTGCAATAAAAGGAGATACTACTACTATTAATAATAATACTAATGATCACAATAATAATAGCTATAATATCATTGTTTCATATCATGTATAAGTTTTTATGTAATTTTTCTGTTTTTTTTATGTCTTGTCTGTGTATTTTATATAATGTATCGGTGTCTTATATGTTAAACATGCATTTGTATGTCATGTAACTATTTCATGTCATTTTTATGTCTATACATTCTTAAAAGTAATATGTTTCTACGAAATGCTTACTTTTTTATGTAACCAGTCTGTGTGTGATGTGTCCTGGGAAAGTATTGTATGTAATATGTCTGTGTTTCATATATTGTGTATCTGTTTCTATATATTATGTCTATTTTATCTCATATCTACGTATTTGGATATAATACAACTACGATTTTTATTATGTCATACACATTTAATGTAACATGTGTACTTTATATAATAATTATGTATATATTTTATGTAAGTTTTGTACAGGGCTATAATATGTATGATTTAATTACAGCCCTAACATACCTTCGGATAAAATAGGGCTCTATAAACTTGGAAATTCAATAATAATAATAATAATAATAATAATAATAATAATAATAATAATAATAATAATAATAATAATAGAGGCAACTAAGTCAGAAGATAATGGAGTAGGGTGGCCAGTTCCTTTCTCCCTACTTAGATTATGTTGGAAGGAAACTTATTATGTATACAAATTATTATACAGTACTTTTAATTACAGAATTATTAATAAATCCGTAAGAAAATTTTTAATGTACGTCAGCTGCAATAAATGAATTTTACTTTAATTTTAACTGCGTGAAAAATTATTTCTCTTTTGATATCTGTTAAAATTTATAGTTAGTCGCTTTTACACGAATTAATGTCTCTGTGATAGCTTCTAATTGGAAAATACCCGCAAGGTCGGTTTCTCTTTCCTGTCTCATATTAAGATTTTTGTGTAGGTACGTTGATCATCCCTAAGGGAACAATTTGATGGCACGATTTTAGTAATTTTCTTGTCACAGCTTGTCACAGAGAGATTGGGAAAGTTGTTCTTGTAAGATCCGATGATTTTGTTTTAGAAAGGAGAATTAAATTATTATTATTATTATTATTATTATTATTATTATTGTTAGTAGTAGTAGTAGTAGTAGTAGTAGTAGTAGTAGTAGTAGTAGTAGTAGTAGTAGTAGTAGTAGTAGTTCGAATCCCGCCTAAAACACGAATGTTTGTTATGAGTTGGTGTCCTGTGTTTGTGTTGTCTCATGCATGAAGTCCTGTTGTCATCTGCTCCACACGTCACTAAAGTTCAACCGCATGTCCGAATATATTCAGGCTCAATTAAACCCAGTAATGCTGGCTTCGTCCCTCACCGTAGTGTCGTGTTCTAAGTACAGTGTGGTTATAATTAAACTGACGGTGTTCAGCGTGGCGCAGAACGGACTCTAATGATCGTAGGAGTGTTAACTCTAGTAGATATGCTAATTAACCAATGCGCTCGCGAATTATGCCAAAAAAATTAGTTCTAAGTCTCGCCACCAGGTGTAAATATGGCGCTGTAAGCAGTCAAAACGTTTCTCTGTAACTCTGACGTCAGTATGTTCGTCGGATTGCATTGCATTGTGTCAGTTCCCTGTTGCTTGGTGACGCGTGTTGATTCCGTACCGGTAAGTGAAGTGAATTCTCGTTGAAAAGTTAGAAGGTTGAACTTTTCCTTGTGAAAACGCAATGGCTATTGAGAAGAGAGACCTTGCACTGTTAGTGAAGTTGTTTTGCCAGAATGACAGCAATAGCAACGCTGCATCGCGGGAATATCGTCGACAGAAACAGTTGAGAAGAGATCCCATGTCAATTAATGAGCTGAAGAAAATGATGAAAAAATTCGAAGAAAAAGGTGAATTAGATGCAATGCAACCGGAAGAACATACTGACTTCAGCGTTACAGACAATTGCACGTTTTAACTGCTTACAGCGCCATATTGACACCTGGTGGCGAGAATTTGAACTAATTATTTTTTTTGGCATAATTCGCGAGCGTATTGGTTAATTAGCATATCTACGAGGTTTTACACTCTTACGATCGAGTCCGTTCTGTGTCACGCTGAACACCGTCAGTTTAATTATAACCACCTTGTATAAGGCATCGTGCCTGGACTCGCGTTATAGAATGAGCGTAGGTTCGAGTTTTCTTGGAGAAGGAATTTTCTCACGAAATTTCGACCAGTGCAAGGGACCGGTGTCCATCCAACATCGTGATGAATTCTGTTCCAACCCAGCATTTGCCTAAGTAACTGTGAAAAACCACAGTCAGGTTGGTCTGTCCGGGAATCGAACGACGGACCTCCCGAATGTGTCCCATGCGGAACGCTCGGTTAAGCATTTCCTATATCAGCTACCGTACTACCCCGGAAACTTCACCCCAGTCTATTTATACTGTTGCAGGTGATAGATCAAATCAAGAGGCAGAGTGTGCTGGTGGAATGATATAGGGAAGCGGGAGTACCCCGAGAAAAACCATCTATCGTATGCTTTGTCTATCACGAATCCCATCACGACCTGACCGGGAATCAAACTCGATCCGCCTAGATGGAAGACCAGCGCGTTGGTACTTGGGCCATAGACGCGTCTTGTCCCTTGTCATGTGCTGTCGTGTGTTACAGTCCGCGTCACCGTTTTTGGCTTGTGAAATAAGTAATGGGAACGTTAAGTGCGAGTGTTTCACCTTTGTCACAGTCAGTCAGAAAAATGTGTTTGGCAAATGGCTGATGTGATGTGTATAGGAAGTGGTACCATTCTCAGCTGCACTAACAACATGCTCACAAACTGGGCACTGTATATCTAGGACACACGCCAAAAACGCTGGCGCAGCTTTATCTCAGCGATGATCCTGTCCGTGTTTACCCCACGACAATAGAGGCCCTAATTTGTGTCTGTCAATTGTTGGTTCACAGATGTATACCCTCCCCTACATCGCATATAATTTTAAATGGGTGTGAAAGGAGGAGGTGCAACATGACAAAATATGGAAGTTGTGTATACATCAACAAACTATCGGAGACGAGAAAGGTTTCAATTTCCATATCCTGAGGTATCGGAGAAAAAATAGTCATTAAAAGAAACATTTCTTCCCACTATACATGTTTGGGGGGCAATTAAAATAACTACTTTGTTAAGGAACATTGCCTCTAGGTAATTATTCATGGCCACATTCCTCCAAGATCACTTTCTTTTTCAAAGTCATTAAATTCCCACTGATTTTAATATCAAGCCTAAATCTTACCTTAAACTTTCAATTGTAAGCTTGCTGACTTCAACACCTCTTTACTAATCGGCTAAACTGTTATAGCTATGTTAATTTGTCCAAGTAATTCGTAGAGATCTGTGTAGATATTTGTGTAAAGTTTTCGATCGGAGCATAATATTTATAAGCTATTATTTTTTTAATACTTGCCTCAAATTTATGATCGCAATATATGTGTAGGCCTACATATAACAAAGAGAAATGCTTCAGTTTTTCAGTTTATCACTATGGATAATAAGGGTGTCATGAATTAAGTAATCATAGCCAATTCATTCATGGTGTTCTGCTCAAGGATAGGTCTTTCACTGCAACCCAGCATCCTCCAATCTTTAACAATTTCTGCCTTCCTCTTTGTCTGCGCATATGATCCATATATCTTAATGTCATCTATCATCTGATAGGCTATCTTCTTCTGCCCCGAACTCTTCTCCTGTTGACCATTCCTTCCAGTGAATCCTTCGGTAGGCAGTTTCTTCTCAGCCGGTGGCCCAACCAATTTCCTTTTTCCCTTTCTGATCAGTTTCATTTTCATTCTTTCTTCACCTACGCTTTTCAACATAGCTTTGTTTCTTATTCTGTCTGTCCATTACACACGTTCCATTCTTCTCTATATCCACATTTCAAAGGCTTGCAGTCGCTTCTCTTCACTTCGTCGTAATGTCCATGTTTCTGCCCCATACAATGCCACATTCCATACAAAGCACTTCACTAGTTTATTCCTTAGTTCTATTTCCAGAAGTCCGCAGAAGATGCTCCTTTTTCTATTAAAAGCTTCTTTGCCATTGCTATTCTGTTTTTCACTTTCTGGCAGAAGCTCATGTTACTGCTTGTAGTACACCTCAAGTATTTGAAACTGTCCACTTGCTCTAATGCCTCATTTAGAATTAGCAAGTTTATTTTCTGTATTTTTCTTCCTATGACCATGCTCTTCGTCTTATTTGCATTATCTTCATCCCATACTGCTCACAGCTGTCATTTAGCTCCAGTAGCATATTCCTTAGTATCATCTCTTCTTCTGCTGACAATGCCATATTATCAACAAATCTTATGCATTTTGTCCTTTTTTCTCCTACTATCACTCCTCCTATGATCTGAAAACAGTTCTTCACTAAATCCTCGAAGTAGATGTTAAACAGGGTAGGTGATAAAGGGCATTCTTGTCGTAATTCTCTCCCTATTTCACTTCCTTCTGACATTTCTTCTCCTATACTGACTTTAACTCGTTGTTTCGTATAAAGATTACAGACTTTCATACTCCACCGGGAACTCTATCATGCTATCAAAAAGGAGTGCGTTATATGGCAGTAAAAGTTTTTAATTGCCTCCCTATCGATATAAAAAATGAAACTCAAAACATAACATTATTTACTAGGGCCAAATTAAAGAATACCTAATTTCTCACGCCTTCTATTCTGTAGGTGAATTCATGACATTCAATAATGCTTCATGAAAATGATACTAAAACGTTGTTGTTTTTTTTTTAGTTGGTTATTTAACGACGCTGTATCAACTACGAGGTTATTTAGCGTCGATGAGATTGGTGATAGCGAGATGGTATTTGGCGAAATGGGGCCGAGGATTCGCCATAGATTACCTGGCATTCACCTTATGGTTGGGAAAAACCTCGGAAAAACCCAACCAGGTAATCAGCCCAAGCGGGGATCGAACCCGCGCCCGAGCGCAACTTCAGACCGGCAGGCAAGCGCCTTAACCGACTGAGCCACGCCGGTGGCCTAAAACGTTGTTTTGTACTAGTAGACAAATTGTAAATCTAGTCTGTTTGTAGACCTAATTCATCTAGACTGTGACTATATATTAATTCTTTATAATAGTATTAAGTTTTTTTTTTAACTTGTTCCATATTCTAGCTGTGAAGCAATGTATGAATACCATGAAATGTTAATAAATGCAATACAATACAAAGAACAGCCTTCTCTCTTTCCAATCCACACCAATTTTCTTCAGGATCGCCATCAGTTTATAATATTAGGTACCTATAGGCAAAAGCTAATCAAAAACAGTTGACTAACAATTTGTTCTTCCATGTTCTTTCGTACAGAATGAGAGCGAATTGAAATACTAATGATGATCGGCTATCTGGCGATAGGAAGAGAATCGAAAAAGAGGTTAGTGTCTTATTTAACGAAATGCATCCCAAAAGAAACATTACCGTCATTTCCCATAACTATGGTCCTGGAACACAACTATCGTCCACGATACAACCATTCAAAGAGCATTGTAGAAGTAACATAGACCGTTCGTAGATAGCTGCAGTGACTTGACTTCAAACTACAGTACAGCAAAAAATAATATAGATAAACGAGGTACTACATTATGGGAAATGACGGTACTCACTCTACGGTATCTAAGATTCGCCACGAACAATTACATGAAAAAAACATTGTTGTTCTGTCGCTATTTCGCCTAGTTTGAACCTGAGAATTCCGAATTCAGTGCAGGACGACATAAGGGATATGCAGACAGTGTAGTGGAAATACTGCGGTTTGAGACTTATGCCTGTCTTGAAGCAAGGAGATGCTCGCATTTGTAGGTCACGAGGCTGGGGAAAGTTTTGTCATCTCCGCCATTACGCGGCAGGTATGCGCGGCGCAGTGAGTTCATGGCCGAAGAGGGATCGCTGGGCGCGGTGGAGGCGTCCCAACCTGTCAGCGCGCTGACTGCCTCCTGCTCCTAATCCCGGAACTGGAACTCTCGATCAGTGACAAGAAATGGGGCTTTGTTATTTATCTACATTTGTTTGCCCTTAACTCTCAACAGCTCATCGCATCTTCATCCCGTTTAGTTCTCACATCTACACTTTCCGCAGTGGCGAATATTCAGAGCATGCTCTGTTATTTGTAAAAACACTTTCTCTGTAATTCAAATTATTATTATTATTATTATTATTATTATTATTATTATTATTATTATTATTATTATTATTGTTTTATTTATATTTATTTTTTTTTGTTTTAGTTTCTGCCCAAATGTAGAATAGTTTAAATCTAACCAGGTTAGATTGCATGTAATTATATGCCCTGTATGCAGCGTTCGACAAAAATGCTTTCTGAAGCCTCGGGGTGTAATGATGTTCACAGATCTCAGAAAAGCGCCGAGCAGAGGAAAGGTTTGTTAAGGATGAAATACCAGTCAGTTCGGGTGTCATAAAAGTAGAAGATAACTTTGCATGTTATACAGCAGACGTCTCCAAAAGCCTTCTCGCGAGTAAGCCCCTGAACGGAACCGAAGCCAGTACGTAATGAGCGCGCTCCGCCTCACCCATCTCCACCTGTACTGCACGCAATGTTTATGCGCAAACGAAGAGCAGTGGCGGACTGCCATTATCATTGTGTTGGTCGGAGTGTTTCACCGTTTCACAATGTCTTCTAATCATGGACGTATACATTCAAGGATGAATAGGAAGAGAAATTTTTCTCTTAGTGGGGAGAATGTGAAATGCTTAATTTTTTTTTAAATTCTTAAGGGTGTGTTAAAATTCAACATGCGACGACAATACTCGACTCTTCACAAAGAATATCATACAATTACAGGCATGTTGGACTTGTGAAAATAATTTATTTTGGGGCTATCTGTATAACTGTTGGTTATACATAATAATCAGTATATTACAATACGTTTACACTCAGTTCCGCATGACAAACATACAGTTTTTCGTTTAATTTTAGGTGAAATGCATAGGCCTAAAAGTATATTGATAAATATAAAAGAAGAAAATACGAACACAAATCACACATGTCTTAAATAAAAAAAAAAAAAAGCTTCTTGCTAGCTATGTTCTAGCTTGGAATATTGGAAAATCAATGAAGCCCTTTACAGAAGCATCATTTATAAAATCGTGCATACAGGACGTTACTAAAATACTGTGTCCAGAACAAAGTCAAAGTTTAAGAAAATTAAATTGTTTCCAATTACAGTTCAGAGAAGGAATTTCAAGATTGTAAATGTAATTGAATCTGAAGTCGAAACCACAATTAACCAGTTAGTAGCTTACTCGCATGCATTGGACGAAAGCCCAGATAGAAATGACAAAGCTCACCTAGCCATTTTCATCCGAGGAGTTAATGAACATTTTACTGTGCCTGATTGTCTTCTAGATGTAATTACAAAATATAACTGGAGAAGATCTTTTCCAGGCACTGAAAAGCACCATAGAACAGAAGAGGTTGAATTTGCAATGGCTTGTGTCAATAGCAACAGACGGGGCGCCAGCTTCATATATGTCAAAATAATATGCAAACGTATGATATTTCTTATTATTTTGATGTTATTATTTGTAAACATAAGCAGACCGTTGCCACGATCCCCCACTGACCGCTTCCATCTGTTGAGGTACAAGTCTCTCCCCTTCTCTAGCCTTACAGCACACTGTGTTCGGCGGGCAGCATCGAGAGCACGAATGACGATACGCTTTTTGGAGACCTCTGCTATACAGCATGCGATGGACTGACGCACGTTTTCTGCCAGCTTGAGGGTTTATTTTTTTATGGTTATTCCGACAATGATTTTTTTAGCACAACAGGAAACGGACAGCGTTTATCCGCCATTCACAATTTAGCTTTCAGTGTAGTATGATTTCGTGACTTGTGAAGTGCTCAAGTTTCATTCAGATCAATAAGAAGATAAAGTTGTATTTTGTTGTTTTATTTAATGTGAAAATCGGTGACTGTAACGAAATGTGTCAGTGTGACATTGGAAAACTTAAATTAAAATCTTTCCGACTTTTGAGCTTTGTGAAAAACCAAATTATAGCCTATTTTCTCAGTACAGACCTGTGCCTAAATTAACAGCGGCTGAATTTCATCTATAAATGTACTGAGAAATCGACAGGAATAGACTTTATTCTGTATAATAATAATAATAATAATAATAATAATAATAATAATAATAATAATAAATATGTGGCTACGCCCACTTTATTGAAAGAAATAAAAGTAATTGCAAAGTGCATGCCTTGGTCTTTATTTCACGCTTCACCACTGACTTTCCGATCGGAAGAAGGACGATTTTATGATCAAGCGTCCAACATGGAGCAAAGCTTGGGAAAATGCAAGACACGAGATGCCTTTCAAGGAAGAGGAGTCACCTATGGTCTATGCAAAGCTCGGAGGGAGGTTGAAATGCGACTTCCTACTACTCGTTCAGTGTTAAACTACACGTCCGCTGAGCGCCGATGCAGTCACTGTCGTATACAAGAAAGATATCGTTGACGATTACGAAGCGCGGGGCATTCAGGAGATCAGTGGCATACGCAGAATTTTGTCAAGGGGGCGGTCAATATTGAAATTGTTTACAATTTACTTTATCGGTATTTTAAATTTCGTGTATTATTATTAGTAGTATTATTATGAGCTGCTGCCAGGAAGTCAAAAGGACGACAGCAATGGCCAAGGAAGCTTTTAATAGAAAAGGAGCATTTTCTGCGGACCTCTGGAAAAAGAATTAAGGAAGAGACTAGTGAAGTGCTTTCTATGGAGTGTGGTATTGTATGGGGCAGAAACATGGACATTACGGCGAAGTAAAGAGAAGCGAATAGAAGCATTTGAAACGTGGATATGGAGAAGAATGGAACGGTGTGAAGTGGACAGACAGAATAAGAAATGAAGCTGTGTTGGAAAGAGCGGTTGAGGAAGCAATAATGCTGAAACTGATCAGGTAGAGGAAAAGGAATTGTTTGGGTCACTGGCTGAGAAGAAATTGCCTACTGAAGGATGCACTCGAAGGAATGGTGAACGGGAGAAGAGTTCGGGGTAGAAGAAGATATCAGATGATAGACGATATTAAGATATATGGATCATATGAGGAAACGAAGAGAAAGAGAGAGAATAGGAAAGATTGGAGAATGCTGGGTTACCAGTGGACGAGCTGCTATTAGCAAAACACTAAGGGTGCTATTCATAGACATTTCCCAGCACGCGCTACGAGTGTACTAAGCTAGCCCCGGCTATCCACTGGTTACTTGTACAGAATTCAAATCATATCCTATCGCTAACACTGGTTTATGAATACGAAAAACGCTGATCATCCACCGGAAGCCCGCGCTAAGAATGTCTATGAATAATACGGCCCTTAATGAATGAATTATTAGTCTATTATTATTATTATTATTATTATTATTATTATTATTATTATTATTATTATTATTATTATTATTATTATTATTATTATTATCAGTGACGTACGCAGAATTTTGGTCATTATTAAAATTGATTATAATTTATTTTATCGGTATTTTAAATTTTGTGTATTATTATTATTACTTTATCATCATCATCATCATCATCATCAGCTAAGTTAGTTTTCACAGGGGGATGTGAAACTAGTTCCGGGAAGAACGGAAGAATGTTTGCGACAACGTCGTCACCTGTGTAGTAACGGTCAGCACGTCTGGCCGCGAAACCAGGTGGCCCGGGTTCGATTCCCGGTCGGGGCAAGTTATCTGGTTGAGGTTTTTTCCGGGGTTTTTCCTCAACCCAATACGAGCAAATGCTGGGTAACTTTCGGTGTTGGACCCCGGACTCATTTCACCGGCATTATCACCTTCATATCATTCAGACGCTAAATAACCTAGATGTTGATACAGCGTCGTAATATAACCCAATTAAAAAAAAAAAAACATCGTCACGCTGCGGCTGCCAATATGAAATTTTCACTAACTTCGCGAGAATCACTATGCGACTTTTTGCTAAATAATTGTAAAATTGAGCTTTGAGTTCGCTTAGACATATCAAAGAATCCGGAACGATAATTTGAAGTTTCTATAAAAATGTGAACTGTCAAATGCACAAAATGTTAAACGAACGTTTCACAATAAAGTCAGAACTCTAAAGAACGGGTGAATATCGCTCTTAAAATGAATTTAAAATAGACAATGCACAATATTTAACATCTGCGCTGCAGAATTGTCAAAGCAACCACTTCAGTATGTTTGACAACAAGTTAAATTTCATATTGTGTCACCTTCATTTTATTACAAGGTTCGTAAGGCGGTAGGTCTCTATATAATAAATATAACATTGTTATAATTCGAACGTGCCACAGTACCAAGCACAGAAAGGAGTGTACGCCTTATGTCGATGTAGATTATGTTACTCTGACAGTGAAAAATTAGAGAAGGGAAAAGATTATGGATTTAAAAAAAATACTCGAATCTAAAATGTAATTACGTTTGCATAAGGGGAACTATCCGTTTATATCGGGCACATTTAAACATAATTAATAACTTCTCATCTAACAAATTTTTATGGAACTCTACAGAAGTTATAGTTAGCATATATTCTGATGTGCACAAGCTCTGAATACGTTTATATGCTACCTGTAACTTCTGTACAAATTTTCAAAAGAATCTGTTAGAAGCGAAGTTATTTTATCGTCCCTCTTATACAAGCATGATCAGGGTTTGTACACGAAAAATATATGCTACCTGTAACTTCTGTACAAAGTTTCATATAAATTTGTTAGATAGAGAAGTTATCAAATCAATTTTGTCTAGCTAGCGTTCTGACCTAATGTACAGCGTAGACTACTTTATTCTTCGTCCTCTACCTCCATAACCATTGTTTGATTTGAAGATCCCTAACCCTTCACTTACCAGAAGACAACATATTTTCATTCGATAACGACGATTTTTAAGGCAATAAAAATATAATATATATGTTATTTGTGTGTGGAATATACGTAGAGTTTTTGTCATAAAATGTGCTTTTCTTAAGGGAGTAGATTTTCCACTAATTTAATAAAATATCTACTGTACGTAACTAATTCTCAAACTAATAAGTTCATATTGTTATGTTTATTTCATTTATAATTACATGTTTAAGCTTATTATTATCCGACACAGCTAGTTTTTTTTCGGTTTAGCCATTTTATACATTTTTATTCAGTTACATTTAGCTATTTTAACCTATTTTACGATATTCCAGTTAGCCATTTTCCTGGATTTCATCCCAGATACTTCACCTATTTCTAGCTGATTTTACAATACTAAACAGAAATTTTTTATGAAGCATGCTACTCGTAAAAATTGCTTATTTCTTTCCAAGTTCGAAGTAAACTAATATGTCACAATTTTTTTAGCAAAAAATAAATATTGCAATACTTCTTCTTAAATTTGCAATAAAATATATGCAACAATTTCTTTGAGCATCGTACACAGTTGCACATGCGCACAAGACTTCTATTTGCACCCCCTACTTCCTTTTGCGTCTCACTCCGTAAAATGTTGGTGAACAAGCAGGATAACGCACACACAATTATAAAGAGGCGTTTGGAAAGGATAAGGTATTGGTTATTTGTTGTATTTTGTGTATTTTTTGTTTTGTATTTGGTAGTTACTTTTTAAATTTAAGTTTGGAAGTATAACCCGTCTGACGAAACATTGCAGTTTTCAGATGAGGGCGCTCGTGTGTCGCGAATGCGATCCGCTCAGTCTCGATGCGTGGCGAGTCAGCTGGAGAAATGTTGGTACAGTCTAACAATAAAAACATCAACAGCTGTTATGAACATAATCAAATACAATTACTAATACCATAGTTCAATTTACTTTTTCTGTCTTGTACGGTATATACACGCACCTTATCCCAGCAGTAGCTGTATGCCCGAGGCAGAGGTCTCAATTTCATCTGCACTATCAGTTGAACTGCCTTCGTCTGCTGTATCTGTGCTGCTACATGGCCTTTCATAATCCATCTCATCTTCATCACTACTCACAATGCCTATGTTTATTACTGTCATTGCAAGTTATCTTGAACCTTACATCCCCTAAGTCTGTCTTTGGAACTGCTCGGTACGGCGTGTACTTATCAACGCAACGGCACGCAAGGATGCCCCTCCCTCGGGTAACGTGACTCTTTTCAAAAAACGTTGGTTCTTTTACCTTACGGCTCTCTACTGTAAAAGAACTTGGTTCAATACGTCTTCTCTCGATACTCCGGTTTTGAGAGGAGAAAATAGTTTCGTAGCAAGCTTTAATTAACCTGTAATGAGTAAGTATTTAAATATAATCGTGTGTACACTCCTCTCTCATCTGGGTTGGGGACCGGCAATGGCGGAGTTACTACAGCTACTTCTGTACATTATATAGGCCTGCATGACTTACACCTTCAGCTAATAAGTACATATTCTTATAACAATATTTTACAGGCTTATTATTTGAATTTACATTAATTTACAATTATACACAATCCATATCCCTATCATTGCTGCCATCATCGCTTGTTCCAAAATTAATTATTTCGTCAATGGCATCATCCATTCGGAATTATCTTCTTAATCGTAGGTGCTACTTTCTGAACACTATATAATTCTTCGATTGTATCCCGAATAACATGTTGATCGAAGTCGTCCATTTCAACTTTACACAAGTCTAATTCTGGAATGAAATAATATGTTTAGTAGAACTATAAGAAAATAATAACTTGCAACAGTAATTCATTATGTCGCTCTCAATACACACACTATTGTACATAACTATTATAGCAATAATTTCTAAACATTACATACCTATTCTTTCCCGGAGTAGTGTGAGGTTCATTCGGTTGTAATTCAATATTATTTTTAATTCTCTTCACGGAACTAATACTTTTGCCAGAGTATTTATCCGCTTTCTTATATTCCTTAGCAAGAGGTTCCAGCAAATATTTGTTTAATTTTTCCTCCTCGCAACCCTTGATTTTATTATATTTGCGATAATTTCTCTTTCTCCGCTGTGAATAACAGCGTTACTTTTTCTCCGCAGTGGTGTGATTTCACCATAATTACTACCCTGTGGTTGCTGCTCCATGGTAACATTACTGGTACGCAGTGAAGGAAATAGTACTATGTTTCTTGACAAGAGATTATGCTGCGGAGCATGCGCAAACAACTCAGTTGGCTCCACCCGCGTTACGCGCTTCCTTCCCTCTGCCCCTCTGTCCCCGCTCAGAAGGTTCAAGATAACTTGCAATAAGAGTACTACCCTTTCTACTTCCTCTTCCATTAACGTCAATATTCGTCCTCGATATATTTAACAGATTGGCAGCATTTTATCCAGACTTCTTTGCTGATTTCGCTTATTGGTTGTGCGGTCATTTGTTTCAAAACTGACAGCTTCCAGAATGTATCTTTTCCGTCATTAAACTGTATCTTTTTCTTAACAGCATTCAGAAGCTTGCGTAGGGACGGAATTTCTTTTCTCTTCACATAAAACTCCAAAAAAGTCCTGCGGATGACACATTTTTTCAAAATCATCAAGTATAATTTTCTTTGGATGTGGGCGGCTTTCACCAGGAGTTGAAAATTGTCCTCCAATGCGCTTTGCTCCCTCACCTCCTTAGCTACAGTATGTATTGTTCTTTCACTCTTCCCCACCGCCGTTGCTGTTCTTTTCACAGCGTTCGTTAATAGAATGATTAGACCTTCCTTTTTCTCTTCTTTACAAAATTTTAGCACATTGTATATAATATTTCTGCTTTGCGAGTGTAAGACTGCGCGTGACGAGTGTCTCGGCGGAGTTTCCATTCGCTCTTGTGTACACACACAATTCCGATACCGACTAGCAGACTGAACGAACTGAACTGAGGCATTTCTTTAACGCAGCGCTGTGCATAGTACGTCAGAACAGGATGACGTAATGCAGTATCGATCGCATGTTTATGTCCAAGCTTACTCTACCTGCCGTCTGCAATGATTCTTCAGACGGGTTATACCGTTACTGTTATGAAATTGCCTGCTTTGTTGATATTATAATCCATTACACTCGTATTAGTTTAGTTCAGTTTAGTTTACTTCTCGCGTGACGTGTCCTCCATAAAAGTTTCCATGAAATCTGTGTGGTAATAAGAAGGAACAATATATATCGTGCAGTTCCGGATATGGATCAAGTAACCTTTAAGAGAACTTTTCTCCAACACGCCTCTCTTCTATCCTATAAGTAAGTGAACGAACACTAAATTCATGACAACTTTGTCACAAATATTGTAAATGTTACTAGCATAAAAAACGTACAGTATGTTCGCGTCACTATAACCTTATATTTCATTATAATTTTAAACTATTAAATATGATTATTGTTCACTGAACGTTGAAATAGCCAACGAAGTAGCTAAAGTTTAAGCTGACTCGTAGTTCGAGGTTGCGCTCGGGAGTGGGTTCAAGTCTCGGGTCGCCTGAACAGATTATCCGGCTGAGTTTCCCCCCCCCCCTGAATTTTTTTCTAATTATAAGAGGAATGCCAGATAATTACGTTGTAAATACTTCGAACATATCTCGCCAAAAACCAACTCGCTGTCACCAATTCCACCGACGTTAGGTATAACTAAGGTTGCCGTGCCAGATGGGTTTTGTAAAAATTTTTAGAAATTCTTCACTTTCTAAACAAAAATACGGGAAAACTATATTTTATACATTTTAAATTTTTCGAACTGTTTATTAAACTAAATAAAATTTTATAAAAAATTAGGGAAATTCCTAATTTTTTAACAAAAATTCGGGAAAATGGTATTTTATACATTTTAACGATTTCGTACTGTTTATTAAACTAAATAAAATAAGCTTATTAATAAAATTAATGTCCTATTAACCGACAAAAATTATGGAACTTAATGCTAAGTTATTTTCAAATGTATGTCAGACTGATTCTTTATATTTCTCTGAACTAGTATCTCTTGTTCTTTTGATTTAAGGGTTTATACTTGTACTATAGCACTTAGACACAGTGACACATCATTTTTTTAACGATCGTGTTTTTTTCTGTATTTACAGCTATTGTCGTTAGGCATTGAGAATTAGAATTTCCACACAGAAACTTTTTGCTACGGAAACCATTCTTCATAACATAAAACTATACTGAAATAGATCCATTACAGTGCACTTATTGTTACTTAGTTACCACTATAGTGCAGTTTTGCGAAGGCTTTGGAATAATATTGCAAAATATACTGTATTTGAAATTTTAAAAATATTGTATTTGATCATTCTTGGTTCATTGTGAGCTTCATTGAGATTATTCCGCGTAGGTGGTGGTTGTTGTTGTTTAGTCAACTGTCCGAAGAACCTCATAAGTAACACCAATAAGATATCACTCATGAGGCAACTAGGCTATGAGGTAATGGGGTAGGGTGGCTGGCCAGTTTCTTTCCCCCTCCAATGCATACATCGCTGTCTAGTTACATATCGCACAAATCAGACTTTAGATGTATACAAACAATTGTTCTTCCTGATGAGATGTACTGCCTGATATAAGCCAATTATACACATCTTCTCATCTCTTTAAATAAACACTTGTGTTTTTTTTCCGATGAAGGATCTTCAGCAGAATTTCGCTTCCCTAAACATTTAGACAGCATAACAAAATTAAACCACCGATTACTTTGGATTTGCTATTTATTAGTTGAACTACACAACAGAAAAACAAAGACACGATTAAAACACATTTCCAATCAAAGTGAATATCTGAATTTTCTCTTTCTCATAACGTCATTATCGAGTATCAATCATAGGCTCAATCAAGATCATCTTCAATACTTGGCTCAATGCAAAGAACTAACTTACAATGTTATAATTATGTTACCAAACGTGCAAAATTAAAACTGCTGAAATTTAGCTTCTACAAAGTTTTTCAACTAAATGCGGAAAATCGATATCTTAAATCCAGAAGCGGGAAATGATAACATAAATTCTCTAAATTTCGGAAAATCCCGCAAAACTTGGGAAATATGGTAACCCTATACTGACCGATTAAGAGAATGCTTAAGTACGGTTACGTATAAGAAATACACAGATTGAACACTGATATCAATTAAGGAAAGACCAGTTCGGAAAAGCAATGACTTTACTGTCGAATGCTCGGTACTAGAAACCAACGGACCATGTAATTACACCAATAAAAAGTATATTGAGCTAATAAGGAATAGTAATGGTTTTTCGCTTTAACCTTTCATTTTGTATTTTTATTTTAAGCTTAATTAGTCGTTTGACATTTAATGAATGACTTCAGTGTTTTCTCCTACAGTCCAACATACTCGGATTTGATTCCTGGTAGGTTATTGCAAATTTATAATCTCTCCGTCGGTGTTGGCTGTATAGCTAGCTTACGTGCTTCCCATACAACCTGTTTATGGTTAGACTTTCGGTCTGGGCTGTGGAAGAGAGATAATTTCCGTCCAAGAGTCTTGGGTGTTGTCCTTTGCCATGTGCTGTTCTGTGTTGCCTCAGGGATGGTCTTTGTCATGCTGACCACACGATCAGAGAGGCTTTCGATTTGATCTTTTTTCATTGTCGGTCCAAACGTAGACATATGTAAGTTATATTAATTCTGTTATTTTATATAGGCTACGTTAAAAAGTACGTAAACAAATTATTATAGTTACGTTATAAAACAGGGGGGATGTCCGCTAAAAAGACGCCTATACGGGTTGAACCGTAAGTAATGTCGTTAATTTCAGTGGGTTTTTCTTTGAGATATTTCAAACACAAAATTTAATACGGTTTTGCTCGTGTTTGCTTCCCTTTCGAGATAAAAATTGTTTTTTTTTTATGAAACATTCCATACCGTGTTTAAGAAAGCCATTGATTAAATTCTTAATATGCTCAGCCAATTTTGAAGAGCAGTGTATTATGATACTATTGATCAGATTATTTGTAGTCGACAGATATTGGAGAAAAAATGGTGGTAGTATAAGGGCACAATACATCAGTTATTCGTAAATTTAAAAAAAGACATATGAGTTGGTTAAGAGAAAAATTTTATATGATATTTTTAGTGAATTTTGGTTTCCCGAGAAACTAGTTCGATTAATTGAAATGTGTCTCAGTGAAACGTACAGTAGAGTCCGTATAGGACATTTTCTGCCTGATGCTTTTCCAATTCACTGCGGGCTAAAGCAAGGAGATGCACTATCACCTGTACTTCTTAACTTTGCTCTAGAATATGCCATCAGGAAAGTCCAAGATAACAGGGTTTGTAAACGGGTTACATCAGCTGCTTGTCTATGCGGATGACGTGAATATGTTAGGAGAAAATACAGAAACGATTAGGGAAAACACGACAAATTTTACTTGAAGTAAGTAAAGCGATAGGTTTGGAAGTAAATTCCGAAAAGACAAAATATAAGATTATGTCTCGTGGCCAGAACATAGTACGAAACAGAAAATAAAAACTGGAAATTTATCCCTTGAAAAGGTGGAAAAATTGAAATATCTTGGAGTAACAGTAACAAATATAAATGACACTTGGGAGGAAATTAAACGCAGAATAAATATGGAATGTTGTTATTCGATTGAGACGTTTTTGTCATCCAGTCTGCTCTCAAAAAACTGAAAGTTAGAATTTATAAAACAGTTATATTACCAGTTGTTCTGTATGGTTGTGAAACTTGGATTCTCACTTTGAGAGAGGAACAGAGATTAAGGGTATTTGAGAATAAGGCTCTTAGGAAAATATTTGGGGCGAAGAGGGATGAGTTACAGGAGAATGGAGAAAGTTACACAACACAGAACTGCGCGCATTGTATTCTTCACCTGGCTTAATTAGGAACATTAAATCCAGACGTTTGAGATGGGCAGGGCATGTAGCACGTATGGGCGAATCCAGAAATGCATATAGTGTGTTAGTTGAGAGGCCGGAGGGAAAAAGACCTTTGGAGAGGCCGAGACGTAGATGGGAGGATAATATAAAAATAGATTTGAGGGAGGTGAGATATGATGGTAGGGACTTGATTAATCTTGCTCAGGATAGGGACCAATGGCGGGCTTACGTGAGGGCGGCAATGGACCTCCGGGTTCTCTACTAGAAGGCATTTGCAAGTAAGTGTAATTTGATAATAAATTATTGAAATAATTTTAGTTTTGTTCTTTAAATGTGCAGAAAATTATTTATTTATTTATCTATCCATTTATTTATTTATTTGTTTATTATTTACGTCTATAACAGGGCAAAGCCCCAATTACAATAGACAGTAAAATATTTACTTAGAACATAAAATTGGAGATAACATAAAAAGACATACAACAGATACAAATGCAAGATACAAGTGTAAATACAAATGAAAAAAAGAAAAAGAAAAAAACCAAATACATAGGCCTACTACGTAAGATACTAACAAATGTAACATTTATTTGTGCAAAGAAATTTTACAATGTTACTTTTGTTCGGATCAAATTTCTGGTCATTTAAAGGACAAAACTAAAATTCTTTCAATCATTTATTATTATAATATGCTGCTCTCTTAAATTGACTGAGCATGTTGGGAATTCAATCAATGGCCTTCCCAAAACACACTCTGAAATGTTTCATATAAAACAATTTTTATTTCAAGAAGAGAACAAAAACTATCAATTATGTTAAACATTTTGTTTGAAATATCTCAAAGAATACCCTTTGAAATTGACATTACTTACGATTCACCGTATATACATAATGATATTTTCTAAACTCCAAACGCTCTGTCAACAATGGAGTGGTTGACTTTACAGTGGTAACATCCGAAATTCTCTTCAGATCCGCAGATATAAATCACAGATGGTATATGCTGCAAATCCTTCCGCTTTACTTAGCTTTCGAAAGGAGCTGTGCTTGGAATTTTACAGTAAGATTATTTAGCCCTGACAGTCGCCGGAGATGTGCGCGTTGGAGAGGCGAGTCCATTTAGTTACGCCAAGGGGTGTTTGGGTTATTCACTCGCTTGCCTTTACCGACTGCTCGCCCTTATCTCTACTCCGGAACTCTCCCCACTCCTCCGATTACTTCCCCTCTTTCGCGTCGCTCAGCTGTCAGGACTAAATAATCGGTCTGTACTGCCCATAGAAATCCATCGTTCACAGACGAATTTGAACACAAACTCTTTAGGCTGAAACATTTCATAAGTTGATAAATAGTAGTTAAATAAACAAACGCCGGTCAAGATGTCCTTGAGTCAAATGGCGCGCGGGGAGACTTGGCCATGACTGCTAGGAGAAAGTTGAACATGACAATAACTCTCCTCTCCGCGCCGTCCGGCGTGAGGTCGTTACTTGATTGACCCAAATGCCAGCACGAAGAGCAGTCTACAGGCAACAAACAATTTCCCCGTACGCACAGGTGGACCCCTTTTTCCTTTCAAAATATACTGTACAGTAGTTACGTATTTCTACTGCAGAAAAAATGAATAAGGAATTTTTGTTACACAAAACGAGGTTGTGGTTTATACCTTCCTGAAAGGAAGTCAATTTAACCGTAACTAGCCTTAACGGTACTATCTTAACTCAGCCCAGATGTGTACTAAATAAATAATGAGTGTTTTCTCACATTTTTTGCTTGGTAATTAAATAGCAAACTGTACTTCTGTCAAAATTTCTATCTTTTTTTTTTTAACCACACGTTTACGACGCACTGCTCGAAGTACTGAGGAAGAGTCTGAAATGTTCTACATCAGCGTTTCTCAAACTATGGTACTCGAGGTCTGCCCTTGTGGTCCTTAAAAAAAGACAGAAGAAAAAATAAAATTCGAACGAATTGCGTATCACACTATAGCTTAAAATCTCAGAGTTTGGAAATGACACATGGCAATCGAATTTCACTTTTTCTCCCAGTACTGCATTTCATGAATTTTATTACCCTTCCCGTCTATCGACTTCCCACTCTACTCTCAACAACAAAAGAGGGATTTAAAGCACTATATTCGTGGTGCTTCTCGACATCTTTTCCCTGCACATCTGGCGCCGCGCCTGTAACCCAGCCAGGGACCACCCGAATTCATAACAGAGGATCAAAGTACCGAACCTTAATTCAGTTTTAAAATATAATTATACTGGCATTAAAATATGCTACGAAAATGATAAATTTGCTTTCGAAGGGAACAAAAGTAAGGTGGTCCGCGGAACTGTTCTGACTTTAAAAAGTGGTCCCCACTTCAAAAAAAAGTTTGAGAAACGCTGTTCTACATAGTCCCAAACTTCCCAAACTTGTAACTTACTTACAAATGCCTTTTAAGGAACCCGCAGTTCATTGCCGCCCTCACATAAACCCGCCATCGTTCTCTATCCTGTGCAAGATTAATCCAGTTTCTATCATCATATCCCACCTCCCTTATATCCATTTTAATATTATCCTTCCATCTACGTCACAAAGCCACCGGCGTGACTCAGTCGGTTAAGGCACTTGCCTGCCGGTCTAAAGTTGCGTTCGGGCGCGGGTTCGATCCCCGCTTGGGCTGATTACCTGGTTGGGTTTTCCGTAACAGTAATGTGAATGCAAGGTAATCTATGGCAAATCCTCGGCCTCATCTCTCCAAATATCATCTCGCTATCACCAATCTCATCGACGCTAAATAACCTAGTAGTTGATACAGCGTCGTTAAATAGCCAACTAAACTGAAATAAAATAAAAATAAGTCTACGTCACAAAGGTCTTTTTCCCTCCGGTCTCCCAACTAACACTCTGTATGCATTTTTGGATTCGCCCATACGTGCTACATGCCCTGCCCATCTCAAACGTCTGGATTTAATGTTAATTTAATTATGTCAGGTGAAAAATACAATGCGTGCAGTTCTGCGTTGTGTAACTTTCTCCATTCTCCTGTAACTTCATCCCTTTTAGCCCCAAATATTTTCCTAAGTACCTTATTCTCAATCTCTGTTCCTCTCTCAAAGTGAGAGTCCAAGTTTCACAACCATACAGAACAACCGGTAATATAACTGTTTTATAAATTCTAACTTTCAGTTTTTTTGACAGCAGACAGAAAATTTGTAAACATTACTAAATTGTTCACCGATGTGAAGTAATGGTTAGCACATCTGGCCATGAAACGAGCGGGCCTGGGTTCAAATCATGGTTGGGTCAAGTTACATGATTGGGGTTTTTTCCAGAGTTTTCCCTCAGTCAATTGAAGCAGAATTGCTGGGTAACTTTCGTCGTTGGACCTCGGACTCATTTCGCCATCATTAATTCACATATCGTCGTCATCATCATCATCATCATCATCGGATTCAGTTCATGGTGCGACGTGCTGTAGGCTTATTTGTACAGAGACATCATTTTATTTTTACTAACATTTTTAATATTAACCTGGCTATATCTTTGGATTAAAAGTCTAGAACCGGAAACACCGCTTGCTCCCCCTTCCAAGACTGGAGTTCGATGACACTGGGGTAAAATACAAATCACTTTACTAGGTATAGGAGGGAAGAAAAGTAGTTCATCCATTTATGTAAACTAGGATATCGCAATTTTGAGTTTGATAATTTTCATTAGGTTTTTATTTAACCAAAATACAGTGTTGTATTAACACTTAGTGTTTTTACTCACGAATTGAGCTATCCATTCGGACGTATTAATTATGCAGTGTATATTGTACTGTTACAGCACATTAGCGTACAATATAGAGAATGAAGTTAAATTGAAAAATAATCATAATATGGATATTTAAACACATTTTTGAAAATGGTGGCCGTTCATTTTGATACAGACTTCAGTTCTTTTGTGCATATTATCGCACTATAGACTATTGTACCTAATTCCAATTACCAGTTTCGTCCTTCGTACGAGTAACTCATGTTGAAATAATTCTGTACCTACTCTATAAAAGAGTACTTTACGTACTATAAATTTAATCTTCACTTCTGCCCGATCCGAAAAGATAAAATTACTCAGAAATGCTACCTATTGTCCGTTCAACTGGTTTTGTCGCAGAGTCGTAGAAAGGGGGGAAATCACGTGACAGTTAATTACTTAACGAGGTCCTTATATTTAAGTTACTTCAAACAATTTTATTATATTGCGTACATGTCCAATTCCTAGCAGAAATTAATGTTTTCAGAAAAGAGCTAAGACAACCCAGCTACTAGACTTTACAGAGGGGCGAACAGAAGAGGTGGGGGAAACCAGGATGCGACGTAGGCAAACGGACGACAGTACTTGTGCGAAAATATGATTCAATATTGAAAGCTCTTTCGTCACTGGAAAACGTGAACATATTTCTGTAACGTACTATACTCACTAACTCAGTACTGCATACGCGGCCTTGGCTCTGTGTGGAGAACGATTTTAAGTTTACTAGCAGAGGGAGTGGGAGTGAAGTACATTCAAAAACTCAGGCACAATAAAAATTGAAGTAAAAATAAAATGATGTCCCTGTACAAGAGTGTGGCCGTTCGGCTACCTAAGCACAGAATATTAGTGGTCCCAGGCTGAAGTACATGCCTTCAGGTCCCTCCACAGTACAAGAGAAAAAAGCATTAACTTACTAAATACACAAATAGAAGACAATGCATAGAGGTCAGAGGTGTCATTTATGAGGGTCAGGGAGTGATTGCTCCCAGAATATAAAATTTAAAAAAGTTGTAATTGAGTAGTAATATGAAAGCAAAAAAATATGAGAACTGGACTCTTAATATAAAAATATTCCACTTTTATAAACGCTTAAGAGAAAGGACCACAGATTTTCGCTTAATGACCTGAGGTGTAGAATGAATATACTAATTTCTGGTAATGTAGGGGAGTCGGCAGGCAAATTAATTAACCATTTCAGTTTGGACTTAAAAACTGAAATATAAGAATAATTTAAGCATGTCAGTAAACTAGTGATTCGGAAAATTGAAAAATACGAGTTACATCATCAACTTCGATGAACACGTACAAGGGGTAGTTTACCAGGAACGTGAATTCCCAAATTATTTTTAATTATAAGCCAAGTAGGTATATAACGAGAGAACAACAGATAACTAGATGCTGACTAATTTCATATACTTTCTGATGTCGGAATAGGTCATAAGCAGGCTTCGGTCCTGGGCAAGAAACGCATGAAGTTCAGAACACACGAACGACAGTGTTGTGTTGGTCGAG
The DNA here is from genome assembly GCF_040183065.1 of Periplaneta americana. NCBI lineage: Eukaryota > Metazoa > Arthropoda > Insecta > Blattodea > Blattidae > Periplaneta > Periplaneta americana. The sequence continues at coordinate 59,669,150 of NC_091123.1, forward strand.
TGGACTGGAAGATGGAGCGAGCCGTTACTTCGTGTCTCAATATGTAAATAGTTCGTCAAAGTACGGCACACAATATATTTCACCCTGTAGAGATGCAGTACATGCAGTACATTCCTAGTGTAGACAATAAATATCTACCATTAAAGTATTAACGTGAGTTGTAACCTTCAATCAGGTGTCCCTACGCCGATGCCTGTTACACGTACCGCAGCCAAGCAGCAATACACACAACGGTAATGCACATTACGGACCCATCTGTGCTGTTGCAGTCACACGGGTCATGACGTCATTTATACTCCGTGTACTCTAAGCCTCATACTGGTTACTCTGTGTCCCTAGGCCGAAACCTGGTCATAAGATCTAATATCTGTGGTAAATGGATTATGATGATGATGATGATAATGATGAACACTATCATATAGATTTAATTATTAAAAATAATTAAATCCTTTACATTTGTTATAGGATGACTTAAACAGAAAACTTTAATATACGCTATAAATTTCATTAACATCGATTCTTGTGTTTCGATGCAACGATCGTGTTTGTTGACCGACTTTGACATTGAAATTGATAGCAGACACGCTCCTAGATTCTGTAGCTATGTAGAAAGGACAGCGGACTTAAGAACTCGGACGCGTAACTGAATGTTGGAGACTATTCTGAATGTTGGTAGTTCAAGAAAATGTGACAGTGTATATTACTTAAAAACTTCTAAAATTAAAAACTTGAATTGGCTGGATGATGAGAGCCACTATAGTGAAGTCCTATAACAGCGGTGACCAAACTGGATATCATGATTACATCGTGTAATAAAATACATACTACTAAGGGGAGTTTCCTGTGCATTGCTCTCTGTCTCGCTCACTACTGAAGGTAAGCAGTGTCGGTACCATGACGCTCTATAAAACCCCGTGTCTCTACGAGCAGGAACAGAATGTTTGGTACAGAATGGGAAGAGGAATTTATTCGCTGTTCTGTCGGAGAAAATGTAATATGTTGCTTTGCTCAACGGTTCAATTAGTAGTAGTAGGCTATATAGAAGCGACATTACAGGGCATTACGCCGAATACACAGGCATAACAGGTGTTGTTGTTGTTGTTATTATTATTATTATTATTATTATTATTATTATTTATCAGCAAGTGTTACCATAATTCTTATATGCGTGCCTCAATATAATAGGCCTACATCTTTCCTTGAATGATAAAATAATTACTAAGTTATTCTATCTCTCCATTTTAATTTCTTTTTTTAATCTTTTGATGACTATTATCAGTTATTTACTAGTTATTGATTTAATAATAATAATAATAATAATAATAATAATAATAATAATAATAATAATAATAATAATAGTGGTGGTGGTGGTAGTTGTTTTATCAGTAGCAATAATAATAATAATAATAATAATAATAATAATAATAGTAATAATAATAATACAACATTAGAACCTCTATTATCCATGGTAATGAAGGAGGTGGGCTGAACGGTTAATCGAAAAAATCGGATAATCTGTACCATACAATTTTTTCGTAAATTTAGTGAATAATACTTACACTTTGGTAATTTCCTCTATGGCCTTTGTATTTAACACGCTAGGGGGTGGATCACAAGTTCACTAATTTAAATCTCATTGTTAACGACGGGTTTTTAAGGGGCAGGAAACTCATTGTAATGGCTGCCTGTGGCGGGATATGAATAGTAGAGGTCTCGAGTTGTAGATTTACATGCTTTATACACTCCAAACTCATATTCTGTTGCGAGATTACAATTATTTACACTTTTTTTTTCCGATACTTAGCACAACAAGATTTCTTTTGACTCCCGTAGAAGACATTTTATGTAGAAGTTATACAGTACGACAATTCGATAAGTAGACCATACTGTGTAAGGAAAAAGGCTTGTAATAACAGTCTCTAGAAAAAAAAATAATATGCTAATACAATGTACAGTAGGCTACTTCATATATTTCTGTAGCAAAAAAAAAAAAAAAAAAAAAGCGAAAGACAGACGGATAATCCACCAATCTGTTAATAGGGTGACGGATAATCGGAGTTCTACTGTAACTAATAATATGGAGAAACTGATTGAATATTACGTGCTAGTGTAGTAATGAAACTAGCTATTAAACTCCAAGAACTGAAATCAGTCTTAAATCATAGTCATGAAGAGAAAGATGACATAAATAAATAAATGCAAGGAAACCAGCAACCTTGTGGCGAACGAAATAGCTCGTTCTCTTAAGCCTACCAACGAAGGAGAGTTTTATAAAAGCGTAATGATCAAGGAGGCTGAAATAATTGGTCCAATGAAAATTGTTAATTAATTCTGAAAAAACTGCGCATTTCTCGACTAAATATTCAGAAGAGAATTCAGGAAATTTATGATTGTGTTCATTGAGGAATATTAAGAAAAGCAAACAAAATTGTGTATATTTTTATTGGTTCTTGATGACGGTAGTGTGAGATTACTGATGCAGCAAAGCTTGCGGTTTTTACTCGCAGGGTTGATGAAGAACTCAATGCTAGTGCACGAACCACCACTGGTTGTAGTTTTCATGCCATGCACCTCTCCCCCGTCTCTTTACTTCTGACACTGTCTCTGGTGTGTAATCACTGCCGTTCGAGTTTTGGTCACCACTGGCCTATAGCCTACACCATCATGTTTTTTATTGGGTTATTTTACGACGCTGTATCAACATCTCAGGTTATTTAGCGTCTGAATGAAATGAAGGTGATAATGCCGGTGAAATGAGTCCGGGGTCCAGCACCGAAAGTTACCCAGCATTTGCTCGTATTGGGTTGAGGGAAAACCCCGGAAAAAACCTCAACCAGACAACTTGCCCCGACCGGGATTCGAACCCGGGCCACCTGGTTTCGCGGCCAGACGCGCTGACCATCATGTTTTTCCATGCATCATATCTAAATATCCTTTTCACTCATACATTTGCTACAACTATACAAGCCCAATTCTGCTACTGTTGAGTGAATTAGTGCATGCAATCATAATTTACCAAACGAAGACATTTATATTGCTCTTTAGAATTCTAAACGTCGATAACACTTTTCTCTTCAAGGTTTTGCACGGTCTGATAATAACATATACCGAAGTTTGGTTCCACGAAATTAACCTCCATCCGAGATACTTAAAAAAAAATGAAAGTGAGCTACGTAAATGTTAGGAGAATAAATCATTCTGCTAGAAAGTTGGAGCACAATGGCTGATGGATAATGTGTGGTTTCTCTTCCAGTGATTTGTTTTCTCACCATTATTTCAGTATACAAAAATAACAGACCGTAGTGAAGCGAAGTGCTCCGAACGAATTTCTCTATGTAATGAATATCGATAGAGAATGCCGAATCATTGGGTATTTGTACCAGAAGAACTGCTTATTTATACGATGCATTAGTATTCAGGGTCACCATTGTATTTCTGCACTCAGATGCGAACATCTAAAAATGAGGGTTACCATTGTTTTTACCAGTAGGCTACCCAACATGATGTCAATGAATTACGAACCGTAGCATTGAGGTAACGAGAGCAGTTATGGTCTTAAAACAATTCTGTGTACTTTGTGTCCGCTTCGGTGATAAGAGTACATTACTTACAAATGGCTTTTAGAGAACCCGGAGGTAGGTTCATTGCTGCTCTCGCATAAGCCCGCCATCGGTCTCTATCCTGAGCAACAAGACAAGAAAAAATATTTCATGACAAATTCAATGCCATACGCACGATCCTCGACCACTTCTTGACCAGCTGTAAGAATGATCGTATCGTGGGATTGCAACGATCGATAAAATATTGAACACTTTCGAATGTGTTGTTCATTAATGGAGTGGCTTACAAACAAGCCAGCTAAATACGCGACAAAAATGTTTACAAAGATAAATAAAATATATTCATTACGACAATTAAACATACTGCCATAGGCCTATATTGTATTATCTTATTTGTGTTCTTTGTACTCAGTGATATGTGATATCGATAGTTATAACTAGAGCCAGGAAGTTCATGCCCTAAAAACCTACTAAATATGCATGCAAGTATGTCTTTAAAAAACTTAAAATATGCCAATAAATATGCACTAGTAAAAATCTTTATTTCTTGATATATCATTAATAATAATAATAATAATAATAATAATAATAATAAGCAAAAAATGTAATAATATTATAAATAAAACTAGATGAGATTAAACTTGAGATAGGTTTGGAAGTAAATCCCGAAAAGACAGTGTATATGATTATGTCTCGTGACGAGAATATTGTACGAAATGGAAATATAAAAATTGGAAATTTATCCATTGAAGAGATGGAAAAATTCAAATATTCGGGAGCAATACTAACAAATGTAAATGATACTCGGGAGGAAATTAAACCCAGAATAAATATGGGAAATGCCTGTTATTATTCGGTTAAGAAGCTTTTATCATTCAGTCTGCTGTCAAAAAATCTGAAAGTTAGAATTTTTTAAACAGTTATGTTAGACTACCCGTTGTTCTGTATGATTGTGAAACTTGGACTCTCACTTTGAGAGAGGAACAGAGATTGAGAATAAGGTTCTTAGGAAAATATTTGGGGCTAAAAGGGATGACGTTACAGAAGAATGGAGAAAGTTACACAACGCAGAACTGCATGCATTGTATTCTTCACCTGACATAATTAGGAACATTAAATCCAGACGTTTGAGATGGGCAGGGCATGTAGCACGTATGGGCGAATCCAGAAATGCATATAGAGTGTTAGTTGGGAGGCCGGAGGGAAAAAGACCTTTGGGGAGGCCGAGACGTAGATGGGAAGATAATATTAAAATGGATTTGAGGGAGGTGGGATATGATGATAGAGACTGGATTAATCTTGCTCAGGATAGGGACCTATGGCGGGCTTATGTGAGGGTGGCAATGAATCTCCGGGTTCCTTAAAAGCCAGTAAGTAAGTAAGTTAGTTTATTGTTGAAAAGTTGAACCATGTGAATCGCAGTCTAAAAAAAAGCGATAGGTTGCAGTTCACTATAATTGTATGGCGTAGGTTTTCAATAGAGATATAGTGTCTATTGTCTCTAAAGATAGATTTGTATCTTGAATAGCTTCTCTCAACGTCGCAAGAAGTTACTAGGCCATACTTAAATGCTTCCACAGTAAAATATAATTCACTGTGATTAATGGGGGATTTTCCGCTTAAAATATCCCTAACTTTGCATATTTGCTTGTATCCAGGATTTTTTGATACCATGTATTTTTATAACTTATTTTATCATTAAGCTTTTCCCTTATACCACCAGGAACGGAATTAGGCTGGATATTGTTTCTTCAAACACTTGCAACGTCACATTTAAAGATATGCCTACCATTTCCAAGGACGTTATTGCTTTAGGCACACTAATGTGCCGTGAGCTTCACTAGGTGTGCCCCGATACTTCTAATACTTTCCTGGTAAAATAATTATAATAATTTCACTCAATACCAGTTTTCAAAAATGGAATATATATATATATATATATATATATATATATATATATATATATTTAGGGTGCGTCAGAAAGAACGGATGGATTTCACAGGGCAAGAAAATTTTAAGGATTCATCAAATCTAAAATTTATTGTGATCGACAGATTCACCAATACATGCAGTTTATTTATGGTGTACAACATCATCCATATGATGTCCTTGGCTTTCGATACAGGCATCGAGGCGTTTTCTGAAGTTCGCCGTCACTTTCACAGTCATAGCTGGTGGGATTGCCGCGATTTCTTCACGAATCGCCCTCTTCAGTTCATCCAGTGTGTGTGGTTACTTACGCCTTCAAATGGTCCCGAAGAAAGAAGTCCCAGGGCGCGAGATCTTACCGTAGCCTCGGACAATCTCAGTGCAATAGCATGTTTGCGGGCTGATCGTTGAGGTGGCCGGACAACTTACTGTCTGTCTCCACATTTTCAGGTGTACACGCGCTCCGTGTTCGTCCAGGTGATTTCTTCTTTAATGTTGAACCTGTGATACGAAATGAAGTCACACACCGCAAAATTGTATTCCGAGTTGGAATCTCAGCGTGACATCCGATGTCGAAATGAGTCCTATGTGGCGATCACAGACTCTTCATTAAAAAAAAAAATGCCTCTGCGATGAAAGCACGTTGTGCACCAGACCAACACCATGTTCTCAACTGAAACTGCATTCTCTCCCCTCGCTGCATATCGATAGTTTGAAATCCATCCGTTCTTTCTGACGCACCCTGTATATATATATATATATATATATATATATATATATATATATATTCAATGCAGTGGCATTTAACTGGACTCATTGGCCGTACAATGGCGATTAAAACCAAAATGAAAGATAGAAAACAAAATAAAGCAAACAATGTGTAAAGTGAAACTACGAAGGAGGGATGTCAGCACTGTTGCATTCTTTCTCTGGCCTCCCAGTATTTATCCACAAAGCTGACAAATGAAAGCATTGGGCAAGTCTTAATGTGACTTGAGTCCATGTTGTCTGAACATCCACAGAGCATGCAATGGGAGCTGGATAGTAACCTACACCCAGAGGGTAGAGGTGAAAATAGAATATGATACTTTTTATTTTAAATTATGCATTTTTATGCAACATAAAATCAAGTTTAATGAGCTTGAACGCGAAAATATGCCACAATAATATTACATATCTTGAGATATTGTGCATTTATAAAAAAAAAGCCGATATATGTAAATATATGCAACATAAGCTTAAATGTTGATGATTCGTGAAGGTAATTAATCAGCAATTACAGTAATTATAGGCAATGGCAAAACATGTACAAATGCATGAACTTCCTAACCTCTAGTTATAACTAGAGTCCAGTGTTTGGTCACATTGAACTATACGTTTAGTGAACTCATATCTACACTCTCCACGGTTTTGTGCAACGAACGATGGGGCAAGGGACCAACTTCTGATACTGGACAAGTATAAACTTGTACAATCAGTTCACGAAAGAAATTATGTGTTAATCTGCAAAACACTGTTTTACGGAATTATGATTGTTTATATTAGAACAGCATACGTGATTATTTATAATTAAAAAACGAAATAGGCTATGTAGTAAATTATAATTGCAGGACTTTGACAAGAATAAAAACTATAACCTCTGTTCAAACTTAAAAAAAATATATATATATATATATATATATATATATACAGTAGCCTATACTTTACGACTGTGATATTAAGCAGTCTTTTTAAAGCCATTAAGCCCACAATTAATGACTATGTAGGCTACATTTTTAAATTTCTTCTGCTTCTTTGAAATAACAATCATTGTGCTTCAGGAAACTTTGTCAACTTCACAAGAAGTCCATCAAAATATGCAAACCTTTATTAATTCAAATCGAGTCGGCTGTGATGGGGTGGTTGTGTGTTTGTGGTTGTTAAGTATGTTTCAATTTCTATACAGGTCGGCAAAGAAAGTTTCAATTAGACGACCAATCGACACCTAACCATGTCACCATCAGAACTCGTTTTCTTTTATCTTCTGCGTTGACTATACCGAACGTACCTTATGTTATCATCTACACTCCATAGCACAGCTAACCTGTTTTCTTCACCCGCTGACCAAACGCTGGCTTTTAGTTATAACTAGAGCTCTGGCATTGCCATAAGGAAACTTAATCCAAGATCCATATTAGACCATTAAGCACTGCCTGTCCAAGTTTTACAGGGTGCTATTCATAGACATATCGTTAGCCCGCACTACGAGCGTGCTAAACAGGATTCATAGCATATCTTATCGCTGACACTGATTTATGAATACGAAAAACGTTAGTTCGCTGATCATCCACCGAAAGCTCGCGCTAAGAATGTCTATGAATACGGCCCATAGTGTCTATAAATGTCTATTTTAAGAATATAAGCCTAATAGAACCCATTAAAAATATATTTTACGTATTTCGTCCTTTGTAATTTTCCCTTTATTGTAATATTCAAAGTAGAAATTATTCTATTATCGACTATTGCTGTTATCTCTAGCATTCGCTTATTAAGGCAGCATTCTTGCAGATGTGCGCGCTCGTAACGAAACAGTGTCTCCAATGATGTATTGAGATGAACATTGTACAGGGACATCACTTTATTTTTACCAACATTTTTAACATTAACCTGGCTATACTCGGAAACACTGTTGCCCCCTTCCATTACAGGAGTTTGATGTTACTAGTGCAATATGTAAACAAATCATTTTACTAGGTATAGGAGGAAAGAAAAGTAGTGTATCCATTTATGTTGTAGGGAAATACGATATTACGATTTTCAGTTTGATCATCACTTTTACGGAATTTATCAAAATACAGTAGAGTAGTAACATTTAAAAAAAAAAAAAACTCAACTTTTCAGGCGGCTATGTTCGTTATGTAATGTCTACTTTATTTAGCATATTAATTATTGGTGTTAACATACAATATAGAGAGTGCATTTAAATTGAGGGGTCATAAGTAAAGGGCTGTAAGTGCACATAAGTTACTTTTGAGAAAATGGGGTTTAAATATTTAAGCTTTCGTAAAATCGGTGAAATTTTTATTTAAATTTTAATGTGTGATGCGATTAAAATATCCCTTTGCCACTAAAATTTTAGATACTTTTGCTTACACTGGATGCACTTAACTCATGTTATTACAAATGTCACTAGCATTCCTTTGCTTCTAGCCACCTCAATTAAAAAAAATCTAATCTGAATTTTTAAACAAGTTGCTGAAAATGGTTGCCGTTCATTACAATGCAGGTTTCAATTAGTACGCATATTATTAAAAACATTTTGAAGCATATTCTCTGAAATTGAATTTATCGTTTCTTGAATATATTTTTTAGTACGATATTATTAATATAGGTTCTTTCTTCTATAGAAAACGCAATCATATTTATGAAACACTCTATACACTGCAGTGTTTACTTCACTGCTTGAAGACTTCGAATGCAACAGCGGCCGTAAGTTTGTGTGTCTGACGGGAGCAAGGACATTAGTAAAGGGGTGAGAGTGAAGTACATTCAGAAATGCAGGTACAATAAAAATGCAAGTAAAAATAAAATGATGTCCCTGTATTAGATTGGCTGCTTTCTTCACAACGTTGTACTGTTTCTCGAAGCACATTGTCACTTTCATTCTGCTTAGTGATTGAGCTCCTAACAACCTCTGTTAGAAAAACGTTCATTAAGGAAAGAGTAAATTGCTGGAAGCGAAGATTTCACGACAGGCGAAAGGATAATTTTCTTCCATTTGTGCGAAGAAGAAGAAGAAGAAGAAGAAGAAGAAGTAGGTTGTATTACATGTTTTTGTCTTTATATTTCTGATAAATGTTTAAGTACGAAAAAGAGAAACCACTACTGGTTCACGCATGCATAAATCATGTAAAGGTAGCGCACTTTAGTAATGCCGATTTTCCTTCTCTCGACATTTTGAAACATAATAATATTGAGGTGAAAAACTAATCTGTACATTTTATAATTTATATCGGATGGAGACTTTTCATTGAATTTTTGCTTAAATATTCAGTGAAATCGCATAGAGACCTTTCATATAGTCTATATTTGCTTAAAATTCAATTAAGTGAAATTTAATAAAAATTTAACCCTTCTATTGGTTACGTGATCTGTTTTTTAAGGAAATTGGTTTAATAATTGACAAATTTTCATTTAACGATTAGATTATTAGTCAGTCCAATATATTTGCCTTATTTTTTTTTACAGGTAATGTGTGAAATAAGTTGCATTTAAAGCATCATAGAAACATACCTGATCATGTTAAAATGTTTATTAATTTGTATATCCATTATACATATTTTGTATATTAGTTTGCATTTTTAGTACATGTTTTATTTTAAATGCCCATCTTTGAAGTTTTTAGTGTCTTTTTGCTTACCTATCTTTAAAGTTTTAAATGTCTACATGTCCGAGCTCTAGTTATAACATGAGAAACATTTATTGAAGTAATAGTAAATTAGTTTATCGCAGCAGTGCATATAATGTGCCGTTTTTCCGCTGGTGTTACCAAATAATGCTCAGGCTCCAGGCTTAAATATTTTATTTCGCTATTTTTATACTAATTTTTGGATAAATAATGTATCATCCTGTAATTCTGGCAGGGAATTGATAACTCTGCTTAAAGAATGCAACGTTTCTGAGATTGAATCGATATCGGTTGTGAAGAAAATTAAAAATTATGATACCCAAAACTGACTATTCCAGCGTCTCAAATTTAAAAAAAAACCGTTTTAGATAATGATTTTGTGGTGCAAGATGTGACATGTACCGGATAATCGCATGGTCAGAATAAATGGAAAGATAGGGCGAAAACGTCACCAAATAGGATGCTGCATGATAGAATGTAAGAAACAAAAAAGCGTGGCAGACCAAAAAAGTGGTGACTACGAAAAATAGTTACAGTGAATAGAGAATGCCTGACACAATGCGACGATGAGAAAATATAAAATGTAAAGAATAATGGACACAAACCAAAATGGTCCACTGTAGGTATGAAAAAATTGACGAGTTGTTCTTATTGCCCATATAGTTTAACACGTACAATATAGTCACAACGGAGTCATTTCATTGTCGCTGTGGCTTATGAAATTTTTCTCTCGTCAAATTATATAATTTGATTGACGAAAATTTGAGTAAAGTATTTGTTTAATAGATACAGTAATTGTTTGATGACATCGTTTGCTCTTCATGCAGAAACACTTGAGTGGCGTCGTTACGTAGCTACATCTGCAAATCCCGAACTAAGCAAGTGTACCAAGTTCACTACGTTAAACTCGAGTGTTTGTGCCACTTACCCAGAATACTTTCAAGCATAGTGGACAGGTAAGAGGACTGTTCGTTCCTCTGCTTGGAAGTGCCTAGAGACAGCATTCCACAAAGTAAATTAAGTTTTAATAGTTAATGTATAAGTTTGCAATGAGATAATATGTTCTGTACAAGTTATAGGCTATTATAATAATACAATTTTGAAAAGAATGATGTATGCCTATGTTAACTTGTAGGCCTATCTTGTTTCAAATTCCAGGCAACATTCTCAAAATAATCTACAGCGTAATTACGTCTTATGTACAGGGTATTTCAGTGACTTTGTTACAAACTTTTACGGGTGATAGAGGTGATCAATATGAACAGTTTCCACACAGAAACCCTTGTCCGAAAACGACCCGCTTGTAGTTAGTCTTTGATGCGTCTGTTGTCCGGTCTAAGTAACATTTGGGGCCTTCATAAAATAAATTACGTTGTTTTCTTTAATATATGCCATGATTACGTTTGTAATGTTGATAAAGTTAATGCGAATAGGCACGGAAGCTTGTTTATAGCGTACACAAAAAAAATATTATAATAATGACGTTAGGTTTATTTGGGTTAAGCATTACGAACAGACGGTTTTTGGTTTTCTTAGTTTCTTATTGTTACGGGAAGATTCACACTAAGAGAAATTGCTGATACGCTTATCATTTATTGAAGAGCAAATGGGAATTGAAGAAACGCTGTAAGGACTAATTAACCAAAAACCATTTACGATGCCAGCTAGCTCATGCCATGTTCGCAAGAATTCACCAACGTTAGCAGGAACAGGGATTCAGGAAGAGTAGTTCCTAAAAGGTTAATATGTCCGTCTTTTAGATGTTGCCAACTGTTACCAGATATCAGCAAAGCAAGTAAAATCAAAATGTTACGTACCAGAAAATAATAATAATAATAATAATAATAATAATAATAATAATAATAATAATAATAATAATAATAATAATAATAATAATAATAATAATCTAACAGAAAAATAAACGTATTTTGTCTGCCAACATGCAGTTCATTGCTTTGACTAAGTACTTTATGATTAATGAAGCCTATTAATATTTTTATTTTGTTGGTTATTTTTGTTATAGTTGATGTTGCTTCTTTAACATACGATTAATGAGACCTAACCCAAGCATTTATTTTATTTGTTGAAAACTCAATGTCACTGTTTATTAATTTATAAAATGTTACTGTATCATTTATTAATATTAATATAATTAATTATTAATTGCGTTAATATTTCAAATAACACTCGCTAGTAACTTTCGTTTCATGAACGTTGAAAGCTTTTCCAAAGGCAAACGATGCTGTCAACGTAACTGAAGCAACTATCAGTTGTATTTGCCAGTACCGAAATTCGAAACTAAGTTGGCAAAAGAAAATTCAACCTGAGTACTAGAAAATAACTATAATCCACTGGCCTGTATAATAATGAGGAAAAATGGTTAGGGTTTACCCTTAGGGTATAAAATATGACCCAGACTATAGCTTGCAATTACAAACGGAACTTTTCCGGACATGGGTTCCTATATGAAAATTGTTCATATTTATCACCTCTGTAATTTGTAACAAAGTCACTGAAGATACCCTACACATAGCACTATCATGAAATAATGCTGTTTGTAGACTAGGAAATTATCTCCATCGCGTCTAACCCCTTTTAGTATAATTTATTAAGAACAACTCACAGCGAAAGAAATGTGGCCATCTTCTTCTCCATGAGCATGACAGCATCAGCTGGCTGCTTCACCATAACCTCACAGAAGACCTTCTTAGCACAAGGGGTGTTGCTCCAGTCAACCTTACGGTGATCATCCAGCCTCGCGATACTTGCAAATATTTCTTGTTGACCGGATTCCAGACTGTGAAGGATGTTGTTCAGGTACTGTTCCCCATCGTCCATTCTAGCTGAATCATCTATCTTACGCTCATCTGCCGTTGATCTCTTTAATCTTTGATGTACATTGACATTTTCATGTGACTCGTGTTCTGATCTCTTCACTAGTCTGTGTTGATAACTGTCAAATTTATCGTTTTCATTCATACTGTCTAAAGATCCTTGGGCCAATTCCTGACCTATAGTTGTAAGTATTTCTTCATTTATGTCCCTTTGTTCTCTATAAGGGCCACTTTCTTGCATTATAAGCTGTTCACGAGACTGAGTTGTGGGATCTTCTTCCACTACAAAAATAACCCCATCATCTAATGATCGTTTCGTCTTGGTTTCTCTCTCATTTGAAGCAAAACTTTCTTTGTTTGCTGTCCATCCTCCATGAGATCGTTGTTGATTGACGTCTTTGGATTGTTCAGTTACAAACCAACCACCTTGTCGATGACCAATGGCCTCCCGCTGAGCTAATGCTCCAACAATTGACTCTAAGCTTTTCCTCTCTTGTTCATCTTGGTTTAAAAGTCCATCACTTCTGGACCACGCATTCCTTTTAACTGTCTGCTGTGTATTTGTATTTTCATTTTCATTAGGATTGACGCTCCTCAGTAAGACCCAAGTTCCTTGTTCTTCTGCCTGTTTAGGTTTCTGATTAATATTTCTAATAACATCTGCAATCATTTTTACATCCTCCTGCTTTACGCCATTATCAGTAACCGCCCACTGCCCTTGCCGTTCATTATGCCTGTTTCTTAAGCTCCTCACAATCTCTTCGATTGCTTTTCTTTGTACTTCATCCTGGTCTCCACTTTGCTGTCTCTCATTCAGCGCTCTGACAGCAGTCTCTAGTACTCTAGCCTGTTCCTCTGGGTTCTTAAACTCTTCGGCCACGACCCAAGTTCCTTCCTGTCGCGGCGTTTCTCTCTCACTCAGATTTTTCATAATGCTTTCTAGAGCTCTCTTGTGCTCCACTTCCAGTTCTGAGGAATCATCCTCTTCGAGACCAATTCGACGCTTCATGACATCGACGTCGAGATATCGTCCAACAGCCACTGCGCCAAGACCAAGCGCAGCTCCGCCTGCCACAAGTCCTAGAGCCGGAAGTAACACAGGATATGCTGAAACGGCACTGCCGACTTTGTCTTGGATTACGTGTCTGTTGCCGTCGCCAGCAAATCCTAGGTTATGAGAAATTTTGTGCGTTGCTTCAACGAGAGGCTCTACCACTGGTCGTGTGATGTCAGTAACTTTCTCCATGCTGGTCTGAACATGTTCCCTGATTGTATCTCCGATGCGCTCCCAGAATGGCCTCTCTTGCGAATTGTGAGCGTGGATGGAGTAATGCCCATTTCCGTATGGAAATCTGGAGTATCCGGATCCTCCAATTGTAGTCTTATACCTGTGAGAATCTTTACTCGGGCCAGAATACACTGTGTTGTATCCATTGTAAGGATATCGTTTTATGTATTTGTCGTTGCCTAAGCCATAGGAATCATCAGATGTCTGATATTCGTGCAGGTAAGCAAGGGAACTCTTAGGCCATTGATAAGTAGAGCTGCTTTCAGCCAACTCTTCTCCACTGCTGCTCGAACGTTTGTCGTATACGCTGGACTCTGTTGTAGCAGCCTCTGTTTGCTCTTCATTTGCTTCCATTCCCGGTTCATAGGCATATGGGCTGCGATCGCTGTGAATATCCTGTGCAAAATAAGCAAGTGTCAGAGAGTTTGCTTTGCCTGCATCACTTTTATTTGTGTCTCGCTGAACGCCATCTACTTCTTCTATATCGTCTTGTTTTCGCATGATTTTAGCAGGCTGAACCCCGAGTTCTGGATGGGCGTATTGAAGCACTGGTGTCCGAACTCCTTCCTCAAAGGATACTCTGGATGTTTTAGCGCTTGGTGGTGTATAGAGAAGGGATGTGGGGTAAATAGCGGAACCGGGATAGTGTAAAACACGACCTTGTGATTCCGAGTCGCCGCTGCTTCTGCCAGTTGCAACACTTCCAGTTTCAGCCTGAACCTGATCCGATCTTCTCGAGGCAGGGAAACGTATCATTCGTGCTCTAGATTCTCCGTGACTAAGGCGATTGCTCTCACGCTGGTTGACAGTGTTGATGTATTCTAAAATTCTAGCGTGGGTGTCGCTGGCATACGGATAACTATAATGGTGCTTCTTTTTCACGGTGTGCTCAAGATGAGGGGACGGCTGGAATGGACTAGACTCTTGGGTTGGTTTCTTCTTTGTTGCAGGATCTTCAAGATGCACTGTTGCTTTACGAGTAATTTCTTGTTTATCTCCTGAATCTTCCTGGTTGCTCGGTTTATCATAAGGCACCAGAACTCCGTTTATAACTCTTGCATTTCTCCAAGTCTGACGATCGGATTCATCGTCAGGCATTCGTACTCCATGAATTACAGGAATTCCGTCAGAGTCGATATGCATGACGCTTCTTCCTCGCTTCCAGAAGTCGTCTGTTCTAGATTGTTCTCCTTTGACACTCATGGGTGAGGATCTTACGTAAACTGGAGGTGGCACACTGAGTGTTTTCTTTCCGCGATTGCTCTCGTCATTGTGTGCTTGCACAAGTTGTTCTAGCGATGAAGATGGTGGACGCAAGTCTTTAGGAGGTGCTACAATATTAATCACATCTTCTGTGGATTTTCCGCTTCGTTGGTGGTCCTCATCCTCAACGAAAAAACTGGGTGACTGAATAATAGCAGGTGGTGGCACGTGCAGGGAGGAAATTCCCCTCGATTTACCTTCTCGATCTTCTTCATTGACTATGTTAATTGATGAAGACCTAATGGATACAGGAGGAGGTAACGCGAGGTTAGATTTCCCCCCTCGTTTCCTGACGATCAATGTCGCGATGTCTCCTGATCGCGTGCGGACGTTGACGGTTTCGGTTGAATCTGGATCCAAGCTCCTGGCGACGTGCAGTGCTGTCCTCGTTACTTGCACTCTAGGGATCTTCACTGTCGTCGTTGGCGGCTGAGGCGTAGTAGTCGTTGTGGATGTAGAGGTTGTATTGCGTTCTTCAGCAGCGGTCAGTGCTAGTAAGCAGAAGAGGAGGAGGGTGAAGTTTCTCATTGTGGCATTCTGAAACAAAAGAGAGTATGTACCTGTTAATGTATTACCCATGTGGAGAGTTGCAGAACTGTCCTGCAATTTTAAAATCAAATAACGTTTAACGTAGATCTACGTTTCTCTCCTCACCAGGTATGGGGGAGGGGTAATTTGGAATTGACCGTCACATGAAAATGCAACCTTTTCTCGCCGCTATAAGGGGAATACAGGAATAACAAGGGAAATACAAGGGGAACGATGAAAATACAGGGAGAAGGTGGGGAAGAAAGGAAAGACAAGGGGAACACAGTGAGAACAAGAGAAAGACAGGAATAAAGAAGATTAACGCTTAGAAGGGAATACAAGGAGAACGAGTGGAATGCACGGAGAACGAGGGAAATACAAAGAGAACGAGTGGAATAAACGTAGAGCATGGGGAATACACGGAAAACAAGAACAGGATAAATTGAACGAGGAGAATACAAGAAGAATGTGGGAAATACAAAGAGATGAAGGGGAAGAAAGAGGACAAGGAAAATACACAGAAGAACATGAGGTATATAAGAAAGACAAGGATAATTTAAGGAGAATAAGGGAAATCCATGGAATACAAGGGAAACACAGTGAGACAAGAGAAAGACAGGAATAAAAAAGATTATCGCTCAGAGGGGAATACAAGGAGAACGAGGAAAATACAAAGAGAACGAGTGGAATAAATGTAGAGCATGGGGAATACACGGAGAACATGCGGAATACACGGAAAACATGAACAGGATAAATTGAACAAGGAGAATACAAAAATAATGTGGGAAATGCAAAGAGATGAAGGGGAAGAAAAGAGGACAAGGGGAATACACGAAGAACATGGGGCATACAAGAAAGACAAGGATAATTTAAAGATAACAAGGGAAATCCATGGAGGACAAGTGGAAGACGAGGAAAAGAAGGGGAAGACTAGTTTGTTGTTTAGTAAACTGTTCGAAGACAGGTTTAAACCTAATAAGTGATATTAACAAGGCACCACTTATGAGGCAACTAGGCCAGGAGATAATGGGTAGGGTGGCAAGTTCCTTTGTTATTTGTGGTTATTGTGTTTAAACTTAGTCTTACACTGCGATCCCCTTTCCAAGATTAGTATTTTCATGGATCATTTCAAAGTCGTCAATGAAATTTATTTATTTATTATTTATTTAAATCCACCACCAACAGAAGCAGGCTTCCAATTACAGGTGGCTTACATAGATACATACACAAAATACATAATAAGAAAAAAACAAAACAAACAATAGAAACGAAAGAAAGAAAATACATAACAGTAATAGATGCTAGAATATAATATTGCAATTAATATAATGCCAAAAGTCAATATAATGATGCAAAATTATTTAAAAACTAGACTAAAAACATTATAATACACTTCTTCATAATTTGAATATCTAAGGAAATACAGTTATTTTTAATATTGTATGAAATTTTTCAAGTGTTAAACTGAAATCTAATTGAGAATCACAGTTTAAAGACAGAGAGTTGTAAGTATTACACACAAAAAACAATGGAGAGTTCTTGAAGAAAACAGTTCTAGGAATGGGAGTAACAAAAGGTTGCCTATGACGTAATTCTGTTTTTTTTTTTTACATTGAACTGAAGGAATTTAAGAAAACCACAGTTATTATAGTTTACAAAATCGAATCAATGCTAACAGTAGGCCTATATTTGGATTAAGCTAAACGTAAATAAGATAACAGAAACATCACTACTCATTTGCACTTAATATTAATCCTAAAATCTAACCTACCCATCATTCCATTGACGACTTTGAAGGGGTCCTTGAAAATACTGCACTATAGAAAGGAGGCCCGCAATGCAAATATAGTAAGTTTGAGAACCAGTGCATTAAACGATTTAAGGTGCACTAAAGGAGTTCCTTGTAAGTCATGTGTCGTGGTGTGTTCCTTTGTTGATGTTACAGCTTCTTATCCAGTAGTAAGCTAAAGGAAATGCAGTCGGCAAGAATTTACTTTTATTAATTTATATCAGTAGGAACGTGTGAGCACCCTTTGAAAAAATTAAAAGTCGGCGCCTATGCATTGAATATTATTTGCAGCATAATAATCTTTGGGCAAATGTTAGATATCTGCCATTGCATTGAGTGGCAGTATTGCAATATTCGTGCGTGTTCATAAATAAATCGTGAACTGTTGGTTGTCGTAATGAGAATGGATCAAACCAAAACAAGCAAGGACACGCTCTGAAAGAACAAGTCAACGTGTTTACATGTCACGGCGTTTTAAACCGTGTTTTTTTCATTGAGATAGGTACGCAATTGTAACGGTTGTCGCATTATCTTCCCTACAAACAGAGACGCCACATTGCAGCGTTACCTCGTTTTGATTCCACCTGTCGTTGTTTCGAGGAGACAAGTAGTACTTTCGGCATGTGATGCCTGAGTGGTCAGATTTTCAGCCTAGCGGTCCGGGTTCGAGTTCCAGTCAGGTCTGGAATTTTTCATTAAGAAATCAATACTGACATTTGTGGCGGACAAAATCGCAATTGGAGTTTTCTTTCGGAGTTCTACCATAGTCTAGTATACAGTCACGAACAGTGGCGTGTGGTGATAATAATCCTGGTGGTGCACAAATATTTATTATGATTATCATATTATTATTATTTCTATTTCTATTATTATTATTATCATTATTATTTTATTATTATTATTATTATTATTATTATTATTATTATTATTATTATTATTATTATTATTATTATTATTATTATTATAGGTACTAACTACTACATAACTATTAACATATGTTACGTAGGTATAGATTTACATAATTTTGTTAGTCAAGAAATTGCAGTTAATCAGTTTCCTATGTAGGTCCAGTAATAGCAAAATAAAGTGTTCAATTTCTATTGCAGCACCGTAAATAATATTGTTTTCGCTATATTGCGTTTTATAACACAGTTCACACGTTCACAAGTATTCGATACGTGTGTCGTCTCATCAGCCTTAACTGCTGAAAAGTCAGCAGCTTTCTTTATTTCTTTGAAATATCATCATGGCATACATCAAAATGGCTTGAAGGACTTCGTTCTGTATAGTGTTTGATGTGCCCTTAAACACTGTTCTTCTTTCCAAATGTGCGTCTAATTCAGAACTGAAATTGATGAGGCCAAGAAAAATATTAGCGTTTAAAGATGAGTTTCCGTCTTCGTGACCTCTTAAAGCCAACTAAAAGCTTCACAAAACCGCACGCACATATCCGTTCTTGGTAACTTTATCATTGTGAAGTTCAACAATCCAATTGAATCCAATTGTGTCTATATGTTTGTTTGACCCAACACTGCTAATTCAACATTATTGTTGATGTGTGCAACTGAAGAATCGTGTTTCTTAATTCTTTCATTCATGTGCTTCAAATCAATCATATCTGCAGAACGATAATCAAAATTATATAGTTACTACGCACAATCCTAAATTCAAACAGAAAAATAAATAAAATTCATAAAACGTACTTATTTTTGTCAATAAATGTTCGCCGTCGAACAATAGGCAAGGAAAAGAAAATATAGCTCTTTTATATTGCAGCCGCATATTGCATTTTCAAGTCCAAATGTTTAATTTTCTTGTCACTTCTCTATTACTGTTCTTCGTCACTTATAATTTTAATTCATGTGTAGGTCTACCCATCTTCTTTATTTTGATCTTTTCATGTAAAGGTCTTATAGAAAATTACACATTTAAAAGATACTGCACACTATTCATTGTAGCATTTATGATGGAACACATCTGAAAGTGCTCCTAAACCCTCCTATGCACATTGTATTGCCTCCCTACCATGCTCCAAAGCCTGCCAGTGAAACAGTACTACTGCGCATGCTCGAATGGAACAGTGTGCCGCAAGTGTCGAGCGGTAGATGTAAGTCCCAGGCGTCAACAAGAACAGTAGACAGTCATGCAGCGTTATTTTTATATAGTATTATAATAAAGAATGACGTCGCTCACACAGTCTACTGCAGCTCATTGATATAAATTTTAAAATGTTGTTATTTGAAGAAGTGGTGCACTGCTCCTGTGCTCCTTAAGAAAAATCGCCACTGGTCACGAAGCTTCAGTTGATGAGGTTGCTAGGAACAATAGACTGTGCAGGTATTATTTCTCATTGTCTGTAATGAGGCGATAGTAACTATCCTAGTTGTTAGCAACTATCTATGGATGCATATTTATTACATATTGAGCTTCGTGACTTATATACTAGACTGTGATTCTACCGTTTCCCCATATTAGGCATTACATCATTCCCTCAACATATCTCCATATCGACATAATTTTTTACTTGGTTTTTTAACAACGCTGTATAAACTAATGGGTTATTTAGCGTCGATGAAATGTGTGATAGCGAGATGGTATTTGGCGAGATGAGAACGAGGATTCGTTATACTCGTAGATTGCCTAACATTTGCCTTAGGGTTGGGGAAAGCCTCGGAAAAACAATCAGGTAATCAGTCCAAGCGGGAATCGATCCCACGCCCGTACATTTTATGATGAGTTACCAGACTTAACGCGTTGTGAATATTTAATGCAATGTATTCCACTGTAATTGATGTCCACTTTCTTCTGCCTCTCTTCAGACTTTCTCTCCGAAGTTGAAAATTTGACCTGACCAGTGGTTCCTTTAATATTCTCTTCACCCAGCTGATACAAAATCCCGAAGCTTCACTTTGTGTATTCAATAATATAATTCAAATTGAACCCTTGTATTCTTGCAAATATTTCGCAATATTATAAATAATATTGCCCTGGCATCACTTTTCAATGGTCTGCCAGTAACACTAGGCTTATTGTTCATTCTTACATCTTAATTGAGATTTAATTACAAATAAGGAAGTAGGCCTATTAAGTATATAAAAAGAGATAATACATTTTCAGAACTTAGGTTTCAAAAGAAGTTAAAAGGACATTTTTAAGAAATGGAAAGAAATTAATTATTACAAAAAGAAATTATTTAAGATAAAGACGTCCAAAGAAAACGAACAATTGAAAATACTAGATAGATACAAAGATGGATAAGGGGTGATTAATAGGAAATGAAAAGCTCAGCTTAAACTTTTAATTTATGAACACTCAAAATCACACTTCTCGTGATCCTTATCGTCGTCCTTATCTTCATCATGGTTCTAGTTATCTTTGTCGTGGTCCATTGTGACCCTTGTTGTCTTTGTCATATTCATTATCGTGATCATGTCGTCCTTGTGATTCTTGTGATGCTCGTCATAGTCCATATTGTGATCCTTATCGTGGTGCTTGTCATAGTTCATGTTGTGATCCTTATCGTAGTGCGTATGATGACCACCGGCCATGATTCAGTTTTTTTGAAAGCAGACTGGATGACAAAAGCTTCTCAACCGAATAATAGAAGGTATTTCCCACATCTATTCTGCGTTCAATTTTCTCTTGAGTGTCATTTATATTATTTTGTTACTGTTGGTAGAAGATACTTGAATTTCTCCAAATAATAATAATAATAATAATAATAATAATAATAATAATAATAATAATAATAATAATAATAATAATAATAATAATAATAATAATAGTTCCCACCACTCTGTTCTCTTGCAGAATTAAGGCGCTCGCTGTTGCTGTGAGAAGATAGAAAGGTAAGCGACAACTTGAGACACTGGATTCAAATAAGGCTGTGCTCTAGTTCGAGTCTCGACTGTGGTGTGAATGAGCGTGTACGATGTACTGAGCGTGTGAAAAATGATGGATAAAAAGAGGAAGCAATAAAACAGGAAAATCCTCAAAATGCAGTTCAACCGGAAGCAGTGGCGGCACTGCGTACGAGAAATGAGTTAAATGTAGAATAGGCGAAGTTGATTATGCATGGATGATGGTCCTTATACGTAAAGTAAGTAGGGCAGCGAGTGCTAAATGTGGTGAGAGAATTCGTGATCACCGCAAAATGAAGACATTCTTTGCTTGCGGTTGGACGAGATTGTATCGATGAAATATTGCGCAGTAACCAGTGTTGAGGATCTTACCGTTGATGGGCGCGGTCACTTACACGGAGGTTTCCTTGTACGTACGTAAATGTAAATGTAATGTTATATGTGTATGTATGATCAATAGCTATTTTCAGGCATGATACATGGGTGATTCCACAATTGGGAGTCAGTTTCATGTGCCAGCACCGTAAAACTGTTTGCTGTGCTGTCTGAGAAATTTCAAATAATTTCCTATCAAGAAGGCCTACACCCTTGCAGTTTCCCCTACGTTGTCTTGGAAAATTACTGCAAAACAGGAAGGAAAAAATTATATATGCAATTTATCATTAGCATAGAAGCTGATACGGTCTGTTAAAAATCACATGAAATATTTTTCCAAATGGCATGTTATTTTTCTGAAGTTAACACATGTTATTAAACTATGTCATTAGCAGGCTTCGGTCCTTGGCACAAAAACGAATGAAATTCAGAACGCACGGACGATAGTGTTGTGTTGGTCGAGTGGACTGGGAGATGGAGCGCGCCGTTACTTCGTGTCTCAACGTGTAAACAGTCTGTCATAGTACGGCACAAAATATATTTCACCCTGTACAGATGCTGTATATACAGTACATTCCTAGTGCAGACAATAAATGTCTACCATTGAAGTATTAACGTGAGTTGTAACCTTCAATCAGGTGTCCCTACGCCGAAGCCTGTTACACGTACCGCAGCCAAGCAGCAATACACACAACGGTAATGCACATTACGGACCCACCTGTGCTGTTGCATTCACCTCTTCACACGGGTCATGACGTCATTTATACTCCGTGCACTCTAAACCTCATACTGTTTACTCTGTGCCCCTAGGCCGACACCTGGTCATTAGGATGGATGAATTTAATTTGACCATAGGAAGAAAAGGATTTTTTCTTTGGTTTATTACTATGTGTGGTAGCACTGATCCAAACTACAGTGAGTGGCAATATGTTGTGGATGGAAATTGTGAGACTGATATTTCTAGAAATATTTTTCTTCCAAAAACTTATGTTAGTATGTAAATTGATTGTCATTAGCATGAACCTTTGTATAATTCAGTGTAATAATAGTAAAATTATGATTACATAATACATTTACTTATTGAAATGTTCAATGTCAAGAGCCCAAACTTGGAGGCAGTACAATCTAATCTCTAGAAGAGACGAATCAAAGATGACTACTTTGTCATTGACATGGGCATCACCATTGTCATTAGCATTGTCCATTTCATTGTTGCTTTGCCATGCTAATGATACTTCTATTTAGTTTTTACTGAAGCATATGTGATTTATATTTTGACAAGTTATTAGCCCAAATTAAACTAAATTAAAATTGAATGACATTTACTAGTACATTAATAGTAACAATTTTTATGTATGTAGAGCCTAGTTACGAAACATATGAATATTAAACAATTAAGTGATTTGTTTTTACATAGTTGGTTTTTATTAAGTTTTAGCTTTCCTACAAGATCTCAGCATTAGAATTAAAAGTTGAATCTTCAGCATGGAGCATCAACTTTTTATTAAGTAAAAAAAAAACTGCTACTTATGAAAATTCAGCTCTGCTGACTATATATACAGGGTGAGTCATGCGGAAAGGTACATGGTTTGAGGAGTGATAATATTGGTGATTCTGAACAAAAAAGTTTATATGTACATATGTCCTGTTCTTAACGCTTTCGAAGAAAACTAATGGAAACAATGAGGGACGGGAAAAGTGTAGGCGATAGTAAACTGAAACATTGTTCCTTATGTTTCGTTTAATTGTGTACTTTTCTTTACAGAACATGTTCAAAAAGTCCACCGTCAACTTCAATGCACTTTGCAGCTCTTGTAGACAGCTGCTGTGTTGCTGATCTGAGCTGATTAGGACATTCCTTTACTTGAGCACAAGCCTGTAAAATGCGAGCGACAAGTTCTTCCCTTGTTTCAACTTTGCGCTTGTAGACTTCGCTCTTAAGGCAACCCCACAAACAGTAATCCAATAGAGTAAGGTCGGGTGACCTCGGTGGCCGAGAAATTACTTCACCGCGACCGAGCCAACGCCCAGGATATGTTTCATTGATCTACTACAACCTAATGCCGTTTTGGTTGCGTCCGCATCTGAATGTTGATGAAGGACATGAGTCTGACACCCATGATTTTCAAAGATATGTATGTCAGATTCTGTTAAGAACAAGGCATATGTTCATATAAACTTTTTTTTTCAGATTCACCAATATTATCACCCCTCACACCATGTTACGTTCCTCCTGACTCACCCTGTATAATGAAAATAAGACTCGGTTAGTGCCGAAAAAAATTAGTTTTCATATTTATTTTTCCAATTTTAAAAATATCTTTTACGAAGTTGAGAATGTCCCCAAATCGTAGAAACACCCACATATTATATGGACATCTTCTTGAAATTTGTTTGTTTACTGTGTGTTCAAATCTATTTCAATTTTTTGTGCTGTATCAACATAAATGTTTCAGTAAGCCTCAAGGCATTTACTCCAAATTTATTGAATCATGGTACTCTTTGTCTTTGGAAACCTGTAGTGGTTACAGGAAGAAATTAAAGTAATAATATATATGCATGTATTGTGTAAGTACAGTATGTACTGTATGTATATCTGGATGCATGCATACTTAATCGCCGTGTACATTATCTGACTGGTGATGATGATAATGATGATTATAATCGTAAAAGACAGAGAAAAATATATAACGGACCTTGGTGGTGATTATTATTATTATTATTATTATTATTATTATTATTATTATTATTATTACTATGGTGATGTTGACGATGATTAATTGATAACAGGAATAGTTATGTAAAGACGTAGTATTCAGTGAAATTGGTATGGAAAGCTTACATACAGTATGCAGTTCCTCATTACGATATTGTTTGTGGTGGTCGTAAAGTCTAAAATTACGGACTATAATTATATTCCTCTCATGAGCAAGCGAAGGATTTATTTCTCATTGGATTAATTAAATACTTGCATATGATAATGTGTAATAATTACCTCCTTTGTATTTGGTACAGCATGTACTATAAAAGTCCATCTGCTTGTTTTCATGTTATCCGAGACCGGTGGGTAAATCCGTATTACTTCTTCCAAATAGGTCACGATCCCTTCCTTACACATTCCTCCCTACAGCTGCCATCTTGCAACGTCGTTCGTTGTCACATAAGTCAACGCCGTTTATTTTGGTTAATTTGCATTATAAATAGAGGATTTTTTCTTGTTGTCCGATCCACATTCTAACAACAATGAGTCCGGTTGGCAAGGCTACCCAAATACTTGTGTGAATGTGTCGAGTCACTTAACCTTGTCAAACTGGTATAAAGAGTCGGTTTCTTTCACACACGATGCACACACCGTTTAGCCTAATTATTCTGCATTCAAGTGAACTATATAATCTGCCACGTGCTTCGATCCGGTTGTCCCCGGGGCAAACATAATTACACGTACGCTCGGTGTTAATACACAGATCCGTATCTTAAGGATTGTCGGTCCTTTGAACTGAACTCCAGGCTGTACTGAGCGATGCTAGCTAATATCCTTGTCAAGATTAATTGTTTCCTGTTATCCATTGGAGATTAATGCTGAAGATGGAAATTAACGGCTTCCTACAATGCTAAATGATTGTGTAGAATAAAAACTAAAAATATTTGTGTACATACCGTTGGGTATACAAACGGCAGGGAAGTACAGAAATATTCCGTGATTGTAAACTGCTATAATTTTGTAACTATGCTTGTTACGAAATTTATACCGGTGCCATTAGAAAGAACGGCTCAAATAATTTTAGGGGATGTGTGATTGTAATTTTGTTGGCGAAAAACTATAGATAGCACCATAAGAAAATAAAGACGTTGTTCCCGCTCTTTCGCTTGTCATTGTGGCACTGTTGGATGGAAGCAAATTGTGTTAAATGGTGTGAATGTTTACATCTCAACATAATGTGAATTCTGCAGCATTTACAGAGTTACGGCAAACCCACAAGAACGTAATTGGTGTTTATTGGAGTACCATAGCACACGGAGTGTAGTGAGAGTTCAGGAGTTTCAACATACGGCACCTATTGATAAAATGATTCTGAGATGGTATAATACACACCAACTACGTTCCTATGGGTTCGCCATAATTCTAAATGCTGCAAAATTCACGCTGAGTTGAAATGTAAACATTCAAACCACTTACCACAATTGTTTCTATCTAGCAATGGGAACAGCGACTTTTCTTTCTTATGGTGCCATCTATTGTTTTCCGCCAACAATTACAACTGCACATCCCTTGAAATTATTTGAGCCGTTCTTTCTAATGGCCTAGATCATATATACCCCAGATAGTTGGCCTTATAGGCTTTGACGGTAACAACTTTTGTCAGGTTTACTACGCGGCCATCTAGTTGTTACATAAGGAGTCACGTCATAATTCACATTTGAATTGCATTAGCGACTGTACTGCCATCTCGTGTTCGTTTACGGCGGACGAGTGGCGATCCTGGCGGTTGTTCTCTTCAAAGTGCAAACGATTTTAACATAGCGATGAGTTACTGTATATGTTACATATATGATCTAGGCTAATGGTATCGGTATGAATTTCATAATACGCATAGTTACAAAATTATGGCAGTTTCCTATAATCACGGAATGTATCTATTTTTTTTTGGACCTCTACACTATAGAGCAATGGTTCTCAAACTTATTAGTACTACATGTAGATCAGTATTTCCAGAGATCATTATTTTCGCGGATCCTTCAAAGTCGTCAATGGAACGATGAGTAAGTTATATTTTGGGGTTAATATTATGAGTAAGTGAATATTAGTAATGATATTTCTGTTATGTTTTCCAAAATCGAATCGATATAGATAGTTGCTAACCGCTAGGATCGCTACTATCGCCTCATCACAGACAATGCGAAATAGTACCTGCAGTGTCTATTGTTCCTAGCACCCTCATAAACTCAAGCTTCATGACTATATACTGGACTGTGGTAATACAGTCCTGAAATCACAGGCCTGCGATGAAGAAACTTTTTAACAAATTTTAGCTTTCCTTTATGTATTTTTGTGTGCTGAAGCGAGAAATGACATCAAAAATGGCACATCACGCACCATTTTTACACGAAACTATATTTTATGTTTTATATTATTAATATACTAATAATTTTGCTGCATCCATAACCCAGTGCTCTAATGTAAAATTTTGTACTAACCAGTTGATGAGGATCAGAAACATAATCTAGAAGGCTGTGTGATTTAGCGAGTGAAAGTCCTGAAGAGTTTACCAGTTTGAATGCAATGATTTAATAAGAGATTTAGAATCATCCAAGGAAAAAGCATGAGTTCTTACGCTCCGTATTAAAATAAATAAATTTGCTAGCACCAGGAACATTTCTTCATTGGTAAAGGAGTAGAGAAGAGGAATTTACGCCCTGCTCTTCATAAGACGGTGCCTGAGCATACTGCAGTGTTATTCCTCTTTGATACAAAAGTTTAATGTTCAGTAGGAAGTGGATGAATGGAGACTTTTATCGATTCCTCCAAAAGAAGTCTGAAGGCAGTAGTTACGATTGCATTTGCACAATGACAACCAGTATGCTTCGTTAACTGTTGGTCATTCGGTACACCTTAAAGAAACTCATGAGAATCTTGTACTGGTTCTTACAAAAATAAAATATGAAGATCATAACTGGATGATCACTGCGAAGTTCTCAAGGAATTGTGAATGCTTCTAAGTCAGCAGGCTGGTTATACTAAGTTTCCATATTATTTCCTCTGTGAATGGGACAGCAGAGCAAGAAGCAGTCATTGGGAACAAAAACACTGGCCACATTGAACATTTTTCTGAACCTCACACAAGAGGAAAAGCAACAAACGCAACTTCACCACGAAGGAAAAAAGGCAGTATAAAGTATTTTACTAAATCGATTTGTGAATTATGACAATTTAATAGTTTTTTGTAAAATATACCTTTAATATTTACCACAGGACATGTTTCACATAATCACTTTTTCATATTAAATTCAGTAACGCCACATTCACATTGCTAAAAGTGCCAATGATGCATGTTGCGGAAAAATGGTACGTGATAGAGAAAATCTGAGCTCAGGTGTGGATTCAGCATCCCAAGAAACCGTAAATGTAGCATAAATATTTAGAAAATTTCTATGACCCTTAATTTTGCAGTACGTGTAATTAGATGGCCTTCGTTCTGCATGAACTTTCAGTCAAAAATTAAAAAAAAGCTGACTTTTACTTCAACATTTTTCCAAACTGTGTCGCATGATAACTCAACAAGGTGCTCTTTCTCATTTTAGGTGATACTGTGAGTCTTCATGATGCTTATAGGAATTTGAAATCACATATTGTTATAATTAGGAACTGGAAAACAATCTCTGATTTCATCTTCATCCGTATTATGATGATCCATTACAGACAAAACTTATACAATGTTTGCTGTTATTGTGTTTATACTTACAAGCAAATATTCTGATGGGGGTAGATAAAAAAGTTAATTTTTTTTTCGTTCACCATGTTAATAATGTCAAAAGAAGAGTTTATACAAATTTTGGCTACTCGACCGCAATTACGAGGGCTATATCAAAGACGCAGCAACATCAGCCACCTACATCAAATGGAAGTGGGCGGGCCACGTCATGAGGATGGACCACAACAGATGGGCGTACAAAACAATAGCTTGGGACCCAAGAACCGGACAAAGGAGCGTAGGCCGACAGAAAAAAGATGGGCGGACGATCTGAAACTTCACTTTGGAACCAACTGGACAACAGCCAAGGACCGCCGAGAGTGGAGACTACTGATTAATGCAGCATCAAAAGAATGAGGATCTTTCCCGAACTGGCTACGCGGGAATGCCAGAATAACCACCTTGCCAGCCAAGAGGCCCTTGCCCTACAGGATTCTACGGGCTAATTCTAATTCTAAATAAATAAGTTCGTCAGGGGCCGTTAACAGAAAGAAAACACGATTTTATTGGAAACATTTATTGGAACAGACACAGCAATTGTTGAGCTATTTTTCAACATATTCCCCATCGGAATTGAGACATTTGTGATATCATGGGATCGACAGAGAGGTGCAGACGGCTGTCAAACGCTGGTTCCGATCCCATGTGGCTGACGTCTACGACACAAGGATACAAAAATTGATTCCATGGTATGACAAATGTCTCATTTCCAGTGGAGGATATGTTGACAAATAGCGCAACAATTGTTCTATCTGTTTCAATAATTTTTTCCATGCAATTTTGCTTTTTTCTGTAAACGGCCCCAGGGAAAATCACTTTCTGGACGGCTTCGTAATTGCGTTCGAGTGGCCAAAATTTGTATTAGCACTTATTTTGACATTATTAACATGGTGAACCACCGGCGTATCTCAGTCGGCTAAGGCGCTTGCCTGCCGATCCGGAGTTGCGTTCGGGCGCGGGTTCGATTACCGCTTGGGCTGATTACCTGGTTGGGTTTTTTCTGAGGTTTTCCCCAACCATAGGGCAAATGTCAGGTGATCTCTGGCAAATCCGCGGTCTCAACTCGCCAAATATCATCTAGCTATCACCAATCCGATCAACGCTAAATAACCTCATAGTTTATATAGCGTCGTTTAAATAACCAAGTAAAATAAAAAAAAACTAACATGGTGAAAGAAAAAAATTAAGTTTTTTATCTGCCCTCATCAGAATTAAGTTCTGCCAACAATGGCCATGGTACCTCAGGGTGAAATAGGGTTTATTAAATTGGATAAAAAACAATGGCCATTGGGCTTCTGACATTAATAGTACATAAAAATAAAAATCTTTCTGAAGAAAGATAAAAATTTACCTATCCAGAATGATTGAGGACCCCCAGGGGGTTCGCATTCCTCACTTTGAATCCACTGGTCTAGAAAATATGTACATTTAAGACTATATTTCGGTTTTTGTGGACTATAATTCGCCCGGTGCCGGCGATCGAACCCGGGTCCTTTATTCTACGTACCACGTTCTGTAACCACTGAGCTACGTCGAAGTCCAATCCACAGCACAGGATCGAATCCCTATCCTCAATGTTTTTCTCTTTATGTTCTGACTCCAAATTCGACATATATGTTGACAACTGCCATTATACAAGGAGCGCACGCAAATTAAGGGCCCTAGTTATGAGCGGTAGGCCTGAATTCAATTTTTAGACGATCGCTTAACTGTATATCCCTGGTGTAGACACTAATTTGTAGGCGGGTGAATGGATCCCGGAATTGTTTTGAAAGTTACGAGACGATAAATTCTCGCCTCCACCTAGACTTGAATCCGGATTTGTTTACAGTCTAGTTCTACCTACTCTTTTGATTTTGACTGAACATAACTGTTCACAGAAAAGAAATATCTACTTGATCATTACCAGTGCGTCTCTATCAGTCTCTGCTATGGCTGTGTGGTCTAGACTATCAGCTTGTCACGCAAACCGTCCGGTTTGGAGTCCCGGTCAGACCTGGGATATTTCATTATAGTGACACTTGTGACGGATAAGTGCGCGGTTTGGTTCTTCCTCGAGGTTCTTTCGCTTCTTCAAGATAAATACTAATATCATTTCAGCGGATCTCATTCGTGTAGATATCATTTCTTCGATCAACAGTTAACGAAGAGCTGAGGATGCTGGCCCAGGGACATAAGAGTTTGTCTACATGAAGCCTTAGTAAGCAAGCACAGGTAGCCGATATGGGTGAGAATGAGCCTAGCTGCGGATCAGCGGAATAACTCATTCGGACGGTAGGACTAGGTTTATCTCTTCCTCTTCAGGATGATGATGGTGATGATGATAATAATAATAATAATAATAATAATAATAATAATAATAATAATAATAATCCTAATAATGTGTCTGCGATAGATACATACATACATACATACATACATACATACATACATACATACATACATACATACATACATACATACATACATCAACAGAAGAGAACAGAACAGAGAATAGAGAACAGGGAATAGAACAGAGAATAGAGAACAGAACAGAGCATAGAGAACAGGGAATAGAACAGAGAATAGAGAACAGAACAGAGAATAAAGAACAGAGAATAGAGAATAGAACAGAGAATAGAGAACAGAACAGAGAATAGAGAACAGGGAATAGAACAGAGAATAGAGAACAGAACAGAGAATAAAGAACAGGGAATAGAACAGAGAATAGAGAACAGAACAGAGAATAGAGAACAGGGAATAGAACAGAGAATAGAGAACAGAACAGAGCATAGAGAACAGGGAATAGAACACAGAATAGAGAACAGAACAGAGAATAAAGAACAGGGAATAGAACAGAGAATAGAGAACAGAACAGAGAATAGAGAACAGGGAATAGAACAGAGAATAGAGAACAGAACAGAGAATAGAGAACAGGGAATAGAACAGAGAATAGAGAACAGAACAGAGAATAGAGAACAGGGAATAGAACAGAGAATAGAGAACAGAACAGAGAATAAAGAACAAGGAATAGAACAGAGAATAGAGAACAGGGAATAGAACAGAGAATAGAGAACAGAACAGAGAATAGAGAACAGGGAATAGAACAGAGAATAGAGAACAGAACAGAGAATAGAGAACAGGGAATAGAACAGAGAATAGAGAACAGAACAGAGAATAAAGAACAGGGAATAGAACAGAGAATAGAGAACAGAACAGAGAATAGAGAACAGGGAATAGAACAGAGAATAGAGAACAGAACAGAGCATAGAGAACAGGGAATAGAACACAGAATAGAGAACAGAACAGAGAATAAAGAACAGGGAATAGAACAGAGAATAGAGAACAGAACAGAGAATAGAGAACACGGAATAGAACAGAGAATAGAGAACAGAACAGAGAATAGAGAACAGGGAATAGAACAGAGAATAGAGAACAGAACAGAGAATAAAGAACAAGGAATAGAACAGAGAATAGAGAACAGAACAGAGAATAGAGAACAGGGAATAGAACAGAGAATAGAGAACAGAACAGAGAATAGAGAACAGGGAATAGAACAGAGAATAGAGAACAGAACAGGGAATAGAACAGAGAATAGAGAACAGAACAGAGAATAGAGAACAGGGAATAAAACAGAGAATAGAGAACAGAACAGAGAATAGAGAACAGGGAATAGAAGAGAGAATAGATAACATAACAGAGAATAAAGAACAGGGAATAGAACAGAGAATAGAGAACAGGGAATAGAACAGAGAATAGAGAACAGAACAGAGAATAGAGAACAGAACAGAGAATAAAGAACAGGGAATAGAACAGAGAATAGAGAACAGAACAGAGAGTAAAGAACAGGGAATAGAACAGAGAATAGAGAACAGAACAGAGAATAGAGAACAGGGAATAGAACAGAGAATAGAGAACAGAACAGAGAATAGAGAACAGGGAATAGAACAGAGAATAGAGAACAGAGCAGAGAATAGAGAACAGAACAGAGAATAAAGAACAGGGAATAGAACAGAGAATAGAGAACAGAACAGAGAATAGAGAACAGGGAATAGAACAGAGAATAGAGAACAGAACAGAGAATAGAGAACAGGGAATAGAACAGAGAATAGAGAACAGAACAGAGAATAGAACAGAGAATAGAGAACAGAACAGAGAATAGAGAACACAGAACAGAATAGAGAACAGGGAACAGAAGAGAGAATAGAGAACAGAACAGAAAATAGAGAACAGAACAGAATAGAGAATAGAGAACAGAACAGAGAATAGAGAACAGGGAATAGAACAGAGAATAGAGAACAGAACAGAAAATAGACAACAGGAAATAGAGAACAGATCAGAGAACAGGGAATAGAACAGAGAATAGAGAACAGAACAGAGAATAGAGAACAGAGAATAGAAAAGAGAATAGAGAACAGAACAGAGAATAGAGAACACAGAACAGAACTGAGAATAGAGAACAGGGAACAGAACAGAGAATAGAGAACAGAACAGAGAATAAAGAGCAGAGAATAGAGAACAGAACAGAGAATAGAGAGCAGGACAGAATAGAGAACAGGGAACAGAACAGAGAATAGAGAACAGAACAGAATGGAGACTAGAGAACAGAACAGAGAATAGAGAACAGAACAGAGAATAGAGAACAGAACAGAGAATAAAGAACAGAACAGAGAATAGAGAACAGAACAAAGAATAAAGAACAGAGAATAGAGAACAGAAGGGAATAGAGAACAGGGAACAGAACAGAGAATAGAGAACAGAGATTATAGAACAGAACAGAATAGAGAATAGAGAACAGAACAGAGAATAGAGAACAGGGAATAGAACAGAGAATAGAGAACAGAACAGAGAATAGAACAGAGAATAGAGAACAGAACAGAGAATAGAGAACACAGAACAGAATAGAGAACAGGGAACAGAAGAGAGAATAGAGAACAGAACAGAAAATAGAGAACAGAACAGAATAGAGAATAGAGAACAGAACAGAGAATAGAGAACAGGGAATAGAACAGAGAATAGAGAACAGAACAGAAAATAGACAACAGGAAATAGAGAACAGATCAGAGAACAGGGAATAGAACAGAGAATAGAGAACAGAACAGAGAATAGAGAACAGAGAATAGAAAAGAGAATAGAGAACAGAACAGAGAATAGAGAACACAGAACAGAACTGAGAATAGAGAACAGGGAACAGAACAGAGAATAGAGAACAGAACAGAGAATAAAGAGCAGAGAATAGAGAACAGAACAGAATAGAGAACAGAACAGAGAATATAGAGCAGGACAGAATAGAGAACAGGGAACAGAACAGAGAATAGAGAACAGAACAGAATGGAGACTAGAGAACAGAACAGAGAATAGAGAACAGAACAGAGAATAGAGAACAGAACAGAGAATAAAGAACAGAACAGAGAATTGAGAACAGAACAAAGAATAAAGAACAGAGAATAGAGAACAGAAGGGAATAGAGAACAGGGAACAGAACAGAGAATAGAGAACAGAGATTATAGAACAGAACAGAATAGAGAATAGAGAACAGAACAGAATAGAGAACAGGGAACAGAACAGAGGATAGAGAACAGAACAGAATAGAGAACAGGGAACAGAACAGAGAATAGAGAACAGAGAACAGGAAATAGAACAGAGAATAGAGAACAGAAAAGAGAATAGAGAACAAGGGACTAGAACAGAGAATAGAGAACAGGGAATAGAATAGAGAACAGAACAGAGAATAGAGAACAGTGAATAAAGAACAGAAGAGAGAATAGAGAACAGGGAATAGAACAGAGAATAGTGAACAGAACAGAGAATAGAGAACAGAACAGAGAATAGAGAACACAGAACAGAACACAGAATAGAGAACAGGGAACAGGACAGAGAGTAGAGAACAGAACAGAGAATAGAGAACAGAACAGAGAATAGAACAGAGAATAAAGAACAGAGAATAGAGAATAGAGAACAGAACAGAGAATAGAGAACAGAACAGAGAACAGAACAGAGAATAGAAGAAAGAATAAAGAACAGAGAATAGAGAACAGAACAGAATAGAGAATAGAGAACAGAACAGAGAATAGAGAACAGAACAGAACAGAGAATAGAGAACAGAACAGAGAATAGAGAACAGAACAGGATAGAGAACAGGGAACAGAAGAGAGAATAGAGAGCAGAACAGAGAATAGAGAACAGAACAGAATAGAGAACAGGGAACAGAACAGAGAATAGAGAACAGAACAGAATAGAGAACAGGGAACAGAACAGAGAATAGAGAACAGAACAGAGAATAGAGAATAGAAGAGAGAATAGGGAACACAGAACAGAGAATAGAGAACAGAACAGAGAATAGCGAACAGAACAGAGAATAGAGAACAGAACAGAACAGAGAATAGAGAATAGAACAGAGAATAGAGAACAGAACAGAGAATAGAGAACAGAACAGAGAATAGAGAACAGTACAGAGAATAGAGAACAGAGCAGAGAATAGAACAGACAATAGAGAACAGAACAGAACAGAGAATAGAGAACAGAGCAGAGAATAGAATAGAGAACAGAACAGAGAATAGTGAACAGAACTGAACAGAGAATAGAGAACACAGAACAGAATAGAGAACAGAGAACTCAGAACAGAACAGAGAATAGAGAACAGAACAGAGAATAGAACAGAGAATAGAGAACAGAGAACAGAGAACAGAACATAACATTTTCTATAATTAATATAAATAGATCCAATTGAAAGCATAAATATAATTAATACACATTGTTTACTTGTAGAAAAGTTTTAAAATAGATAACACTTTCTTAGCCACATTAGGACTGCGATGTTGAAATTCTGAAATACTCTTTGCATGGGATCGTAAATTAGAAAGTAAGACTGTGTTTTCTAAGATAGAATGCATCTCTTTAGAGAATTACTGTCTCGTGTCTTGTCCCATTACTGCAAAACACGCACCGGCTTCGTGTACTACAGTTCTCGAACTTGTTCTTCAAGTGCGGAGTATCACGGTGAAGGTTTGCCTAAATTACATCCTGCAGTTCTTCACGTGGCTGCCGTGTGCAGCGAAAGAAGTGCACTTGCTGTTTTAATTGAGGGTTATTAATATTTGCCCTTCTTGCCTTCAGGAGAAATATAACTTTTTGCATTGAATACTTTTCTAAAGCTGCACAACTTTTTTGTGTCCATATTCTTTGCGAATCTGACCTGAAATCGCCACAATTTGCGTCACGCGTTAGATAAATGTCTTTATGGTTACTAAGTAGCAAGAAACCATCCGTTGCCATTGGAACTCTTACTCTATAAAAACAGCAACACGGCGATAAAACCGAGTACGAGCCGTGGATCTCTGTAGCGTTGAAAGTGGGCTTCCAGTGCACGGAAGAAACGCACGCAGTATTTGAACCTTAATTATCAGAGCTTGGCCTTGTGCTCTCCATTTCATGTGCACGTCTGTATATTGTAATTGTAGGTACCCATAGCTCCCGGTGTAGTGTAATGATCTATCGTGTAGACAGGTACTTAACCTCTGAACAATAGTGAAGGCCCATGATAACAATCAGTTTTGAGTTAATTTTTTTTTCCCCGGAGGGGAAACAAATTCACGTGGGATAAAAATTGACAATGGTTCGAGATAATAGATTTTCGCAATCATGATAAATGCAAAATGTGCCCAAATGCTGTCAAAAAATATGTTTAAAAGCATTTATAAAGTATATTATTGCAGTTTTTAAATACGCGATAAAATACGAAATTGCGTATGAAATGGCGAAATAAGAGCGAAATTTCATTTTATGAGACTTTTTGTCTAATAAAAACCAAATACGATTATTTATTTATTTATTTATTTATTTATTTATTTATTTATTTATTTATTTATTTATTTATCATCATCAATCATCATCAAGGTTTAGGCCTGGTGGCCTGTCCCTTCCTCTTGGAAAGTGTCCTCCCATATATTGCATCTGGCAGTCCCTGTTCTTATGTATGGCAGTGAAAGCTGGGCATTGACTCGATCAGAAAGAAGAAGGATAGAGGTTGCAGAGATGAGATTTCTGAGATCAGTGGCGGGATACACTCTATTGGACCAGAAAAGAAGCACAGACATAAGGACGGAACTGAGAATTTTCAACTTAAACGACAGATTAGCAAGACAAAAGAAAAACTGAAAGGAACATATATTATTTATTTATTTATTTATTTACTTATTTATTTATTTATTTATTTATTTATTTATTTATTTATTTATTTATTTATTTATTTATTTATTTATTTATTTATTTATTTATTTATTTATTCTGGTGTAGTTAAGGCCATCAGGCCTTCTCTTCCACACCACCAGAAATACAAATACAATAATATTTAATCCGTAAACGAGCTTTTCAACCGTGGCTCGTCAGATCAATGCCATAAAACAGCGTTTTTCAACCCTTTTCAAAATTTTGCACACTAAAGGTGTAATTTAAAATCACGCGACACGCTCATATAATCCAAACCATGCATTGGTTCCAAATCAAGGATGAATTCTCCCTTAGGGGGATTTTTTAGGTTTTACGACGAAATGAGGACCATAAAATGTAAATAAATCAGATTAATCTACCAATTATCATCAGTATTATCACTGAGAAAATCGGCATATTCATATTCTTTAGATTGCTGAAATGGGTAACGGGTAAGAAGTGTATCTGAATATGTACCGTCGTGCAAGAGAGAGAAGGAGGAAGCATACCCGCCAGCAGCCACGGATGCACGATAGTGAAATGTCATCCGGGAATAAGAAGGTGCACTGTGCTGATGACCGCTGCTTTAGACAAAGTAATAAATTAATAAAACCGTTCAAGTTCTTTCAGTTCATAAAACCTTGGCAGTACGCGGCCACGTGATAACCACCTAACTTCTGTGTAAATAAGCAGCTGAGTCTATTTAGAATGAAGATAAAAAAATAATCTTGTTTTTAGTGTCCTTCTTTTTATGTAATTAATCATTTTTATTATTTGCTGCAATACTTCTGCAAACTCAGCAATTTGTGACTTTGAAACAAGTACTTCTTTATGGAGAAAAGTGTGCAAATATTTTTTACAGTTCATTTGCTCTGCTAAGGTAAAAAATTCTTTCACTTTTACTTTTAAATTTACAACCTTCATCATTTTCTCGCGGCACACTAGTTGAAAATGGCTGCCAAAAACTCTAAAAAAAGTGTTGGCTGCTAAGAAAAGAATTTCGTACTTTATACCTGTAGACTCAGACGTTTTTATGTGGTTATGATTACTTTATAAACATTTAATAACCAGTACTAAAGACATTTGAAAGGTTGACTGCCTGCAAATTTTATTAGCAATGGAAATAAAATTTCCACTCTGCCCATGCAGCTATTCAGTCCACCTGGCCACCCACCAGTAGCGTGGATGCACGACGATTTTTAATAAGTTCAGTTTAATTGCCACAGACAGGCAAAACAGATTGAAGGAATAACATTCAAATTTGTTCCTTGTTGAACTTTCAATGAGTGTCTATAAATAAAACAAAACTGTTTTTCTCTTGAATACTGATTTAATTTTAAATGCATATGAGCCTTGATAATGTTCACAATTTTTTTTTTTTAATTTCGTATGTTCCTTTTGTACATTTATTATATTCAAGAATTTTATTTGAAAAATGTAGAAAATGCGCCTGTTAACATATTTATGACGTTGAATTTCTACCACAAAACTTTCCACAAAAATGTTCCATCCAAAACGCTACAAAATGCTAAGTTCTACTTTAAAAATGCTGTAAAATGCTACTTCTGCCCTGTATATCCCCACATGAAGAAATCACGTGTAGAGGAAGCTCAAAGAAAGCTTGCTCATTTGACTGATGCGCAGAGAATGATATTCGGTCCTCCTGCCGCCATGCTCGTTACAGGTTGCTATGAATCACCTAATGCTGATTACAGGGCGCATTCGAAAGCGCGGTCTTGAGCTGTTCGTATCGTGGATTGTTGCTGTGCAGAGCGGGTAGAAGCTACATTGCGTTACATTTTCTGCTTTTTATCCCTGATATCAGGAGTTTTATGTAGTTGAAATAACAGAGTTCTGTACTTAACAATGTCCCTGTTTCGCTCTAAATTAGGAAGTGCTAATAAAACGTTACACAGTCAAACTAGGGAATTATTTATAACGCTCATAAATTTATGAAAAACGAAACAGGCTCCACTCGTAACATAGGGAGTATATACAGATTAAAATAAACCGACCATAGTACCCTAGTTATCGGAACATTTTAATAAAATCACATAGTATTAGTGTTTTATTACAACGTCAAATATCAATTATTACACGATTACATATTTCTTATAACCAGGCTTCGAGACTTTGGACGCAATACAATAACTTTACTGTGCATGCACTACAGGTTGTTGACTCGCTGCAGGTAGGTAGAGATGTGTTGAGGTAACAACGTTGCTATTTAGAATAGAGTACGGTAGTATGGGGAAACACACATATATGTACATTATGAAAGTAAATATACATTACCCAATGACAATGTCAAAAGAATGTGAAAAGCATTTATTCTCCTGTCTTTTATAAGCATTTGTGTTTAATTATACACAATGTTTATGGTGGAAATAAACATGTAGCAATTTTAATTTCTTCATTTATCCTATTGGTCGTCTTTAGGAAGTGCAGTTACAGTACCGAATTGCAATGTACTACAAAATACATTTTCAGTGTCTCAAACATAAATCTTTTTCGGTTATCTGCCAAACACAGTTTGTACTGTGAAAAGCTGCACTCTACGTCGCATGATGTGATAGGAGTAAAACGAAAAAACCTGACATCATTGCAATCTCTAAGAGTCAGTCCTTTATTCTCGGATGACTCTATGTCCACTAATTTGCTGTTTATATTACACAATGTTCCATATCCGTTATTTTTACATAAAATTGATTTCCACTTCTGTTTTACACGTTCAGTAACCGGTGTACTTGGTGTCTCATTAATTCTCTGTGTCGTTTTCTCAACTAATTTGTAGGCTTCCGGCACCTCTTGCTCTGACTTTTCTAATCGTGTAATAGTTTCAGACACAGTTTGAAAATAGGTTTGTATGAAAACCAAATTATTTGTCAGAACCTTCAAATCCAGAGCGTTTTCCTTTGCGTATTTGTTGGCATTCATTCTACAGTACCCCCACCCACTGTACGCTTTACCACTATACTCAGTACGCCGTTATGCGGATTTCCCACTGAACTGCTCTATCGGGTCCGAAGTCTCGAAGCCTGCTTATAACATCTTTGTCATTTCATTCTATGATTTTATGTGTAAAAAAATTCGTGCTTCTGTATTTTCAACAATGTTATGTTACTAGTTACTCTGCAACAAGGTTTACGTTACGTTACATGCGCAGTGATAAATCTCACTCGAAACATCAAGCCAGCAGACGACTGAGAACTGCCAATCGAATCGAAGCGAGGTCGAATGCACCCGAACGTTTCCGAAAGTTCGCGCAGCTTTCCGTGGCAAGCTCTTCTTGCGTCACCTCTACGATATAAAAAAACGGGAATACCCCGAGAAAAATTCTCTGCAACGTCTGCTTTGTCCACTACAAATTCCATCATGACATGATAGGGGATCGAACTCGAACGGCCTGTATGGAAGACTAGAGCGATAGCATTTGAGACCCAAAAACGGTACGTGACAATTACACGCACGTTAGAAGTACTGTACCAGCATAGTGGACTTTGTCCGATGGACGTAGGATAGGTCAGAAGAACGACACGACTCTCAATCGTGTTCAACGGCACACGATACGATCGTGAAACATCATAACATATAACTAAGCACACTTCCTACAAAGTCAAAAAAGTAGGCTGGAAATGTGACATGAGAAGCTAAGGAAAGCTGTAAAATTCGTGATGAAGACTTTACCGTAGTCGTTCTTGTGGTGTTGTCCGAGGAGCTTTGTGAGAAATTACAAGCATTTGGTTCGTGCTCGCTCAAGGCATTTATATTAACATTAGTAATTCGTGCACAGATGTAGTGCAATTAAGTTGTTTTGTGCATTGTAGATGCTCCACCCTCCCTGACCTAGTACATCTTCATAAGCTGGATTCGGAGAAGCAACACACGCAAAAACAATGGCTATTGGAATTCATCGCATTGCTTCGTGTACACAATCGCTCGATCGGTTTACTTGCTGCTCATATCGCCTCCAGAAGTAATGAAACTCTGAGGTCATAGACCTACTTTCTCTCACAAACAGTAGACCACGGACCGCTGTGTCGCTGATAGATAGCATGGACCATTCTCATTATAGTGTATATCCACCTGTCTACCAATCTGTCTGACTGCCTGTCTAATTTAATTTATCCACGAAACTTCCTGTTTGATTGTTTAATCTAGTATATGTACTAGTCAGTCTAATTTATGTAATAATCTAACTGATAATCTGTCTAATTCATCTGCTAATCTCTCTGCCTGCTCATCTGTTTAATCTAATCTATCCACTATTCTTCCTGCCTAACTGACTAATATAATCTCTGTATCAATCTCTCTAAAGTAATCTATGTACTGATCTGCCTAATCTAATCTACGAGGCGTGTTCTTAAAGTAAGTTCCATTTTCAATTATAGCTGTCGCATCGCTGCAATCGTTATTTTGCGCATACGTGTTTTCTTCTTCAGTCCTCAGACAAGCTGTGCATGCAGTTTCAGAGCTTCAGTCCGTGTGTGTGGTTAGTTGTGATCAGTTGAAATGATTAAAGTGATCGAGCACCCCGCCGACTGTGAGATGCGGTCTGTTATCCGTTTTTTGAATGCGAGAAACATCAAACCAGCTGACATTCATCATCAACTTTGTGAGGTGTATGGTGATGATGCCATTAGTGATGGAATGGTCAGGAGATGGGTTAGAAAGTTCAACGAGGGCAGCATCTCTGTGCATGACGAGCAGCATACCGGTCGGCCATCTTTGATCAATGACGATTTGGTGCGTGCTGTCGATGAAAAAATTCATGAGGACAGGAGGTTCACAATTTCTTCGCTTTCCTTGAATTTTCCACAAATGTTGCGGAGTGGTTCGCAGGCGGGTGAATTCTACAATGAGGGGATAGAAAGACTTGTGCCATGACTCGATAAATGCCTCAATAATGGTGGAGATTATGGTGAGAAGTAATTGAAGTGTGGGGAATACAATGCTACAAAAATGATTTGTAAATATTTTTCCGTTTACTTTCTACACCCTTTAGGAACTTACTTTAAGAACACGCCTCGTATATAGTAATCTAATTTATCTACTAATCTGTCTGCCTATCTGTCTACTTAATCTGTTAACTAATCTTCCTGCCTGACTGTTTAATCTAATCTATGT
Source organism: Periplaneta americana (assembly GCF_040183065.1). NCBI lineage: Eukaryota > Metazoa > Arthropoda > Insecta > Blattodea > Blattidae > Periplaneta > Periplaneta americana. The sequence continues at coordinate 59,710,747 of NC_091123.1, forward strand.
ACTAATCTGTCTAATCCAGTCTATGACTCATCTGTTTAATCGAATCTATCTAGTAATCTGTCTAATTTATCTATTAATCTGCCTGCCTGTCTGTCTAATCTCATTTTCCTGCCTGACTGTCTAATCTAATCTATGTACTAATCTGTCTAATCTAGTCTATGATTGATCTGTTTAATCTAATCTACTAATCAGTCTAATTTATCTACTAATCTGCCTGACTGTCTAATCTAATTTCCCTGTCTGACTGTCTAATCTAATCAATATACTAATCTATCTACTCTAGTTTATGACTGATCTATTTAATCTAATCTATCTAGCAATCTGTCTAATTTATCTACTAATATGCATGCCTGTCTGTTTAATTTAATTTTCCTGCCTGTCTAATTCAATCTATGTACTAATCTGTCTAATCTAGCCTATGACTGATCTGTTTAATCTAATCTGTCTAATTTATCTACTAATCTATCTAATCTAATCTTCCTGCCTGGTTGTATAATCTAATCTAATACTAATTTCTCTAGTCTAACCTATGTACTAATATGTCTAATCTAAAATATCTAGTAATCTTTCTAATGTATCTACTAATCAGCCTGTCTGTCTAATGTAATCTTCCTGTCTGGCTGTCTAATCTAATATACTTACTAATCTCTCTAATATAATATATGTACTAATCTGTCTAATCTAGTCTATGAATGATCTGTTTAATTAATCTATGTAGTAATCTGTCTAATTTATTTACTAATCTGCCTGCATGTCTAATCTAATCTATTAACTAATCTTCTTGCCTATCTGTCTAATCTAGTCTGTGTACTAATCTGTCTAACCTATGTATTAATCTGTCTAATCGAATCTATATACTAATATGTTTAATTTATCTACTAATGCCTGTCGGCTTGTCTAATCTAAGCTACCCACTTCGTGCCTACTTAGCTAATCTATCCACTAATCTTTCTGCCTGTCTAATCTAATCTGTGTACTAATCGTCTAATCTAAACTGTCTAGTAATCTGTCTAATTTATCTATTAATCTGTCTGCTTACATGTCCATCTGGTCTAATTTATCTACTAATCAGTCTGCATGTCCATATAATCTCGTAACCTGAATGCAAGAACTAGGTAATTCGAAATTCGCTTTTTTTTAGTTATATCTGTCATAGCATAGCAAAAATCGCACAGAATGTAATCCAAGAACTAGGTAACTGATCTAACGATACCAGCGACATCTATTTTCCAATGTAACAAATAGATAAAAGAAAACGAGACATATTTCTTAGTCAAATTAAATAGGTAAATAGGTAATATCTCAAAATAGGAAAAATTGAGTTACCTAGCTCTTGCATTCAGGTGACGACCTGATTTACCTATTAACCTGTCTGTCTGTCTTTCTTTTGTCTTTATGCCTGCATGTCTGTCTATCTTTCCATATAATCTAATATATACCTACTAATTTATTTGTCTGCTTGTCTGTTCACCTAATCTAATCTGATTTGATCTACTTGTCTGTCTGTTCATCGAATCTAATCTAATCTAATCCAATCTAATCTAATCTATCTGCTAATCTGTCTGCCTTCCATCATCCATCACCATCTTCATCTACAGCCGTACATGAATTCCTAGATATCGTAAGCAACTTTCAGGATATTGGTCTTATTTGAGATTTGGAATATATCCCCAAGGACTTGATATTGCAATAACGTAGAGGAAAACGGTAGTACTGTACCTCAGAAATATTGAGCCAACACGATCGTTGTACGTCATAAATTCCTTCGGAATGTGTATTATATGTCTTTCTCGTGTTAAATTCTATCTTACCTGGTTAACATGTTTCGGCCTTGTATGGGCCTTCTTCAGAACTGGTTGTTGCTGGTCTTGGCGTCTTTCGTTTTGTTTCCTGTGGAGGGTGTGTTTGTGTAATGTAATGTGGAGTCAAAGAGTGTGTGTGTTCAGGTACGATAGAATTTAACACGAGAAAAACATATAATACACATTCCGAAGTGATATAGTGTTAAAAGTTGTGTAATCAAGATGGATCATAAATTCCATTCGATTCATCGGGAATTTGAAAAATGCTCTTCAGAATCGCAACTGTCTTCTTCTTCAAGTCCATTTTGCCCGAAAATCAATAATAAAGATTAAAACAATAAGCAAAGAAAAGAATGAAGAAGGAGAGAAGAAGGTAGCAAAGACAGAAGGACGGAGGAAAAGAGGAAGCGTGATAAATGAATAAGAAATAGGGACAGGAAAGAAAGAAGTATAAAGGAAAGAAAAATAAGGAATGATGTAAGAAAGAAAAATGAGTAAGAGTATAAGAAAGATAGGAGTGAAGTGAATTTAGAAAAGAACGATGATAGTTGGAATTGACAAGGAAAGATACAAATAAAGAAAAGAGAATTGGAAATAAAACAGAAAAAAGAGAGATAAGTTAAGAAAAAGGAGAGGAAGAATGAATTAAAGAAGAAATGAAGAAGGACAGAAAGATAAAGAGAGTAAAGAAGGAAAGTAAAAGTGAAACCAAAATGGAAGACAACAGAGAAGAAAGAAAATAAATGGAGAATAAGGAATAAAGGAAAGAGGAGGGAGATGATAAAGAAAATAAAGAGAATAAAGAAGAGAGAAACAGAAGAGGAAGAAGGACATAGAAAAGTGCAGTAAACAAAGAACGGCATGCATTCGGTCCTGATGTCATTGAACAATATCGACCGGAAACTAGGCTAACGTCCAGCCCAGCCGGTGGAATGTGTCTGGGTTCAGTCCACTGGTAATTATTGTTGTTAACCTGCGCTGCCTGCATACAAGCTTCTGGTGGCCGTCACGCCGCAGTCGGTCAGCGAACTAATTCTGCGCGAAACCAGTTTGCCTTCCATGTACAACAAAGCTAGCTTTACTAACTCACTGACTCAAATTTCACAAGTTCCTATTTAAAATATGAAATCATCTCATCATTCTCATCACTAGAGTTAGGATTTTGATGACATAACTTATCAAAAATTTTCCTAAAAATAAGACATTTATGACCGAAACATCATCAGAAAATGCCCTAAAACTAAAAGAAAAGATTCAAGAATTAATTTATACTGTGAATGTGGCATAATAGGAAAAGAGGCTTTGTACTGTGTTATATTTAGACTATTAATTAATAATTGTCATAATTGAATTTTTGTATTTTATACAACACTGAAGTAGACTATATTATTGTGTTTATTTATTAATTTTATTATTAAAAATTTATCTACACTAATCTCACTGCAGGTTTTGATTTATCTAGAGAAATCAAAACTCGAGTGGGATTCAATTGACTATTACACGATTAGAAAAAAGTATATAAAGATTAGAAGAAATAAAGCACTCTAATACAATAAAATATTAATTGACTTAACTATTAAACTGACTTGAAAATGTATTATTGTACCATCTCATCATTACAAATATTCCGCTAGATGGCTGTAGTGTTTTATGATATGCTGTTCTCTTGTTACCGGTTGTGCCAACTATACAATCTTCATTGAACTCTATGGACGATTACGCCTACTAGACAAGAAGGCTTTGTTGATTCAGTTTCATTTTCATTCAACTTCAATTATATCTCATACAGCAGAAGCTACAAGTTAAACTAAATAATATAAACAAGATAGCCTAAATGTTAGGAAGGTCATAAAAAACAAGTGCTAAGAAGGTGATAAAATATTGTAGGATAAACAGCCATGATTTGTTGGTCCAAATTTATACATTTTCTGTTTTCGATCTCATTTGATACTTTAGTTAGCATATTGTTGTATGGTTTAATAAAATTGTATAGCATAACATCTTGACTGGTCCAGAGAACTTCAAAGAATGATAACTCAAGAAAATAAAGTACAGTGGTTCTTGAAGCTTTTAATTTGTAATGAAAAGATGAAGAAAGTTTTAAATAAAAATGCAGGATGCGCCATGGTGTGCTCCATAAGAAGAGTTCTGGAGAACAATTTTTCACGGGAGGCAATTGACGGTGATTCAATGACCAGTGATATTGTGTATTTTAAGCATGTCCATTCTGTTTCAATTGATGTAGAAAGGACTACGAGAGATATTTAATGATAAAACACACATGTTAGAGTTCGCTCATACGTATCACATGGGACTCGCATTTGGGAAGTCCGTGGTTCGATTCCCGGACTGACCAACCTGACTGCTTTTTTTTGTGGTTACTTAGGCAAATGTCGGGTTAGAAGTATCAGTGCCACGGTCAATTTTCCCTTCCCCTCCCGTACAGAAAAAAAATTAGATATATCATTCATCTTCCTCATGTCATTCAATAGACATATTCAGGTGAAAACGCACGTCTTCATCCGCTTACGGGAGGGGATGTCCTCTCCGCAACCGTTCTTGGGTTCCCAGCCTTCCGCAATATCTCTGCCAGGATTAATTCCTTAAGAGCACTTCCAAGGGCGCTTCGCACCTTGGAAGTGCCGTTGAAATGGATTCTGTGCTACTTGGCCACCTTGATGGTATGAACTTAGAGCGGAGAAGGGTAGGAGGCTCCCATTGGGTGAGCGGGTGAGGGGTCACATGCGGCCGGTGGGCTGGTACACGCTCATCCTTATTCATCCCATCACATTCGGGGTGCACAATAGGCCTCAGTATGCCCCTCGTACAAAGGATCGTCCTATCCCGCCCGTAGCAACCGTAACCTAACCTAACCTAACCTAACTTGTAGAAAGGACATTTCCATGTCGACAGTTATTGTCAGAGTTGAATTTCGAAAACTTATAAAAGCTTTTTATTGTATACTACAAATCAGTATTGTATTGTATTGTATTGTATTGTATTTATTTATATTATATGGTATTCGTACTTAGCTCCTACAGTTAGAATATGGAACATGTCAAAAAAACCTTAATTGCACTGTAAAGTATTAATTATAGTCATAGTTTTCTTGAAATATGTACAGAAGAGTTTTACAATATACTAGTACAACACAAGAGGTTAGTAACGATACTTAATACAAGACAGAAATATTCATGCAGTGTTGTTGAATGTCATAAATTCACCTACAGAATAGAAGGCATGAGAAATTAGGTACTTCTTTAATTTGGCCCTAAATAATCTTATGTTTTGAGTTTCACTTTTATTGTCAATAAGGAGGCTATTAAAATTCGTTACTGCTATATAACGCACTACTCTTTGAAAGCACGACAAACTGGCCGATGGAGTATGAAAGTCATTTTCGACGGGTATTTTTGCTATGAACTGTTAAATTAGTTACAAAGTTTTCATGATTAAATACGAGCAAGTTTATTAATGAAAATGTATAAGCGAGAATGTAAATTAACAAAGATCAATAAAAACTGGTGGAAACTGCATCAGGTTATGTACAATAATTATTTAGACTGTTACATTTTACATTTCATATTATTTTTTACCTATAAAACGGTACGGAACCACCTCTGCTTTGGCATGTGTGCGTGAGGCCAGCAGGCGGGTGATTGGTAAGGGCCCTTGGAAGGGCTGTAGCGCCACGGATTATCATCATCATCATCATCATCATCATCATCATCAACAACAACAACATCACGGGTTAGGCCGTCCGGCCTGTTCCGTCCCAATAGTTAATTGAAGTCTAAAACTGGTCACTCCAACCTCGTCTCGGCCGTCCTACATCCCGTCGTCCCATGGGTCTATAGTTGTGTAGTTTTCTTGAAACTCTGTCTGATGACATTCTCTCTACATGTTCGTGCTACCTATTTATATAGTTATGTGTTACATCAATTATATTTGAAATTCCTAATTCTTGTCTAATGTATTTGTTGTGTTTATGATCTAACAGTGTATATCCTGCAACAGTCTCAAAAATTTCATTTCTGCTTCTTGCTGTTTAGTTAGGTTCCAAATCTCTCAGCCATATACCAATGTTGGTACGGCCATTGTTCTGTAAAACTTCTTAACGAAGGTTCTTTTAACTGTTCCTATTAGTTTTTGAAATTTTAATATTTTGTTTGTCAAAATCATTTATATTGTCATATGATAATGTGCAGCCCAAATATTCAAAATGGTTTACTTGTTCTATTAGTTCATCATTAAAGATTATTTTGAATCTTATTGGTGTTTTTCCTTTGAATCCCATAACTTTTGTCTTTTTTAAGAAATATTTAAGTTAAATTATTTAGCTATTATGTTCAAGTTATATAAGACCCTCTGCAGGTTATCTTCTGAGTTTGCAAATATGGATTATTATTATTATTATTATTATTATTATTATTATTATTATTATTATTATTATTATTATTATTATTATTATAAGAAAATTATATAATATATGATTAATTTAAATTCATGAACGGAGCATTCTTATCACATACAATTCGTAGTGCTACCTACCAGACATGAATGTAATCTCGTTTAATGTGATCGTAAAGTAAGGTGACATTAATTCCTCGTCATTTCCCCGCGCTGATATGTCAGAGATTAATTCTCCGCGCCTATATTAGGAGCGCGATTACTTGCAGCGAGCCGTGTGGCATTTTGGAACGATCACATCCCATATCACTACTCTACTTTCCAAACCAGTCTCCCGCCTCCTCCACGGGGATGTGCCTCACCTTGCGGAAAGCCAGTTTTTTGTATACAGTTAACAGATGACTTTCAGTCCATAACTTTTGGGTTTTATTTGCGCGTGTATTTATATTTTGAATACTACACCTATCAGCATAACTCGATGTGACGTCTTACGACTCACTAATGCTGAGTTCGATATGATAAAGACTTCGTTCTACTTATATGTTAAGTGAAGATGTTCTGTTTCAGATTCACGAGTTATTGGGAGAATTTATTCTACACTGCCAGCTTATAAAAAGGCTGCTTTAGCCTCGTTCACATTTTTCAAGTAGCTTGAATTGAGTAATACATCTACAAATAAATTAAGACAAAACAAAATATGCCAGTTACATCAAAAGATTGTAAGCAATATCCACCCTATATAGAAAATGGAACATATAAATTTGAGACTGTACACACTTTTAATCTAGATCAGGCCTGCACAAACAGCGCTCAACGAGCGCGCGCGCTCCTTCTGAGCGGGAGAGCGGTGTTCACCGCTCGCCGAAACGGAGAGGAAGATAAGTCAGAATGACATAGACTTGCTATAGGTAGAGGAGAGGGAAACGACCACTCAGTTATCTAGTGGAGTGCAGTGTGTAGGCCTATTCTCAGTAACTGGTTTCACGTTGCTTACCTACTGCTACAGTACAGTATGGAGGAACCTAAAAGACGGAACATAACACTTAACATTTAACGATTTACAGCTCGAACTTATTGATCTTCAATGTGACCTAAGAGCTAAAGATCGTTTGAATAATACTACTAGCCTGGTTGAGTTTTACAAGACTAAACATTAGCAATAATATCCACGACTACACAGGCTGGCTGTGAAAATGATTGTTATGTTTTGCTCAACATTTATATTTGTGCGCAACTGTTTTCTATAATCAACTTTAATAAAGGCAGACATCGAACATCTGTAACTGATGTTTCATTACGATCAGTAGGCTACTGTTCCTTTCAGCTGCAAACAGCATAAAACCTCGTTTTCATGTACTGATAAGTAAAAATATAACAAAATGATATTGTACTTTTAAGTAGCTATAGAATTTCTATTACTTCTGTAAAATAAATATTTTTTTATTAATTAATAATAGTCCAAGATAGTTTTGCAAACGCTGAACTGGAATTCATTTCATAAGCACTCGTAATAGTACTTCCTTTTGTGTATATTTTGTACGAGATGCACCCCTTCTTCCAGTCCACCCTTATACACAGCGCAGCTAATATCTACATTCTGCTCATGAGCTGTGAGCCGGCTCGGAGAGCGCAAACCTTGTACAGGCCGGTCTAGATCATATATGCCCAGATTGCTCTGCGTTATAGACTTTAACGGTACCAACTTTTGTCAAGTTTACTATGCTGTGACATAAGGAGTCATGTCATAACTCCCATTTGAATTGCATTAGCGACTGTACTGTCATCTCGTGTTCGTTTACGGCGGACGGGTGGCGATCCTGACGGTTGTTCTCTTCAAAGTGCAACCGATTTTAACATAGGACTGAGCAATCTATATGTGATCTGGGTTTTTAGTTACTTGGGATCTGAAATAAATTACGAAATTGACACCAGTATTGTGGTTAAACAAAGGTTACTCTCTACAAATAAATGTTTCTGTGGACTCAGAAAACAATTGAAATCACACTTAATTTCAAGAAATACTAAATTATTAACTTACAAACCGATTATAAGACCGGTGGTGGTATATGCCTCTGAAACCTGGGGTCAGATGAAGGAAGACTGGGTATATTTGAGAGAAGAATTCTTAGATGCATTTTTGGGTCTATGGAAGAAGGAAGTCAATGGAGAAGAAGGTACAATTTTGAATTAAATCCGTTGTACAGAGGGTTATTTCCGATCTCTGAAAATGAATTTGAATGACGTCATTTGCGGTAGGAATCACACCGACAACTGAATTGCGGCGAGAGGTGACAGACCAGCAGTGAGTGATTTCATAGTCAGAGTGCACGGTGTATCACAGTGGCAACGCCCAAGAAAATCTAGCCTTTTTAGGAGGGGTACATAACAACTCTTACCTATACTCTATACTCTAACCACGACGTAAATACCCGATCACTTATCTGTGGCACGCTAAGTATACCTCTTCATAGAAAATCTAGTTATTCATCATCTTTTACAGTATCCATCTCGCGACAATGGAATTCCTCGTCACAAAGTATTAGGGTCTGCAAGACAATAAACATTTTAAAAAACAGCTTAACCTTCTTAGCAATTCACTCCGATCATACTGGCTTTAACCATCACTGACTGCATTGTTACGTCTTCCTTTAGACATCATTCTGATAGCACTGTATTTTCAAAATTGTCTCATAATAATCTCTTTCTATTATCTAACATTATTTGAAATATATTAAAATTCTATATATTTTAGCTTAATTCTGCTACACAGTTTGTATTTCATTGTTTAATTAATAGTTCATGTTACGAAGAAATCAAACAACGGGTCAAGATGGCCAACATGTTATTTTGGTCTGATTCAACATATGAAGAGTAACATATTATCAAGATCTGTGAAGGTCTCGTTATAACTTATAAGACCCTCATTAGACCAGTACTACTGTATGCCTGTGAAACGTGGACTATGAACAAAAATAATGAACAAATTCTCCAGTGTTTTGAAAGAAAAATATTGCACAGAGTTTATGGCCCAGTGTGTGGCAGGGGTGTATGGAGGAAAAGGTATAGCCAAGAATTGTATTCTCTTTATGAAGATGTGGAAGTCTCTAAATACATAATGTTAACCAGGCTAAGATGGGCAGGACACCTGATAAGGAAGGAAGAGGCAGAGATCCCAAAGAGAGTAATGCTAACTCAGCCGGATGGGACAAGAAGGAAAGGAAGGCCGAGATCGAGATGGATTGATGGAGTGGATGGTGATGCGAGAGCTCTTGGGGTGAGAAATTGGAGGATGGTAGCTTTGGCTCGCGATGGCTGGAGACGAGTCCTTGAGGAAGCCAAGACTCAGCAATGAGTTGTAGAGCTACTGATGATGATGGTGATGATGATGATGATGAATTAATAGTTCATAGTATTTTGCTGTTTAATTCATAAATAACTCTTGTATACATGTAACTCTTATCTAAATCAAATTGTTGAATTCTTTGTAGCTTGTAAGTTCTTACACATGTACAGTATGTATACTTTTTGCTGGTTGAGTAGAAGAGAAGGTCTTACGGCCTTAACTCCGTCAGCTAAAATAAATCATTATTATTATTATTATTATTTTTATTATTATTATTTTTTATTATTATTATTATTTTATTATTATTATTATTATTATTATTATTATTATTATTATTATTATTATTATTATTATTATTATTATTATTAAAGAGTGAGGAACAACTAAAATATTCGTTAAACCAAACCCCGCGAGAAGGAAGAGCTTTGCATACTGACTACAGAGCCAGGCGTTCAATAGCAATATATAATTTCCATTTTTCGTAACCGGTTGTGCACGACTCTAGTATTGATAGTTCACCATCGCTGAGGCATTTGAGAAGTCGGCTGGTAGGGATTGGCCATCCGTGGACTGTTGCGCAACGGTTTCGAATGTGTCTTGATATTGGAAGACAAACGTAATGTAAATAGAATAATGATCCGTTATTCGTAGACTAAAAAATGTAGTTTATTTCGACTCGCGTATCTTTTTATTCGCGTTTCAATAACAGCTCCTACTGAACTACCAAATATTGCCTGAGGATTCTAAGTATATACACATGTTCTCATCCTTTAATTACGTATACTAGACAAAATTTCAGGTTTCTTTTAGCCCGTAGCCCGCTGTGCAATTAGCTACATATGTGACCCGTACGGCACCCGTACACAAGATTTTTGAAGTCCATGTAATTAACGTCGAGCCTTGTGAGAGAGAAGCCTGAGCCCTTGGGATCTCTAATACGTACTCATTAGTGTGGATGGTCAAACAGAAATATTGGGGCGTGTCAAAATGGGGGAAGTAATTAACCCAGTCGCCAGAAGCTATGTGATAGCTGACTTACTGCTCCTCTGACATTGTTATGTGGGCCAATGCGTCCGATATGCGTAATTATCGCCTTGAGCGCATGTTTTATAGGATCTTCAGCCTCGTGGCGACGCCATCTCGAGCATATATATTATTAAGTTGTCGCTTACTTCTAAACACGAGCTTTTAAGAACTGTGCACGATTTCCGGTACATGCAGGTAATTCAGAATGATTTAAGATGACGTTTCAGATATTTTGCCGCTGGGTTACAAGCGCTTAGTATCTGCAATAACGTTTTCTACGAGCGGAACGTACCCATACTTTCAAGTGTCTTACATTACTCATAAAATGGAAAATAGTAAACAAATTGTAAATGGCCACCACTAGGACAATTACACACACTTTCTCAATATGTAGGATATTATACGATAGTTAAAATAACAACCATGTTTAGTAGACATAATAGCCTTTATGGTTAAAGTATCCACATTCATATTTTTCCAGATAACTTAATTTGCGACATTTCAACATTCAGAGTTTCTACCCCTTCCTCCTTCCGAGAAAACCTTCTGTACATTGTAACTTTACATTCGCCATGGAAACTTCATAGACAAATACATTATACTAAAAGTCAGGTTATGAACCGACTAAACCGGAAGCAACGTTCTGTTGCTCTCTTTCTGAGCTCTATTGCCACATAGTGGCGCGAGATTCAAAGCATGTTCAGCATTTGTCACCGATATGTTTAAAATAACTAGTCTGTAGTTCTCGATAACACTATCAGCAATATTAGTAATTAAAATTACTGTTTTTAAGAAAACACGAGCTAATGACGCTGGTACCAAATGCGACTCGTAATGCACGTGGTACTGCAAATGAATTGGGAAGTTTGGCTACACTGTCTCCGTGATTCCGTTGCCAGATTTTCCTTAGCAGACGACATTTTCACGTGAGGTCCAATGAAAAGCTTCGTACTCCTTTTCCCCTCCAACCCCCCACACTCAAAGTGTCATCGTTGCACAGGCTACCCCTCTAACCCGCACTTTCCTCTCGCCCTGCTATCTACTTCCTGTTTAGTCGGTTCATAAACTGGCTTTTAGTATAGGAGACCTCCAACTCTATTCAGGGTGTTAAAAAAGTATCCAATATTTTAGGAAGTGATAGTATGCATCAAAGCAAAAAAAAATTTCTAATAAACATGAGTCTTACGACACATACTTTCTGAGATCTGAATACTTGTTCATAGGAGGTGTTCAATGTCACGTCCATTTATGGCAATATATTTTTCTACCCCACAATACAGCAGGCTACCAGATAATTATACCGTAGTTGACACCCCTGGCATGAAATAATGATACGTCGCAAGGTATACTGAAACAACAGTTTGGTTGCGGATATGAGTGGGGTTCAACAGAGATCGTGTTGTGAATTTTCGTAATCAGCATGTGTGGGCTGAAACAAGGCATCAGCACCGATTCTCAATCAACGTTTGGGCAGGCGTTCTTGGCGGTAGATTAAGGGCCGTACGTGCTGCCACAGAGATTAACTGGGGCTCGTTATCAGGACTTTCTTTTTAACGTATTGCGTACCTTGCTGGAGTATGTGCCATGTCAGCAAAGACTACAGATGTGGTTCATGCATGATGGCACACCAGCACATTTTTTCCGCAATAAGCGTGAACACCTGACGCTGACATTTCAGGACCGCTGGATTGATCGGGAAGGTCCCACACCTTGGTCTGCTCGTTCTCCAAACCTAAATCCCCTAGAGTTTGGTTATCAAGAACAACCAGGTCAATTTCAAAGAGTGCGTGATTCTTACGCCGAAGGGCAGAGGAATGCACGGCCATGAATGGACGTCACATTGAGCACCTCCTATGAACAAGGGTACAGGTCTCAGAAAGCATGTGTTGTAGGACCCATATTTATTAAACATTTTTTCCCTTGTTTTGATGCATACTAGCACCTCCTAAAATATTGGATACTTTTTTAACATTCTGTATATACGATCGACTGTCTATTGAAATTATAAGCGAATGTTATTGCCACTAGTGCCAAATTCGGAAGTACGAGTACATATGTTGCACAGCCCGATAGCCGATAGGTATTAGGTACAGGTATCCATTATTATTATTATTATTATTATTATTATTATTATTATTATTATTATTATTATTATTATTATTCCTAAAGGAGCGCGTAATTATTTATCAGTTTAAATGAAATATTTAACCATAATATACATACCGCATATAGGTTTTGGTTTAACATATGCGTATGAATATAATTGTTGAACATTAAACTGAAAACCATTGACAAGACTTCCTCTACTACCCGAGCTGTTCACAATAACGAACAGATGGTGTGTTTATTACATTCAAAAGCAACAGGATCACCAACGTCTAATCAAAGACCAGCTGAACAAAATAGGGTAATATGGCTACTTTATGTCCGATTGATATTCTACATAAATCGGCTATACAAAAGACGATTTCATAGTTGAATGATGATAATATCAGTGTTATAAAACTGACAAATCCTGTAAATATTGGATATTCATAATATATATTTAAAATTGTCGGATTTACAACACTTGATAAACAGTTTTTTTTTATTATCATTTCAATCGGAACACAGTTATCAACCTTCGGGCCCGAATGCGGCAAACTAAGAAACTTCTATAATGATCCGCCTTGCATTATAAGAACGACGCGGATTTTGATGACATATCTTTTTTTCTTTAAATCATTTGCAACGCCCGTAAATATGTAAATCCTGGATACGAGCTGCTGGTTACAGAAATGTAGAGTTTTTACCTCGGTTTTTGATAATTTTTCGCTATTTTAATCTCTTAGGTCATTTTTAAATTTTGAGGGCATTTTATTAAAAGTCAAACTGAAACTGCAAATTTGAAATATCAGAGCCTTCCTAGATTACTATGCCACGCGCCGCAGCTATTTGATAAGTTCTCGATTGGTATTACCGATTAATAGAATAAATTTTGGGGAAGAAACTATTAAGTGATTTTTGCGGTAGTAATAACATGATAGGTTTTGTTTATATTCTGTGTCGTGGAGTATGGATGCTATAGTTGCGTCGCTGTTATTTCCGGCGTGACTCCTCCCCTTTGCTTACGCCTTAGGAAGCGAAGGCTCTATAAAGTCTAGGTAGGTAGTATCGTTCGCCATTTTTGTTTTTTCGTTGCCGAGCTACCAGACAAGGAATCTATTTGCCGCACTGTTAAACATTATCATGTCGTAGCTCCTATCATAATAAATCAAACGCACTGTAATTGAGCAACAAATAATATCCTCGTGTGCTTTCTGCGAACGCCAACGAAAGAACAAAAATGGCGGGCGATTATATTAAGTATTTATCGAGTCTTAGGAAGTGCATAACGTTATCAGCAGCGAATGACAAGAAGCACATGTTTGAATGTAGCCGACCTGCAACGTGATTGGCTGCCGGAAATAAGAGCGACAGGACTATAGTTAAGCATATTTTGCACTATTATTTGGTTCCTTATACCTTCAAGGACGGAAAATACGATGGTAATTTTATCCTATGTTTTGATCGAATTACCGATCTTCCATTATAGCGTGCATCCTGTCTTGTGATTGGCCAAATTATTCGTTTCGACCTAAACTTACTCATAAATAATGCTTGGAGCTATTAATTCTAAGTTTACTTCAGTGCTGTTACGTATACTTAAACGTGTTGCGAATGGTTGAATTTAATGATGTCATTTCATGTGAACGTTCAGTTCGCGTTTAAGTTTGCATTCTTAATGAGGCCTACCAGTTGATACGCTTTCAATACTCGTTCCAACTCTCAATTCTTGTTTCGTGCCAAGGTTTAGAAATATTATGTGAGTTTTATGACGTATTCGAACACCTTTCTTTATTTTAATTTTACACGACGGTTTTGGGCTTTTCCGCCATGCCATAGATGTAAAGACATACAAAGTTTTGGAGCTAAATACCGACTCCATATACATGAAAAGTAGAGGATGGGCAACATATCTGATGGATCCAAATACCCGAAAATCTCGTACCAAATTGAACTACTGATAGACTCAAATCATACTTGATTCGTTTTTACTTTACCTTACTTTTTGACAGCTAGAGCTTAGGATTTCTATATTGGACTAAGTACTCAGGTTCAAATCGTGGAGAGTAGGCCTACAAGTGAAATTTATGACTAACTCTAAATTTTTTTTTGTAACGTGGATTACCAAAGGTGGGCAAAAATTCCCCAGCTAATTAAATGTAAATATATTACTTCTAGTGAAACAAAAAATTGTCTTTTTTAAAGACTTAATACGTTCAATTAAGTTTTATCACCAAAAATGTTTACATTACTTTAAAAAATAAACATCAGTTTTTCATTCCAGTGCTTGTACATCATTTTCGAGAAAAATGCTCCAGCATACACAATTTTAGTATCTGAATGTTTTTTTACGTAAATTAAATCCACAATTTTCACATCTGATATTGGTTTTGGGATAGAACTTGATAATCTTTCTCACTGTCACTTTGTTTCTGCAATTCCGCTGGTAAATCAGTTTCTCACAGCTCTGTAATCTTACTTTTATCCAAAACATTTAGGCCTATTATTATCCACAAAAAACTCATGTTTATGTTCTGCATCCCTGAATACAACTAGATTTGAATGGACATCAATAAAAAGAGTACCAATTTACTAACTGAAGCTTCCGCACTGCAAGAAAGTGGTAAAGTGAAGAAGTGAAACAATCGACGGTTTTAACGGCATTAAAAACAGTTACAACAATGAATAGAAATCACAGAATTGAAACTTGAAAATGTTAAAAAAAAATAGGTCATATGAAATCCCAAGGCTGAGTAAAATCTGCCCACCAAAAAATTAAATTATTAGTCCGTTATATTTCAAATCTAAAAGAGAATAATGTGTACACTTATACTTTATCATGTTAGAGACAAATGAGCCGTTCAGAGCAAAAGTGGTGTAAGTCAAAATTGAGTAATGAGGTTTAAAGTACAAATTCTGTAAAATGCAGCGCAAAGTAGCAATTAATATATCCTTCTTGCTATCCACTGACTATTAATAGTTTAAATAAATTGAATATTAATTGTTACTTTGCCCTGTATTTTACAGAATGTTTGCTTTAAACCTAATTACCCATTTTTGACTTACACCACTTCTGCTCTGAACGGCTCAAATAGAGGCAGGGTGAAAACTGTCAACTTTCATTATTGCAAAAAAAAAAAAAAAAAAAAAAAGACTATTTTGGTGTCACATTTATCATTTACTCTGTCACAGTTCTTATACACGTTGGTTTTTAAAACGTGCTATTTATTTATTTTTAGTATTTGTTTCAGATGTAATATTCATTATTTTGAGGAATATGAAATAACTTATCAAGAGTAACACCACAAGTGTTGATAGTTTTCTGGTAATTTCATTGATCATAATTAATTTTTTTTTTCATAATAGTTATTTAGAGACCAAAGGTCGAGAAATAATTATCCCACGACAAAAAAAGACATGAATTTAAAGCAAAATAAAATTACCTGATAATTATCACTACGAGTGGTATTCAGTTGGATACTTGAAGGGTTCAGAACCATAGTGGGCCAAGCGCCACATATTAAGAACGGAGAAAACAAGGGTTAAAATTATATGATTACCATAATTCAATGAAACATAAAGCAAGTAATATAAAATATGCACATTAAAGTCCACCGTTGTGGCTGAGAAGTTAGCGAGTTTAACTCCGAACCCAGCGGTCCCGGATTCGATTCCCGGTCAGGACGAGTTGCCTGGATGAGGTTTTTCTCTCACTCCTATGTATGAATATCAGGTAACTTTATCAGGCGATTGGAACCCCACTCATCTTCGCCACTCCCTTTCCTACCCCCATCATCCCCATCACCCTTTCCTCATCATCCCGTTTCTGGTTTTTCAGATCACTCTACCGGCGGCCTCCCGAAGTTGCTGACTCTTTCGACCGGCCTCCGTGGAATGTAGTTCAGCGATGTTGGATGGCTTTTGCAATGGCATCCGAGGCGGACCTACTCGGGGGAAGAGTTTCGCCTCGGACCGACAGGGGGGCCGTGGGAGAAGTTGCCGAAGCAGGAATGGTTTATGGATTCTGTCGGCTGTAGGGACCGGTCGTTAAGGGAGTCATTGGTTAGGGCGGTGCGCGTAGGGGATCTGTGGCACGCAACTCATTCCATATCGAGGGTTAGCTCAATAGGTCGCAGTGCTGTGCCATCCGTGCCCCCCTCAGTTAAATTCGATTCCATTCCATGCATATTAGTCGACCTGGTTGGCGAGTTGGTATAGCGCTGGTCTTCTATGCCCAAGGTTGCGGGTTCGATCCCGAGCCAGGTCGATGGCATTTAAGTGTGCTTAAATGCGACAGGCTCATGTCAGTAGATTTACTGGCATGTAAAAGAACTCCTGCGGGACAAAATTCCGGCACATCCGGCGACGCTGATATAACCTCTGCAGTTGCGAGCGTCGTTAAATAAAACATAACATTTAACATTTTCCATGCATATTAAAACTAAATGATATGTCAATATTCATTAAACTATGGTATTCACTTAACTTTAACCCTTGCTGTCTCTATTTTTAATAAATGGCGCTTGGCCCACTATGGCTCTGAATCCTTCAATTCTCACACGAAAAATTTTATTAACCTTATTGAATGAGTGCATTTCATTATTTTTATATGAAAGCAGAGGTTAACTTATAGATACATATGTAAGCTTTGTGAAATATGAAATTCTCTGATAAATATTTGGGAAAATAAAGACGTTGGCCTCCTTGCAATAAAAACATCTAAGATTAATTAATTAATTAATTCATTCATTCATTCAATCATTCATTCATTCATTCATTCATTCATTCATTCGGTATTCTGCCCAAGGGCAAGTCTTTCGCTGCAAATTATGCTTCCTCCAATCTTTCCCTATTTTCTGCCTATTTTCGGAACAATATAAAGGCAAGTTGTGGCTAGCTGGAGTCAGTAAATGGAGACCTAGCATTTCTATCAAGCTATGTGCATCGCTGCAGGCATCATTTGTACTGTACGTCAAAGGGAATATAACAGACATTCTCCGAATTAGGAAGTAACGCTTTGTATTGTGCAACCGCATGAAAATAAATTGTGAACAAAAAAAAAAAAAAAAAAAAAAAAAAACGCCGCGAAACACACGCCTCGGTGTTCAAATAGCACAATCACAATGACCAGGCCTTACTCTCGTAACACAGTTTTTACAGACTGGTAACCCCGCATACTATACTATTGAAAATAAAATTACCTTACGAGGTTTGGTAGTACTTATTTAGCGACCATTTATAAAGTCGGAGAAATAATGATATGACGATTGCAGAAAACCTAAAACCTCTTTATTTAACACAACGTTAAGAGTCTGTCAGGCATCTATAAGTTTCTCATTCTGTTACAGACTTATGTGTTCATTAGTCATCAACAGGGAAAGGATTTATATGTAAATACATATTTACTTATAAAGCTAATATAATTTATATTTTGCATTATCTTTATGTTTCACAATGTGTAGGGTTGAAAAATCCTACTTTTATTTTCCATATTTTTCCATATTTTAGAGTTTAGTACATATTTTCGTTAATTTCCATATATTTTCCATATTTCATATAAAACAGTCCATATTATATTAGGTTTAACAATAAAACAAAACAAAATTCCATTAACTTTTAAAAATACATTTCAACAATAGAGATTTAAACACATGTTCAGTAATCCCTTTAACATCAGAGTTATTTGAAAATTAGCAGTCCTATCAACAATGGGAAAGTAAGTTACAAAACTGTATTAATTTAATTTAAAATTTTTAACAGACTTCAGTTGTGCAGCTCAACAGTTAAATGCCAGTCAGAGTACACATAGGTTCAGTTTTGTAAATCATACTATAAAGACGGTAAATATGCCAAAAGTACGTCATTCAGTCAATTTAAAATCAAAACTAACAAGTTACATTTCAGAATTTAAAGAAGATGGTTTATCAACTGACAATAAAATATTATTTTGTAATTTGTGTCAGTGTGCAGTATCATCTACACAAAAGTTCCTGGTGCAACAACACATTACAACTAGTAAACATCAGGCCAACAAACAACTAAATTCCAAGCAGAGACAATTGTTTTTAACACAACCAACAACATCGAATGTAAGATCTGAGTTTAACATCGACCTGTGCCGTTCTCTCATCTCTGCTGATATTCCTCTCTACAAACTAAAGAATAAGGTCTTCAGGGAATTCCTTGAAAAATATACTCAACATACAATCCCGGATGAGTCAACACTTAGGAAGACGTATGCTCCATCCATCTACGATGAGACAATACAGAAGATAAGAGATGAAATTAAAGATAGTTCAATTTGGGTTTCCATTGATGAGACTCCCGACAAAGAAGGTAGACTTGTTGGTAATGTAGTTATCGGTTTGTTAAGTGAACAATATTCTGAACGAATTCTTTTACATTGTGATGTTCTAGAAAAGTGCAATAACAAAACTATAGTTAAACTGTTCAACGAAGCTATGGGTATCCTGTGGCCAAAGGGTATTATGTACGATAATGTGTTATTCTTTATTAGCGATGCTGCCCCTTATATGGTCAAAGCTGGACAAGCATTATCTGTTGTATATCCTAAATTGACTCATTTTACTTGTGTGGCGCATGCATTTCATCGTGTGGCAGAAGTGGTCAGAGACAATTTCCCTAAAGTAGATTTGTTGATTTCATCAGTGAAAAAAGTATTTCTCAAAGCTCCCAGTAGAGTTAACGTGTTGAAAGAAATGTACCCTGAAATTCCATTGCCACCAAAGCCAATTTTAACTAGATGGGGTACATGGCTAGAAGCAGTTGAATATTATGCCGAACATATAGACTCTATTAACAATGTTCTCCTTGCATTGGACTCTGAAGATGCAGTCTCAATTGATACTGCGAAAACAGTTACCTGTGACATAAGTGTGAAGAATGACTTAGCTCACATTCAGCATACATTTTCATGCATCATAAAAACGCTCAAAAGTCTCCAAAATAGGCACCTTTCACTATCTGAAAGTTTTGAAATTATAAATAGTACTGTGGAACAACTGAATCGTGGTAGAGGTAAAGTTGCAGATGCAGTAAGAGCTAAGGTGGACACTGTACTTTCAAAAAACCCTGGATATGAAGAACTACAAAAGGTTGTTGCTGTGATGAGTGGTGAATCAACAGTGAAGATTAACTTGGACTTATCCCCAGCAGACATTGTGAAATTGAATTATGTACCAGTTACTTCTTGTGACGTCGAACGCTCTTTTAGTCAGTATAAATCTATCCTCAGAGACAATAGAAGAAGATTCACTTTTCAGCACTTGAAAGAAATGTTTGTAACCTATTGTTATGGTAACAGACAATAAAAATTGTGTTTTGTTGAAACTACATTGGAAGATAAGGTACGTCCATTATATTTTTTGTTTAGTTTGATTAAAATGTACCAATATTTAACGTACATAGTCATTTTTTTATAATTTTAAGTCCATATTTAATTTCATATTTTGGTAAAAATCCATATTTAATTCCATATTTTGGTAAAAATAACTACATATATATTTACATATTTCATATATTTTTAGTCCATATAAATCCGTTCCCTGGTCATCAATATATTCTTAGTTCACATCAGTTGTGGTTTTGAGAACTTCGATTCAGTTTTATAAAACATAGAGCAACATTAAATTTAAAAACCAAATATATGAAAATCCTTGCCCAACTAAAAAAGCTATTTAAAACGATAATTCTACGCTAACGTTTGTTTACCAGTCAATTACTAAGCTTAGATACTCAGTTGACCAATGACAAACGGACTATACTGATAGTATATATTATTTTATTACCGAAGTACATATGATATTTCCATGCAGATATTCTGCGTCATCAAACGATGAAAGAGTAATGGAACGGAGAAAAATTCTCTCCGGCGCCGGGATTTGAACCCGGGTTTTCAGCTCTACGTGCTGATGCTTTATCTACTAAGCCACACCGGATACAACCCCGACGCCGGACAGAATCGTCTCGGATTAAGCTCCAACTCTTGGGTTCCCTATAGTGGCCGCCCTGTGCACTACGTCATAGATGTCTATGAACGTAGGACCGAAGTCCACACATGTGCTGAAGTGCACTCGTTATGAGTGACTAGTTGGCCGGGGTCCGACGGAATAAGCGCCGTCTTAAATCACGAAGTGATTTACGCATATCATATATATTATTATCCGATGTGGCTTAGTGGATAAAGCATCAGCACGTAGAGCTGAAAACCCGGGTTCAAATCCCGGCGCCGGAGAGAATTTTTCTCCGTTCCATTACTCTTTCATCGTATGATGACGCAGAATATCTGCATGGAAATATCATATGTACTTCGGTACATTAAAATAATATTTAAGACGGCGCTTATTCCGTCGGACCCCGGCCAACTAGTCACTCATAACGAGTGCACCTCAGCACATGTGTGGACTTCGGTCCTACGTTCATAGACATCTATGACGTAGTGCACAGGGCGGCCACTATAGGGAACCCAAGAGTTGGAGCTTAATCCGAGACGATTCTGTCCGGCGTCGGGGTTGTATCCGGTGTGGCTTAGTGGATAAAGCATCAGAACGTAGAGCTGAAAATCCGGGTTCAAATCCCGGCGCCGGAGAGAATTTTTCTCCGTTCCATTACTCTTTCATCGTATACTGATAGTATTATGCTGCTTGAAAGTAATAAGTTAAAGTTCTCCCTCCCAAATGAGTTCAATTTTTTCATTTCAATATGGTGAAAATTTTTAACAGGAAATGCTAGCAATCTACCGCTTACATCAGGCGTACTAGATAAACGTGGGACTGTCATTAATTATAACATTTGTACCATAAATTACTATTAAAGCGAATATGCAATAAAATCTATAATATTCAATTTTAAAATATAAATAAATAATATCTGGTTCAAAATAAGACGTTACATACAGATTATTAAAAAAATATATCCAATATTTTAGGAGGTGCTAGTATGTATCAAAACAAGAAAAAAAAGTCTAATAAACATAGGTCCTACAACATATACTTTCTGAGATCTGAACACTTGTTCATAGGAGGTGCTCAATGTGACGTCCATTCATGGCAATGCATTCCTCTGCCCTTCGGCGTAAGGAATCACGCACTCTTTGAAATTGACCTGGTTGTTCTTGATAACCAAGGGTACTATTCATAGACATTTCGCTAGCTAGCGCTAAGGGCGTGCTAAACTAGCCCCGGCTATCGACTGGTTACTTGTACTGGATTCATATAATATCATATCGCTAAGACTGGTTTATGAATATGAAAAACTTTAGTTCGCTGATCATCCACCGGAAGCCCGCTCTAAGAATGTCTATGAATACGGCCCCAAAAGTCTAGGGGATTTAGATTTGAGCAGGCCAAGGTGTGGGGCCTCCCCAATGTCCTGAAATGTCAGCGTCAGGTGTTCACGCTCATTATTGAAAAAATGTGCTGGTGTGCCGTCATGCATGAACCACATCTGTAGTCTTTGCTGACATGGCACATACTCCAGCAAGGTAGGCAATTAGAAAGTCCTGATAACGAGTCCCAGTTAATTAATCATTGTGGTAGCACGTATGGCCCTTAATTTATTGCCAAGAACGCCTGCCCTTACGTTGATTGAAAATCGGTGCTGAAGCTTTGTTTCTTCAAGTGCATGGGACTTTTCATCAGCTGATTATGAAAATTCACAACACTATCTCTGCTGAATCCTGGTCATATCCACAACCAAACTTTTCTTTTCAGTATTTCTTACGACGTATCAGAATTCCATGCCAGGGGTGTCAATTACTGTATGATTATCTGGTAATCTGCTGTATTGTAGGCCAGAAAAATGCATTGCCATAAATGGACGTCACATTGAGCACCTCCTATGAACAAGTGTTCAGATCTCAGAAAGTATGTATTATAGGACCCATGATTATGAGACATTTTGTCTTGTTTTTATGCATACTATCACCTTCTAAAATATTGGATACTTTTTTTAACACCCTGTATATTTATAATAATTTTCAAAATAAAGACATGGCAGGTTACGCATTTCACAATAAAGCTTTACAATATATTAAACTGATGATGACCATAAAGAAAATAGGTATGGATTGGTAATAGAGAAGGCTGTTCAGTAATCTTTATATGAAACAACAAGTCAGGATAGGAGAAGAAATATTAGAAGGAAGTGAAATAAGAAGAGGAGTACGTCAAGGATGCTCTTTATCACCTACCCTGTTCAACACCTACTCTGAGGATTCAGTGAAGAACTGTTTTAAGAACGTAGAAGTGATAGTAGGAGGAAGAAGAATAAAGTGCATAAAATTTCCTGATGATATGGCATTGTTACCGGAAGAGGAGATGATATTAAGGGGTATGCTACTGGAGCTAAATGACAGTTGTGAGCAGTATGGAATGAAGATAAATGCCAACAAGACGAAGACCAAGATCATAGGAAGAAAAGTAAAGAAGGTAAACTTGAGAATTCTAAATGAGGCAGTAGAACAAGTGAACAGTTTCAAATACTTGCTTGGGGTACACTATAAACAGTAACATGATCTGCTGCCAGGAAGTCGAAAGGAGGATAGCAATGGCCACGGAAGCTTTTAATAGAAAAAGAGCATCTTCTGCGAACCTGTGGAAAAATAACTAAGGAAGAGACTAGTGAAGTGCTTTGTATGGAATGCGGCATTGTATGGAGCAGAAACATGAACATTACGACGACGTGTAGGCTCTTTGACATCACTGGTGTACCCCAATCTCCTGTGCAGTAATTGACTTGGACTGAAGAACTTCAAATGAAGTATATTTGTTTAATGTTATGTGTTACATATGTTTGTAAGTTAGTAATTCAACAACTAGAGTATACAAATAAAAGAAACAATCCTGTTGCAGTAAATTCTGTATAATTCGTATACTGGTGCAGTTCTCGTCCGTTTATGATTTCCAAGTACGATTGAAAATTTAATATGAAATAATTGTGACCTGAGTGGCATTAATGAATCCGACGCTGACCGGCGGGCCATCTTGTCTCAACTCTGACAGTCAGGTACCATCCCCATACGAGCAGGACCTGATAAACTCTAGGGCCTGAAGCCCCAAGCCCTTAAGGTACTCATCTACCCTTAATTTTAAATTTGCCTTTAAAAATATTTTTATGTTATCTGAAAGCTTGAACTTTCTAGTTTTCAAAAATATATCAGTTTTGTTTCTATGATGTTTGGTTAATTAATTATCTGAGTTTTTATTGACCGGAAGCACCCTTTCTTTAAACCGGAAGTTCAGTTCTGCAAGTGTCAATCCGTCACATTGTCAATTATATATATTTGTCGTGTAATAACAATTAGAATTTGACGGTAGAGTTTGACTGTGTTATTTTTCATACAGTCAGGAAGCTGTGTTATTGGGTTACAATTTTTCATACCCTCAGGATGTAGACTATTTTTCTCCATGTTCAGTTTTACAGCATTTTACAACGCTAATGTTAACATAAAGTGCGCTTAGAATTTAGATATTTTCATCGTTCTTGCACCAAAATGAATCTGATTAACGTAGCTAAGTGCCAAAGTACGAACAGTGTCTTACTACTTAAGAAAGTTAATTTAAAACTCCAAGATCTTAAATTTTTATTTCTATGTTTGAAATTTTCAAAAAATAAAATGACTGGTCTGTACCGGCGATCCCAGATGTATCAATTTCCTTCGTAAACGCATTGGAATTGCGGTTCAGCAAGGGAATGCTACCTCCATCCTGGGATCATTTTCTAACTCTATTTCGATGGAGATTCTGGTAGGCGACTCCTAAATGCTGTTACTAGATTATGTAATCTAATGTTGGCTGGTAAAGTTAATCCTGAAATCTGTCCTCTTTTATATGGAGCCATTAAAAAGAAAAATGGCGGGATACGTCCAATCGCAGTTGGAAATACCTTTCGCAGATTATCGGCTAAGTTAGCTTGCACTTCTGTTAAGGAGAAAGTTGGTCAACATTTGCGCCCTCAGCAGCTTGGTTTTGGCACTGCTAAAGGATGTGAAGCCATCATTCACTCGGTACGTTCATTTCTAAATCAGAACGAAGGCAGTTAAAATGTTCTTCTTAAGATAGATTTTAGAAATGCATTTAATTGCCTTGAAAGAGACACAATGCTTGAACTTGTTAAGAGCAAGATCCCTCAACTCTATGCATTCTTGTGGCAAGCGTATAGAAACCCATCTAACCTGTATTACAATTCTGACATCATTTCATCGCAGACTGGAGTCCAACAAGTTGATCCGATAGGTCCACTGCTATTTAGTCTAACCCTGAATTCTGTCATTACCCATTTGAATAGTACCTTGAACCTCTTTTACCTGGATGACGGTACTTTGGGAGGGGATCCAGATATGGTCTTTTCTGATCTTGAAAAACTTATAGATTCCTGCAGATCCATAGGGTTAGAGATTAATCCCGATAAATGCGAATTATACTTCTGCTCTACACAAGACGATACTGTAGTGTCCGCATTCAATAATATAGCTCCAGGGATTAAGATAGTATCTCGATCTAATTTGACTCTCCTTGGATCTCCCATTTTTCTTGCCGCTGTAGAGTCAAGTATGCGTGAAAAGCTTGAAATTATGAAGCAACTGTTTGATGGTCTGCAGTCTCTTTCCACACATACAGCGTACTTTCTCTTAAAGAACTGTTATTTAATTCCTAAATTAACATATTTTCTTCGCACCACCCCATTATGGCTTTTTCATCCCTACTTGAAGAGACTGATGATCTACTGAGAAACAGTCTGGAATCGATTCTCAATATACGTCTTGAAAATAACAATTGGATTTTAGCCACTCTGCCTATTGCCTTTGGAGGTCTTGGAATCCGGAATGTGAGTGATGTTTGTCTGCCTGCTTTCTTGGCTTCTGCATATGGAGTCCTTGATTTCGCCAAGTCCATTCTCTCAATTCACGGTGATGAAATCGGGATCTGTTATGTGAATGAGGCTTTGGATAAATGATTCAGCATTACAGGAAACAACAACCTCCCAGCTTCTCGTGATATTCAGAAACAATGGGACCACATCCATGCCTCTGATATCTACCAGGCTCTACTAGCGTCTTCATCGTCTGAGGTCGATCAAGCTAGATATCATGCAATACGACAGAAGGAATCAGGGTCTTGGCTTAAGTCAATACCATCTTCCAATATAGGCACATTAATGGACAATATGTCCTTTAAAATTGCTGTCGCCTTAAGACTCGGGTGCAAGATCTGTTTTCCACATAAATGTCTTTGTGGAGCCACTGTTGATCCCTATGGTCACCATGGCTTAAGTTGCCCAAAAAATACCGGGAGATTTTCCAGCCACTTTCAATTAAACGACATCATTAAAAGGGCACTTGTCTCTGCTGGTTTTCCATCAATCCTGGAACCTATTGGAATCTGGCGTTCTGATGGAAAAAGACCAGATAGGTTGACCTTGATATCCTGGTCTCATGGAAAATCTCTGCTATTGGATGCCACTTGTGTCGACACTTTAGCACCATCCCATTTGCCTGTCACCTCCAAAGTTGCTGGTTCTGCTGCAACATCCGCAGTGAGCATCAAAAGGAATAAGTATCGGGATATCCAGGACAGATACTTGTTCTCTGTTTTTGCTGTTGAGACGTTGGGACCTTGGTGCTCAGAGGCTAAAATGCTGGTTTCAGACATCGGGAAAAAGTTGCAAGCGCTCAATGGAGATTCCAGGTCGACTGACTTCTTGACACAAAGAATCGCTATTGCTATCCGGCGTGGGAATGCTGCCAGTGTTATGGGGACATTTCCTCAAACATTGGCTTTGGAGGAAATATTTTATTTAAAAAAATTCAAAATATTGGTCTAATATCGGGATCAACTACGTTTGTTGACACAACAAGAGTTGAAGAGTCTTGAAGGAATTCTGTTGGAAGACGTTCAGGAATCTTTGCCACATTGTAATAAAACCCTCAAGGCTTTGGAGAATGAGATAATTATACATCTCGCAACCGATTGACAAGAAGAAGATTGTGTTCTTCACAAACAAGACAGCAGCTCTGCCTGTGGACGATGAGTTCCAGAAACTCTGGCGTTCTGTGGTAGTTGAGAGCACGGATAACCTGAAGATAGAGGAATAACTGGAGAAACAGGGAATCCGCTCCATGGAAGATCATAGACCCTAGAAGGCGACACTCCACAAGCGTAAGAAACCGAACCAGCGCAAGAAGCAGCTCAAGAAGCCGCGAGACAACGAGCACTTGGCTGATACCCTGGAAACGTACGATGACAAGTGAAGATCGGAGAAGTGAGAGTGGGATTGATTATTTATTGTGACGTTGGTAGAGGAGACTGATGCTGTTGACTGAACACGACCGGTAGACAATGCGTGTGCATTGTGTGCAACTGAAATGATGATGAAAAAAAGTGCCTGACGTACTTCTGAAAGGAATTCAACTACCACATTATTGTGCTGAGCTGATGGTGAAATTGTGATCAGCTATTTTGCATTTACAGTGTAACTGTCATGGAACAGTGATTAATTACATATTGTAGAAAATTTACTGAAATAGGATTATTTGGACTATGTAACTATGCAGTAAAAACTTTCGATGGATGAGATCTTTCTCATTTAATATAAATTATGTAAAGTATTCATTAAAATGACATTTTTCTTTAACCCTTAAATTGGCAAAACTTCATTTCTCACACTAGTTTATTAAGCCGTGTCGGACTGTAAAGAAAACAACCATCTCAATATCCATATTTTATATTTTGTACAATATTATATTACTGTGAAATTTTAATTTTTCTACCAATTTTTTTCTATTGTTCTATTAAAATTATAGCATATAGCCTATTAACCTGTTGTATCCTATAGGATACTTTGCGAATTAGAGGTTTAATGGAATAAGATAGGGAATAGTAATATGCGTTACAAGAGCGGTATGTTGAAGTTTTCATGTTCGAGGAAAAGTTTGAAAAAGCGAAACGTAGTTGAGCTTTTTTAATTTCCGAGACTTGAAAGAAAACATACCGCTCGTGTATCGTACATTATTTTGTGCGAAGATCGTTTATTACATAACTGAAAGAGGAATTTCTAATTAGTTTCAATGAAATCTCCATCTTGGTTTCTGTTCAATGACGGCAAATTTGCAAAACAAAAATATCTATCTTCAACATTGTCGCTTTAAAATGTTTTCTGTGTTTACTGTACTTCAGCAGGCCGTGATATACGTCTGTCTTTTTTTCCCCCAGTCTATAAATGCGAACTTAAAACAAACGGTAAGGTTATGTAATGATTTATTTTTCATTTTAATATTTTAACAATATTATTTATATAACATATTGCAGTAATAACATCGGCATCTGGAATCTTGTTGATTTTTTCACGGCTTCCTTAATGATACTTGCATCACGAATGCAGGAACTTTAGTGGAGTTGTAAAGTTTACTTAATTTTTGCAAATATTTAAAAACAATAATTAACAGTGCAATTTAGATGAAATTGCAGTGGTAAGTTTCCAATTTATAATTATTACTATATTGAACGTCTCTAAAAATAATATGTTAAAAGCC
The DNA here is from genome assembly GCF_040183065.1 of Periplaneta americana. Taxonomy (NCBI): domain Eukaryota; kingdom Metazoa; phylum Arthropoda; class Insecta; order Blattodea; family Blattidae; genus Periplaneta; species Periplaneta americana. The sequence continues at coordinate 59,738,963 of NC_091123.1, forward strand.
TAAAGCAGTACAATCAATATGTCGCTTAAGCGGTAATAAGAGGGAAATTTTTATGTGTGTTAGGTTGGGGATACTGAATGTGGAATTTTACACTTTCTGCGGATTGGTTTTGTGCGGAAACCAAGCAAATACGCACGATTTCGCACAAAAACTGTTTTCACATCTTATTCTGTGTTCTTTTAGGAGTAAGACAGTGAAAGAAATTTTGTTCTAACGTAAAAACTGTGGGCCAAGGACTAAAACAAAGAAATTTCAGTTTTCGCTTTAAAAAATTGCTCCGTTGCCCTCCCAAAAATATTCGAGGGGTTTATTTTGTATGAAAATCCTTAATTATATGTCAAGTAATCAGGCAAATAGTTTTAAAATTTCAGTTAAAAACTGCAATTTTTTCTCCCAAGAGTAGATAAGTACCTTAAAACCTGTATCAGCACCGGAAACCAATACTTAAACCTTCATCCCAACCTATTTTAACTATTGTAGATGGTAAATGATAGGAGAATGTGAATAATGTTGTGGAAATGGAAGACCGAAGCGAGTGTAGCCCAATAAAACCCCATGATAATGTCAGCTTGTCCACCACAAATTCCAACACGACCAGGCCGACGATCGAATCCGTGTTGCCGAGTGTTGAACCATCGAGGATACCTAGTGTCCCGATACCGCCTTCGTATACAAGAGCTTTTATTTGGACTAGGCGGGATTTCAAATGCAAATATTAGCTTTCTGCACACAACCTTCAAATGTGAAACTTGTTCTGCACACCTGTTTGTTGATACAAGTGGGTGTAGGTCTTCATAACTGCAATGCTTCAGGCTATAACTTTGTTTTAATTTCTAGCGAGTTGAGTAGCAACAAAAGTGACTAGTAGGACATCACTACATAGTGCTTACACACGTTATTTGCGTAAGGTGAAAGCAATTCTTTCAATAGGATTATATCCATACAAGTTACGTTCGAACAAGTGGTCCATTGTACGAAGGTCAGTAGTTAGAGATTGTAGACTGCATAATATTGTTATCTGGTTGAAATATTCTTTGAACTATGTAGAAAAAAATAGCATTTCATATAAAGTAATACATTTCTCCTACTTCCTCTGTCTTCCAAAGTAGACATTTCTCTCTTCGTTTTCAATACTCAGTCTCTTTGCTATTTTCACACCTTCTTTTTGGCCGACCGATCAAGAAATTGCTGATCTCTAAATAAAAATCTGAGGCTATGGGAAAAATGAATAGAATTATACATATTATAATTAGACGAGGAGATCCTGTTATGCACTTAACACATGTATTGCATACTATATTTTGGCCGATCTTAATAAAAATAAATTATTATTAATCATTTTTAATTTAAATAAATAGTTTGTTTTTGGACGCTAACATTTTCATATGTGATCGTCGTTTGTTATTTGTCGATAGGTGTCATTCATTTGTTGTTATTCGTATTTGTCGACAAGTGTCATTCATTCGTTATTATTATACGGCGGCGATTGTGAAAATGTGTACTAAAATAAATTATAGAAAGTTTAGTTTTGTCTTCAAAGAACTAGGTAGATGACACATTAATTATACATCAATATAAATAAACATTTAGGAAATGTTTGTAGGTGACACATTAATTATACATCAATGTAAATAAATTGCATACAGGTAGAGGTTAATGCTTGAATACGTATTTTACTCCATGGATATTTTCGCGTTCAGCCACGATTCCAGAGTGGCGCCGGAAGTCGTTTGAAATGATTTTCACGCTTACGTCTAATCTATATTAATTCCTGTTTTCTTACAAATTTCCACTCGAATAAATTAATTTAGAAAGAGAAAGATATAATGACATTTAGTTATTTCCTCATATCACATAGTGATGTGCGATATTGATAGTTCTGTTACTTTTAAGTAAATAAATAAAAGTTGATTTGATTTATTTACTTACCGCACGTATGTTGTAAGTTTAACTTACAAGGCCTACCAGCAACATCGGTAACGTTGTTAAAAACACAATCGACCATAAATAAGAAGAAAACTTCTAGTGTGAAATATAGCTTTATTGTGGCTATACCTTTGAATTAACGGTTGAGAACCGGAAACACCGTTTGTTACCCCCTTCCACGACTGGAGTTCGATGATACTGGCTTAAAATAAAAACAAATCACTTTACCAGGTATAGGAGGGGAGACGATCATTTACGTAAACTAGGAAATATCACAATTTTGAGTCTGATAATTTTTATTAGCTTTTTGTTTAATCAAAATACAGTACTGTGTTAACAATAAGTGTCTTTACTCACGAACTGAGTTATCCATGGGAACCTATTAATTATGCAGTGTATATTATGTCTACAGCACATTAGCGTACATTATAGAGAATGAAATTAAATTGAAAAATAATCATAATATGGATTTTTTATACCATTAAGTACGAGAAAAATTCGTACCGGCACCGGGAATCGAACCCAGGACCCCTCAGCTGTGCGCGCTGAGTGCTCTCTAACCAACTGAGCTATGCCGGGACCCGACTCACGACGCCGGCCGAACTCCTCTCGTAGTATCGTGTTACGGCCTTACTGCCTGCATTTAAGACGGTACACGTCATATATATACAGGAGCGCATTGTTAAATGACTTTATGGCCATATTCAACAACAGTTTCTTTAAACTGATAACATCATATATGTATCGAATATGAATGAGGTCTCGCCCACCTCATTACATATTGCTCGACTAGTATGACTAGTCAGTTTGTTTTTTATACCATTAAGTACGAGAAAAATTCGTACCGACACCGGGAATCGAACCCAGGACCCCTCAGCTGTGCGCGCTGAGTGCTCTCTAACCAACTGAGCTATGCCGGGACCCGACTCAATATGTAATGAGGTGGGCGAGACCTCATTCATATTCGATACATAATATGGATATTTAAACACATTTTTGAAAATGGTGGCCGTTCATTTCGATACAGGCTTCAGTTCTTTTGTGCATATTACCGCACTATAGACAATTCCAATTACCAGTTTCGTCCTTCGTACTAGTAACTCATGTTGAAATAATTCTGTGCTTACTCTATAAAAGAGTACCTTACGTGCTGTAAATTCAATCTTCACTTCTGCCCGACCCGCACAGATAAAATTACTCAGCTATTTACTGCTGTCCGTCCAAATGGTTATGTCGCAAGGTCGTAGAAAGAGGGCAAATCAAGTGACAGTTAAGTTATTTTAAACAGTTGTAAAATATTACATAGACGTCCAATTCCTAACAGAAATTAATGTTTTAAAAAAATAGCTCAGACAGCCCAGCCACTAGCTTTTACAGAGGGGCGAGCAGAAGCAGGTGGGGAAAATCGGGATGCGACATAGGCAAACGGACGACAGTACCTGTGCGAAAATATGATTCAATATTGAAAGCTCTTTCGTCACTGGAAAACGCGAACATATTTTTGGAACGTACTATACTAACTCAGTACTGTTTGCTATATGCGGCCTTGGTTCTGTATGGAGGATAGTTGGAACTTCATTAGTAGAAGGGGTGGGGGTGAAGTACATTAAAAAACTCAGGTACAATAAAAATTGAAGTACAAGTAAAATGATGTCCCTGTACAAGATCCGGCAACGTGATGCAGAACGGCATGGACTGGTTTTTAGATCATTACTTCCCGCCTTACTGCCTCAGTGTTCTCTGATGTTCTAATAGTGAACTCCTCCTGGGGAGGATTCTTCTTTAATGCTGAACTTGTTGCTCTGAAGTTTGTGGTTTACAATATCATATACGTACTGAGCACTATACCAGAACGTCCTACGTCAGTGATGCCATAGCAAGCACATTTTTCTGACCTTGACGTCGTGCGCGGGCAGCAAGAGCTAAGTTTGGAAAGAGGAAGGGTTGTGTATATAAATAAGCAACCTGTTGGATTAAGAAAACAGTGGTGCACAAACTTCAAACGGAAAATGAAATTTTATGTCGTTATTTTTATATGGCTACTTTCTGTTTAATATTATCTATATTGTCTGTAAAACAAAAGTACTAACACTGATTTCTTAATATTGCACTTGTGTTTTAAATCTTAATAACGTAACAGAGAGTTAAGAAGGAATATTCACTTAAATTCCATAGTAGTATAATATTATACTGTATTAAGTGGATGAAACACATCATTCATGAAGAAAGTGATATTCCAAAGAAAGAGATTGAGTATGATATGATAAGTTGGAATTTATATTGATGGTATCTTTAGCCTTACAAAAGTAATCAATAAACTAATCAAAACAATATTACAGTACAAAACAAAGTTACCTAGGTACTGTATCTGTTTTTAGTCTAACTAATATTACATAACAAAACTCTTATCGCATTATGCTTTTAAGGTGATATTTGTGAGCAAACTTCCTATCATCAGAATATTAAATTATTTTCTCGAAATTTGCTGAAGCTATAGAGCTGACATTTTTACAACACATGGGCATGTATGTTTTGCTTATGATGTAACAGTAGTTGCTTTGTTAATTCATTTCCTTACAAATTATTTCCATGCGAATATTTTCAAAAATTTAAATACACTATCTTCAGTAATACGTATATACGGTATATTAGATTTACGAAAACATTCTGTAAGGCTACTAAATAAATAGGCCTATACCTGAAAATTTCACTTTTATATACGAAAAGTTGAGAAAATACTTCTTTTGAATAAAAAAATCAAACTTGTGAAAAATGAGCATTAAAATTAAAACTTACATTCTTATAATGCACTTATACTTCTCAGGCAAATCTAAAAATTAACATGGATACAGTTTTAATAAGTTCTCTTCCCTTTATCTATTGAATCAGTGCTGGCCATCCCTGAATATAGCTCGACCAAGCGGCATATAGCCTACCATCTCTTTCGTCTGTCTCTTTCCTTTCCGTTGTAAAGCGCTCAGGCTCTCCTGGGCTCTAAAGCGCGCGCTTGCTCCTGTGGGCATCAATTGACATGCCTATCCTACGTTAAGATGCACATGAAATTCCCTCTGTATTTGGAAAACAGAATCAATCAAGATGTTTTTAAATATCTCCATTAGAATAATAAATGTATATTTGTAGGACAATAAAATTAAGAAAAGACAGAGAGAGAACGACAGTGAGCGTATCTTGGCTGTGTCCAGCAGACATGCAATGTACAGTGTCAATTTAATACTTGAGTCTCGCGAGCAAACTAAATTACAGCTATTACATCGACTACAATGTATTATGCTGACAACAGTCTTAAAGTTCTTCCCAATTAAAACATGTCATATCTTGTCAATTCAGTTTCGTTAATAGTACTTATTTTTCGTTCTACTTATCCTCCTCCTTAAATTGCTTCATCACGTTACACTTATGTCACACACTTAGTCATTCTACTTAACCATAGTTCCGAATAATTACTGCATTGTGTCTATTCTCAACTTTTTCCCGCTATACCCACTTAAAAAAATAAAAGTTAAAAAAAATCAATGAAACTAATGTCTGAAGGAAATTAATGAAGAAGTCAGAAATGATTTTAAAATTTCATCTACATCTGATGAGTGAAGTAGTCTTACAATTACATGATATACTAAAAAGTTTTAATGCAAGGTACTATGAAACTAAGGGCCGTATTCATAGACATTCTTAGCGCGGGCTTCCGGTGGATGATCAGCGACCTAACGTTTTTCGTACTCATAAACCAGCCTTAGCGATATGATATTATATGAATCCTGTACAAGTAACCAGTCGATAGCCGAGGCTAGTTTAGCACGCTCGTAGCGCGGGCTAGCGAAATGTCTATGAATATCTCCCTAAGTGTATAATTATTATATGAGGCGTTCAGAGCAGAAGTGGTGTAAGTGAAGTATGGGTAATGAGGGTTAAAGTAAACATTCTGTAAAATACAGCGCAAAGTAGCAATTAATATTCAATTTATTTAAACTATTAATAGTCAGTGGATAGCAAGACGGACATATTAATTGCTACTTTGCGCTGTATTTTATAGAATTTTTACTTTAAGCCTTATTACCCAATTTTGACTTACACCACTTTTGCTCTGAACTTCTCATATGTTGATAAGATGATCACTTATAATTCAGTTTATTTATTCTTAAAAGCTTTCGATATGAAGAACTCTTCCTTAAAATTTAAAATAATTAGAGTTTTGAGACAATACATTTGGGGGAAAACTATAATAGAAAACAATATATTGGAACAAGCATACGGGTTACGGGTTATGTGGGATGCAGATAATTATGTCTGCAGATGAGGATAATTAAATTGAAACAAATATTGGGAATCTTTTGTCAAATTTAGAATGATAACCTAATTTAAAAGCACTAAATTTATATCATACATTACTTTCTCAGTTCAAACACTACTGCATGATATCTAATTTCGACACTTAGGAAACTTATTTACAATTATAAAACACATCAGAGATGTGATTTATTAGAACAGATTAATAAACCTTGTTAGATTGCAAATGAAATCAAGGATTTCTATAAAAGCTAGAAATAACACTTATTCTCGACAACATAACTTAAAAAAAATATATAAAACTCAAGTACAAATTTCTAACAAGAGCTTCATAGGATCTAAATTACAACAGAAATTCGGTTAGCGCGTCTAGCCGCGAAACCAGGTGGCCCGGGTTCGATTCCCGGTCGGGGCAAGTTACTTGGTTGAGGTTTTTTCCGGGGTTTTCCCTCAACCCAATATGAGCAAAATGCTGGGTAACTTTCGGTGTTGGACCCCGGACTCATTTCACCGGCATTATCACCTTCATCTCATTCAGACGCTAAATAACCTAAGCTGTTGATAAAGCGTCGTAAAATTACCTACTAAAAAAAAACAACAAATTAAATTTCTGTGAACACTTAGACACGTTTTGTTATATTACAAAATAAATTACATAGCTAATTTGTGTAGGAAGTAGAAATGAATCAATATAAACAATATTACTTGCAAATGTGCGTTTCATAAGCACTACGTTCATCAGAAATTTGTAAGATATATGCTGATAATAAACTTAGGAAAATCTAAAAACTTGAAGGAAATTTCCCTCACACTCTACCGTTCTGCCTATTACATGTCTAATAATATACTATCATAATATATGTAACGGCAGTGAAAAATGTATTGAGGGAGTGAAGAAAGACAGAAGTGTTTAAATATAAATTAAAAACTAATGAAGTGATAATCTAAAGTAAATTCAAAGTACTTGAATATGTTACGCACAAGATTTCTGCCCACTACAAGTCTTATAGAATCTATGGCATTAATAAAGTAATATTGAAGCAGGTATCCATAAAAAATTTGACATGATAGTGTGAGATAAAACCGAGGTAATTGAATATGTTACGCATAAGTGTCTGTTCACTACAGTTCTTATAGAATCTATGACGTTAATGAAATTGTGTTGATATAAGTATTTATGAAAAACTGATGAAGTGATAGTATGAAGTAAAACCGAAGTTTTGAACAGGCAAAAGTTCGGAGTAAGAGTTCTGCCCACTACATATGTTATAGAACTTTTGATATCAATGTAGTACCTTTGAAGATTTAATGAAACTTACGAAGTGAGAGTGTAAGGTAAATCGATGACCTTGAATATGTTCTACACAAGAGTTCTATCCATTACAGATCTTACCGCCACAGATCTTACAGAATTCATGACATTAATGAAAAACAGATGAAGTGATAATATAAGCTAAAATCGAAGTAGACCAACTTGAATATGTTCCTCTACAGATCTATCCGCTACAGATCTTACAGGATTCATGACATTAATTAAAAACAGACGAAGTGATAATATAAGCTAAAATCGAAGTAGGCCTACTTGAATATGTTCCTCTACAGATCTATCCGCTACAGATCTTACAGGATTCATGACATTAATGAGAAACAGATGAAGTGACAATATAAACTAAAATCGAAGTAGGCCTACTTGAATATGTTCCTCTACAGATCTATCCGCTACAGATCTTACAGGATTCATGACATTAATGAGAAACAGATGAAGTGACAATATAAACTAAAATCGAAGTAGGCCTACTTGAATATGTTCCTCTACAGATCTATCCGCTACAGATCTTACAGGATTCATGACATTAATGAGAAACAGATGAAGTGACAATATAAACTAAAATCGAAGTAGGCCTACTTGAATATGTTCCTCTACAGATCTATCCGCTACAGATCTTACAGGATTCATGACATTAATGAGAAACAGATGAAGTGACAATATAAACTAAAATCGAAGTAGGCCTACTTGAATATGTTCCTCTACAGATCTATCCGCTACAGATCTTACAGGATTCATGACATTAATGAGAAACAGATGAAGTGACAATATAAACTAAAATCGAAGTAGGCCTACTTGAATATGTTCCTCTACAGATCTATCCGCTACAGATCTTACAGGATTCATGACATTAATGAGAAACAGATGAAGTGACAATATAAACTAAAATCGAAGTAGGCCTACTTGAATATGTTCCTCTACAGATCTATCCGCTACAGATCTTACAGGATTCATGACATTAATGAAAAACAGATGAAGTGACAATATAAACTAAAATCGAAGTAGGCCTACTTGAATATGTTCCTCTACAGATCTATCCGCTACAGATCTTAGAGGATTCATGACATTAATGAAAAACAGATGAAGTGATAATATATGCTAAAATCGAAGTAGGCCTACTTGAATATGTTCCTCTACAGATCTTACAGGATTCATGACGTTAATGAAAAACAGATGAAGTGATAATATAAGCTAAAATCGAAGTAGGCCTTCTTGAATATGTTCCTCTACAGATCTTACAGGATTCATGACATTAATGAAAAACAGATGAAGTGATAATATAAGCTAAAATCGAAGTAGGCCTACTTGAATATGTTCCTCTACAGATCTTACAGGATTCATGACATTAATAAAAACAGATGAAGTGATAATATAAGCTAAAATCGAAGTAGGCCTTCTTGAATATGTTCCTCTACAGATTTACTCGCTACAGATCTAACAGAATTCATGAGATTAATGAAAAACAGATGAAGTGATAATGAAAATTAAAAATCGAAGTAGGCCTACTTGAATATGTTCCTTTACAGATATACTCGCTACAGATCTTACAGGATTCATGACATTAATGAAAAACAGATGAAGTGATAATATAAGCTAAAATCGAAGTAGGCGTACTTGAATATGTTCATCTACAGATCTTACAGGATTCATGACATTAATGAAAATCTGATGAAGTGATAATATAGGCTAAAATCGAAGTTGGCCTACTTGAATATGTTCCTCTACAGATTTTACAGGATTCATGACATTAATGAAAAACAGATGAAGTGATAATATAAGCTAAAATCGAAGTAGGCCTACTTGAATATGTTCCTCTACAGATATTACAGGATTCATGACATTAACGAAAACTAATGAAGTGATAATAAAAGCTAAAATCGAAGTAGGCCTACTTGAATATGTTTGTCTACAGATCTACCGGTAGAGATCTTACAAAAATTAATGAGATTAATGAAAAACAGATGAAGTGATAGTGTCAAGTAAAACCAAATTACTTGGAGAATATGTTTCCATCCACTGCAGATTTCGTAGCATCTGTCATGGTACCCTTGTCACATTGATGACTGGGCTCTATTTGATGTAGGTAAGATAATAAACATGCAGTACATATAACAGAAAAGTTGTTAACACAGTTAACACAGTGTTACGGGAATGAGAGTTACTCAACGCGTTAGGGGGACAAGTGGTCTAAGAAATGAACTGTGTCCGTAATTGTGTTCTTATGGAACTAGGTTTAGTGATGCAAGAATCGATGCGTACTCATCACAAAAGGCAGGAACTTTCGAACGAAAGTATGCTATGTGCTCATGTATTTCCAGCCGATACTTTCCAATTGCTGGACCTGTTCATTACGGTTGAGCTGGTCCGTGGTTCCGCAATGTTCTGTTAATTGTGCCAACATATGAATGCCCTTGTAACGCTAATCGCTAACCGCTCAGTAACTTAGAATAACCCCATTACTTCTGTGAGTGCTGTGAACGGTATACAGGATCCATGGGAACCTCTGCATCAAAACGAGACTAGTAATTGATCATATGGAGAGATTTGAAAAATCTAAATAATTTTTTTCTCTAACATACACCGTTTTAGAGGAAAGTTATGTTTCTATGAAGCATTTGGCAACATCACGGCTACTGCAATAACTCTAATAGGCGCGGCTGCACTTCTTACCTTCCCCTCCCCCCCTGCTGTACTCAGTCGGTGACGCGCGACAGTGCGCTGCGATGCAAGATTTATTTTAACGATTTTTGCAATTATTCAATTTAAATTCATGACCAAACGGTTTGATATGCAAAAAATTCTACCTATCTGCTTGTGTAGCAATCAGCCATTTCTCTCGGGCCATTACCGCAATAGAGCGCTGCAAGCATTGGGCAAAGACTATCTTTTTCCTTTTAAACGGTACTTCATCGAAGAAAAAGTGTAATAAATGTTTTGTTGAGAAGTCTTGTGAGACAAAAAGTTGGCTGTGTAATTGGGAACAACTGAAACCTGAGTTCTTCCTTCAATCAATTTCGCGTTTGTAAAAACTGGTTAATAATGAAGAAATATCAGTGTTTTGCATAACTTTTGAGTTTAATTTTAGGTTGTTAAATACTTCTAACGAAGTATCGTGTGATCAGCACGATGATCCCCTCAGCCGTTATAGCTGGTTTTCAAAATCGGATTTCGCTACCTCGGGTAGCTCTCCAAATTCATTATGGTGCTGGATGGGCACCGGTCCCACACACTGGCCAAAATTTCATGAAACATTTCTTTCCCATGGAGACTCGATCAGCTCTCATTCTGTAAAGCAAGTCCTATGTTACAGATAATTCACAAGAAATCTGCAACTAGTTTTGCCTTATCCATAAAATAGAATCTTTCGCGTTTAGCTTATAGTTAATAAAACAAACAAAAAAATATTGCTCTGATCATGCTATATTGTGTAATCTGCTTCAGTATTGTTTGGAAAACGGTTAAGTGTAACAACAAAATCGCCACCGGCGTAGCTCGCTGGCTGAGGCGCTTGTCAGGCGATCTGAAGGTGCGCTCGGGCGTGGGTTCGATTCCCACTTGGGTTGATTACCTAGTTGTGTTTGTTCTAAGGTTTCCCCAACCGTAAGACGAATGTCAGGTAATCTATGACGAATCCTCGGCCTCGGCCAAAATACCATCTCGCTATCACCAATTCCATCTACGCTAAATAACCTGTGGTCCGTCCCAGGAATCTGTAGAGTAGAAAGACGAAACAAGACCTCTGCGCAAGTGGTATGTGGGAGGGCTAGAGCCAATGACTGCTCTGGGGGAGGCATTGTTTGAACGAAGCGAGCAATCGCTTGCAGAAGGGAATCATTTCTATCTGAACTCACTACCACGAGCATCTTACCCCTTAGCGGTCTCGAGCTCATGCTGCCCGCAATACACTACGGCACAGATAGACTCCGCCCCCATATGCGCGAAGTTACTCCACAGATTCCTGGGACGGACCATAGTAGTTAGTACAGCGTCGTTAAATAACCAACTAAAAACAGCAAAATCATTTTTATATCATCATCATTAACTTCATGGATTAGACCTTTCGACCTGTTCCGTCCTCTCAAAGAAACTGGTCCGTCCATCTCTTCATAGGTCTTTCTCTCTCTCTCTCTCTCTCTTTCTTCTCCCTTTAGGTTTATATTGTAAGATCTATTTGAGAATGCGGGAATCTGGCATCCGTGACATATGATCATAATAATTTTCTTGATATTCTTTTATTTTATTATTTAAATTAAATAGGGTAAAGGTTGTGAATATTGTGATAGAGTAATATTGTGATAGTTCTTTTTGAGAATGTATTACAATTTTACTGAGCGAGAAAAGGACCGGTTTTGTGCAGCAACTTGTCCACGAACATTCCCTTAATACGTTTACGCAAAAAAACCGATCTTCCTCTCTCTCAGGTTGCAGCCGCCAAATTACTCTTCAAGGAACGACCACTCATATAAATTCAGGGAAAGAAGACAGAGGACGGACACTGGAAAGTTTTCTTTTCTCAATCGTACTATCAGGGACTGGAATGCTTTACCTGTAGACTTACTAAAGGCTTTACCAACAACCAAAAATGTATTTAAAAATAGGCTTAAGGACTTTACTAATAGACGATAATTATACACAGTATTTAAAGGGTGTAATTGATATTTTGTTATTGAAGTGTTCTATCAGTGAAGAATTATGTTGTGTCAGTGAAGTATGTAATGTCAGTGAAGTGTGTTGAATAAGTGAAACGTGTTCCTGTCAGTAAAGCTTTATAGTTTATAGTGGCAGTGCAAAGTATTTGAACAGTGAAATGTTTTTGAAGTGTTAGTGAAATCAGGATAGAATCAGTGAAATGTGTCGTAGTTCCAGTGCAGTGAGTGAGTTGACAGCGAAATGAGTGTAGTGTTGAAAGGTACTTGTGCAGATATGAACATATCATACTCGTGGGTTTTAGTTCGAACATAGGTTTAAGGTTTTAGATTTACTTTAAATGTTATTTTAACCGATCGTGCTTCATTTAATTTAGGATGTTCCCTGTTATTATTATTATTATTATTATTATTATTATTATTATTATTATTATTATTATTAATATTATTATTATTATTATAAATTATTGTTAGTATTAATTATTAGTATTATTATTAATTGTATTTTTTATTAATTGCGTTTATTATTGTCTTTATTGACTGTAATTAGTTACCACTGCCACCGGGTATATACCCATTGCAGTGTGAATAAATACATACACATACATACATACATACATACATACATACATACATACATACATACATACATACATACATACATACATACATACAAATTATAATAAATTCTCAAAAGAACTATCGCGATATTACTCGTATCACAATATTACCAACCTCTACCCTATGTTCAGTTCTTCTCTTATTGCCTCAATATATCGTTTATCTGACCGCTCACAAAAATCTCTTTCAGATACTTCTATTTTATGTCGTTTTGATATCATTACACATATTTTCTAAGTTTCCATCAAAGACGTGCAATTCGAATCTAACGGAAAACTATAAGTTGCTGATTAACTCCAAATATGGTCACAAGGGAATTTGATTGTACTGGAAACATAATCATACGAATCGAGATGACATTAACATATTGTATTACGTTGAGGGGTTGCAGGTTACGCAGAGCGATAGAAAATATAATTATTGACACCGCGATCGGGATTCAAACTCGTAGCACTAACAATCAGATCCCTAGTGTGCCTGCGCTGTAGTCGGCATGGCTATTGGAATGGACAGAGTTCAATTAGAGTAGGCTATATTTACATAATGGCGTGCCCTTCTGTGATTTCAGCTCTGTATTTTCTAGTCACACTAAGAGCCGTTAAAGCTGAAAATGCAATACAAACATTTCGTCAAGCACTCTTATACGTACGTTCTGAACATACTTAAGTCGGTTAACGAGTTCTCACCATAGAAAATGTGATTCCATTCCCAACAGAAGTGAGAGATTCGTGATGAATAACATGTTTGTGGGGCCAGCTTTCTCAGAAAAATTCGGTTTCTACAATCATTATTATAGCGCCACTTTATTATATCTGCCGTGACATTTCATTGTCTACGTATAGTCTCTTTAGTTTGGAAGAAAAGTTAAATAGTTATATCACAATTGACGGTTTCAATTAGGCTAGAGATGAACAAAACTAACTGCCGCTCTCGCTCGCTGTGTTCGTTGCATTTGTCTTTCGAGTCTCGTCTCGTAACTCTCGTGCGCTTCGAGTCTCGCTCATCATTCTCGAAATAGCAATTCGTCGGCGTGGAAAGATTTCGTAACTTTGAATAACATATATTATTGAAATAAATAACATTGAATGAATGAATGAATTTGTCTTTAAGCAATATACCTTTTGGTGAGGTGGCACTTCACATTGAAATAAATAACAAAGAAGTTTAATTGATACAAAAAGACAAGACAAAACAAAACAGTATCATAGTTATGAAAATGTTCTGGTTCTATTTATCAGAGATTACCTATGGTTAAATAGGTACATAGAAAAAAAACTCAAATGAATTTGCATTTCTAAGAAACATAAAACATAACGTTAAATAAAGAGTTAATGTTTTCAACTTGAGATTGTACATTTGATCTCAAACATACAAAAAAAAAAAATCCTAGTCTTTTAATAAGGGCCTAGTAATTAAATAAAAATTGGAGAACGGATTATTATACACCGAAAGGTAGAGATGATGTTTCAAATAGGCTACTTGATTGTTTATACATATATAACAATTGCCAAAATAGATCAAAGTTCAGTCTGGTATAAACAACTGTGACGATTCAAGGCTGCTTGACGTTCGAGAATTGACCACTCCCGATGTCTTGAACGTTGGCTTGATTCACTCACAAGCAGTCAACGACGTAGGCAATACTGTCTTGCGGATTTACGGCTTTGCGGACGCTGTTAGTCTTGCTTTCTCGATCAATGTTCAACTCTAGTTTCAATATAGTAGCCTATATTTTGATAAGTTCTCTTATGTCAATTAAATGCAATGTGCAGGGTGGAAGTGATATAATTGTGCAGATTAAAGAGGGCAATACAATACACTAAAATAAATTTAAAAAGGCCTATTATACGTTTTGTGGTTAAGTGCATGGTTAATTAGAGAATTAGGCTGAAAGTCTGCGTATTTTTGCAACAGCGCATCGCCGGCTTACCTACGAACACACACACGAACTCAGGTCTGAATATGAATAACAGCATTCCGTCTCTAGCAGGGTTGTCAGACTTCCTGATGGCAGGAAATAACGATATGTGTTAATCTTTTCATTTAATTTGCAAGAAAACAGTCAATTTTATTTAGAAACTGCAACGAGATAAATCATGCAGTGTCAGTTTCCCTAATAATAAGAGTACAAATCGGAATAGTACTGGTGTACTTATCGAGTAAAACAGTGTTAACATTTAGGGCAGTGGTCATCAGCATAGAGCACCCTCGGGCTAGCGTCTTTTACCCGTGAATAAGAGACTGCACTATGGTGCATTCGTAGCTGCTGGCGGATATGCTTTCCCTCCTCTCTGCCTGCTGCACGACGGGGCATATGATGTTGCACCGAACACCCTTTACCCCTTTCAGCGAGTGCTGACGACCACTGATTTAGGGGATCTTTCTTTGAGAGAAGATTATTCATTTGGAACTAATACCAGAATTTTTTGTTATATTCTATCCAAGGAATGAGCTGTTAAAATCTGCAGTTACAGTACTTCCACTCTGTATATTGTATTGCATTTAAAAATTATTTATTTTCAACCGACGTTACTTGCTTCGCAGTTTGAACTACCGACAGTTACAATAGTGGTGGTGGTGGTGGTGGTTTTATTTAACCTAGCAGAGTTAAGGCCATAGGGGCTTAATTAACACTCAACCAGGAGTAAAACTACAATACAAAGAACATTAGAAACGGGTGTACGCTTGGAAAGAGGTTTCATTTAGTACGACGCCGTCCGTAAAGTTAATGGGCAAGTAAGGGCCTCTTCACACGGTACGGGATTTTCTTGAAACGGAAATTTATTCGAATCGTTTTAGTGCGGACAGCAGTGTACAGACGGTTGGATTTTTTCCCGTACATAACTTAAATTTCATTATGCACGGGAAAAAAGACCGAACCGTGTGTACACTGCTGCCAGCACGAAATCGATTCGAATAAATGCCCGTTTCGAGAAATTCCCGCACCGTGTGAACGCTTAATTGCGATATCAGCGCGACCTTTCGCTATTAAAATACATTCCGCAGAAATTAAAAGTTAAAAATATGGAATAAGATGTACAGTTGTATACATCAAAAGAATAATAAAATTGGTTGAATAACCTAGAGAGAATGAAATCAATCCATTTACCGATGAAAGCATTGCAGTAACAACCTAAAGATGCTGAGATGGAAGAAGACTTAACAATGATGGTTGAGGGGTTAGGTACAGCTTACAGCAGTAATTTTTTTGGAAACAGGCTATTCAACATTTTTTTCCTCCATTACTACTCTATATCTTGTACAATAATGAAAATTGGTATGTGTAAAACACTGTCTTTCTGCTATATATTATATATATATATATATATATATATATATATTTTTTTACAAATTCAGAATGGTGGCAGTTCACTGTGCAGTGATGATGCGTTTCTCTCATAACTCATAAACTTGTTAACCTTTCATGTTCTCTCTCTTTTATTTTATTACTAAAAACTCATGTTTACAATATCATGCTCTTTGAACTACATTCCTTAATAAATAATTTTTTTTTTATTTTGTGTTAGATCAAAGTACAGATACTTGACCATTTTTAAATGAATTTATTTTTTATCGCAGAATCTATCAAAGGAACAGAAGTGATCTTGCATCATATTGTATTCATAACATGCATAAATACACACACAAAAATTTCATCACAGAATGTTGGATAGTTTTTGAGTTATGTGAGAAATGTTTCATCACTGCACAGTGAAAAAAAAAAAAGGTAAATCTTTTTTTAAATCGTAAAAATATTTTTTCATATAGCAGAAGGACAGTAATGGAGGAAAAAAAATGTTGAATATTTCCAAAATTTTACTGCTGTAAAGTGTACTTAACCTCTGAAATCAAGAGCATCTTGAGAAAGAGGAACAGGTTCAAATGAACCTAAACCTAAGCTGTCCATGATTATAAAATATTTTGATTGCTCTTCAATTGCGGGTTGTTATTCTCTTTGAATACCCACTTTTAAACCCTCGTTGGCTTTTGTATTCTCAGTTCTCCTATAGAATCTCATTCGAAAGTAACTGCGGCCTTAGGAAATTTTTATACCTGTTTTATATCGTGTAATTTTTTCCAAGATTAACCGGGATACACACATCATTAACCTGTCCCTGGGCGTGCGTATGTAATTTTATGGGGCTGTGAAGCGACCTTTAATTGGTTATCGTGAAGGAGTGTAAGTGGAACATGCTCGGTTCTCCGAATTACACTAAGCTTTTCGAAATTTCTCATGATAATGTTGCGTGCCCAGCTTTATTTTAAAATTATAATTTCCTAGTAATTTTTGTAGTACAGATCAAGTATGTGCACAACCTGCAAGCTCTTTTCTTATTTTTTAACCGCTGAGAGCAAGAGGATATCCTTCACTTTGACTGAAGCGCCTGCGTTTTGGACTAGAAATTCAGCGGACGCAAGTTAAAATTTCAAGAGGGACGTGGATTTATTGTTTTTTTTTTTTTTGCGTTGTGTTGTTTTACGTAGTTTGCCTTGCCTCATACTGATTGCGTGACTAACCAGTCCTAACGGCCTGTGAATATTCAATGTAGAATTATTAATCTTCATAAGAAGATATTTTCATTAAGAAAATTGACGATAATATTAATAAATTATAGAATGATGAAAATAGTGATGTAAAAAACAGGACAGACAAAGTCAGCCAGATGATTAAAACTCCCACATTCCACACTGAAAACTCGGCTTAAATGTAAGAAGTTGAAGCGAATCTGGAGTCCTAGTAGAGGAGAAGGTGGTAATATGGGATAGTCTTCTTCCAAAGTCTCTAATTTGAAAACAACGAAGTTAAAAATGAGATTTGAGGTGATCCCTGATAGGAGTATCATTTCTCCGTATGTGTGAAAAGTCATAACATGATTATATCAAGGGGTCAGGTGTTATGTTTTAGAAAGTGCTCATGCCGCATAATTGGACTTCCAGAAAATAAGATTGCAATATGGGACAGACAAACTGTATGTGTAAATTAAAAAAATTAAGCCTGAAAACACATACAATGTTTAAGACATGAACACTGGTAACACATTAGACACAGATTCATATGGTAGTCAATGAATTGATAATTAAACAGGGCTTTCATTTCACAACTTCCCAGTCTAAATAACTAATTATTTAAATTGAATTCAATTTAAACAAAAAAAAAACGTCAATTTAGATATTGAAGGGGAAGTCTGAAACCAGGCTTAATTGTATTTTAGATTTCACCCTCACTCTCCAGCCGCCCCACTTTAAAATTTCAAATGGCACCCTTGTAGTTTTTATACTTAAATATGAAAGATCATTTAATTCTTTATACACTTCATTCATTTGTTTTCGCATCTTTTGTTTTCTATCATCGCTTGGCAACCTGGATTAGTGTTACTGTTGATTAGAGCTGAAGAGAATAAAGGTACAAAAACTTATTGAGCTTTCCATGTAATAGTTGTGTTGGTGTATTAAATTATTTTAAAATGGTGTATACTCTTCAAGAGAGAACATAAATCATCCTTATTGATTAAATTTAGGAAATTACACAAAATAAGCTTTGTTTTCATCCTACAATCAACTGATAATAACAAAAATACAGGTTGCAAATCAAGATTTGAGGTATAACTCCCTGTAAAGTTGATTTGAATAATTTAGAGGGAAAAATTGTTCCGGAGCCGGGTATCGAACCCGGGACCTTTGGTTTAACGTACCAACGCTCTACCACTGAGCTACTCGGGAACTCTAAGCGACACCGATCCAATTTTTCCCTCTATATCCACAGACCTCAAAGTGGGCTGACAACCGTCAAGCAACCAACTTCGAGTGCACACTAACTCCGTGTGACTTAAATTGTGGTTTTCTGTTAGCGAACAGTGACGTTTATTATGCAAATCAAGATTTGAGGTATAACTCCCTGTAAAGTTGATTTGAATAATTTAGAGGGAAAAATTGTTCCGGAGCCGGGTATCGAACCCGGGAACTTTGGTTTAACGTACCAACGCTCTACCACTGAGCTACTCGGGAACTCTAACCGACACCGATCCAATTTTTCCCTCTATATCCACAGACCTCAAAGTGGGCTGACAACCGTCAAGCAACCAACTTCGAGTGCACACTACTCCGTGTGACTTAAATTGTGGTTTTCTGTTAACGAACAGTGACGTTTATTATGCAAATCAAGATTTGAGGTATAACTCCCTGTAAAGTTGATTTGAATAATTTAGAGGGAAAAATTGTTCCGGAGCCTTTGGTTTAACGTACGTTAAACCAAAGGTCCCGGGTTCGATACCCGGCTCCGGAACAATTTTTCCCTCTAAATTATTCAAAAATACAGGTTGTCAGGCGACAATAGAAAACAAAAGATGCGGAAACAAATGAATGAGTTATATAAACAATTGAATGCTCTCTCATATTTAACTATAAAAATGGAGGGGAGCCATTTGGGGGTGGGGTGAAATCTAGAATACAATTAAGCCTGGTTTCAGACTTCCTTCTCAATATATAAATTGACGTGTTTTTTGTTTAAATTGAATTCAATTTAAATAATTGGTTATTTAGACTGGGAAGTTTTGAAATGAAAGCCCTGTATAAAAGTATGAAGTTCCCTGTTTTCCATAGGTGAATGCTTTGTCCTTAGCACCTTTCATGCACGTTTATTAGTACCTTACCCACAAATTAGAAGGTTCTAAGACTAGTTTTGCCTTGAACATCTAGTTCTCTCACAGGAATAGTAATGTTGTAATATGGGACAACCCTGTCCCATAATACCACCAATCATACTATAACATGAAACCTTGGACAATGGCATTTGATTTCCATGATGCTGGGAAATTCAAATCTATACCTCCTTCTTTTGTTTACACATAAAGATAATACCTCTACCTTAATTTGTTACTGTGTAACAGCCGAGAAAAGCATCCTCTACAAAAACTTTTAACACTGGCGTAATGAACATGGCCCCCTCTCATGCACAACTCTTACTCGATGGACTTGCTACATCCCATTGCAGACAAAGACTACCCGAAGAGGAAAATATGCCACTATACGTAACAGACAGCGCCATTAATTTCATAAAAAAACAGCCGTGTCCCTTTTACAACCCCATCCCATATTATCACCTTCTCCTCAACCTGTTAATAAGAGCAACGGACTGCAGACAAGAACGTCCAGGGTTCTTAACGACTCCAAGATGTAGTCACCCCTCCTGTCCAATTGAGGTAAAAAGATAGCCGGAGCGTGGTGCTGACCACATCACCTCCTCGTGCCGAAGTCAAGAAAGCATGTGAACTCTACTTTCATACACCGCACGGCGCAGCGTCACAGTATACCTTTGCTTGGCTTGGCTTGGCTTGGCTTGGCTTGGCGAGGACGGGACGTAGGCCGGATCTTCCCACTTGATCATATTGACCCACAATGCGTTCAATATTTGCGATGATTATCTAAGTCTGACAGGTGGTCTGGATGGAATTTGTGAATTCGATTCTGAAAAGTAGACTATCCTTCCATAGCTCTGACAGAACCAGGTCCCATTCCTGATAAACCTCATGTCCCGAAGTCCAAAAATCCTTCTTAAATCAGCATCGAAGAACCGTACTACCCCAAGATTTCATCCTAGCCTGTTTTTAACTATCGCGGATGATAGATGAAGAGAGGGGAAGGTGGAGTGTTGGTAGAATGATAGAGGGAAACGGGAATGTCCCAAGAAAATCACTTCTGCAACATCTTCTTTGACCACCACAATTCCATTACGACTTGGTTAGGGATCGAACCCGGGCCGTCTGAACGGAGAGCGAACGCGCTATCGTTTGATTTACAGATGCGGCGAAATACCTTCACTTTTACCAACTGAATCTAATAGTTGACAAATACATTGTTGAGGAAGGTTTTTTGGTAACATTCCTGTTTTCTTCATTCGTCCATCGTGTCTTATTATTTCGTACAAATTCACCGAATTAGTGATATAGTACATACACTACCTTACTTGATTAGGGATTTGGTCTTGTCCAAAGAGGCCATAAAAATGTTAAGAATGAATGTTAGTAAAATAAGAGGAAATACGATGCAGTTTCAAGGATTGTTGGTTTTTAATGCAAGATACATTTCTAGTCTTCAGCTTCCGCCTTTAAAAACTTCCTAATTAAGCGAAGACCTTTATAAAATTTACGGGAAATCCCTTTACGTAAAATTACAGAAACATTCCGATTTAATTATCACATATTCAGGAATTGCAGTACCCGTATGTTTCATTTCCTTATCTGTAGCAGGATATTACGCACTAACACGTTTTTACCGTTAGGAAGAGTATGAACTAAATTGTGTTAAAGATAAACTGATGATTTCCGAATTGAAACGACCTCTCGCGAGGTCATCTTACTTTTCCTTATTCTGAAAATTCCAAAATTAATTCAGTTTGGTTGGGCATTCAAATTTATCGTCAGTTAAGATCGAATATAATAGCTTACTGTGTAGGCTATCTATTTTCTATGACAGTGCGTAAAGTTGCATTTTACCCACTGTTATCAGTGCTTAAAGTGAGCCTTTAAAACACTAGTGCGTAAAAAAGTAAGTAATCACTTTAGGCACCGCTGTTCATTTTATGCACTGCCAAAGAAAGTGTAATATTCAATGTACAAACTTCATTCAGTAAGAAATTAATGTATTACCTCGATCTTTCATTACTTAAATACTACACGTAACACAAATAAGTAAGTAATTTAACATTTTTTTATTCAATCCCACCAGGTTGTCATTTGACATTTCTGGTCTCTTCTGGCAATGGCTTATTTGTAACACACTTCTGAAATTGAGACTCCTAGAAGGCGGAGTTACGCTGCCCCGATGATGATGATGATGATGATGATGATTATTATTATTATTATTATTATTATTATTATTTGCCAGGAGAGGTCTTAACCCATTGCAGCATAGTGGTTATTCAGAAGAACCACCGGTTTCTTTCTAAATTTTATGGCGCAGATATTCCACCAAGAAACCACCTCTTGAGTATACATAGAGGTACCATCTGTCTTTTGAAATTGTGTGCAGAGTTAAAATGCTGAAAAAAATTGATCGAAGCTTTGTTATGATCTATGAAATGAAAAAAACATAAAAAAATTAATTTGTGCTGCAAAGGGTTAAACCTAAACCTAACCTAATTTCCAGACCATGGACGAGCACAGGAACATTAGCCCATGAGGCTGGTCAACAAATTTAGCATTCATATATTATACATTTTAGTCATTATTCTGAAGTTAGGCCTACATGTAGTAGGCCTACTCATTGTAACAAGATTTTTTTATTCAACTGTTCCTAACCGCTTTGTTGATTATATGACCAGTTTAGACGGCCATGAAATCGTGAACATGAATAAAACAGATTGCCATTCTATGGATACTTATTTCTTATTGATTCTGAGTTTAGACGGCCATGACATTGTGATCTTATAACCTCTCCAACTTGAAATATTTATTTAATGTAAATTTGTGCTATCGTAGAAAAAACATTGTATGGCACACGTTCGTAAAGTTATCTTTTTTGCCCTCAGCTTCGCCTCATTTCACAAACTTTACACTCGTAGGCTACCAAAAAGAGAACCTTTACGAACTTTTCTCATATATAACTATTAACGTATTAGTGAGATGGCTTTGATTTCATGTAATTGGAGGTTCGCGATGTCATAAACAGATTTCGTGTAGACGCCTTCTAAAAATCTCTTGTGCGTCCCCTGCCTTATAATTTCGCAGCCTAACGTTTTCAGCCGAGTTAATGATGTTAATTTGGACCTGAGAGCGTTTAGTTACGCTTTATTCCTAATGCAAATATAAAGATACACGTACCGTTAACATGAAAGGTGGAAGCCATGCCAGCAAATAGGATCATTCACATTACATTAAGGTAGACAAATTATATGCTTTGGAACTGCCAGTTATATTCATGTAGATTTTTTTGGATAACCAAATTTTTCATTTCTTGCACTAATTTTCATTTCTTCTGATTTTTATTTTATTTTAGTACCGTATTTTATGACTTTGTTCAGTTTCATTGTATTTTAAAGACTGCACTAATGATGATATTATCAATTGTTATTAGTAATTATTCTAACTTGTTCATTTACTGAATTGTAATTTATTTCTGAACAATTTTGTATCGTTTTGACATTTTCCGTAACTTTGTATATCAGTGTTAAATGAAAATGATTTGATTTACGTTTAAGTTTACGTCACAACAAAGAATTGAGCCAATAACAAGACAGGACTGACGCGGTAATGGAAAATTCAGAATAAAATCGAATTGAAGAACACAAACACAACGAAGAGGATTCAATTTTATAAAAAAATAATTATTATATCTTTAAGAAAATGGCTGTTAATGCAACAAAAGAATAACTTAAAAAGGTTCAATAACGAAAGAGAGATCTGGAAATAATCGTAAAATAATAGAATTATTGATTGTCCTTTGTGAATACATTCCTTATTTTTAATGCTTAAATTTACTATTTTTCTGCTTATACTCGTATTATGCTATTATCTTCACGTTAAATTTTTCATTAGATTTAAGAACTTAGTTCCAAAATGTAAGGTTAGGTTAGCCATAAGCATTGTATGCGTCTCTTAACATCAGATGCCTAAAACAGCTAATATTCTTGCGTTCTTTTTTTTATCTATTTTTAATGACGTGAGTACGTATCAGTATTGAGTGGCATAGTGACGCTAGGATACAGTTTTTATACTGCATTTTACTCATTCGAGAGCAGAACTGTTGCGTCTTCCAGATCCTGCAAAAATCTCTGCCTGCGAGGAAATTGTCTATGTTAATGATACTTCTTGAGTGTGAAATGCAGTAACAATTTTATAGAAATTTTAAGAGAACTCTCTACTAAAAATGATAACTTTTCCCCTAATCATTTTTAACCAATTTTGAGAGGATGTTTACTATGTAGAGGACTTTAAAAATCTTGAACTCCCAAATATTTTTAACTTTTGATTTTTTATCTTTTTTTATTTTTTTTTTAGAAATATTTTCAAACCCAAGTTTTTAGTAGAAGATCTCAATTTTTAAAGCTTCCTTCTTTTATTTAGATTCACAAGATATATATATAGAAACAATTCTATGCATTCATTTTATTAAATATCTCATTTATTCACTTTCATATAATTTTTTGAAGTATTTAAAATGCTATTTTTTCTATAATTCATGAAAAAAATATTAATAAAATAAGCTATCAGCGTCTCTTACAAAATAAATGCATAGAAACATGCAGCTGCTTCATAAATACTCCAGATTGATTAATATTTAGCATAAAAAAGTTGATGTTGAATCAAGAAAAATAAACTTCCGAAAAAATGGATTTTAAAGTAAAATGAATATTTATGTACTTAACACACATCTATTAAAATTCTCCTTCGCTACATTCATCTAGTAACTTCAGGGACTCAACTGTAGAACAAAAAGTTACTAGATTTGTAATCAGAAATTTATAAGAAAGAATCTTTTGATGAAAAAAATAATTTTTATAGGTCTTTAAATGCCACGCCTCTTACAGCCTTAATTAAAAAAAAAACATTGTCCAACATATTTGTAATCAGAATTGAACTAAATCCATTTGGGGTATGACAATGTACATTCTGAAGAAGTGAAATAGACAATAACATTGTTTTGAAAAAAATTCATGATTTCAGTGGAGTCTCCCCTTAATGTGCTGTATTTTATACGGGAATTGAGATATCTTAAAACCGATTTTTTAATTAGTTTTGTCACAAAATTTTACACAATTTAGAGTGGCCACACGACTCCTTTTCTATTTGAAATTTCAAAGTTGTATCAAATATGGCTGATTTAAGATGACGGAGGGTTACAATTACATGTGTAGGCTAATTGGTTGATTCATTGGTGTTATAGTAAAATAAATGGGAATGTCTAAATTTAAGTTACATAATGTATCAGATTTAGGTGTAATAAGTTGGTTCCAGACCTTTTGATTCATTGTGTAGATAAGGTCCAGTTCTGGAGAATAATTCTTGGTAATGGATCCACAGATATGTTGCCCTTTTCTGGATGTTTTTTTCATTTATGAATGGTGTAGGTACCCAAAATTCTTGCGTTACATTGAAAATTGTGAAATATTCATAGGTATTATGCTGGCATTCGGTTATATTCTACTAGCCAAGTTTTTCTAGATGCTAAAAGATTTTCTCAGTGTAATGTTACATGAGAATGAACAATCTGGTCGGTTTAGCTCGCAATTATGGTGAGGAAATAGAAGATCAATACATTATAGGCCTACTCTACTCACAGACGTTTCCGCTAACAGCCATGCAGCTTTTTGATTTCACGTCTTTGGTAAACTTATCATCACAAGAGCTGAAGAAATGGGTGAATTTTTAATCGCGTGAGATTCAAAGTTTTAATAATTCTATAATCTCATTAGCCAATAAGTAGAATGAACTCGTCTTCATTCGATCAAGTTTTCACTGGATCAGAGACTTAAACATTCTGGTGGCAGCCCTCTTGCTCAAAAGTAGGTAATGCTCCTCGATCCAAACTTCTGTATATGAGCAAAAATGTACCAAATCTGTAAACTGCAAACCGTAACAATATGTTCACAGCATTGAGCCTAACGTACATACCCAATGCAATTAATGTAAATGAATACTCCAAAGTTAACCCTTCGCGATCATCCAGTGGTTCGTGTACCACGTTCCAAGAATATCTGTTTAAACTAAATGCAATTCAGCGTTGGTTTCTCGGTCATTTCTTTGAGTGTCAAACCACAAGCGCATCGTGCGAAGCGGAGTGGAAAGGTGAACTCTAAGCGACATACTCGCCAACTGTGAAGGTTATTCATCGTTGCATTCCATGTTCACGTGGAAAACTGAGCGTTGGAGAAGATAGCAATAAATGGAAAATACTACAAGACCACGACGGCCTTCCCTCATACCACTTCATTACACCCTCATCGATATCACTCACGATTTACCTCGACTTACAGTGTATGAGTGCTATAAAAAAGTGCCGTCGCCCACAGTGCAAAATACTTACAAAAATTATGCAGGGGTGAGAATTTATGGTCTCTCTTCCAGGAGAGATAGTCGTTATGTTCTGTCACGAAGTGAATCCTGGTAGCATGATGATGATGATGATGATAATGGTGATGATTACAACAACGATGAAATTACTGTGACGATTATGAGGACGACGACGACTACGGTGACGATTATGAGGGCGATGATTCTGATGACTGTGAAGATTGTAGTAACATCGATGGCAATAATCATTATAGTGAAGTTTACAGTTGTGATGGATATGGCAATTACGATGAGTATGACGAATGTGAAGGCAGTTATAATAGAGGACGGTGACGGTTGTGAGGACTGTGGCGATTGTGAGGACTGTGACGATTGTGAGGATTGTGACGATTGTGAGGACTGTGGTGATTGTGAGGACTGTCACGATTGTGAGGACTGTGACGACTGTGAGCACTGTGACTATAGGAGCACTGTGGCGATTGTGAGGACTGTGACGATATGAGCACTGTGGCGATTGTGAGGACTGTGACAACTGTGAAGACTGTGAGGATATGAGCACTGTGACGATATGAGCACTGTGGCGATTGTGAGGACTGTGATGATTGTGACAACTGTGACGATTGTGAGAACTGTGACGATATGAGCACTGTGACGATTGTGAGAACAATGAGAACTGTGAAGACTGTGACGATATGAGCACTGTGGCGATTGTAAGGACTGTGAGAACTGTGAAGACTGTGAGTATATGAGCACTATGAGGACTGTGAGAACTGTGAAGACTGTGAGTATATGAGCACTATGAGGACTGTGAGAACTGTGAAGACTGTGAGTATATGAGCACTATGAGGACTGTGAGAACTGTGACGACTGTGAGAACCTTGACGACTGTGAGAACCTTGACGACTGTGAGGACTGTGAGAACTGTGACGATTGTGAGGCCTGTGAGAACTGTGACGATTGTGAGGACTGTGAGAACTGTGACGATTGTGAGGACTGTGAGAACTGTGACGATTGTGAGGGCTGTGAGAACTGTGACGATTGTGAGGACTGTGAGAACTGTGACGACTGTGAGAACTGTGACGACTGTGAGAACCTTGACGACTATGAGAACCTTGACGACTGTGAGAACTGTGAAGAATGTGAGGCCTGTGAGAACTGTGATGATTGTGAGGACTGTGAGAACTGTGACGATTGTGAGGACTGTGAGAACTGTGACGACTGTGAGAACCTTGACGACTATGAGAACCTTGACGACTGTGAGAACTGTGAAGACTGTGAGGCCTGTGAGAACTGTGACGATTGTGAGAACTGTGACGATTGTGAGGACTGTGAGAACTGTGACGACTGTGAGAACCTTGACGACTATGAGAACCTTGACGACTATGAGAACCTCGACGACTGTGAGAACCTTGACGACTGTGAGAACCTTGACGACTGTGAGAAGTGTGAAGACTGTGAGCACTGTGACTATAGGAGCACTGTGGCGATTGTGAGGACTGTGACGATATGAGCACTGTGGCGATTGTGAGGACTGTGACAACTGTGAAGACTGTGAGGATATGAGCACTGTGACGATATGAGCACTGTGGCGATTGTGAGGACTGTGATGATTGTGACAACTGTGACGATTGTGAGAACTGTGACGATATGAGCACTGTGACGATTGTGAGAACAATGAGAACTGTGAAGACTGTGACGATATGAGCACTGTGGCGATTGTAAGGACTGTGAGAACTGTGAAGACTGTGAGTATATGAGCACTATGAGGACTGTGAGAACTGTGAAGACTGTGAGAACCTTGACGACTGTGAGAACCTTGACGACTGTGAGGACTGTGAGAACTGTGACGATTGTGAGGCCTGTGAGAACTGTGACGATTGTGAGGACTGTGAGAACTGTGACGATTGTGAGGACTGTGAGAACTGTGACGATTGTGAGGGCTGTGAGAACTGTGACGATTGTGAGGACTGTGAGAACTGTGACGACTGTGAGAACTGTGACGACTGTGAGAACCTTGACGACTATGAGAACCTTGACGGCTGTGAGAACTGTGAAGAATGTGAGGCCTGTGAGAACTGTGATGATTGTGAGGACTGTGAGAACTGTGACGATTGTGAGGACTGTGAGAACTGTGACGACTGTGAGAACCTTGACGACTATGAGAACCTTGACGACTGTGAGAACTGTGAAGACTGTGAGGCCTGTGAGAACTGTGACGATTGTGAGAACTGTGACGATTGTGAGGACTGTGAGAACTGTGACGACTGTGAGAACCTTGACGACTATGAGAACCTTGACGACTATGAGAACCTCGACGACTGTGAGAACCTTGACGACTGTGAGAACCTTGACGACTGTGAGAAGTGTGAAGACTGTGAGGCCTGTGAGAACTGTGACGATTGTGAGGACTGTGAGAACTGTGACGATTGTGAGGACTGTGAGAACTGTGACGACTGTGAGAACCTTGACGACTATGAGAACCTTGACGACTGTGAGGCCTGTGAGAACTGTGACGACTGTGAGGCCTGTGAGAACTGTGAAGACTGTGAGGCCTGTGAGAACTGTGACGATTGTGAGGACTGTGAGAACTGTGACGACTGTGAGAACCTTGACGACTATGAGAACCTTGACGACTGTGAGAACTGTGAAGACTGTGAGGCCTGTGAGAACTGTGACGATTGTGAGAACTGTGACGATTGTGAGGACTGTGAGAACTGTGACGACTGTGAGAACCTTGACGACTATGAGAACCTTGACGACTATGAGAACCTCGACGACTGTGAGAACCTTGACGACTGTGAGAACCTTGACGACTGTGAGAAGTGTGAAGACTGTGAGGCCTGTGAGAACTGTGACGATTGTGAGGACTGTGAGAACTGTGACGATTGTGAGGACTGTGAGAACTGTGACGACTGTGAGAACCTTGACGACTATGAGAACCTTGACGACTGTGAGGCCTGTGAGAACTGTGACGACTGTGAGGCCTGTGAGAACTGTGAAGACTGTGAGGCCTGTGAGAACTGTGACGATTGTGAGGACTGTGAGAACTGTGACGATTGTGAGGACTGTGAGAACTGTGACGACTGTGAGAACCTTGACGACTATGAGAACCTTGACGACTGTGAGAACCTTGACAACTGTGAGAACTGTGACGACTATGAGAACCTTGACGACTGTGAGAACTGTGAAGACTGTGATGCCTGTGAGAACTGTGACGATTGTGAGGACTGTGAGAACTGTACCAACTGTGAGAACCTTGACGACTATGAGAACCTTGACGACTGTGAGTACCTTGGCGACTGTGAGAACTGTGAAGACTGTGAGGCCTGTTAGAACTGTGGCGAGTGTGAGGACTGTGAGAACTGTGACGATTGTGAGGACTGTGAGAACTGTGACGACTGTGAGAACCTTGACGACTATGAGAACCTTTACGACTGTGAGAACTGTGACGACTGTGAGGCCTGTGAGATCTGTGACGATTGTGAGGATTGTGAGAACTGTGACGATTGTGAGGACTGTGAGAACTTTGATGACTGTGACGACTGTGAGAACTGTGACGATTGTGAGGACTGTGACGATTGTGAGAACTGTGACGATAATGATGACAATATTGTAAGAACAGAAACGACAGTGACCATTATGTCACTAGCCAACTGATAACATTAGAATAGGTACAAATTGTATTAATTTGGATGACGGAAATAGCATTTGTGTAGGAAATATCTAAGGAGGGTACACACTTTATGCAATATCCAGACACTGTAGTACGGAAATTTCATAGAAAGAGAGAGATTTCTTGAAATTAAAGGTTATAAATTATTAACACTGTAATTAATAGTTTAAACTGAAACTAACAATACAACAAATTAAAGATAAAAGTGTTTAGCTGTCTAATAAAATGAAAGATCAACATTTAGAGACAAAATTAAGTGTATTCCAACTACAATAAATTTTGGCACAATAAAACTAACAGAATAAAATAAAAATAAGATATGAAACCCTTTCTGAAGTTCCACAAAGTGTTGGCATTACCTCCTTTTTTATGGTTTAAATTACTGAACACAGACAGGAGAAGAAAATAAGAGAATAGGGGCTTAAGGATTGAGAAAATATAAGATTACCAAAGCAAAATGAAAATACGAAATATGAGGGTAATTATAACATAATTTAGATATCAATAAAACTAATTTTCTAGTGATTTAACATAGTGCACAGTGTACGCACTTCCTATCTATGTGTGTGATCCGTGGTTCGATTCCCGGCCTAGGAAACGGAAGAAATTTATCTTCCGTTCACAGAGCTGGATGATTGTACTTAGTGTGCTTTCCTATTTTGTCTCCACCGTGGCTATATTTCGTGGTGACTACATGGTCAGGGATACTCGTAATATGAAGATGTTTAATGCATGACTTTGACACCGCCGAAATGGTAAGGCCGGCAGCATACTGCATCGGACATTCTGTCTCGGGCAGGACGATTTCGTCTCAGACCGTTCGATGTGACGATAATTACACACATTCTAATGAGGTTCCATCATACTACAATATACTGCGGACCTAAGAGAAAAAGACGAAGAATAAAAATATGAAAAAAAAAATCGAGAAATCTGGCGTTCAAATTGCCAAGAATGAATGACAGTAGAGAGACTAAAAAATGTAATTACATGCCACACGGATGACGGAACAGAGAAAACGTCCATCTGTTGAAGACAAAGAGTGGATTTGTGGAGCAAAAACAAGCCCAAGGTCTTCCCGATAACGATAATTACTATGATGATGGAGACAACGAAGACGAGGATGATGACGATGATGAAATTTTGAATACCTATCGTGGTTAATTATGAGATGAACCAGCGATCTGAGTTTCAGTTCTGCCGAGGTCCGTGTTTACCATGTTAGCTGTTTGATCATAAGTTCGCCGGTTCAAGTCCAAACGATAGCCATGGATTTTAAAGGGCGATAAAATCCTTACCATGATTTCACCTGAAAGGAAGTAAAATGGGAAGGCCAGTATAGTATATTTACGGCACTTAAAACAAGCCTATGCCAGACAGAGGTTTTCAAGGGATATTTCTCGACCATTTCTCCCGGCGTTGAATTTCGACCCTCACTGATCTCCTTGCAGTTGAAAGGGACGTTATACAAACTACTACTACTGCTTCTGGTACTGCTGCTGGTGCTGATTGTACTACTACTGCCATTACTGCCACTATTACTACTACTTCATCTACTTAAGGGTTAACTCCAGATAAGAACGGATGGGTTTAGCATCATGATGATTGTGAATTTGGAGATTACGGATATAGGTATGTCCTTTGTGAAGACAAAAGGAGAACGCTATGCATATACTATTAACTTGTTCAGGAAATGATAGGTTAAGGAAATTATTTATTGACGATTCAGTTCTAAAATTAATATGAGAGTAGCTTACTAGAAGTTATGTAGGTCGAGAAAAGAAATAAGCTTGAAGAAAACAGGAAAGGTTTTACATATAGCCTAATAAAGGAGAAATGGGATCATAAGCATGTTCATGTTATTTTTTAGTTGGTTTTTTAATGACCCTGTACAACTACTAGGTTATTTAGCGTCGATGAGACTTGGTAATAGCGAGATGATATTTGGCGAGATGAGGCCGAAGATTCGCCATAGATTACCTGACATACACCTTATGGTTAGGAAAAACCTCGGAAAAAACCCAACCAGGTAATCAGCCCGAGGGGGGATCGAACCCGCGCCCGAGCGCAACTTCAGACCGGCAGGCAAGCGCCTTAACCGACTGAGCCATGCCGGTGGCCTTCATGTTATAATAATGACTATTTATTAAAGGTAAATATGTGTAAATTTAACTTAAACCATAAGGGTTAGCTAACAAGCAAACATTATTATGGTGGCAGATAAAAGAAGTTATTTTTCCCCACTACGTTAATAATGCCAAAACAAGTGCTTGTATAAATTTTGGCCACTCGAGCGCAATTACGAGAGCCGTAAAAATGAGTTTCATGGATCCGTTTACAGAAAAGAAAAAAACAATTTCATTTGAAAAAATTATTGAAACAGATACAACTGTTGAGTTCTTTTTCAACATATTCCGCACTGGAATTGAGATATTTGTCGTACAATGAGCTAGACAGGGAGGTGCAGATGGCTGTCACACACTGGTTTCGATCCCAGGGGCAGACTTCTACGACACAGGGATACAAAAATTGATCGTACGGTATGACAAATATCTCAGTTCCGATGGGGAATATGTTGAAAAATACTCGACAATTGATGTATCTGTGCCAATAAATATTTCCATGAAATTGTGTTTTCTTTCTGTAAATGGCCCTCGTAATTACGCTCGAGTGGCCAAAATTTGTATAAGCACTTGTTTTGACATTATTAACATGGTGGAAGAAAAAATAACTTTTTTATCTGCTCCTATGAATATGTTTGCTTGTGAGAGAAATAGCTTCTTATCAGGGTCATTAAAAAACTCATTTTTATTCTTAAGGCTAGTGACTAGACAACAAAAATATGACAGGACAGCCATTAACGCGTGATAAGTAATTTGTGTATGTTACCTTGACAATAAATCTTAATATACTGTATGTACAGTAGGTACATCTACTTTTACAACTATTACTACATCTACTTCTATACTTCATCCATTACTACTAGCACTTGATATTCTACTACTAGGGAATTTTTATGTGCATTAAATCTACGACACTGTTTCCACTTATTTACTTTCCCTTCCAGAAGAAGCTACGTATGTTAAGGATTTTATCGACATTTAAAATTTATCAACCTCTTCTGGGTTTAAATCTGAGAATCTCTGATACAACGGCTAAAATGGCATTAGATCAATGAAGAGCAGTTGGCTTTTAATGGGCTGGCCCGGAACGGGTCTTTGTACTTGTTTTTGTCCATTGTGCGCCCTATATAGAGTGAGTCACTTTCCCCTTACTATTAAGTTTCATTTTATTGCATGCCCACGAAATTTCGGTACTTTTTTGTGGGAGACTTCAATGCAGGGTTAGGTGTGAAATTTCTATAGCTCCAGGGTGGGTATTTCCTTAATATTAAAATAGGAAACTGTACGTTTTATTTGGTTACCAAGGAAAGTTATCACCAGTAGATTTTAGAGACTTTCTTCGATTTAAAATGCTAATAAAGTAGACACCTATGATTGATTAGATTATACTGATAAATTATAATAACGTTGCTTCTTGGTTTGAATAAGTATTTAAGGTGTTAGCGTTAAAAGCACAACCATTTTATCATATGTGCCCGAACTGTTGGCCTCGTTTCTGTAGTATATTTACGACACCGCTGTCGTAGAAACGAAGAGGAAACATAGAGCAAATGTGTGAAATATTCCGGGGTTCCCACGTCATTAAAACAAGAACATTAAAGTATCATACATAGTGTAAGAGTCGAATCCGCAAACCATTATTAGCTACACGCCTTAATCACCTGATGTATTATGACAGGAATAATACTCTCTTTTACATTTTAAGATATGTTTACGAGTACCCTACTGTGTTTACGGATTTGACTGTGACTGTGCAGGTTTGCATAACTTCGAATAAATAAGGCGTATACAATGATTTTTCAAGTCCAACAGGTGGTCCGGGTGTTATTTGTGAATCCGATGGTCACAGATGGGCCATCCTGCCTCAGCCCTGATATAGCTAGGTCCCATCCGCAGACAAGTAGTCTGAATAAGTCCGATGCCTCATATCTTTTATATATCAGGAACGGAAACGCGTACTATCCCCAAGACTAGAGGCTGGTCCACAATAAACCGGGAACAAACGACAACGAGAACGAGAACGAAAATATTGTTAAAATAAAAGTATTTCAATGTGAGCATTCACAATTAACGAGAAGATTGCCGGAGCCCGTGAACGGGAACGTGAAAATTAATTGTGAATGCTCATATTTAAATACATTTATTTTAACAATATTTCCGTTCTCGTTTTCGTTGTTTCCGTTACAGGTTTATTGTGAACCAACCTTAATACATCCCGGCTTATTTTTAACTACCGGTATAAGCAGATGATAACTTGGATGAAATGAGGGGAACATGAAAAATGTCGGTGAAATGATAAGAGGAAAACGGGAGTACTCCGAGGAAAACCCTCTGCAACGTCTGCTTGTCCACTACAAATTACATCACGATCTGAGCGGGGATCGAACCCAGGCCGCCTGGATGGAAGACCAACGCACTAGCGAGGACGACTGTGACAAATAAATAGAAAGATTATTAACACAAGGAAAGAATTTAAGCTATATTTGACAACTATTTCATGTCTTGCAATTTGCATTGGCAGCTACTTTTATAGGCCGCTTGTTTTTTTTTTTTTTACAGTATTCACCCACGTGCTAACTTACAAGAATAGCCTAGAAATGATACTGTGGAAGGTGTCTGTGTTAGATCAAGATGTACCTTCAGCTCTACAATTATATAAGTTCAATGTATTCATTATCTATCTTCAAAAATCGGGCACTTTGGCCTGTATGAATCAATATTAGACACATAGGCGTTGATACGGGGACGGAGGGGAATGGTGAGAAATGTCCCCCAGGTCAAAGTGATATCACAGTCTAGTATATACAGTTACGAAGCTCAATACGTAGTAAATATGCATTCATAGATAGTTGCTAACCACTAGGATCGCTACTATCGCCTCATTACAGACAATGCGAAATAGTACCTGCACAGTCTATTGTTCCTAGTACCCTCATAAACTCAAGCTTCGTGACTGTATGTACTAGACTGTGGTGATATTATAAGCTACTGTCTCTCTGTAGCATTAGATATGAAGAAAGCACAATTCTGAGGAGTTATATTAGGTTTATTTTTTAATTAATATAGCTACAAATCAACGTTTACTTAACGTTATGTTTATAAATATAGGCATTCATTATGGGATTTACCTTTTTATAGTATAGATAAGAAAGAATTGGGTCAAGCCTGGAACATTTCCCAGAATGAAGAACCTGCTGAAACTACGGATAAGAGTGTAAATGTTGATGCATCTGCTATTGCTGCTGCTGATGACACTCATCCTACAATTATCTAGTGACCGTGCAAGTGAAAACAAATGAAGTAGACAAACATGAAGCATCCGACAGAATCGGTGAAGGCACAGCTCTACGTATAGATCACACAAGGATTTTATGATCTTATTAACAAAAATCGGTCAAGCATAATGAATGTTTATTTGTCCATTGTATATGTATATCTCTGTCTTTTTATGCATATGGGCGCATTCGTATTCTCATGATAAGATATATCTCAGTTGGTAGAGCAGCTGGCTACGGACTGGAAGGTCCGGGGTTCGATCCCAGGTGGTGACAGGATTTTTTCTCGTTGCCAAACTTTCAGAACGGCCCCGAGATTCACTCAGCCTCGTATAAAATTGAGTACCGGGTCTTTCCCGGGGGTAAAAGGCGGTCAGAGCGTGGTGCCTACCACACCACCTCATTCTAGTGCCGAGGTCATGGAAAGCGTGGGGCTCTACCTCCATGACCCCCAAGTGCCTTCATGGCATGTTACGGAGATACCTTTATATATATATATATATATATATATATATATATATATATATAATATTTATGAATTTGCTCATTTTATAATCCTATTGTGCCACCCTCCCTCCGTCTCCGCCTATAATTAGGCATTAAAAACAACACTGAAGAGCGCTTCTTAAGACAACACTTAACAAAGACAGTAAGATAAATGTATTGAAAACGAACTTACCAACATTTCATGTGCCTTGGGCCTGTCTTGGTCTCAGTCTTCACTGGGTGTACGTCCTCTTCCTTCCGGTTTTCAGCAGATCTCTCCTCCACTGCCTGGCAGCTTCTGATCTTCTCTCCCACAACACTTTCTAATATTCAATACTTTAATCCATCCGTTGTCATGGTATTTTATCCAGCCGAATGACTATCAAACACGAAGATCCTTGCGTTCTCCTCCTCTTGTGTGTCTAGTCTCAATTGCCACTGAATCCTTGCATGAGTCGGAGGCCTCGTCGCGTTGATTTGTCACGTGGTGTGCGCTTATGGGACAGTCGAGTGCTCTAGATGTGATAGCACGGAAAACTGGCTACGAACAGAAGTTGCTGCCTGCAGTAGGGCGAGAGATGCCGGTGAGCTTAATTGCGGCGTGACTGTAGAGCACACACCAGCTGAGGTAGCGTATCCAAAACAGACCGCAGTCCAGCGTATGAATGAATGGAAGACACACACTGTCTGCAACACCTCTCCTCGCCATCCCCTCCTACTTCAACATCAGCAGCTCCGCCTGTTTCTCTCTTTTCATCTTTCCCTTGTCTGTGGGCTTGGATCTCCTTCGCTCGATCTGAACAAGGGTCTTCCAAAGTCGGGGGTTTCAATGAGATGTCGGTCTTTAAGATATTTCTATGGTTTGAACTAGGTCCCGGTGCATAGAGCATGACATAGCAATTTCCAGTCCCAATATATAGGGTTTTTCAAGAGTAAGAGGTAGCTTTAATTGCTCTCATTTTCTGCACAATCTAAAAAATTGTGGCCTTGGCATATTCCACAAGAAATACTTTTTTTTTTGCATCACCACCCATTGCCTTAACTTCAAGTTTTTTTTTATTAATGTGCAGTCATACACAATTTGTGCAGTAATAAAATCAATATATGCAGTAACAAAATAATTTTTTCAGTAATAAAAAACAACAGCATACGTGAAAGCAAATAGTCTAATATTCATAAAACTTACACTGTATAAGTTATTTGATACAAAGTAAAAGCAATATAAAAAATTATATCATAATTATGTACAATATAAAAAATTATTTTGTAAGATTCTTAGTATTCTGAGAACTTCTAATTGAAGGGTTCAGAGCCATAGTGGGCCAAGCGCCATTTATTAAAAACGGAGAAAGCAAGGGTTAAAGTTAAGTGAATACCATAGTTTAATGAAGATTGACATATCGTATAGTTTGAATGTGTATACTTTATATTACTTGTTATAATTTTTCCATTGAGTTATAGTAATAACTTCATTTTAACCCTTGCTTTCTACGGTTTTTGTAAATGGCGCTTGGCCCACTATGGTTCTGAACCCTTCAATTCTTTGTTGTTGTGGCATTATCCTCCTGCGAGCTCTTTTCTTGATATTTCTCGGAATGGCTGAATATGCCAGGCTTATACACGTTCAAATGTATAATTTATTTTTTCATTATTATTATTATTATTATTATTATTATTATTATTATTATTATTATTTTCAGAGTCTGGGGTTTCATCTAATGAGTCTATTCTAATATTTAAAGTAATAATTATAATAATAATAATAATAATAGTAATAATAATAATGATAATACTATAGTGCACACCTGTGGAGTAACTGTTAGCGCGTCTGACCGCGAAACCAGTTGGCCCGGGTTCGAATCCCCATCGGGGCAAGTTACTTGGTTGAGGTTTTTTCCGGGGTTTTTCCTTAACCCGGTGCTGGACTTCGGCCTCAATTTCACCGGCATTATCACCTTCATTTTATTCAGACGCTAAATAACCTGATATGTTTTTACAGGGTAATAAAATAATCCAATAATCCAATAATCCAATAATAATAATAATAATAATAATAATAATAATAATAATAATAATAATGATAATAATGATAATAATAATAATAATAATAATAATAATAATGTTTTAAAACTGGCAAACTCTGTAAATAATGGATATTTACAATATCTGTTTAAAATTATTGTCAGATTGGCAACACTTATTACCAGTTTTTCCCACCCTTCCCAGCGGAAAATAGCTAGCACCATTCCGACCCCAATGTGACAAACTGAAGAACTTCCACAATGATAATTTACAAAACATAAGAATTAAACCAGCCCTGGTTCTTACTTTGTCGAGATACGTGGAAATTATAATGTAACTTACTGTAGGAGGAAAGATAAGAGAGTCTTTCTGGATGGCGCAGTCGGTATAGCGCTGGACTTCGTGTCCGAAGTTGCGGGTTCGGTCCCAGCCCAGTCCAGGCTGTCACTAGATTTAGTGGCATGTAAAAGAACTTCTTCGGGTCAAAATTTCAGCACAACGACGACGCTTATATCACCTTTGCAGTTGCGAGCGTCGTTAAATAAAACAATTTAATTTTTTAAAATAAGAGGTTGTCATATCTCAAAAGATGTTTATATTAAGCTAGGAAGTATGGACAACAAACACAGGCTTCCTTGTAATGTAACGTACTTATTTGTTCCATTACAAGAGTCTTTGCTATTTATAAACGTGTCCTTCTTGTTGATGTTTTATAATCATTTCACTTATCGCTTACAATAACAAATCTTACTTTCTTACTCAGCATCTCGGCATTGTTATTTGAAGATGTAAGTCGAGACACGTGGCAATTCTAATGTATAGAAAGAAATGTGAGATTGTCAATATATGTTGATATTAAGCTAGGAATTACAGAAAATAAAAGCTTCCTTGTCATGGGACCAACTACGAATACCTTGTAGGCCTATTGTGTATTTGTGACCTGGTTGAGTAATGGGAAGGCCCTATTGTCTTAGTTGCGCCAGTGAACGAATGAATTGTTGAATGAGTGAATGAATGAGTTAATGAATGGGTGAATGATTGCGTTAATGAATAGATGAATGATTAAATGAATGGTTGAATGAATTAATGAATTAAGGAATGAATAGATGAATAATTGGATCAATTAATGAGTGAATGGATGGAAGAATGAAAAAGTAAATAAATGAATGAATGAGTGAATGAATGGATGAATGAGTGAATTGATGGATGAATGAGTGAATTGATGGATGAATGAGTGAATTAATGGATGAATGAGTGAATGACTGGATGGATGAATGAATAAGTGGATGAATGGATGAATAAGTGGATGAATGGATGAATAAGTGATTGAATGGATGAATAAGTGAAAGAATGGAAGAATAAGTGAATGAATGGATGAATGAGTGAATAAATGAGTTAATGGGTGAATGAGTAAATGAATAGATGAATGAGTGAATGAAAGAGTTAATTAATAGATGAATGAGTAAATGAAAGAGTTAATGAATGGATGAATGAGTGAATGAAAGAGTTAATGAATAGATGAATGAGTAAATAAAAGAGTTAATGAATAGTTGAATGATAAGATAATGAAAAGATAAATGATTGAATCAATGAATGACTGAATGGATGGATGAGTGGATGGATGGATGGATGAATGAGTGGATGAAAGAATGAGTGAATGAATGAATGGATGAATAAGTGAATGAATGGATGAATAAGTGAATGAATGGATGAATAAGTGAATTAATGGATTAATGGATGAGTGAATGAATGAGTTAATGGGTAAATAGTAAATGAATAGATGAATGAGTGAATGAAAGAGTTAATTAATAGATGAATGAGTAAATGAAAGAGTTAATGAATGGATGAATGAGTGAATGAAAGAGTTAATGAATGGATGAATGAGTAAATGAAAGAGTTAATGAATAGTTGAATGATAAAATAATGAAAAGATGAATGATTGAATCAATGAATGACTGAATGGATGGATGAGTGGATGGATGGATGAATGAGTGGTTGAAAGAATGAGTGAATGAATGGATGAATAAGTGAATGAATGGATGAATAAGTGAATTAATGGATTAATGAATGAGTTAATGAATGAATGGGGAAATGGGAGGAGAAACATTAAAAAGGTATGCGAAAACTCGTCCTTACAAGAGAAATTGGGGTTGAAAGGGAGTGTCTATGTGAGCTCCAAGCCTGTTGGCCACTTGTCTCATTCCAATTTTTGTCGTAAATCTAGTCTTCATCGCAAGATTTTAGAAAACAGTACGGCAATCTGACCGATCACAGAGTTACTCAGATTCTCGTGCCTCGAGCGATATGTAATATTTGAGGTGACTTATATATTGTGTTCCAAAGCCTTCTGTAAGAGGAGAAGTCAGTGCGCTTAATTCCACATGTCAAGGCTCTCAATTTCACGTTTCCTCTCTCGGGACATCTTCCTAAATGGCGCGAACTATACAACAGCCCACAATGGCTCATGAAATATTTAACAACAAACTTTGTGCTGGATATGACTTACTGATATACATCCCTATAATATATGTAATAATAATAATAATAATAATAATAATAATAATAATAATAATAATAATAATAATGACAACAACTTCTTCTCCTTGCTTTATACGTCCTATTCAGTAATGGATCCGAATTTTAACGACTGTGTTAAGTCAAATTTCAGAAAATCAAAAGGCCTATCTTTACATAATCACAGTTAGTCTATAACAGTAACTTAAGGCAATTACAAATAACTTCGTAAACAGTAAATTACTGTCTAAAACACACGAGATGAGTAATGAAAGAGATGATAAAATGAATGCTTCTGCACTTTACCTAAACAGACGGATAGAAAAAAAAGGACGACGACAACAACAGAAGAGAGTGTAGCGCAGGGTAGTGAGTGTTGCTGACTTGATAACTTTGTCGTATCTAGAGAATTATGGGTTGGTGTTCACAACAATTTAATTTCCGAGTCTGGGAACGACTTTCATGGCACAAATCCCAAATATGTTTATCAATACGAGTATGTTTGTTAATTAAACGGCATAAAATAATATTGCTTTAATATTTTATTACAATATTATTTTCTTTGGCGCTTTCTTTCTGAAGATTCCTTCCTCTTCTTGATTTATCGTGCTTTTCAATTCTCATATTAAAAAGAACGCAAGACTCACGAATCCATTAATTAATATTAATAACAGATATATTTTGTAGGACCAAAAACATAACAATCTTTAGTAAATTCATGAATTCATATTACTGCAAGGAGCAACTATTGTCGATTTCACCTGGTTTGCGTCTGAACCTGACGGTGTGTTTTGATATCATTTTGCAGCAGAACACTTAGTGTTACCATTAATATCAAGTTCTTTTTTTTTTTTTAAGCGAGATGTAACGATTTTTGAAGTTACCATAAATATTGCGTCTTTCAGCGACATCTAGCAAACTTTGAGGTTCAATTGAGCGACCAAGCGTTATCAGTAGACTTCGGATTTTAGGTAAAAACCTATTTTAATCCTTGAAAGATAAGTTCATAAAAACTTGCAAGTACACGTTTTATATAAAATTATGTCTATAATTGGTATTTTAATAGCATCTAAAAATGCCTATTTTGACGACAAAGCCTATTTTGACCTATGAAGTATGTTTTATGTCTAATAGCTCGAAACACCCATTCTTATTTCGAAAATTTGTATTTTGAATTCCGAATGTGTTGCTGGTTCTGTTGGAAATGAAGTACTGGATAAACTGGGACAAGTTCTACAGAGAAATGTAGGACTGAAGGACCTGCGAACTGCTTCAGATATCCTAGCAGGGAAGAGCACGGATTTACAATGTAACATTCCTGTCCAACTAGTATCAAAATTGAAATACGTCCCTGTTGCTTCAGTGGATGTGGAGCGTTCATTTTCAGCGTACAAATTTGTGAGTGACAGACGGCATTGTATTTTAGTTGAAAATTTAGAAAACGCATTAGTAATTTATTGTGAAGCTAATTATGGACATTAACGGACAAGGCATAGTAAAAATTGATTATATTTTATTTGTCTGTGTACTGAATTTATATCTAAAACTTATTTTTCACATTTAATTGTTTAGTTTATATATAACTATAGATATTTGTTGTTCTTTTACTTTTAGTAGTAGTGGTGGTAACGGTATATAAGCATTTAAAATTATTAAATTCTAGAAGTGAATTCCTGATATTTGGAACATGTTTTTAAAGAAAACATTATTTTTTGTTAGATAGTATTTTCTACACATTTAAGCCTATTTTAGGCACCTAAAATTATATTTTAACGACCTAAAAATACATACCCTAATTATCAGGAATTGACATCCCTGAAGTTAGCGAGCTGCATTCGTGCTCCGAGGCTATTGTTATGCGTGGGTTCGAATCTCTCTTTGGCCAGCTGCTCGAATGTTTTCACCGAGTATTTCTCCAATGGGTTATAAAATTTTAAAACTTTTTCTGGTCTCAATTTATTTATTGCCTTTTTAAATTGTGACTTTGAGCTGTAGGGATCTGAGTAGTTAAAGAGTCCGGACTCCTCAGGATATTTCCTCCAACCTGCTTGTCTTAAATGTTGGTTAGTCTTCTGATTCTTATCGCCTTTTACCCAGTGGTTTTCTTGCCAGCATTAAAAGCTGGCATGTATAACCCAGCAGTGAGAAAACGTAATTAAACAATAGAGAATTAATACTTGATCAGTACGAAACCTGAATATTAAGCCTACTTAAAGTCTAAGTCGTGAATCGAATTTGATCATATGTTAGATAGACTGCCTGGAGATTGGAAAGTTACTGGTTCGTTCTCGGACATAGACAAGATAATATCTTTCTCTTCATCATACCCTTTGGAATGATTCTGTGACACACTCAGCCTTCTTTTGAATCTCTATGGCTGACAGGAACAAGCCCTGTTCAGTTTACTCTGCCTTTTAACGAAGCTTACAGGGATTCCATTCCTGATCATATTTAGAGATTTATAATAGATAAACACAGGTGAGGCAGGTTTTCTTCGAGAACATGATTTTCTCCTTCAATTTTAAACACATAATTATTCATTTGTATATTGTCATATTGCTCCAATTTGTTCAAACAGCGGTGCTTATACGCCAGGAAATTCCGCTACTTGTGACTGTTAATAGCGGCAAAAATCTCACAAGTATGGAGACGAAAGGGTCAAAATGCAATTATTAACATCGCACCACAATTATGAAATAATGCATCACAACTGTTAACACTGCACCACAACTGTTAACATCGCACCGCTATTATTATTAACACAGCATTGCAACTATTATTATCAGCGTACTGCAACTATTAACAGCATACCGCAACTATAAACAGCACAATTCACACACCGCAACTATTAACAGCACACAGCGACTGTTAACACCGCACTGCAACTATTAACGCCACACGGCAACTATTAACGCCAAATCGAAACTCTTAACAGTACACCACAACTATTAACAACACACCGCAACTATTAACAGCACACCCGAACTATTCACAACACATCTCAACTATTAACACCACACCCAAACTATTAACAGGACACCGAAACTACTAACAGCACATCGCAACTATTAACGCCATGCCACAACTGTTAACAGCACACCGCAACTATTAACTTCTCACCGCA
Source organism: Periplaneta americana (assembly GCF_040183065.1). NCBI lineage: Eukaryota > Metazoa > Arthropoda > Insecta > Blattodea > Blattidae > Periplaneta > Periplaneta americana. The sequence continues at coordinate 59,782,012 of NC_091123.1, forward strand.
ACTATTAATGTCACATCGCAACTATTAATGTCACACCGCAACTATTAACGCCACACTGTAACTATTAACAGCACACCGCAACTATTACCAGGACATCGAAACTATTAATATCACACCCACACTATTAACAGGGCACCGAATCTACTAACAGCATATCGCAACTATTAACGACACGCCAAAACTGTTAATACCACACCGCAACTATTAACGCCACACCGTCACTATTAACGCCGCACCGTAATTATTAACAACACACCCCAACTATTAACAGGACACCGAAACAACTAACAGCACATCGCAACTATTAACGCCATGCCGCAACTGTTAACAGCACACCGCAACTATTAATGTCGCACCGTAATTATTAACTTCTCATAGCAACTAATAATGCAACATCGCAACTATTAACGCCACACCGTAACTATTAACGCCACACCGTAACTATTAACGCGCACCGCAACTATTAACAGCACACCTCAACTATTAACAGGACACCGAAACTACTAACAGCACATCGCAACTATTAACGCCATGTCGCAACTGTTAACAGCACACCGCAACTATTAATGTCGCACCGCAACTATTAACGTCTCACCGCAACTATTAATGCCACACCGTAACTATTAACCCCGCACCGCAACTATTAACACGACACTGAAACTACTAACATCACATCGCAACTATTAACACCACAGCACAACTATTAACAGCACACCGCAACTACTGTCACACCGCAACTGTTATTAACGTCTCACCGCAACTACTAATGTCACACCGCAACTATTAATGTCTCACCGTAACTATTAACGCCACACCGCAACTATTAACGCCACACCGCAACTATTAACAGCACACCGCAACTATTATTAACGTCTCACCGCAACTACTAATGTCACACCGCAACTACTAATGTCACACCGCAACTATTAACAGCACACCGCAACTACTAATGTCACACCGCAACTATTATTAACGTCTCACCGCAACTACTAATGTCACACCGCAACTATTAACGCCACACGGCAACTATTAACGCCACACGGCAACTATTAACGCCACACCGCAACTATTAACGCCACATCGCAACTATTAACGCCACACCGTAACTATTAACGCCACACCGCAACTATTAACGCCATACAGCAACTATTAACGCCATACAGCAACTATTAACGCCACACCGTAACTATTAACGCCACACCGCAACTATTAACGCCACACCGCAACTATTAACGCCACACCGTAACTATTAACGCCACACCGTAACTATTAACGCCACACCGCAACTATTAACGCCACACCGCACCTATTAACGCCACACCGCAACTATTAACGCCACACCGCAACTATTAACGCCACACCGCAACTATTAACGCTACACCGCAACTATTAACGCCACACCGTAACTATTGACGCCACACCGCAACTATTAACGCCACACCTAAACTATTAACGCCACACTAACTACACAACTATTAACGGTACACCGCAACTATTAATGCCACACCGCAACTATTAACAGCACACCGCAACTATTAAGACCGCATCGCAACTATTAACGCCACACCGAAACTACCAACGGCACACAACTAGTTTTAACACTACGCAACTTAATATTACACAATGCACTAAGGCGTGTGTTTAGAATAGTAACAAGGCAACAGCTAAAACAACATAAGGTGGACATTAGACAAGATAAGTAAGACACCGAGTTCGTTTGAAAGGAAAATGAAAAGCTCCTCTTTTCTGAGAGAAATTAATCCAGATCCGCTGGGTTAATAACCAGAAGCTTTGTCTCCGTAATCATATTAGTTTTTATTTTAAAATCATTCCTAACGTTATTAATACTTTTTTTTCAGCATTTACGGTTATAAAAGGAACTGAACTTTTTATATAAGTACGAGTATATCAGAAGACTTTGAATGCCTATCATGTCCCATTTTTCTAGGTATACGAGAATTTTTTGGTTTGTCCATCAGAAAAAATCGTGTTTAGTGATGCAGGAAACATTGTTACTAAACGTAGAACAGCACTTAATTCGGAGCATGTGAATGCACTAACATGTTTAAAATCATGGATAGTCAAAATTTGTCATTTTTATTTTTACTGATGGAATGATTTATATTTCCGAGACGCATTCATTGGCAGAGAAAGGAACTTAGTCAAACTTTTCCCTCTATCTCTAATATCAAGTTGATGTTTATAGTACGGCACGGTATTTATTCAAGAAAATAAGTTTTTTTGTTCTCCTCAAAAGTAACAAATTTTGACTTAGTTCCTTTCTAAAAAGTGCGATTCAATTTTGTATGTTTTTGGGATAAAATAATTATAATCGATTGAAAATCATAATTTTAGTTTACAACATAGCCACATGTTTAAGCTTTAATTTGGTCCCTCAATGAAGTTTTTTTGCCCAATTGGAAGTCTACTTTTTGTCCTTCGGAAGGATAATAAATCTTGGAAAATGTGAAATAGGAGAAAACAGACACTGAAGATGGCGTAAGGTATAGAAAGTATAGTGCGTTTATATTGTGAATGTTTAAATAGTAATGCATTTTTTTAGATAATAGGTACAAGTTGTATATTTTTTAAAACTAGAAGAAATGAGCTGCCAGATGAGCCAAAAACATTATTTGAATGGGTTATTTATGAAAGGGCCTAAGTCTTGAATACTAAATTGTTAGCAAATTAAGAAAAACTGCTTACAGGCCGAAATTTTTAAATTAAGGCTGAAATAAAAATTGTATCATAAATTCTACTAAGCATTAGAGTGTGAAACTTAGTCCTTTTCATGTCTAAATCGATGTATCTACACACAAAGAGCAGTATTACATTACAAATTTTTTCCACAAAATTAGAGACTTAGGCCCTTTTATAAATAACCCATTCAGAATGGATCATTATTTTGTGAAAATGAGTTTGTAATGTAATAACTGCTCTTTGGGAGTAGTAGACACATGGATTTAAATATGAAGAAGACTAAGTTTCACACGCTAATGCTTAGTAGAATTTATGATACAATTTTTATTTGAGCCTGAATTTCAAAATTTCGGCTTGTAAGCAGTTTTTATTAAGTTGATAATAATTTAGCATTCAAGACTTAGGCCCTTTCATAAATAACCTATTCAATTTTACCAACATTTTGAAGATATCTGACATTTCTAGAGTCGATGTATACCTTAAATTAAGACTTACTTCTAGAATAAGCTTTTAAAGTTTCTCTGTTTCACCTCACATCACTAGACGTACAATTCCACGGTCTAATTGGGGACAAAGCGCTTGGAGTTGAACGTTTAAAGTGCTAGCTGCGAGGACTGTATAGCAGGAAGCGGCGGTGGTTTATTACTAGCTTATGTCCGAAATTTCTCTATGGGCCACGAGCTCGGTCACGAAGGACCCACGGCACCGCACCTGCAACGCGTTATCCACTGCGGCCGCATATGTCACCGGACTTTGTGCACCCTTGCTCTACCTTCTCTCGCACTTGCTCATCCGCGCAGCACTAACCTACTTTCCTCGCTGACCTACATGGCGGGTATCTCGCTCGGGTACTTGAACTCGCGATACGCACTCTGCAGACTGCACTGCGGTGCATCGCCGCATCGTCTCGTCCTCCTCTTCCTCGTCTTTTTGCGATTAGGACGCTATTTAACGGCTGTCTACAGCAGAAGCTCAGTTTTTGTGGTTTGCAGGAGCGGATAGATAGTTTTACAACTCAGCTATGTATTTATTGCATTTGTAATTATTTTGTTACTTTCTCATTGCACGAGGCATGAAGAGAAAGTGTTGTGATGTTGCAAAAAATCGAGAACAACATTTACGTAGAAATACACGTTTTTAGCATCCCCTGTACCGAAAAAGTGGCATGAGCATGCCCTCTGTATGTGTACAGCGTTTCTCCTTTTACAGTGTTCGAATTTTATAATAAAAATGTAGGGGTGGTAGGGAAATTTCTCGTTCACATACTATGACCTTAAAAGCTAATAAATTAAAGGTAGGGGGTGTACATGGGAGAAAATAAACACAAAAGAGCGAATGGTTTTTTAATCTTGTATTAAAATAAAATTAAAATAAAATAATTTTAGGCATAATAGAGAGAATATTGATCAGATTTTTTTGTATTCGACAGATATTAGAGAAAAAACATGCGAGTATAAAAGTACAGTACATCAGTTATTCATAGATTTCAAAAAGGCATATGACTCGGTTAAGAGAGAAGTTTCATATAATATTCCTATTGAATTTGGTATTCCCAAGAAACTAGTTCGATTAATTAAAATGTGTCTCAGTGAAACGTACATCAGAGTCCGTATAGGCCAATTTCTGTCGGATTCTTTTCCATTTCACTGCGGACTAAAGCAAGGAGATGGACTATCACCTTTACTATTTAACTTCGCTCTAGAATATGCCATTAGGAAAGTTCAGGATAACAGACAGGGTTTGGAATTGAACGGATTACATCAGTTTCTTGTCTATGCGGATGACGTGAATGTAAAAAAAAAAAGTACAGGGGGGAGGGGAATTTCTAGTTGATTTACTACGACCTTAAAAGTTAATAAATTAAAGCTAGGGACGTGCACATGGGAGGAAATAAACACAAAAGAGCGAATGGTTTTTTAATCTTATTTTAAAATAAAATTAAAATAAAATAATCTTAGCCGTAATATATCGACTCTTGATCAGATTTTTTGTATTCAACAGATATTGGAGAGAAAAATGGGAGTATAAAGGTACAGCACATCAGTTATTCATCGATTTCAAAAAGGCATATGACTCGGTTAAGAGAGAAGTTTTATATAATATTTTTATTGAATTTGGTATTCCAAAGAAACTAGTTCGGTTAATTAAAATGTGTCTCAGTGAAACTTACAGCAGAGTCCGTATAGGCCAGTTTCTGTCTGATATTTTTCCAATTCACTGCGGGCTAAAACAAGGAGATGCACTATCACCTTTACTTTTTTACTTCCTCTAGAATATGCCATTAAAAAAAGTTTAGGATAACACAGAAGGTTTGGAATTGAACGGGTTACATCAGCTTCTTGTCTATGCGGTTGTCGTGAATATGTTAGGAGAAAATCCACAAACGATTAGGGAAAGGACGAAAATTTTACTTGAAGCAAATAAAGCGATAGGTTTGGAAGTAAATCTCGAAAAGACAAAGTATATGATTATGACTGGTGACCAGAATATTGTACGAAATCGAAATATAAAAATTTGAGATTTATCCTTCGAAGAGGTGGAGAAATTGAGATATCTTGGAGCAACAGTAACAAATACAAATGACACTCGGGAGGAAATAAAACGCAGAATAAATATGGGAAATGCATGTTATTATTCGGTTGAGAAGCTTTTGTCATCTAGTCTGCTGTCAAAAAATGTGAAAGTTGGAATTTATAAAACAATTATATTACCGGTTGTTCTGTATGGTTGTGAAACTTGGACTCTAACTTTGAGAGAGGGACAGAGATTAAGAGTATTTGAGAATAAGGTTCTTAGGAAAATATTTGGGGCTAAGAGGGATGAAATTACAGGAGAATGGAGAAAGTTACACAACGCAGAACTGCACGCATTGTATTCTTCACCTGACATAATTAGGAACATTAAATCCAGACGTTTGAGATGGGCAGGGCATGTAGCACGTATGGACGAATCTAGAAATGCTTATAGAGTGTTAGTTTTTAGGCCGGAGGGAAAAAGACCTTTGGGGAGACCGAGACGTAGATGGAAGGATAATATTAAAATGGATTTGAGGGAGAGGGGAAATTATAAAAGAGACTGGATTAATTTTGGACAAGGTAGGGACCAAAGGCGGGCTTATGTGAGGGCGGCAATGAACCTCAGATTTCTTTAAAAGCCATTTGTGAGTAAGCAAGTATTAAAATAATTCTCAATTAATACAAATTCATGGATGACCATGATTGTATACTGCAAAACAGAATAACGTTGTTTTTAAACTAAAGTAAAGCTAACATTTATTGGTAGCAACGAAAGTAACAAAACTTGCTCTAACAATTTTTGTTTCTTCTTTTAGCCTGTGCTGATCATATGAAAATATGAAGATAGAAAAAAAAAGTCTTGCTTTAAGATTTTACACTGCAGAGTGTTACTGTTTGCGGTGGGTAAAATGGCCACATTAATAGAGACACCCACAACTTTTCAAATAGATCATTTTAATTCTACATTCACTGAAATTTTATATTTGAAAATACTACTATGTTATCACCACCACTTATAAATGAAAATGAAATGAAACAAAATGGCAGTATACTGCTTATTTAAGCCCATTTGAAGTCCTTAAATTTTATGGTCCCCCCCCCCCCCCCGTTTGTTTTAATAACATCCTCAATTCTGCGTTGTAATAACCTATTTAGGCATTTTCTTTTTCACCTGTCTCCACAAATTCTCGATCGCAGAATTTCCTAGCCGTGCCATAAGAAAGGAATGTTTTTCTGACAGAAAGGTTTCCACTCTTTTAACAGTGTGATGTAGCTACCGGCGTAGCTCAGTCGGCTAAGGTGCTTGCTTGCCGATCCGGAGTTGCGCTCGGGCGCGGGTTCGATTCCTGCTTGGGCTGATTACTTGGTTCGGTTTTTCCGAGGTTTTCTCCAACCATAAGAAAATGTTAGGTAATCTATGGCGAATCCTCGGCCTCATCTCGCCAAATACAATCTCGCTATCGATTCCATCGACATTAAATTATTTCGTAGTTGATACAGCGTCGTTAAATAACCAAGTAAAAAGAATAATATAAAAAAACAGTGTGATGAGGTGCCCCATCATGCTTAACTATCACTTTGTAATATGAAAATAGGTCCACGCCTGTGGAGTAACGGTTAGCACGGCTAGCCGTGAAACCAGGTGGCCCGGGTTCGATTCCCGGTTGGGAAAAGTTACCTGGTTGAGGTTTTTTCCGGGGTTTTCGCTCAACCCAATATTAGCAAATGCTGGGTAAGTTACGGTGTTGGACTCCGGACTCATTTCACCGGCATTATCACCTTCATCTCATTCAGACGCTAAATAACCAAAGCTGTTGATGAAGCTTCGTAAAATAACCTACTAAAAATAAAAAAATAATATATATATATATGTATATATATAAATGTTGTTAAGTATTTGTTCTGAAAATGTAATGGAAATAATATAGTTGTACTTTTATACATAAAATTGGAATAAATTTAGAATTAAATATAGTATTTGAAAAGTTGTAGATGATTATATTAATGTGGCCAGATACTCTAACACTATTGATGATTTCACTTAAATATAGCCTACAATGGATAAATGGATGTAAGCCTACAACATATTATTGTCACATATTATGTAATACATTAATGTTTCTGTTAAATACTTATGGTTGAGCCATTCACAAATGATGAGATAAAAAATATATATATATTTTTTTAATTATTCATTCTTACCTATTTTGTTTCTTTCCCCCTTTTACACAAGTAAACTGTAGACTAATCTTCCACGCTCTTGCTGACCGACAGCTAAACAATAGTAAACTCCATATTTCCATGTAAAATCTACTCTACAATTTCTGTCAGTTTATCGGATCACTATGGCCATCGACTGAAGATCAGTTTTCTTAGCAAAGAAAAATATTAAGCAGTGGAAAAATAGCAACTATGATATTATGTAAAATTGCTGGAAAATAAAACGAATTTTTTAAAAATGCTATAAAAATCAATACGAATTGAAGGAACATTGTAATTGCCCCTCCCCAAACAAAAACCTATCACTACAAATATGGCAAAAATAAAAACATGCAACATACAAATTAAATATTTTGAATTGTTATATGCTGTACTGAAGGACATAGTTTTAAATTTGAAAGAAAAATAATTACATTTAATCAACATCCGCCTCCTAATTAAATATTATTATTATTATTATTATTATTATTATTATTATTATTATTATTATTATTAAAATTGGTTCATAGCGTCTGATAGCTCAATTTTATAGAGTAACTAGCTAAGATATGTAAGATCCCAATGTCAGTCCCGGGTGGTGGCGGGAATTTACAGAGTGACTCCCAAGGTTCACTCAGCCCTCTATCAAATTGAGTACCGGGCCTTTTCCGGGGCTAACAGGCAGTTGGAGCACGGTGCTGACAGCTCTACTTCATTCTAGTCCCGAGGTGATAAAAGCATGTCCCCTCCATATGCCTTTTTGGCATTTAATAAGCATGCCTTTACATCTACTCCCTCTGTTCCAAAATATGGTATAGAAAGATGTCATTAATAAAAGGTAAAAGGTAAAGGTGTCCCCGTAACATGCCATGGAGGCACTTGGGGGGCATGGAGGTAGAGCCCCATGCTTTCCATGACCTCGGCACTAGAATGAGGTGGTGTGGTCGGCACCACGCTCTGACCGCCTTTTACCCCCGGGAAAGACCCAGTACTCAATTTTATAGAAGGCTGAGTGAACCTTGGGGCCGTTCTGAAAGTTTGGCAACGAGAAAAAAAACCTGTTACCACCTGGGATCGAACCCCGGACCTTCCAGTCCGTAGCCAGCTGCTCTACCAACTGAGCTACCCGGCCGCCAAGATGTCATTAATTCTGTTCCAAAATATGGAATACATTTGTTAAAGTTCTCAGTAATATAATGTAACTTCAATGCATATTCCAGATACTTATTTGTTTGATAAATAGATTCATCAGCAATGCTCACAAATTTGACCACATTACACCCTCGTTCAAATGTTTATCCTGGCTGCAACTTAGTAACCGTAGAACACTTCATTCGCTCTCTCTTCTGTTTCGAGTTCTCCACATTTCTACTCCAAATTATCTTCGTTCCCGGTTTAACTAGCTATCCTCAAATCACAATCTAAACACCAGGTCACAGGAGAGGCAAATCCTAGCAATTCCTGCCCACAGAACATCCCACTATTCATCCTCTTTTACTGTCTCAGTCCCCCGTGAATGGAATTCTCTACCTCAGAAGATAAGGGGCTGCCAGACAATAACCACTTTCAAGAAAAGGCTAAACGATTTCTTACGGGCGCAGTCAAATTGAAGTTATAATTGTGATCTAGTTTAATAATTTAATTTAATTTAGGTATGACTATCATTACTATTATTATTATTATTATTATTATTATTATTATTATTACATAATTATTTTATTGGTGTTGTGAAGATGAAAAGAATTGTCATTGTATTGTATTAATTATGTATTATATTGTCTTGTATTCTAGTATTGTATTGCTTTGAATTGTATTGTATTAATTATGTTATATTCATAGCATTGTAGTAATTTTCTATCATACTGGTTGAGTGGAAGAGAAGACTGAATGGCCTTAACTCTGCCAGTTAAAATAAACCATTATTATTATTATTATTATTATTATTATTATTATTATTATTATTATTATTATTATTATTATTATTATTATTATAAGAAAACCATAAAAATTATGTATATTTCATTCTATGTGATGTCAAATTAATAAAAGAAAAAACAAACATTGTTTTGAGAGAGGAAGATTAACATAAAAACTGTAATAAAAATTCAAAATTGACTGGGTTGATGTTACGTTTTCTGCAAGAGGAACACCACATCAGGTACCCATTTGATTTCTGTTCATAATGAACTATTTAAATATTATAGTTTGATGCACTACAGAAGATTAGAAACATTCACAACTGCACTGTTTGATAGTCCCTTCATTACTGAACAGAATATCACACCGCGAAACATTTATAATAATAATAATAATGATTTATTTTAGCTGGCAGAGTTAAGGCCGTAAGGCCTTCTCTTCCACTCAACCAGCAAAAAGTGTATATACATATGCATGAACTTACAAACAATCCAACAATTTGATTTAGATGAGAGTTACATGTATACAAAAGTTATTTACAAATTAAACAACAAAATACTATGAACTATTAATTAAACACTGAAATAAACTGTGTAGCAGAATTAAACTAAAATACATAGAATGTTAATATATTTCAAATAATATTAGATAATAGAAAGAGATTATTACGAGACAATTAAAATACAGCACAATCAGGATGATGTCTAAAGAAAAAAGTAACAATGTAGTCAGTGATAGTTTAAATCAGTATGATTGGAGTGAAATGCTAATAAGGTTATCTTTTAAGCTGTTCTTAAATGTGTTTATTGTCTTGCAGCCCCTAATACATTTCGTGCGCGTATGCGCATTAAGGGGACTGGGTAGATAGTGATTCCTGTACGATTGAAACATTTCAGAACAAAAGTTTAGTTGCTATTGCCTAGGATTTTAATTATCAGAGTGGAATAAAAATTACAATGGTTATACAATAAATCATTGTGAATCCGGTGGTATAAGAGACAATTATTGTCTAATTAGTTTCTTTGTCAAGTGTAAAAGGTCCTAACTGGCAATCTGTTTTCCCACTTCGCTAAAAAAATGCACTTCAAACTTTAAGTGCACATTACTTGCTATAATCTTCACCCATAGGCTCATTCCTTGTATTTAAGTTGTAAAGTAATATGTATTATAATTATAAAGCAATGTTTAGTTAAATATTTTACTCTTAGTGAAACAGAAAAAAATTATAATTTGATTAATAATTTTTTCCATTTTTTTCAATGCATATACTATATTTTTTTTCTTATGTTACGTGTGTGATATTTATAAACCTGTAGGTCTATTTTGTAAAATACAGGCTGCAGGAAACGCTGTAAAAATGTTATGTAAATAGATTCAGTAATTTCAGAGAAAAATGTACTTAAGATTGAAAAATATTAACTTACAAACACACACACACTTATATATACACACATTATGTTTTAAAGAGCAAGTTTTGTACTTTTTTAAACACAAAATAAAAGATCGGGTTTTTCACCCAAATTCACTACCCAGTTCCCTTAATCAAATTTGTTTTCTTTGTTACTATACCATATTTTTGAATGGAGGGAATACCTTTTAAAACTAGTTTGTTATAAAGTTATTATGTCTTTGAGACAATGAAATAGCATTTAGAATAATTCACAAATTAAATCGGTCTATAAAAATTATACGTAATATAATTGTAGAAATTTAATAAGATATTTAATACTACATATCTGCAATATTTGCAAGTACGTAACCGGAACAGGATACTCTTAATGCACGTCCAAATGTATGTTTGTCAGGCATGATTGTGAATATTATTTTCTCTTATTTCGTAGATGAAAACAATGCCTCACGAAGATAAGTAGAGCCGAAACACGCAACGATACAAAGCTATAGCTATGTATTCCGGTCCACCAGCTTGCAGAAATTGATATCCGTAGCGTGGGATTTCAAAGCGCTCTCTTCTTGTAGGACTGTTATTTCTAACTCATCATCTTCCATCTTGTAACCGAAGTTTTTGTACTCACATCTCCCGATTTACTCACATCAACAACAATAAACGGACTTTCATACAAATATCACTATTGGCTGTAAAGCAGAATATTGGACGAATTCTTTTTTTCAAATTCAGACGCAAGAGTTTCAAGTTACTGAATGAAGCGAAGAAATTTGAAATTAGGCAACTGCATATTGTATACTTATAAACAGAAGATGTAAAAAAATGCACTGTCGATCCTCCATTGACAGTTTAAGGGTGTTTTTCTTCTTTTCATAGTGGCTACTCCAATGCGAAGGGCAGCTGCAACACTATCTCAAACCCCTGCTACAGGAACAAAGGGGCACCATATTTTCGTTTTTCTTTTTTCAAATAGGCTACATATTATAAATTATAAACAGTTCTCCAAACAGGATATTTAAAGTTCTTACTTTTCGGTTTTTCTTGAAGAAACTATTTATTGTACTACTTTTCTTCAATGATATTTACACAAGAAGGAAAACCTCCACAACATCGGGTCCCCGTTAAAGTTTGCACATGGATAAATTAATGTACAGAAAAGAAAAAGAAGAACTTTTATAGTACAAGTTATACCACATAACTTCATTTAATACGGCCAACAAAAATTACTGTGTTACCGTATGATTGCTGATGATTTTAATGAAAGTGTTGGTAATCTATCAGTCATGATTGTTATTGGAACTGAAGGAGAAAGCGTTGTAAATAATAACGGTAGAAAATTGCTACATTTTTTGCAACTAATGAATTTAGAGTTACAAACACATTTTCGATGGGCGAATCCAGAAATGCATATAGAGTGTTAGTTGGGAGGCCGGAGGGAATAAGGCCTTTGGGGAGGCCGATACATGGATGGGAGGATAATATTAAAATGGATTTGAGGGAGGTGGGATGTGATAGTAGGGACTGGATTAATCTTGCTCAAAATAGGGACCGATGGCGGGCTTATGTGAGGGTGGCATGAACCTCCGGGTTCCTTAAAAGCCGTAAGTAAGTAACACATTTTCGAAACACAGACACGTTGCTAATGTTGGGGCACTATAATAGACTATATATCATTAAAAAATAATGTAACATCACGCAATATACTGGCGAAGCTTAGGCAGTAGCGCGTTTATCTGCCGATACGGGGCTTCTCTAGGACGTGGGTTCGATGACCGCTAGGACTGATTTCTTGGTTGGTTAATGGGGAAATTATGGATCAGATTTTCTAGGAATGATTTCGAAACTTATTTCCATAACTAGAACCGAATAGCATGGATGTCATGAAAAGCTATCCCTTTGCGTAAGGTAGAAATGTTTTCGACAATAACTGGAGAAATTTAAAATTGAAGAAATGGTTAGAGTAAAAGATCTGACCCATTAACTGAAGGAAATACGGTATCAAAAAAGCAGAATTATTAAGTTAAATTAAGAATATCTCTATGGTAAATTATGTGATTGCCAAAATTACAACAAACTCGGGTTCGATCCCCGGTGTACCCCCGATTTATAACTTGTCTTGGGCAAACCAGTGGTCCACGTAACACAGGGGTTTTCTCCGGGAGCTCTGGTTCCCCTGTGGCATTCCAACAAATCTCCATCATCTCATCATCAACTCAAACATTGAAATACTGCAGAGGTATCAGTCTAAAACTTTACGTTCCATTGTCACTCACCATGGTATGTCCGTAATGATGTCATTCATCGTGACCTCAACATTTCAACTGTGAAAGAAGAAATCTCTAAATTCAGTAAAAAATACCTGCACCGATTAAATCAACATCCCAATCATCATGCATTAAATTTGCTGGATAATAGTCAAATAATAAGAAGACTTAAAAGGACCAAAGCTCTTGACCTTCCATTCATTTTTAATACAGCTATTTAAAACATTGTTATTTTTCTTTTGGAATGTTGTCATGGGATAACATCTCCACTCATGTCATATTCTTTTATAATATTTACTTATTGTCTCTTGCAGACAGATTGTAAATATGGCATGTGTTAAAAAAACTCATCATCATCTTCTTCTTCTTCTTCTTCTTCTTCTTCTTCTTCTTCTTATCGTAGGTGTAGCGTAGACCAGCCTCCTATGGCGCATCCTGGACAACGACTCTGTTGGTAAATTTACCAACTGGCTTTATATGGGTGAATGGCGAAAAGTCAAGTACCCGCCATTAGCGAAAAGAAATTAGAATAGATTCCTGGTTTTATTGGAGACTAAATGCTATTGAACTCGTTTCGTAACAAGTAAAGGGAAATGTGGCTCAAAATATGTAATTAAGAATTGATACTTATTGAATGAAACGTGACTTCACATAGCGTTTAAAAAGTGGGTGAAGTGTGTGAGTCATAATTAGGCCGTAACATCGGTATATTTGTATTAGATTGAAGGTGAACATACGACGCCGGTCAGAATGTAGTCGACGTGTTTCAAGTACAGGCAGCGGAAGCGAATTTGACACACACCTAAGCAATCACGTTCGTATTTTGTATACGATTATTGGGTATTATAAAATCAAGACAATACAGTCACTTTATATAAGGGTTAATATAGGAAATATCTAGAATGCTGATGAGTTTGAGAAGAATTATTGGAAATCATACTTAAATTGTCATAAATGTGGTAAAACATAAGTCTGAGAAGATGTTTATGTTTATATATTTAGAATTTTGCATTAGTTTTAGAATGCCTAAAACGTATATGGCGTACAATTTTGCTTTTACTATATTTAACTGTTACATTAATTTATTTATCACATCTATTCCGTATCTTACTTTTCTTGCATGTTGTTCGCCTGGTTTCGGTTCCTGCTGCAATAAACAACAACATTCATTTTCAAAGCTTCAAATGAAAATGGCCGCCGAGTGTCGGATAGTATAACCTTGTATGCGGAAAAACTGCGTTCAACATCGGCTGAAACCAAGGGCGCATATGTAAAATATTTCACAGCATCCATTTCTACATCAAATTGATAACAACCGCACTTTTCATGTGACAAAACTCTTGGAATTTTGCATAATGAATTGAAACCACCATTTTTTTTGTATTACTGTGTTAATTTTCTCACACACCTTTTTGCTTATATCATCTTGCAGACCATTCACTTTTCAGATGAGATTATTTACTATCGAAATTTGCTCCACCAATTTCACACCAATCTTTTCGAGACATTCGATTGTAGAGGGGATTAATCCAAAATTTTATGAAATATATTCACAATGTTTTTTAATATTTGGGTCACCAAGAAGAGTTTGGGCGTTACTTATGGAAACTGCATCGCTTCCATCAAACTTCTGTATGATTCCTTTTACCCTTATATACAATGACTGTATCATCTTGATTTTATAATACGAAATAATCGTATACAAAACACAGAAAGTGCTTGCTTAGGCGTGTGTCAAATTCGCTTCCGCTGCCTGTACTTGAAACAACGTCTGGCGTCTTGTTTTCACCTTCGATCTACCTGAAACTGATACAAATATACCGATGTCACGGCCTTAGTCATAATTAATTAAGAGGAGAAGTCTTGTTGTTATTATGTTGATGACGGAATTCACGGCTTCGAACCAGTCATTGTGAATTATATGAATACTAGTGATTAATTGTCGTCTTAATGAGGAGATAAGTTTATACAATGAGTGTCTTTTGTATTCATTCACTATTGCGAATATGGTAGTTTGTAATGTTGGAATAAAGGTTAAGAGCACATAAAAATTCGGAAGGTAAAACTTGTTTTATAGCATTTTCTGTCACCCATAATAACAATAACCATCGAAAGAAAAACATGTTTTATTTAATGTTTTAATTTTCTCTATTTTTGCGTACTTTATCTATGTTTCACGTAGAAAACAATTCAATAACATACATTATTCGATATCATAATACATGACACACAAACCATCTTCCACCATACGAGCAATACACTCCCACCCCCATCACTGACGAAAGCAAACGCCGGAAATCAAGACCAGCTGGAGCAGCAGTAGTTCGAAAGAAACTGAAGATGACACCACGCCGGTGTTGAAACGGGGCCCGTCTGTCATAAAGATACATTACCTTTTTTTAAAATTACAACACTTTAAGAGTATATGTACGTGAACGACCACAAATATTATCAGAAAATGCAGGCTCTAAATTTATACAATTTTATAAGAAATGAACTCACAATTGGACAAAACTTACAAGGTACCACAACAAGACTTATCAAAACTTAAATATCTGATAAAAGTATAAAAAAGGTTACTAATAATATTTTTTAGGATTCACTTTTTACTTTAAATTAAATTTACCAAAATTTGAAAATGTTCACACATATTATTTCGTAACTCCACAACCATTAGAGATAGAATTCTGAAATTCTGTACACTGATTTGCATTTATGCAAGAGGTAGACAACAATAATACCCATTTCTTTGAAAATAGAAAAATTAGGTCAAAAACATTATGTAAATTGTAATATATTTTATATAGGACAAATAAAAATTAATTATATCAAAAGAAACAACTCTACATGTCTGAGAGTAGTCTATTTTTCAGAAATAAGTGTTTATTACATACAGGAAAAATATTAAAGATGTCAGTGAGACCATAATATTATGGTTAACAAATGATGTAACTGCAATTTTTTTTTTTCATACTTTGATAAAACTGGTTTGAAAAATATTATTAGTAACCCTTTTAATACTTTTATCAGATATTTAAGTTCTAATAAGTCTTGTTGCGGTACTTTGTAATTTTTGTCCAATTGTGAGTTCATTTCCTTATAAAATTTTAGAAATTTAGAGCCTGCAATTTCTGATAATATTTGAAGAATCCACTGCAAGAATGATGGATGTCATTTGGAATACATTTTGCAGGAGAAGCAATTGAAAGTTTGAAATGCTTAGCGCTCAACTCTTAACTGTGATTTTCAGATCATTACTGGGCAATGACTATCAGTGTTTATGCCATATAACTCTGTATGTACATTCTATAATTATGTCTTAAGCTATGCATTGACAGTCTTGGTTCATTTTCGACAAGAAAGTGACATCCATCATTCTTGCAGTGGACTCTTCATTTGTGTTCGTTCACGTACCTTTAACGTTTTAACTCTAGAAAGTTTTACAAGTTTTAATCAAGTGTTAAAGTGAACATAAGAAACAAAGAATTCTTACGTGTAATTGCACAACCCTTCATGTAGCACTGCTATGTTCACATTCACTCTAAAGATTAGTTGTGAACGTAATAATATGGCAGGCAATAAGTGCAGCATAACACAGAGTAATTAGCATACAAAGGAGTGTCGGGTTAAATTAAGTCCGAAATAACGACCTCGAACTACTGACTCCTGGCACGCATCATACTTGCTAATTCAAGGTTCTAAGTTGATGTGAGTGGAGTGTGAAGGAATGAGGATAAACGGTTCAATTCTCTCGGAAACTTCACAATTTATTCACCTGTTTGCGGGTATCCGTTCAGCTGGATAGAGGCCATTCTTCACGTTCTGAAAAAAAGCAACTGCAAAGTTACGTAAAGGACGTTAACCACACCTACAGACCCCTGTAGTCTGGTTATAGAACAGTGAACATATAGAGATAGGTCATGGATATTATATAAGGACCCAAATTGGGAATAACTGTGTTTTATGGATGGTCGCCCTCTGTAGGCGAGTACCATGTTTTCCATCATATCTATACTTCTAACTCAGGCGATTGATATTTGAGATGAATATAATCTTACGAATGATAATATACCTAGAACAGTGTTATGGGAAGAATGTAGGTCCAGTGTAAGCTTATATACTGTATTTGAAGGTTTCAGAGCCATAGTGGGCCAAGAGCCATTTATTAAAAACAGAGAAAGCAAGGGTTACACACAAATTCCACAATTTGGGACATCTGGCTGACCACTAGGATCCAGAATACAAAGCAGAGGTTAAATGAAAAATACAATATGATTGCGGAGAGAATACGGAACAATGATAAATTTAAAAATAAAGTACAATTTGATTTCGGAGAAACATGAGATGAAAATACACTGAAGAGTAATGAAATTAAGTGAAAAAAAATATTACGTTGTGTTATACAAGTGATTATGTAAAATGGATAATGAATCTCTGAATACCATTATACATATTTTGTTAATGTCCTCATTAGAAAATTTAAGAGAAAGGAGAATGGTTTTGGTTAACTTAAATGAAGTTCCCCTAGCGCCAAAAAGAAGTCCTTTCACTTCCCATGTATTAATATTCATTTTGTTTCTCTCACTGAAGTGAGGAATACATGGGTTGTATATAGACTTCTTTTCATCGTTAACGTTATTGGCTTGTTGATCATCCTTCTCAAAACGAACAGTGGGGTCAAGAATGAGGCTTCTTTGATTCCGGCGATCGATGGCTATAATGTCTGCTCTTCTCGTTGACCCATTCTCAGTCAAGCAGTGCACTTCTTCGTAAACCTCCCACTTTGCCTTCCGAAGAGTGGTTGCGATGGAGCTTCCCACTTTATGGTGGCGATTGTTCCTCAGTAGTTCTCCTTTAGGGCAATAACCCAAAACATGTCCAAGGGTTTCTACTTCGCTGCATCCTGGATGACGACAGTTTTGATCTTGAAAGGAACGACCTGGCACCGATCCTACCATAGTTTAATGACGATTCACATATCATTTAGTTTTAATATTCATACTTTATAGTACTACTTGCTATATGTTTCATTGAATTTTGGTATTCACTTAATTTTATCCCTTGTTTTCTCCGTTTTTAATAAATGGCGCTTGGCCCACTATGGCTCTGAACCCTTCATTTTATGTCTTAGAAATGTTGTCTGAAGATATTTCCAGTTTCAATTATAATTCTATGAGCTGCTGCCAGAAAGTCAGAAGGAGGACAGCGATGGTAAAGGAAGCTTTTAATAGAAAAAGGAAGAATCTTCTACAGACCTCTGCAAAAATACCTAAGGAGGAGACTAGTGAAATGCTTTGTGTGGAGTGTGGCATTGTATGGGGCACAAACATGGACATTATGACGAAGTGAAGAGGAGCGACTATAAGCATTTGAAATGTAGATATGGTGAAGAATGGAGCGTGTGAAATGAACAGACAGAATAAGAAACGAAACTGTGCTACAAAGAGTGAGTGAAAAAAGAATAATACTGGAACTGATCAGGGAGAAAAAAGAAGAAATAGGCTGGGCCACTGGCTAAGAGGAAACTGCCTACCGAAGAATGCACAGGAAGAAATGGTGAACGGGAGAGGAGTTCGGGGCAGAAAAATATATCAGATGATAGATAACATTAAGTTACATGGATCGTATGCGGAGACTAAGAGAAAGACAGAAAATAGAAAAGATTGGAGAATACTGGATTTGCAGTGAAAGATCTGCCCTTGGGTAGAACACCATGAATGAATGAATTATAATGATTCTATTTTGATAGAAAATTTAAGTCACTTTTTTACGTAACTGCCCGAGTTAGGTTCATTTTGCAGAGAAATTCGGTTAGTTATTTTTAAGCCCCGAATTTTGTCAATGTTCAAGAAAAACAGAGACAAATTGTAATTCTTTCACATGAAAGGTTTAGGTTATGCTGACGGCACTCGTGGCACCATGGAAATAGAAGTGTAAGTTGAACTTCGAGCCTCGTGGTTTTCCACTTGGTCCGTCTCGCTCCATTCTGTATTTAATGTGCTTCGAAGTTTTCCACACAGTAGTCGTGGAAATATTAGGTACATTGCTTACGTGTGCACTTGAATATCAAAATACACTGCAGTGTTAAAGAAAGTGCTTATCATATTTTATTAATTTAATACGTTTCATGCAATCATCTCGATTTCCTTAGTTTTCCTGTCAATTTTTTACACGAAAAAATATTTAAATTCGGTATAGGATTACCTAAGTAATAATTAGACTTCGTGGAATTGCCACGAGAATCGCAAGGTTTACTGCGCACGCGGTATAGACTGTATGAGGAGGGGGCGTGCAAAGGATGGTGTATGCCTCTGATGTAAACACTGAGCAGTATACTGCGGTTACAATAAAACCTGTATCCTGCATTCAAGAAATATAATGAATGATCTTTGAAGTAGGAAATGTCTAAAAATGTAAATACACAATTATTTTATAGTGAGATATATTAATTCTTAAAATTTAATGTAAGATACTCACATCATCCTTGAATATGTGCATTGCAGTGAAGAGTTACGTACATTTTGAGCGACTGCAAAGTAACCTCCTCCGATGGTCACTTAAGCAGTTTTTATTTTGGGAAAATGTACGTTCAACATCACACGATGTAATAGGTGCATATTTGAAGAATGGAAAGTCACTACATTTTAGTACATCAACTTCAGATGTCTTGTCGTGATCTGATGGTACATCATTTATAATACTAAGTTGTGAATAGGCAGTATTTTTAGCAATAATGTTTCTCAACTTTCATTTCACTTTTTCTGAAATTAGTGAATTTTTATTTTAGATAACGGTCTGTGATACTTTATTCACTATATTAAGGGCTTCTGAGAGTTGTAGTTTGACGATTCTAACAGGATGATGCTTTTGGACACGATTTTAAAATTAGAATCAATGAACAGAATATCTTCTAATAACTGTTCAGAAGGTAATGATTTTACAGCTGTAACAGCGGAACTGTCTGTACTATCCAATGCATCAATTGCCTCCATTATTTTGCCATAATGTTCTGCATAATAATTAACAGCATCCAACCACGTTCCCCAACGGGTCAAGACTGGCTGCGGGGGTAAGGGTATTCCAGCGGCAATTATTTGGAACAGCAACACTCTCATTGTAGTATGTTTGAATTAATTCTTGTCTGCACTGAACAAATGTTAAGCTTAGACTATTCCAACCACAGTAATGCAAAAACAAGTTCTTACATAGGTATACATTAGCTGTAGCTGATCTATCTATTTGGACCGGTCAAAACTCTTAACATGAACTGCTTATACTACGAGACCGGGCGGTCTCTCACCCCCTCTATACTACCGTACATCGGCAACCTGATTGCATGCTGCGTGTGGCAATTCAACGAAGTCTAGTAATAATTAATCAACTAACACTTTTGAATGCATAGGCTACCTATTAAAGAATAAAAATTAACAACAGAATCGATGGAACTGATTTCGACTAAATCGCTGTTATGAGTTTTTAATTGAAACAAAGACCCATTGCAACCGGATGATACAGAAAAATACATGATATTGTGTTTAAATCCTCTTAATAATGAACCAACTTCCAAAGAGAGTACAGAATAAAGGTACTGTATAATAGGCCTACAAGATGATGTACTCGTATTTGAATACAATCCGATAGGAGGCGCTAGGCGGCGTTGACGACGACATTGAACATAGATTGGACAGGATCTTGAAAAAATGAATGAATAATTTTAAAAATAATATCATATAAATTAGCAAAAAGAAACGTTTTTTTTTTATTCCGGGACAAATATAACTCAATCCAATACACAAGACACACCATGAAAATCCAAAACAATCCTGGGAAATCCAGGACGTCTGGCAATCTTGGCTACCTGTCTCTAACGTTCTGACATAATAATAGCAAATAGATTAACACTTTAAGGTACATACTGTAGAGGAAATGATATTAAGTGAAAAAATTCAAACAGTAAAAATAACATGACCTAATTTGAAAACTAACGCTTTTGCTATAGCCTACTTAATACATTCGTGGCATAGGAATATACACTTTATAACCTAAATTTCAGTTTTATTATATACTGCTACGAAGGAAGAGATTTAGAAGTTAGTACTCAGAAAGGTATTAATAGCATTTCAAAGGGACACGTAAGTCAGCCTTGTTAAGAAATTATTCGCAATTTATGTTCCTTTGTTTAAAGACTAAAGACAGATAATGATACCATTCAGATATTATTGTCACGAGTATAAATTGTGGCACGTCAGCAAATCACAGTTTTTATTACTGTTATCGGAGTCATTGTGCAGTTATCTGTAGGAACGTTAGGACATAAATTTGCATTGTTTCTTGTACAGATTTCGTTGTTGTAATGGAATTCGAAACTACACATACTATACATATTCCACTTTTCAACTGACTGCTGCAAAATAAAATATTGAAAATGAATCGATTGCCTAAAAGAATAAATAATAATTTAGCCTATTATTTATTATTATTCTTTGCATTCAGTTTCAAGGTTTGAAGCAGATAGTATGCAGTGTGTGTGTAGGTTCGCTTGGAACGGACAATCCGTGCATCTAACTCGAAAGTTATGTATTTGCTTGATCCTGTCGGCACTGATGAGTGGTTTTGTAAGTTCGCGAAAGCTTATGTGGAACTGCGGTGGGCGACTATTTTCATTTAAATATAATAGATGTCGTAGGTTGCTGCGGTCGTTCGGCATACTTTCAAATCACCGCAGAAGGACGTTATCGATATGCTAGCTGTGCAAACCTTACCAGTCACGCCAAGCCTTACTGTAAGATTGTTAAAGGACTTCGTACTCGTGTATATTCTTCCCTGTCTATTTCCGTTCTGCTAAAGATATTTTCCCCAGAAATGTGGACATTTAAGGAAAATCCTAATAGCATGTTTCGTTAAGCACATCTTTAAGTGTTCTTTGAATTTCTCCGAAGAATGCTAGGAAGTTAATGAATTTTTCATTTACGTAATTCATGACTAGGGGGCGGATGTTGATGACCTAAAAATTTACTTAAAATGATCATTAAAATGCCCTTAAACTAATGGAAAAATGACATTGAATTAAAAGAAAATGACATTTAAATATTATTCACCATATTTGCACGACAACTTCTTAAAAATTAGTCACTTTGTTTCAATGACTGCCCTGCAAATCACGGAGAGAGGAGGCAACTTCCTGGAATTTGGCTAAGTTAAAGGAAAAGAACATGCAATAAAATGAAGATTTTAAGAGAAAACTATAGATTTTAATGAGCGTTTGCAATGCTTTTCAATCAGGGCTGGTCCATATCAGTGCCTTCATTCTCCGTCTCCTCCTCCTTCCACCCTTCACTTTTGTTACCAGATCTTCCACATTAGAGAGTATGAATGACAAAACAAATTGTGGGCGTAGCGTGCATTCTTGAAATCTTTGTGTTAAAAATACTGTCTACTACAGTAGACATCGTAGACATCCCTTCCGAACCATGTTGAGGACACAACGTCCTGTTCAAGACATGGTGAAAGTTTCCCCCTTCCAAACATAAATTATAAAGACACCCTCGTACCGACAAAAGAACAATAGTTGTCAAAGTCTTCACTTAAACTAAGCTGCTGTCAAACATTTTATATTACTTCCGTTATGTGAAGTGAAGCCTTCAGAGGAATGAGGGATGGACTTAGAGTCTGTTCCAAACTATAAAACTCAAACTTCACTGTTATTCACTTATTCAGTAGGTAATTACTACTGACGTATTTGCTTATAAAATGATTTTACAGAGCTATCGGTAAAGAAGAAAGTAAAATGCATTCCAAATGATCTAGAAGTTCTTCAGAGTATTAAAAATGACCAAAATGCCGAAAAAATATAAAAATGACATAATAGTTCAAAAACGTCAAAAAATTCAATATAAGAAATTACTTTTTTACGTTGATATTAACATATAAAGGATTTCTATATTAATAGGCATCGTCCTAATGTGAAAAATAAGGTGACTTTTCATCAACATCCGCTCCCTATGGCGACACAAGCATTTCTTCATCTCTCTCCGTGTTTCTTTATTTCTTTCATTCTTCTTTTCAGTCTCTCTTGGGACTTCCAGCCTGTTCACCCATCTTTTCTTCAGTGAACCTGGCCTTTTTTTTTCCCACTTGGGATGTTGTCCTGGCTCGTAAATGACAATGTGATTGGTATCATCCCTAAGATTTAATTCATGGTGTAGGCATTGTCTAATACCGCTTTACAGACCTTTTCTTTCCTACTTGGGGTATTATCCCTCATTATTGTGACAATGAGATTGGGTGTCTTTCGAAAGATATATATTCTGAAGTCGTCTTTTGCGTACCTATTTTCCAATAATCTGAGTTTCATATTAATTTCTTACATATAAAGTGAATCGAGGGAAGATGACTATTGGGGGAAGATGCTTATTTCTTTGTAGTTTCACATTCTTCCAAGAGAGAACGCCACGTGCATGTCTTCATGATCACTGAGGCAGTTGAATGTCTGTAGAGTGGAAGCTAACTCATTTTGCCACGTGTTCTTGTTGTGAGAAGAAGAAAAGCAAGAAAACGGCTCATTCTTCTGCTATAAAATAATTGCAAAGGTATGTTAAAATTTTAATACATCCTTGAATTCGTAATAACTGTCAAACCTTTGTAATGAATATTGTAGTAAAGGTTCTAAAGTTTATGTTGTTAACAACGAACAACCTTGTTCCGCCATCTTAGGTTGCGTCACAGCACTAGGCATCTTACCTCGATACTTGGGGAAGATCACTTTTTTAGAGGTAAGATGGCAACTTGTTGCAAGAGTTTTATTTGTTGTTTTATTGCAGGGAATGTGAAAATATTACTTAAAATCCTCTGATAGAAGTCAGTGGATTGAGGACAGTCTTCAACTTGCGATGGAACGTGTTATAACAGAGGGATCGAACTGTTTTAGAGCATCGCAAGCATACGGGATTCCTTACTGTACACTTAAAAGCCGCCTAAAAAAGAATGAAGACAAGAAAAATGTACTGGATTGAATTCATTGTGTGCAAGAAGTGATTTCACGAGTCTTGCACACGGCAATAAAATATGTGCAATGACTGTGTTGCTGACATAGTGATAAAAGAGTCAAAAAGTGTCCATGAGCTTTAGATTAAGTCAATTTTGTTATATACATGTATCAAACCAAGTTCAGGTAAAATACATATATCAGTAAATGTGTTAATTTCATTTGCCATCTTACCCGATTATCGGGGAAAGATGCCTACAGTCCAGGTAAGAAGAAAACCTGTACCTATAAACAAGGTAATAATGTTTTCTGTTTTGTACCAAAAAATCTAGTATCAAAATACATTCCAGACTTTCATATTTCAATATGAAATTCAAAACTAAATGAACAGTATCTTAACTTTTCAATCAAAGAAAAAGTCAGGCATCTTCCCCCGATTCACTCTATCGTAGTTTTTATTCTGTTGAATGTTTGTTCTTTTTTTCTTCTTGTTATATTTTTATTTTATGTTATGTTTTTGTTATTTGAAGTATCTAGTTCAGTACCCGCTCTAAGCATTGTTACACATACAGATTTATGTATTTTTACCTCTGTATCTTTCGTTATATCTTTCCTCACATAGCATGTGTTTTCTACACATCAGTTAGCCACTAGCATAGCCCAGGGGTAAAATTTGTAACTACCTAGGTAGTATTTTAAAAACCGTGGTCTGGCGTGAGTTCAAGTCCCGGCTGGGCTGATTATCTGGTAATCTCATGGCCGAATCCTCGGGCTCATCTCGCCAAATACTGTACCATTTCAGTATAATCAATCCACATATCTAGATAACTCGCAATTGATATAGAGTTGTTAAATAATCGATTAAAATCCTCTACATATTTCCAGAGCCTTGTTGGTAGGCACCTAAGCACAACCGTGCTCTTATATCACCGTAATTTTGCAGTTTCATTCTTATACTGAGTGGTGTACCCCCTTTATTTTTAATACTATGGTGGTTATGATCGAATGCTTGATATAGACACTTACCTGTTGGTTTAAGGGTCCAGAACACCGGTATAAAGACCGTCATTGGGTGAAATGCTTAAAATTGCAGTATTACCTTTTGCTTTGACTGTAGAAGACACTTGAAGTAGAAGTATATACTTCGTTTTGTATGCATAAACCTGATACTACTACTACGAAGTATGTACTACGCGGCAGTAGTATAAACTATCAAGAGTATTCGATTATATCGATTATCGACAGGTACTTCGGGCTTATCCGCTAAGATTCGTTAGTTTTCGCCTGCCATGTATTTATGTTAATTTCTTGGTGGGAAAATTGATTGTTGTCCTCAAAATCTGGTTAGTTTAACAAGATAAGGAACAATTACGACGAAGTGGGAAGTATGGAAGAGAGAGAATGAGAACAACTGCCGTTTGTTAATCTACTCGTAAAAGAATATCCAGCATTATTGAACAAGTCGCAAACTCCTGCCGCAAAAAATGATGAAAAAGCAATCCAGGCTGTTAAGTCGGAACTTTACAGTAAGAAAAAAATGGACAAAAAGCAAATTATGAAGAAAATGAATAACATGAAAAGTAAAGTAAAGTAAAAATCAGACATAAATCAGACAGGCCCAAAATGTTAGTCATTAAATTTACACGTAACCTAAAATATTGTACGCACACGGAGTTTTGTCACCTAAATTAAATGTATTATAAATATATCATAGAATCATTTTGTTAAAAGTATATTATTTCAAGTAGTAATAACAAAAATCAACTGACAGAATTACATTTATCTCAAAATCAACATTTCGGTAGTCAATTACAAAAACTGATCATATAAATTTTTTATTTATAAAACCTATACAACTTATTATAATCATGTTCTGATTGTTTTCGTCTTTTCTTGTAAGTTTTCTAGCGCGAATTTACATAAATTCTGCCAATATTAAACTGTACAAATGCTTGTCCCGAGCTAACAAAGTCTCAAACAGGGCAGACTACGATTTTTCTTAGTTTACACTTAGAAGTAGAAGTATATACTTCTTCTTATGCAAATGAATAGTGATTTAAACTACAAATTCTAGCATAAGCTAAACACGGCCTTCCAGATCAAATTTCTGCTATGCAGGAAAGAATTTACTATGGGTTTTTATACATAAAGACCGTAGTATATTATATTACTAAAACCTTAGCAATAGCATTTACTTCAACTTTATGCATACCAACCATTGTTGGAACACAGCTGAATTCTGCGCCATATTCTGGCAGATGTTCTGCCGATATAATTAAAGATCATGTGCGTGGATGGAGGCATCTTCCACAGCTGCTCGTAAATCTTCGGTTCTGCGATACCGGTTATTACTCCCACTTAATGGTTACCCAACAGAAATCTTAGCGAAATAAAAGAGGGTACCTAATTATCGGTCACTCTATAGCCTATATCGTAATATTTATCACCTTTTACGCAGTTTATTCTTGCAAGTTCAGTTTGTGTTGCAGTATTGGTATCAACATCTCATATCTGACTATTTTTATGGGACTGAATTTTGTCAATTGAAAACCTTATAATTAATTTATAAAAAAAATACGGGTATCTGTTAACGCCAGGTTGCAAGAACACTGTATTGCAAATATGGAACATAGTCACTCTGATGGGTGCTCAATACTGAAAGTTGCTTGTGGCGATTGCGAGATCCTGAAAGTGCCGTCAGCTGTGATGACGACCGAAAAGCGTGAACGCTTCCCGGCATTTCTCATTATAAACAGACACTCTGTATATTTGTTATGCAAATTATCTACACTGAATGAAGTGCTCAGACGGTATCTAACCGCAGAACTATTCGGTTTTTATGAGTGACTGAAATTGAGGTAAATAGTACAAAGAGCTCAATGTTGGATGACGTTTAGAACAAAAGAAAACATTTCCAAAAAGTATGTCTGAGGTTTTTCTTTCTCACAACTATACAGCATAGCATATTTTTCTGTGTCCAACTTTTCATAAAATTGAAATTTTCTTCCTCCATTCACTTCTATCTTCCCAGTCAACATCCAGTGATCCTATCGCTTCTATACCAGTAACACACTCAAACCATGTTTTCTGAGGTCTTTCTCTTCCTATCTAGTCACTTTGGACCTATTATAAACTCCTCATCAGTAACTTATTTCCATCCATCTTCTTCTCATGTCTAAACTATTGTAATTGTTCTGTTTCCACAAACTAGCCTGTAAATATAATTTTAAAGTTAATCTTTTCTCTTACGGTGTTACTAATAAAACTCTATATACACACGTTTAACTGTCTTATACTTATACAATGAGTAGCTCGTTTATACGTCGTGTGTAAATTCCTTACTAATAATCACTACATACGTCGTGTATTGTATAACAGTACAACTATTACACGGCTACGTCATAGTTTCGTCATTACTTCGTTACAAAAGGTAATAGAATATCTGAGGTTCTCTATTGCATCCGGTAGAGCGTTCTAGTGTTGCATGTTAAGTATCGATAGTACAACTGGCTCTAATCGATTACCACACTACATTTTGGTCAGAGAGTACAAGCTACAGCAATATTATTCTAATAATTCTATGATCTTTGGTTTGTTCTTCTTTGGTTACAAGGCATCCATCATCATAAAATGACAGTCGATACGAACAGCTGTTAGAGGGGCGGCCATTTTGTCTCTATATACAACGCTTAAACAAGGGGTTTCGTGTATATAACTACTGCAAAGCAATTCCCATTGTATAGTTACAGCCTGTTTATACGTCCATAGCTTATTCACGGTTTATTAGTAACGTTTTCTGTGTCAACTCTGCATAAGTCTCGTATAAAAACTATACATTGTTTATTTGTAAGACTGTTATAGTATCAATTCCAATTCTATCTCGCTTAGAACATGGCTGTGCTGATCTTCAAAAATCTATTTCTGTTGACTGCAATTGTTATTTTTATTTTGCATTCATATTTCATGTTTCTACACAATAAGTTATTGAACTCCTCACTATGAACTTTGAATTTTTTAAATATTTGTTTATCTTATAAAATTCCGTTCAGTTTTGCTATTGCAAATGGATCCTTAATTATCTCTTTCTTATTTCAATATTAATGGGTTAGGTACAGCTTACAGCAGTAAAATTTTGGAAATATTCAACATTTTTTCCTTCATTACTGTATCTTGTATAATAATGAAAATAAGTATATGTAAAAAACTGTCCTTCTGCTATATAAAAAATTTTTTACTATTAAACAATTATTTACATTTTTCTTTTCAAAATTCAGTTCACTGTGTAGTGATGAAGCGTTTCCCACCTAACTCAAAAACTATCCAACATTCTGTGATGAAATTTTTTGTGTGTATTTATGCATGTCATATCGATAATATGATGCAAGATCACTTCTCTACCTTTGATAGATTGTCTGATAGAAAATAAATTCATTAAAAATTGTCAAATATCAGTGTTTTCTTCTAACACAAAATAAAAATATATATTATTTATTAACGGATGTAGTTGAAAGAGCATGATATTGTGAACATGCGTTTCAGCAGTAAAATAAAAGAGAGAGAACATGAAAAAGTTAACAAGTTTATAATTTATGAGGGAAACGCTTCATCACTGAACAGTGAACGACAACCATTATGAATTTTGAAAATAAAAAAATATAAATAATTTTTTTTAAATCGTGAAAATATTTTTTTCATATAGCAGAAGGACTGTTTTTTACACATATCAATTTTCATTATTGTACAAGATACAGAGGAAAAAAATGCTGAATATTTCCAAAAAATTTACTGTTGTAAGCTGTACCTAACCCTTTAACATCTTCAAATAATATATTTCACTACTCTCATCAGTTACTGTACATTGACTTTTATTTATCATATATTTGTAATCCCCATTTTTCTTATTCCTCCATACATGTTCTTGTCATGTATTTTACGTCTCCAGAGCTTAAAGGCAGTAGTATCTGATCATCTGTGAATTGTAATTTGTCTGTTACATCGTTCGTCATTATGTCCATGTTTATATTTATTTTTCCAAATTTTCAAAACTTAATGAACATATATTTTAAAAATTGTAAGGGAACAAACAGCATCCTCGTTATAAACTTTTCTTTTTTAAAAATAATTCATTTAACAGTTCCCTTCCTATTTTAACTATCGATATAGAATTTTTATACATTCTTCTGGGATCCGGAATTTTCGTCACCAATTTTTCGTCACCCGGTGATTTCGTCACGTATTACATTTTGCCACTGCAACATTTTGTCACTGATTCTCTTTTGTCACCATATTTTGTCACCAAATCACTTTTGTCATCACCATATTTTGTCACCAATTTAATTTCCTCATCACTATTTGCTACCACAATTCCCCCCCCCCTTCGTGTCGCTTCCCTTGATGATTCCTTACTTACAACTTACTTACAAATGGCTTTTAAGGAACCCGTAGGTTCATTGCCGCCCTCACATAAGCCCGCCATCGGTCCTGTGCAAGATTAATCCAGTCTCTATCATCATATCCCACCTCCCTCAAATCTATTTTAATATTATCCTCCCATCTACGTCTCGGCCTCCCCAAAGGTATTTTTCCTTCCGGTCTCCCAACTAACACTCTATATGCATTTCTGGATTCGCCCATACATGCTACATACCTTGCTCATCTCAAACGTCTGGATTTAATGCTCCTAATTATGTCTGGTGAAGAATAAAATGCGTGCAGTTCTGCGTTGTGTAACTTTCTCCATTCCCCTGTAACTTCATCCTGCTTAGCCCCAAATATTTTCCTAAGCACCTTATTCTCAAACACCCTTAACCTATGTTCCTCTCTCAGAGTGAGAGTCCAAGTTTCACAACCATAAAGAACAACCGGTAATATAACTGTTTTATAAATTCTAACTTTCAGATTTTTTGACAGCAGACTAGATGATAAAAGCTTCTCAACCGAATAATAACACGCATTTCCCATATTTATTCTGCGTTTAATTTCCTCCCGAGTGTCATTTATATTTGTTACTGTTGCTCCAATATATTTGAAATTTTCCACCCCTTCGAAGGATAGATCTCAAATTTTTATATTTCCATTTCGTACAATATTCTGGTCACGAGACATAATCATATACTTTGTCTTTTCGGGATTTACTTCCAAACCTATCTCTTTACTTGCTTCAAATAAAATTTCCGTGTCTTCCCTAATCGTTTGTGGATTTTCTCCTAACATATTCACGTCATCCGCATAGACAGTTGCTGATGTAACCCGTTCAATTCCAAACCCTGCCTGTTATCCTGAACTTTTCTAATGGCATATTCTAAAGCGAAGTTAAAAAGTAAAGGTGATAGTGCATCTCCCTGCTTTAGCCCGCATATGATGATACCCATATAAAATAATACTTAATACAAAACCTCCTACTTCATTGTGTTCATGTGGTTCGTTTCGTTTCCAAGGATACATTGATTTTTGTTTTCGAAATCTTCAAGTTAAAGGATGCATTGTGTTCATATTGTTGCTTTTTTGGATTCGAAATCTTAAAGTTACAGGGTTCATTGTTTTCAAAATTTTCAAGTTAAAGTATGGGAGAATTATTTCGATTTTTAAAACGTAATAGAGCAAGAGATAAGTTTATATATATATATATATATATATATATATATATATATATATAAAGCACAAAATTACAAAGACCGGGATTGTATGGAGATGTGATCAGCACGACATTTTTAATTCACTGATGACTATTTCCTGAGATAAGAAAATCATTATAAAAGAACCTACAGAGCATTGGAACCACTCAGCAAATTGGGGTGGAATTGGAGGTGCAGAATGTGTCGAAGCAATGAAAGCTGAAGCCGGAACTTGAGCTGAAGCTACGTCATCTATTTTATAACGTCATACAATTACCATTTTGGTGACGAAATCTCCTCAGTATAAAAAAGATGACAAAATGTATTTGATGGCCAAAAATCCAATGACAAAAAATAGGAGACAAATTGTAACGGTGACGAAATTTTCGGTTACGAAATGCCCTAGACCCAGTCCCTTATAGTCATTATATTTCTAGTAATATTAATATTTTCTATAACTTTCCATAATGTTGTTAATGAAGCACTATCATAAGCTTTTTCTAGATAAATAAATACAAAATATACAGAGTTAAATTAAAAGTCATTGACTTTTAAGCAATCTTAAAAAAAAACTGTGGTATACTGTTGTATAAGAAGCATTTGAAATGTGGATATGGCGAAGGATAGAGCGTGTTAAATGGACAGACAGAGTAAGAAACGAAGATGTGTTGGAAAGAGTGGGTGAAGAAAGAATGATGTTGAAGCTGATGAGAAAGAGGAAAAGGAATTGGCTGGGTCACTAATTGAGAAGAAACTGCTTACTGAAGGATGCAGTCGGTCTCGGTAGTGTAGTTGATATAGCGTTGGCCTTCTATGCTCGAGATTGCGGGTTTGATCCCGTCCCAGGTCGATGGCATTTAATTGTGTTTAAATGCGACAGGCTCATGTCAGTAGATTTAGGCCTACTGGCATGTAAAAGAACTCCTGCGGGACAAAATTCCGGCACACCGGCGATACTAATATAACCTCTGCAGTTGCGAGCGTCGTTAAATAAACCATAATTTATTTATTTACTGAAGGATTCACTGGAACGGCAGAAGAGTTCGTGGCAGAAGAAGATATTAGATGACAGGCAACATTAAGATATATGGATCATATGAGGAGACAAAGAGGAAGGCAGAAAATAGGAAAGACTGGAGAAAGCTGGGTTAGCAGTGAAAGATCTGCCCTTGGGCAGAGCAGAATGAATGAATGAGAATGCCTTTGATTTACCAGGCTTCCTCATCTTGACATTGTTTGTCTAGAAAGTACTTTAAGATTTTTTATATAATTTACTAAATACAATAGTTGCTGAAATTCCACTATAATTTGTCCACACCTGTGGAGTAACGGTTAGCGCGTCTGGCCACGAAACCAGGTGGCCCGGGTTCGATTCCCGGTCGGGATAAGTTATCTGGTTGAGGTTTCTTCCGGGGTTTTCCCTCAACCCAATATGAGCAAATGCTGGGTAACTTTCGGTGCTGGATCCCGGACTCATTTCACCGGCATTATCACCTTCATCTCATTCAGAAGCTAAATAACCTAATATAGTTATAATGTGTCGTAAAATAACCTACTAAAATAAATCCACTATAATTTTAAAATTAGTTCTTTCTTCATTTTTTGTGATTTACTGATATATGGCCCGCCGTAGGCATCTATATTCTTGAGTGTACATCACTACAAATTAAATAATGCATTTCCTTTGAAGGATACAGACCTATTTGCAGCCTACATTCCGACAGTCCACTTACATTGACATAGAACAATAAAGCATATCTTCGCATGTCTGTAGTCACGCTCGAGCTTCCATCTATTTAATGGGCTTCTGAAATCCCTTAAGAGGTGAGGTGCCGTTCGTATCACGTTTCATAGGTTTGAAAACGAGCGCGTGCTGTTCTCATAATATTGGAATTCAAATTCATTATAATGCAAGTCACGACAAAGTTTGTTGGTTAATGGGTCCTCGTTCGAGACCTAGTTAAAGCAATAATCCTCTCGCTATGTGAGGTTAACACTGGCGTTTCCACCATATCAAATTGTTAAATCAAGACCTTATTCCCACCATGTTTAGGAAGAGAATTGTGAGAATGTCAAGCATCAGTAATCGCGCGCATCTTTGTCCCTCAAGGTAAATAAAATTTGTGAGTGATGATTCCAACCTTAACCAACTTGTACGATGTGGGTTGCGAGGCTGATTGCATACTCGTAACTTACTATGCTAAATGAGTCATTTCTTGTTTATATTTTTAAGCTATAACAATACTTACCTACGTTAATATGAGGTACATGTGAGGTCGATATGTGTGTATTTCTCATCATTACAATGAGGTCATCCTACTTCAAATTCTTTCCGTTCGCTCCATTCCTATTTGTTCATTTCATTGTTTGTTCCTTTTTTTTTCGTTTTGTATTTATTCTTCGTCTTTTCTCCTTTTCCTTCCACTTTTTCTACCACCTTCCTTTTCGTGCTTCTTTTCCCTACCTACTGCCTTCTTTTTCTCACTTCTCTTTTTTTTTGTCAATTTTCTTTCTTTCTTTGCTTCTACTACTTTTTTACTTCCCTTTCTGTACCTTCTTTCTTCCTTCTCTTTATATCTCATTTCTTTCTTTTCTTCTCCATGCCTACTCCCTTTCTTCCTTGGATCTCTTTTCTCTACATCCGTTCTTCCGATTACTTTCTCTTTCTTCTACTATCTTCATTTTCCTTTCCTTCTCCTTTTTCTACCTCCTTCCTTCCTTCCCTCCTTTTCTTCCATATCATTTTCTACCTAATTTACTTCTTTCCTTCCTTCTCATTTTCTACCTACTTTTCCCTTTCAATCTTTCTCCATTTTCTACCCATTATTCCTTCCCTTCCTTCTCTTGTTTCTACTGTCTTTATTCCTTTCCTTCTCCTTTTCCAACCTCCTTTCTTCCTTTTCTTTCCTATTTTCTTGCTTTCCTTTTCTACTTTCTTCCTTTCCTTTCCTAATTTCTAGCTTTCCTTTCCTACATTCTTGCTTTCCTTTCCTACTTTCTTGCTTTCCTTTCCTACTTTCTTGCTTTCCTTTCCTACTTTCTTGCTTTTCTTTCCTACTTTCTTGCTTTCCTTTCCAACTTTCTTGCTTTCCTTTCCTACTTTCTTGCTTTTCTTTCCTACTTTCTTGCTTTCCTTTCCTACTTTCTTGCTTTCCTTTCCTACTTTCTTGCTTTCCTTTCCTACTTTCTAGCTTTCCTTTCCTACATTCTTGCTTTCCTTTCCTACTTTCTTGCTTTCCTTTCCTACTTTCTTGCTTTTCTTTCCCACTTTCTTGCTTTCCTTTCCACTTTCTTGCTTTCCTTTCCTACTTTCTTGCTTTTCTTTCCTACTTTCTTGCTTTCCTTTCCTACTTTCTTGCTTTCCTTTCCTACTTTCTTGCTTTCCTTTCCTACTTTCTTGCTTTTCTTTCCTACTTTCTTGCTTTCCTTTCCTACTTTCTTGCTTTCCTTTCCTACTTTCTTGCTTTTCTTTTCTACTTTCTTGCTTTCCTTGCCTACTTTCTTGCTTTCCTTTCCTACTTTCTTGCTTTCCTTTCCTACTTTCTTGCTTTTCTTTTCTACTTTCTTGCTTTCCTTTCCTACTTTCTTGCTTTTCTTTCCTACTTTCTTGCTTTCCTTTCCTACTTTCTTGCTTTCCTTTCCTACTTTCTTGCTTTCCTTTCCTACTTTCTTGCTACGGTGCGACGTCACATTCTTAGTCATAATATGGCCAAAATTGAACAAGTTCATATATAAATGCACGTTTAACATGAGTTTAATATAGCAATTCCTTTGTTTTATAGAACTTTGAACGTGTATTTATATTAGGCGATTGTCAAGATGGCCATGACTGGACATTGATAATCACGTGACTTCGATTCGTGCCGCAGCCTGTCTTTCTCGTTAGCCACGTGCTCCACCGTTGTCGCACCGGTGCCATCAGCTTGCAGAGGTGGTGGCAGTCTCCATCAGCCGCCATCAGTGAATCTGATTGGTTCTTGTATAGGGCGGGAATTAGCAGACGAATGACATCGTGCACTGTTGTGTCATGGCGGCGTGTTCTGCTGTATTGTTTGTAATGAGCACAACGTTAAAAACAATATGTTAATGGCTTATGAGCGAACATGTCAACGGACCAATTATTACTACTGGTTCAAGAAATAAATTGTTTATGCTCTCTTTTCTTCGAACGAGCTGACAGTACGGAAATTTCGCAAAATCTTGCTAGCGAAGCACAAACAACGTGTACAGCCACCATGATGGCCATCGAACCTTCCAGCAGTTTTGTTCCTATTTCGCTACCGCGTGACGTCATTGTTGCCCACCGGTCCGGTGAGATTCGGAATAAGCTATATGAAATACAATAAATGAAATGAAAAAAAAAATAAATTCATTTACTCATTCATTCACTCATTATCAGAATTTATTTCTCTCTTAAATTGACTGAGGAGAATCTACGACTATTCGTCCCGGAAAAATCGTACCGCGACAGTTCGTCCCAAACTATTTGTCACAATGCGTTTTGGTACCGCTACAAGATTTGTACCGTAACAAATTGTTCCAAAGTATTTGTCCCAACATGTTTTAGTCCGACGTTTGTACCAAATAAGTCATAAATATTGCCAGTTTACTGCCGGCATTAAAAGAGAGGAGCCACGTCTGCTGTCCTTATCAATTTGGAAACGGTCTGGTATGACTTCCAAATCATCCAGGGATTTAGAATCGGGAGGTAAATTTTCTTTACAAACTCTTTGCACCAAACGATTTATGGTTGATTTTTTTGGAAGTTTTCAGTACGTCTCACTTGACACCGCACTGACATGACGATTCACTGTTGAAGGTGTTGCTTCGCTGGATGGCTGCTCTCACTCTTTGATCTCTGCTAAAACTTCGATTGCTCTGCAGTTGCCCAATCAGGAGCATGCGTATGATCACTTTTAGAACTTGATGTGACCCTACTTCTAAATTAACTCTAGCAGAACATTCTCCTCTTCTTTCACATCTCCATCCTGTTTTCTCTCTTCCTTCCCTATGCTTGGAGTACAAATATCCTTTTCAAATTAATTTGGTTTTGCTTTTCTGAAATATGGTGAGATATGGACGTTCCATGATGTTTAACCAGTTTGTACAACGAATTTTGATCTTGTTTTAAATTTTCACCTGTTGTTAAACAAACTGCTAAGAATTATTGCTAGACATTTGCTTACTTATTGAAATTTCTTAGTTATTAAAATTTCGGAATGGGACAATATATCGTGGTATGTCGTAGATTCGGGAAGAAATATCCTTGGAACAATTTTTTGCGGTACAAATTATATTCTTGGGACGAATTGTCGCGGTACAAATTATATTCTTGGAACGAATTGTCGCGGTACAAATTATATTCTTGGGACGAATTGTCGCGGTACAAATTATTATATTCTTGGAACGAATTGTCGCGGTACAAATTATATTCTTGGGACGAATTGTCGCGGTACAAATTATATTCTTGGAACGAATTGTCGCGGTATGTATTTCCCGGTACGATTTGTCGGGTTTCCGACAAAGGACGTTGGGAATTTAGTCAATAGTTATCATAAAATAGGCTACTAAACGTTTCATTTTATTTTTTATATCTGGAAACTTAAGTAAAAACGAGCATATTAGTACTTAACTATTGTGTTTTGAATTTCTAAAATATTAACCTTCTACAATTGAGCCGTTCAGAGCAGAAGTGGTGTAAGCCAAAATTGGATAATAAGGTTTAAAGTAAAAATTCTGTAAAATACAGCGCAAAGTAGCAATTAATATGTCCTTCGTGCTATCCACTGACTACTAATACTTAAATAAATTGAATATTAATTGCTACTTTGCGCTGTATTTTACAGAATGTTTGCTTTAACCCTCATTATCCATTTTTGACTTACACCACTCCTGCTCTCAACGGCTCAATTAATGACATGGCTTACGGTTCACTCTGTATATTCTTTGATTACAATCGTTTCCATCCACAGGTCAATGCTGTAACTTATTTCTTCTGATTTGAATCATTCCTCATAAAAAGATTAAACTTCCACCTACATTATACTATAGTCTAGTATATACAGTCACGAAGCTCAATACGTAGTAAATATGCATCCATAGATAGTTGCTAACCACTAG
Source organism: Periplaneta americana (assembly GCF_040183065.1). NCBI lineage: Eukaryota > Metazoa > Arthropoda > Insecta > Blattodea > Blattidae > Periplaneta > Periplaneta americana. Next base: position 59,818,731 of record NC_091123.1, read on the forward strand.
GATCGCTACTATCGCCTCATTACAGACAATGCGAAATAGTACCGGCACAGTCTATTGTTCCTAGCACCCTCACAACTCAAGCTTCGTGATTGTATATACTAGACTGTGATTATACTCTCATCGCTTCGCAGTGACGCAACAGTTCGCTCCTCGTTTACCTTTGATTTATGTCACTGACACATCCTTGATCTCAGAGTATTCTCGATTCAGTAGCAATAAACAGGACGTAAGAACGGCATGCATGTCTTATTGTGCACAACATCTGACAGGTTGTCCTCGGATTAGACTCCGAGATAATGGCCTGCGCAAAACAAATAAATTATTATTGGTGCAGGAGTAATCCAGTTTGACGTCCTACAAGTGAGCCGGACACGGGACGTCATCTGACGTGTGCCAGGCCGCGATGCTTCTGGTTCTGAAACCTAGATCCTTCAGCGAGGATCGATGTGGGGTGCAGATACCGCTTCCACTAATGACACGCCTAATAAAGCTGTTGACAGGGGTGTCAACAGGCCAGACTTGGTGCCGCTCTGCCTACATTCCAAATGAAAGAAAGAGAAAAAATGTTTTAGCTGGGCATTCTGTTGAATATCTAATGTGTTCGACATATTCGCCTAGGTTAAAACAATTCATTCTACACTGTAAAGATAAAATTCTCATGTAATTCAAATGTATAGAGTATAGACCACGTTGAAATAAGCATAAAATGAGACGTTCAGAGCTAATGTGGATCAAGTCACAAATTTTCATAAATCGAGTTTAATTCATTTTCTGATTATCTGAAGTTGGATCTTTTCCGAGCAGTAATGGATCAAGTCTTAATTCCAAGCATTCGCCGGTAGATGACACCAGTCACTTTTGGCTCACAAGCAAACGTTCTGATGGGGGCAGATAAGAAAGTTAAATTTTTTTCTTCCACCGTATTAATAATGTCAAAAGAAGTGCTTATACAAATTTTGGCCACTCGACCGCAATTACGAGGCCGCCCAGAACGTGATTTTCCTTGGGATCGTTTATAGAAAAAAGCACAATTTCATGGAAATATTTATTGAAACAGATACAGCAATTGTTGCGCTATTTGTCAACATATCCCCCACTTGAATTGAGACATTTTTCATAGCATGGGATCAATTTTTGTGTCGTAGAAGTCAGTCGCCTCAGTCCGGAACCAGCGTTTGACTGCGTCTGCACCACTCTCTGTCGATCCTATGATATGAGAAATGTCTCAATTCCGATGGAAAATATGTTGAAAAATAGCTCAACAAACTGTGTCCGTTCTAATATATTTGTCCAATGAAATTGTGTTTTTTTCTTTCTGTTAACGGCCCCTGGCGAATTTATTTTTTTACGGCCCTCGTAATTGCGGTCAAATGGCCAGAATTTGTATAAGCACTTCTTTTGACATAATTAACATGGTGGAAGAAAAAAAATTTCACTTTATCTGCCCCCATCAGAACGTTTGCTTGTTAGATTATTTGTTCACGATGTTCTGAACCATAGTGGATCAATTCACCAAAACGTTGCATCAATTAACATCACAATTGTTTATATTTTATAAATCTAGAATTTGAGAATGAAGCAATAAAATTATTGCTAGTCAAATTAGATAATCCAATAGAGAAAGTTAACTGGAAGTCCTATTTTCTCAAAACTACGTCTTATGGACTTGATCCACTTTAGCTCTGAACGCCTCAAATAATAACGTTGTCATTATATACTTCGCGCGTTTCGTAACAATCCTGCTCTTCTATTATACCCTATTATTTACAGTTTGATTTCCCGAACTATCATTCGAGAAACACATGAGAACATAAATGAAATCGTGTAGAGCTACTATGCATTCAAATAAGAAAATGAACTTCCATTTTATGGGTTATACATAAGTCATTCTTTTATAATCTCAAAATTTAAGATGTACATAATGTTCTCATTTATAAGCTGTACGGTTTAAGCAGAAATGTGATATCATTTTTACATAAATTTACATAATAGCTATTCTTCAGTGGCGAAGCATGCATTATGCAATTAACTACTTTAATTTCTCTGAAGAAAGTGGGCGTGACCACACATTATTCCTTATTTATTATTATTATTATTATTATTATTATTATTATTATTATTATTATTATTATTATTATTATTATTATTATTATTATTATTATTATTGGTAAAACATTTCCTCGACATCCATAGAGTTAATTTTTAAGAGTAACATTTTGTGCTTATTATCTCCCCCTTGATACATTATAACTAGGACTCGAAAGTTGACCTCAAAATCACAGAAAAATTACCTATAAAATAACCTAAAATTTCTGAAAATGCCACTAAAATTAAAAAAAAAAACATGATTTTAATAGTAAAATAAAAAAAAATAGTATACTTCTATCTGTGAAACATACATTGCCACCAAACTCAGTCGCTAACTGTCGCAAAAATCGTTGTCTGCTTTGTTTTACTTTCGGCATTTTTACGTGTTCATTTGTGTGATACAGGATGCTGACTACGGGCACTGCGGCTGTAGTATTTGTTCTGTTGCGTTGAATGGGGGGGAAGCACGTAACACACGTGATCAGGAGTCAAGACTGATGCAACCATCAGGAAAATTCTTGTAGGCGTAATCGAATTGCGGAAGTAATCTGCAGTAGGTTCTCGAATATAGACTGCGACTATACAGTAAAAAAATGTCCATTCTTAAGCAGAAAAGGAAAAAAATAAAACAAAAAGTAGATCATTTCCTAACAAAATGACCATAGGCAATACAAGATCGAAAATGCAGAAAAATGCGAAATAAAAGTAGGCTAAAGTAGTTCGTGTTGAAGTGAAACTAGTTTGTTTTGCATCCTGCATTGTCTGTGATATATCAGACAAAAGATGACATTTCATAAACATCCGAGTTCTATTTTCTTTAGTTGGTTATTTAACGATGCTGTATTAACTACTAGTTTATTTAGGGGTTTATAGGACTGGTGATATCGAGATGCTATTTGACGAAATGAGGCCGAGGTTTTGCCATGGATTACCTGACATTTGCCTTACGGTTGAGGAAATCTGGTAAACAACCCAAGAGGGAATCTAATCCACGCCCGAACACAACTCCGAATCGGCAGGCAAGCGCCTTAGCCCAGGAGTCGTCAGCACAGAGCACCCTGGGGCTAGCGTCTTTTACCCTCGGAAAACACAGTGCACCAAGGTGCACTTATAGCTACTAGCGGGTATGCTCTCTACCTCTTCCTGCTGCACGACGGGGCACACGGGACGGCTCCGCTTACCCTTTGCACATTTCAGCGAGTGATGATGACCACTGCCTTAGCCGTCTGAGCTACACCGGTGATTCGAGCCCTAATTATTTTATTTTAGTAGGTTATTTTACGCTTTATCAACATCTTAGGTTATTTAGCGTCTAAATGAGATGAAGGTGATAATGTCGGTGAAATGAGTCCGGGGTCCAGCACCGATAGTTTCCCAGCATTTGCTCGTATTGCGTGAGGGAAAACCCCGGAAAAAGCCTCAAGCAGATAGTTTGTCCCGACCGGGAATCGAACCCGGGCCACCTGGTTTCACGGCCAGACGAGCTAGCCGTTACTCCACAGGTGTGAACGAGCCCTAATTATAACGAATAAAACACACATGGAAAATTTATTTATTCGTGAACACAATATCTTAAAAAAATTATGTAATGTATTCAAAAATAAAAAAGTTTGATTTCTCGGAAGGGGCGGTCATACCTATTGCACACGACTGTGGGCGCCCCTGAATGTTTGGCAGTTCAACAGTGTTGTGGGGTTCAGAAATATCCAACGTGTGGGAACTCTTTCCTAGATCTATATTCAAATGATTTCTTTATGAATAACATGCACTGGAATCGTCACGAAAGGAGTGTTGTCTACTAAGCTGGCCCTGTTACGAGAGAATCTTGACAAATTGACAGTAAAATAATCTTCCTATACATAACCCTGAAGAGAAAGTATGTGAGGAGCTCAATTACACATCAGAATGTAATAAAAATGTTTCTGCGTGTGAGACTTTAGCCCACATTAATGGAATCGTGTGGGAGTGAATGTATATAATAATATTGAAATCGTGTTGCTGTAAAAAGTGGATTGACATGTAGAGGAATGCGGTTTTCTTAAATTTATTGAGCGGCCTGTAGCTGTTACAGATCCATTAAATAGTTTGAATGTTTGCCGACAATCCTTTATGTAGGTGCCGATTCTGAAAGTATTGCAATTATGTAGTTATTGAGAGAGAGAAACATTTCGTTTAATTATTTTCACTGATTAGGAGTACAATAATTAAATATTTATAAACTCTAAGTAATATATCATTTGGATATCTTTTTCAAGAAATAGCCAATCTTACAATGTTATAAAGACTGAGAAGATTATGTAAACCACTTCCCTTACGTTCACTTTGCATCCTGAAAAGAAAACGTGAATCCATTTTGTCTTGACATCTATGAAAATTGTTATGAATTGTTCAGGAATTCGCGTTAAAGAAGATTAATATTGCTAAGCACAAATAAGAAAGATATCGCGGGAGAAAATATTCGTGTGTGTTTACTGTTTATTGTCGTTGTTCCTGCAATAACTCCTATGTGCAAAATATAAAATTTTTCTGTAGTAAGAAAAAACACATTTATTCATCCTATACATAGGAGACTGAATTCTTACATTTTTGAAACGAAGAAATAAAATTACATATAGGAGATTTTATTATTTGCTGTATCACTATTTAAGATATTTAATAGAGCAAAACTCTGAAAATCGATAAATATGTCACATAGGATTTATTCCAGGAACAACGACGTTATGTGTGTTCTTGTGAGCATGAATTATATAAGTGAATGCATTAGGATTGTTTGATAAATTCGCGAATTTGTTTTACTAGTCAGAATAAGAGGTTGTTGCTTTCAGTCTTCCTTAGGAAGCTATACACTTTTTAAAATGCTGTATAGGTCATTCGTTATCTCGTGAAACCAAATGGTTACGTGCGCCGTAGTATGTATAGTAAGAACCTTATGGTGGGGGTAAGTAAGCTCGCTTGCTACGTGTAGGAGCGTAGCGAGGGAGGGAAGCTTCTCAGTCCACATTCTTTTTCCCCTGACGCGAAGTTAATTTTCACGAGATACCGAAAGACCTATATCAGCCAAATTCAACAAAACAATGAAGTAGGCGATTTTCGAAACTTTTTGTCCCCTGTCATTCCATATTAAATTTGGAAATCTCCAAAAATCGCAAGATGCGAGATGTAGACTAGATGCTGGCTTCCTAAAGATATTAGCATGACATGTTTAACTATACCGCCAACTAGAATGGGAGAATTATATTAGTGCTCTTAGAATAAATTTGAAGAACTTGGTGAGAAAGGGAAGATCAATTTCATTTCTTCAAAAGTGATTCCTGCTCCAAGACAAGGGAAGTCACGTAAGGCTCAAGTGACAGGAAGCTTAAGAAACAGGAACAAACTCGGGTTTGATTTCCGAAATGGAAGAATAGATTTATCTCCCTCTCACAGACACAAGTCTGTGCCCATTCTAGCCTTCGCCACGCTGACTAAGAAGCCTCGTCATATTTTGTAGATGTGTTTGTTCAAGGGCATATCTTGAAAATAAGTTACGATATTTGTTTTTGATATCAATATCCACAATATTATACCAAAAATATTATTATGAGGTAGTGCATCTCACTTGACGATGTATCAGAGAAAGAACAATATTGTTGGTATATATCTCAAGTCTGATTAGTGAAAATATGTTACCAGTCAGTGATGTATGCAATGCATGGGAAAAGGTACTGGCTACCCTACCCCATTATTTCCTGGCTTAGTTACCTCATGAGTAGACAGTGGATGCGGGATGACTTATCGTTGAATGTAGGTGCACATTTACTATACTTGTTACATTTTTTTCATTCAGACCATTGGCTCAACAGGTTTTAAACGTAAACAGACGACGTCAACATGCTACTGTATCTCCGTACAGTCAGAAGGAAAAGAAAAATAACGTACTTTAGTACATACCTTGCAAGGTTCAGTCCTCGTCATCATTGATGCAATTACCAGCGTTGCAGTAAACGACGATATATTCTCGTAAGTTGTCGAAGCTGAATCGTCTTCGCCTATCGCTTAAACAGTTTTTGTATCGAGAGAATTTCTGAAGAAAACCTCTAAAATGGGGATCACTCAATTTCTTTAGAGGAATATTTGTACTGAGCATCATGTTGCACGTGTCGTTAGACCCGCACAACTAAATGATGATGATGATGATGATGATGATGATGATGATGATGATGATGATGATGATGATGAAGATGATGATGATGTAGATGGTTCCTCAGATTTCATTTCAACGCATTTCCTGTGCGATGTACTGTTGCAATATTTCTTTATAGTCTGAGTTGTTCTGGTTTTTATTTCAATTTTTACATACATTACACACGATATTGTCTTCGTTAATACATAAAATGTCACTCTCATACCTCTTAATTGCATTTCGTATCTCTGAGCGAATTTAACTTTTTGCCATTATGAATGGATCAGCACAACATATTCAACGCGTACTAAATACTTGAGCCGGATAACACAACTGCACACTACTGTGAGCGGATCAGGGTTCCTTCGTTTTGTACGCTGCAGTACTCGCCAGGTACACAAAAGACGGACGGCGCGGCACATGCCATATACTCTGATACGAAACAACTTCACTTTTCCTTAATTCATTCCGCATCCACTGTCTACTCATGAGTGATGCATTATTGTTGCCACTTATGAGGTTCCAACCAGTCTTCGGACTGGTGACTAACAATACCAAAAAGTTCTGTATGAAGGACAGGTAGATTACTAAATACACATGAGTAATTTGTGTCTGTCGTAAAAATACGACATAATTTGTGTACAGACGAAGAGGCGAGACCTGGCATGTGAGCTGTGCGAGAGGTGAAAGAATGAGCTATCAGAAACAGAGCTTGTTTCATGACGGTTGAGGCACTATAAAATAATTTAGATATTTTGGCCTCTCTTTGAACCGACACTACACTTTCTCACTTAGTAGTAGATCGACCTGACCGTGTGCTTAGCACGGAGTTACAAGACAAGTAAGAAATACAAGACAAATAATAAAACCAAAACATTTTTCCGTGAAATAGAGATAAATTTACGGTTACACCGGGAATTCAACCACGTAGTATGTTTTTCTTTTTATCTGTATTTTTTTCTTCTGTGATTTTCTTGTTCTCTTTTTACTTTTATTCTACTGATTAATGCAATACTTATTTTAAAATTTTGTGAAATACCCCCTTAGCACAAGTAGCCTATAGCCTTTTTTTTTCTAGAAGAGATAGAGTGATTTTTTTATATAAAAACAATATGTATCTTTGTTCTAGCTATAAATTTATTATTATTATTATTATTATTATTATTATTATTATTATTATTATTACTATTATTATTATTATTAAACTTGGACTCTCACTTTGAGAGAGGAACATAGGTTAAGGTTGTTTGAGAATAAGGTTCTTAGGAAAATATTTGGGGCTAAGAGGGATGAAGTTACAGGAGAATGGAGAAAGTTACACAACACAGAACTGCACGCATTGTATTCTTCACCTGACATAATTAGGAACATAAAATCCAGACTTTTGAGATGGGCAGGGCATGTAGCACGTATGGGCGAATCCAGAAATGCATATAGAATGTTAGTTGGGAGGCCAGAGGGAAAAAGACCTTTGGGGAGGCCGAGACGTAGATGGAAAGATAATATTAAAATGGATTTGTAGGGAGGTGGGATATGATGGTAGAGACTGGATTAATCTTGCTCAGGATAGGGACCAATGGCGGACTTATGTGAGGGCGGCAATGAACCTCCGGGTTCCTTAAAAGACAGTAAGTAAGTAAGTATTATTGTTATTGTATCTGTTGTTATGGATGTGATCCTTCTACATCATCATATAGATGTTTTGGCCCTCCTTTGCACCAATACTAGACTCTCTCTTATGACGGGCTCCTTGCCCATGTGGTCAGCACGTCGCGGAGCCACTGCTAAGACGTCAGAGAATAAGTACAAGGCAGGGACAAACATACAGTCCCTTCAAATGTAGTTAAATCGCCGTTCACCTCGGGAATCGAACCACAGACAACCTGGTTGAGAAGGATACGCGCAGTTCACAGAGTCTTAGCGTCGGATGTCCTTTCTGTATTACTTACTAATTACTTCATATGTACGGGATTGCCGAGGAAGATGAGTGAGCGGAGGTGAGAAATAGGTTATGTGAATTATGGTTTACAGTTGAGAAATATTATGGAGATATGCTTTGACAGTTCTTTAACTGTCACAGAAGCTGCTGGAAGTGTTACCTATCTTATGTGATTTATAATTTATTCACATGATATCATTCACAGAACCTGTTTCATTAAATCTGCTAATAAATTTAGTACTATTGCTTTTGTACACGGAACGGACGGCCACGAAATTTGCGTATAAAGTTTTCTCTTGTTTTACCACATGATTTCTTTTTCCGTATGTATGTTTTTCATTCTTTTGATCTTGTTCGCTACAAGTAACATTCCAGTTAGCGTCAGGATTGTAGCCAGAATGCGTTAAACGTTAAATCCACTGTCTAACACTGAATTACTGGCCGTTTCAACGCGATGTATATTTCAACGAGGTTACGATTCCTACCCCTCACTGTCGCCTGAAATTGAGGCCAGCTTCTGATTCAGAATAAAGATCTCGTTATATGAATACGTTTATTTTTATAAAAAATAAAATTATATTACAACAAATAAAAATAACACTTCGTAAATACAAACCTACTATACATTTTGTTTGTTATTCAAATTACACCAGTATCTAAATCTATACAAGTGTTGTACTATCGGTCGTGACGAAAGGAAATTAAGTATATAAAGGTGGCTTACTCGCGATTTTCCTTCATTCACCATTTCATAGACAATAAAACATTGGCTTTTTTTCGAAATGTAACATTGAAATGTTTGATGCATTATCATTATGTTAAATTAGATGATTTCTTGAAAACAAAGTGATAAATCTGTTCACGATAAATCATTGTCAGATTGGAGTAAATCAGAAGTAAATCGAAGAGTATGGCATTTGATCAACCTGACGCGTTTGATTTAATTTTGAGAAAGCCTAATGAAAATCGGGTTTAATAAGGCCTGTATTGCCTCTGTAAAAATGGTGAAGAAGGCTCTACTATGCTTATAGGAACTAGTTTTTGGCTTCTTCACTTCTTTTCTTCTTTCAGTTTTAACTTCGTATTCGTAGTCGCTGTTGTGCTCGGCTTGTTCTTCTCTTTGCACCTGTAGATGTTGCAGGCATCTGTCCTCACAGCTTTGAAGAGTTCCTTCATTCCCATGGCGTCTGCAGTCTTGTCGGGTGTACTAGAACAGAGAAGATGTAACGTGTCATCAGAAATTATGGTGAATGATCAACTGGAGTGCGCTAGCTATCCTTTTTGTGATAGCTGATCCATTTGTTTATATATGTTCGAATCAAATTTCTAGACATTTAAAGGACACAACTGATATGGACCGTACTTTGTCCCGGGAGGCTACAAGATTAAGCATTGGAATGGAATGGAATTTATGGGAGTGGATTACTGATCCAGCACTGCGACCTTTCAAGATCTATTGCGCTAACCCTCAAGCTAGGCGCATTCCCAAACCCACATCACCTGATAATTCTAAGGTTCGCTGAGCACCCAGATTTCGAGTAAGCAATCCCCCTCGTCCCTAGGCCAACCCCTTCCGTTCGTCGCCAGCCGCTGATCGAGGAATGCTATGGAATGATGAAGAAATGGTGACGGAATTATATAGGTACCTAATATGCGGGAAACAGAACCCCGAGAAAAACCCCTACCGCGACCTTGTCCGCCATACGTGAAGTGTCACTATGAATTTTCAATGACTATTACACTTTTACTACGTCATACTACTTTTGACCAATAAAACGGTACGAATGGACGTCTTTCAACCAATCATGGCTGCTTATCGCACAATTTTATCGCGTCCCTAGCATTTGTTTAATTTTATCACTTCCCTAGCATTTGTTTGTTTTTATCATTAACCTAGCATTTGTTTCTTTATAGTAATATTATAGATTTATTAATTTGTCCTACACAATAATATCTGTAATATTGACAATTAATATTTGAGGAGAAAGAATAATATTCTCATAGCTGCAGTGCATATGTCTGTATAGATTACTGCATACTTAACTGCGGAATCGCGGCCAAACAAGTCACTCAACTGAGTGCACTCCTAATATAGGCTAATGGCAGTTGACATTGGACATATACGTCAACATATATGCCTAACTTGGAGTCAGGCCACAAAGGGAAACACTGAAGGACCGGCCTGTTCGGTCCGGTGCTGTGGATTGAATTCGGCGTAGCTCAGTGGTCAGAGCGCTTGGTACGTAGAACCTAAGGACCCGGGTTCGATCCCCGGTGCCGGAGCGAATTTTTCTCCTCAAATATTAATTTGTTTCTTTGTTTGCCAACATTTCAATCTGCACTGGTCTGGACGTCAAAAAACAGAAAATTACAAACCACTCCAGTCGATGCACAGCAGTTTCAAATATGACTCGCTTTGGCATTCAAGAAAAGGAATTAATAAAGATCACTGGTCATAGCTATACATCTTCCCTGAAACCCCATTTACATATAAATGAAGAGCACCATTCGGAAATTCTGAATAAGTTTGAGGAATACACTATGTACATCAACGAGTTCCACTTCTTTTACGCACACGTCCAATATAACATCAACTGAACCTCTAACCACTAAAACATTCAAATTTGAAAATTGTACTTTCAATAATTGTTCCTTTTAAAATTATTCATGTTTATTTTTTATTTCACCATCCTTAATTAAAAGTTTTCTTATTTCATCATCCCTAATTAAAACTTTTCTAACACTTGTTTATATTATTTAGGTTATGTTTGTTATAGATTCTGCTATATGATATTATGTATAGTCACGTATCAGAGATTGTTTAATACTAAGATTTATTGAAAATCATGTCAAGTGACGTTGATTACTGGGATCCGGATAATTGAAGTGGAATGCAATTGTTTAATAAAAATGAAACTGAATCAACAAAGCCTTCTTGACTTTTTTTTTTTTTTAGACCGGCCAGAGGCCGTTTACCAAATTTATCTTTGTTTTCTGTTTTCGTTTTCATTTGTTTCCTTTGTTTTTACTTACACTAATACAAACACAACACCCATGCCCGAGGTGGGACTCGAACCCACAACCCTTCGGACCAAGCGATAGAGACATGCCGTGCCCCTACCGCTTGAGCCATCCGGGCCGGCATGACTAGTAACCGTCCACAGAGTTCAGTGAAGATTCCATAGTTGGCACAACTGATAACAAGAAAACGGCTACTACGCATAACACTATACTGCCATCTAGCGTAATATTTGTAATGTTGAGATGGTACAATAATACATTTGAAGACAGTTGTATTTTCATAAGTCAATTAATATTTTATTGTATTGGAGTACTTCGTTACTTCTAATCTTTATATACTTCCTTCTAATAGTGTAGGCTATTAGTCAATTAAATCCCACTCGAGTTTTTATTTTCTCTAGATAAATCAAAACCTCTAGTGAGATTACTGTTGAAAAATCCGAGACCTGACTGGGACTCCAACCCGGAAAGATTAAATATTACTGGAGCTTTTAAGTGGAGGACTCTCATGCGTGCATTAAGCAAGCGAAGTACTTGACTGAGCGCTCAGCGACTCGTGTTTGGTCAAGTTAGTCAGAGCAAACACTTTAATAATTACACTGGTATATTTCACTAGAATACGCTATTTTTACTATTTCCACTATCATAAACAGGGAACGGATTTATATGGACTAAAAATATATGAAATATGTAAATATATATGTAGTTATTTTTACCAAAATATGGAATTAAATATGGATTTTTACCAAAATATGGAATTAAATATGGACTTAAAATTATAAAAAAAATGACTATGTACGTTAAATATTGGTACATTTTAATCAAACTAAACAAAAAATATAATGGACGTACCTTATCTTCCAATGTAGTTTCAACAAAACACAATTTTTATTGTCTGTTACCATAACAATAGGTTACAAACATTTCTTTCAAGTGCTGAAAAGTGAATCTTCTTCTATTGTCTCTGAGGATAGATTTATACTGACTAAAAGAGCGTTCGACGTCACAAGAAGTAACTGGTACATAATTCAATTTCACAATGTCTGCTGGGGATAAGTCCAAGTTAATCTTCACTGTTGATTCACCACTCATCACAGCAACAACCTTTTGTAGTTCTTCATATCCAGGGTTTTTTGAAAGTACAGTGTCCACCTTAGCTCTTACTGCATCTGCAACTTTACCTCTACCACGATTCAGTTGTTCCACAGTACTATTTATAATTTCAAAACTTTCAGATAGTGAAAGGTGCCTATTTTGGAGACTTTTGAGCGTTTTTATGATGCATGAAAATGTATGCTGAATGTGAGCTAAGTCATTCTTCACACTTATGTCACAGGTAACTGTTTTCGCAGTATCAATTGAGACTGCATCTTCAGAGTCCAATGCAAGGAGAACATTGTTAATAGAGTCTATATGTTCGGCATAATATTCAACTGCTTCTAGCCATGTACCCCATCTAGTTAAAATTGGCTTTGGTGGCAATGGAATTTCAGGGTACATTTCTTTCAACACGTTAACTCTACTGGGAGCTTTGAGAAATACTTTTTTCACTGATGAAATCAACAAATCTACTTTAGGGAAATTGTCTCTGACCACTTCTGCCACACGATGAAATGCATGCGCCACACAAGTAAAATGAGTCAATTTAGGATATACAACAGATAATGCTTGTCCAGCTTTGACCATATAAGGGGCAGCATCGCTAATAAAGAATAACACATTATCGTACATAATACCCTTTGGCCACAGGATACCCATAGCTTCGTTGAACAGTTTAACTATAGTTTTGTTATTGCACTTTTCTAGAACATCACAATGTAAAAGAATTCGTTCAGAATATTGTTCACTTAACAAACCGATAACTACATTACCAACAAGTCTACCTTCTTTGTCGGGAGTCTCATCAATGGAAACCCAAATTGAACTATCTTTAATTTCATCTCTTATCTTCTGTATTGTCTCATCGTAGATGGATGGAGCATACGTCTTCCTAAGTGTTGACTCATCCGGGATTGTATGTTGAGTATATTTTTCAAGGAATTCCCTGAAGACCTTATTCTTTAGTTTGTAGAGAGGAATATCAGCAGAGATGAGAGAACGGCACAGGTCGATGTTAAACTCAGATCTTACATTCGATGTTGTTGGTTGTGTTAAAAACAATTGTCTCTGCTTGGAATTTAGTTGTTTGTTGGCCTGATGTTTACTAGTTGTAATGTGTTGTTGCACCAGGAACTTTTGTGTAGATGATACTGCACACTGACACAAATTACAAAATAATATTTTATTGTCAGTTGATAAACCATCTTCTTTAAATTCTGAAATGTAACTTGTTAGTTTTGATTTTAAATTGACTGAATGACGTACTTTTGGCATATTTACCGTCTTTATAGTATGATTTACAAAACTGAACCTATGTGTACTCTGACTGGCATTTAACTGTTGAGCTGCACAACTGAAGTCTGTTAAAAATTTTAAATTAAATTAATACAGTTTTGTAACTTACTTTCCCATTGTTGATAGGACTGCTAATTTTCAAATAACTCTGATGTTAAAGGGATTACTGAACATGTGTTTAAATCTCTATTGTTGAAATGTATTTTTAAAAGTTAATGGAATTTTGTTTTGTTTTATTGTTAAACCTAATATAATATGGACTGTTTTATATGAAATATGGAAAATATATGGAAATTAACGAAAATATGTACTAAATTCTAAAATATGGAAAAATATGGAAAATAAAAGTAGGATTTTTCAACCCTACACATTGTGAAACATAAAGATAATGCAAAATATAAATTATATTAGCTTTATAAGTAAATATGTATTTACATATAAATCCTTTCCCTGATCATAAAGAATCTAGACATACATTGTACAAACATTATTGACACAATTGTTTGACGTGTTGTGTATTGTAATACATTCAAACGCCGATTGTCAAAAAGATTGCTTTTCATCTCTAGAATATGATCTTTCTTCAGATATTACTTTTATAGAATATGATTTTTATTTTTATGCTCGACCATGCCGAAATGTAGTAATTATACACCTGGTAGCAGTCCTTTAATGCATGTCATTAAAGTACACCTACTCATTAAAGTACAGGTGTTTTCAGCCAATGACAACTCAGCTTACAGGTGTTCAGCCAATAACACGTCAGCTTTGTACCGTTATAAAACCGCAAGTATCGATTATTCTCGGATATGCAATCGAAAGAGAATTAGCGAAAAGTCACGGAGACTGGAAATACAATACTGTCGCAGAAGGTTATGTTCTGTTACTATAATAATTAGCGTTAATTGTAAATAATATTCAAATAAATTCAATTTGTCATCTCGTTTTTCAATGTCGAATTCAATAATCAAGGTTATACCAAGTTTAACGGGATTACACAAGGTCAATGACATTATTGTTCCTCGGAAAAAAAAATCAATACTTTCGCGTCTGCGCACATCTCACAATTCACGACCTAGAACAAGGTCACTTCCGATCTTAACAGATACAAATAAAATGTATAAGTTACATCTGAATAATTTCAAGTTAGAAATATGGTCGAGCATAAAAAGTCGTATGAAACTCGCCTATAATGGTAATTAAGAAGCTCGTATGAAAATTATGAAACTCGCTTGCGCTCGTTTCATAAACATCCATACTCGCTTCTTAATTACTGTCATTATAGGCTCATTGCATAATGTACTATTAATGTATCAATTTTACTTCATTATGTTAATCATTCCTTTGGTCCAAATTGTCTTACGAGTATTTAACACTAAATTGTAATCGTTTAACTATTAGAATTTCATGCAACTAAACACATCTAATTTTTCCTCTTACTATTATGCTGTTCTTGTTTCTAAATTTTGTTGTGAATGAATTTCTTTTCCTGTAACTTTTTATTGAACTTCAGTGCGAAAGAAAGTTGTTGGAAGCTTGTTAAGTCGAATGAGAAACATCTCCTCACTGCTAATGCTTAACAACTGACTAGAGGAGTAGTGGAGTGGGTGTTAAGTCGTTGCAATAGAAACCCTGTACTTCATTGAAGATGAAATACGTAACAGCTACAGCATGAAATCTCAATCTAGCCGTGCAAATCCAATTAAGTATCAAAGCCCATGTTCGTCACGCCTCGATTGCGGCCCGCTGCGGGTTTCTAGATCTTCTTCTTTACAGAACTGCACCTCATGTTCGTGATGTACCCTGATTCACTGACGTTGCATATTGCCCCATGTTTTTCTTTTGTGCTCTGATCTGTTCCGAATTGAAGCAATGCCAACACGTCTCTCAGTGCTTCTGGTACATCAAATTGAGATGCTTTCACTGCTACTCCTTCCGGCCAGCAACATGCAACTACAGTTGATTGGCATTCCCAAGGAAATTGTTTGAGCTCGTCTGTTAACTGTCGTGTACGTTCTAAAATGTTGAATCTTCTATTTCTTCGTGTGAATTACTTACTTTTAATAATTTTTGCATAATTTTAAGTTTAGAAACATATTAGTTAATGCTCCTCGTTAGATAATGAATGAATGAATAAAAGAATGAATAAATAAAAGATTGAATGAATAAAAGAATGAATGAATGAATAAAGGAATGAATGAATGAATGAATGAATGAATGAATAAAAGAATGAATGAATGAACGAACGAATTAATGAATGAATAAAAGACTGAATGAACAAACAAATGAATGAATGAATAAACGAATGAGTGAACGTATGAATGGAGAAAAGAATGAATTAATAATGAACGAACGAATGAATAAAGCAATGAATGAATAAAAGACTGAATGAACGAACGAATGAATAAATAAATAAATGAATAAAAGAATGAATAAACGAATGAATGGAGAAAAGAATGAATTAATAATGAATGAACGAATAATAAAGGAATGAATGGATGAATGACTGAATGAACGAACGAATGAATAAATGAATTAATAAAAGAATTAATGAACGAATGAATGGAGAAAAGAATGAATTAATAATGAATGAACGAATAAATAAAGAAATGAATGAATAAAAGACTGAATGAACGAACGAATGAATAAATGAATGAATGAACAAAAGAATGAATGAATGAATGAATGAATGAATGAATGAATGAATGAATGAATGAATGAATGGAGAAAAGAATTAATTAATAATGAATGAACGAATAATAAAGAAATGAATGGATGAATGAACGAATGAATGAATCAAAGAATGAATGAACGAATAATGAATGAATAAAATAATGAACAAATGAATAAAAGAATAAATGAACAAACGAATGAGCGAATGAATGAATAAAAGAATGAATGAAAATTAAATTAAATTATGTTTTATTTAACGACGCTCGCAACTGCCGAGATTATATCAGTGGAATTTTGTCCCGCAGGAGTTCTTTTACATGCCAGTAAATCTATTGATATGAGCCTGTCGCATTTAAGCACACTTAAATGCCATCGACGTGGGCCGAGATCGAACCCGCATCCTCGGGCACAGGTCAGCACATGTGTTAATGATGGCGAAATGAACCCAGGTAGGATCCGTCGTCGAAAGTTACTCAGCATTTGATCTTAATGGATTCAGAGAAAATCTCGGGAAAACTTGAACCAGACAACTTGTCCCAACCAGAATTCGATCCCGGCCCGCTAGTTTCGCAGTCAGACACGCTGACCACTACTCCAAAGCTGTGGATCATCAAGAGAAAGTAAGAAACTGTCAACTCATTGCCTCTTATTTTTGTGAACTGTCCATTGGACACAGGAAATTCTATCCTAGTATCTGGTGTTCATATGGACATTCCGATGTGCTTGTACGATGCACTTTTCTATCGTGGGAGGTCATCTGCGAGATGACAGGCAACTGCCCTTGTCCTAGAAGCCGTTACCTCGATATCTATGGAACTGTGAACGGTCAGTGTTTTCATATGAAAGACTTTTACGATGGGAATATTCTGTTGAATTTCTCTGTCAAGGGTGACCAAGCTTTCTAATCACTATGACCGGATAACAAGGTCCACTGTCTGGTCAAGAGACGCCTAGATACCGAACAGACGTCATTCTTGTATGACGCAAACTTAGCCCACATTCTTCATAATGAGAAAGTTCGGTTTCCTGTAAGTGGTATTCGCCTACATGTGTGCGCTGCTTCTTGTGCCGATGAATCTTAAATTAAACATCACGCACACTTTGACTCTTGTTTCCCATTAAATACCGTCACGTTGTTCAAAATGGGAAGCTCACTGAAGCATTCATGATCACCTAACCTAGTGTTCCTGTTTTCTGCAAATCATTTTCATTCGATGTAAATGTCTTCTCATATAAAATGTTTATCATTATTAGAGACCGGATTTTAAAGGGAATTCCTTTTTTTATTTCAATACGAAACTTGAAATAATTAATTACAATGTTCAAAACTATCTTTCACCGACCAAATTATGTGGTTCTGACTTCCCTTTTTTCCCTTTTTTTTCCTTTTTTTTTAGTCCATATTTCCTTTTCTCCCCCCTTTTTAAAAACATCTCTTATTTTGGTTCTTTTTGACAGAATATCGCAAACATTTAGATAATTTTCCTTTTTTTTCCGATAGGCCTATAACTTCCTGAGCAAGCGAAATAAATATCGTTCTTCTTCTGATTCCAGACAATGAAAAACTAATGACGTGTGCTGATTTAGAGCTCAGGATAAAAAGAAGAATTTCACCTCTGGTATCAATTGATGTAGAGCGGTCATTTTCTGTTTATAAAGACATTCTGCATTTAAAGAGGTAGAATCATACTGATATAGGTCAGTTTCTATCTGATGCTTTTCCAATTCACTGCTGGCTAAAGCAGGGAGATGCACTATCACCTTTACTTTTTAACTTCGCTTTAGAATATGCCATTAGGAAAGTTCAGGATAACAGGCAGGGTTTGGAATTGAACGGTTTACATCAGCTTCTTGTCTATGCGGATGACGTGAATATGTTAGGAGAAAATACACAAACGATTAGGGAAAATACGGAAATTTTACTTGAAGCAAGTAAAGCGATCGGTTTGGAAGTAAATCCCGAAAAGACAAAGTATATGATTATGTCTCGTGACCAGAATATTGTACGAAATGGAAATATAAAAATTTGAGATTTATCCTTCGAAGAGCTGGAAAAATTCAAATATCCTGGAGCAACAGTAACAAATATAAATGACACTCGGGAGGAAATTAAACACAGAATAAATATGGGAAATGCGTGTTATTATTCGGTCGAGAAGCTATTATCATCCAGTCTGCTGTCCAAAAATCTGAAAGTTAGAATTTATAAAACAGTTACATTAAATCTGAAAGTTAGAATTTATAAAACAGTTACATTACCGGTTGTTCTGTATGGTTGTGAAACTTGGACTCTCACTCTGAGAGAGGAACATAGGTTAAGGGTGTTTGAGAATAAGGTGCTTAGGAAAATATTTGGGGCTAAGCGGGATGAAGTTACAGGAGAATGGAGAAAGTTACACAACGCAGAACTGCACGCATTGTATTCTTCATCTGACATAATTAGGAACATTAAATCCAGACATTTGAAATGGGCAGGGCATGTAGCACGTATGGGCGAATCCAGAAATGCATATAGAGTGTTAGTTGGGAGACCGGAGGGAAAAATACCTTTAGGGAGGCCGAGACGTAGATGGGAGGATAATATTAAAATGGATTTGAGGGAGGTGGGATATGATGCACAGGATAGGGACCGATGGCGGGCTTATGTGAGGGCGGCAATGAACCTTCGGGTTCCTTAAAAGCCATTTGTAAGTAAGTAAGAATCATACTGAAACGTATTGAAATGTTGAATGTGATCAAATACAACACTTTCCTTATATTGTGAAGCGATAAATATAAGCTTGTGTGTGCTATATAGTCCTTTTTTAAGTCCTTTTTTGACTATATCAAAAACAACACTTTCCTTATGTTGTGAAGAGATAAATGTAAGAATGTGTATGCCATGTATATCCATGAATGTGCTGAAGTGTGTTTTGGGGAGTAATATAGTCCTTTTTCAAGTCCTTTTCTTCGGCTATAACTATCCCTTTTTTGTCCTTTTTTGGTGAAAAATTTTCCCTTTAAAATCCGATCTCTAATCATAATATTGCTATATACAGAGTGTTTTTTTAAACGTTACAGCTGTTTTTTAAACGTTACAGCGTTTCGAGAATATAATTTTGAATAAACATTTCTTCGTTTGAAGGAGAAAATAATGACATTAGTTAATTTTTACTTAACAGAGGTTATTATCCTCTTGAATCCTGAGACATTTGTTGTATTATTTTTCAAGTTCAGTATAATTCTACATTTCAAGAAAAAACAAGTCACTGACATGAGGAAAAATGCTGAAAAAATTCTGCAGGGTACAGTTAGGGCACAAATGTAGTATATTATACTATACTTCGGGACTCTGCACATACATCTTATATCATAATCATGAATGAAGTATGGTATAGTATACTATACTCTTAAGACTCAGAAGATTAAGTTCATTTGAGATTATCTTGGTTTTATAAATGGGAACCCAAACTTTTTCATCAGATTCTGATTTTACGCTCAAAAACAAACAACTTTTGTCTGAAATTTTTTTTTTACCAAATTCTTATTTTTATAAAATGTTTAACAAAACTGAAAATCATTAGTCCACTGTATTACTGGATAAGATGTTAACTTTTTACATGGACATAAACATTCTTTTTAACTATCAGTAGTTCCACGACCATTATAGGACTAAGTTGGAAGTTAATACTTATTGAAGTAATTTGACGATCAGATGTACATATGTAAAAGATGTAGGGTAAAGTTGCCTAATTCCGTAATGCTCCTAATCCCGTGATATGTTTCTTAACCCTTTCTAACCCAAATTAAATTTACAAGCAATCCATGTTGAAACAAATAGCTGTATTAGGACCAATTCAGTGACCAAGTTACGGGAGTGGCAACATTTGAAACAAAACTATATTGATGAAAATGTATTGAAATAGAAGTTATCCCGCAAAATTTACCATCATATGTAACACACAAGTATATAAATGCTATAAAGTTAATTATTGCCATATGGTATCTATAGGTAAGAAAGGGTTACATTAAATGTCAGTCAAAGCTTTGCAGTTGGACCATAGCGCCAGACATCTTTCTCGAAAGAATGCATCTTTCGCTTACTTTTGAGACATCGGTGAACTTCCTAGCAAGATACCCAATTCCGTGACATTCAGTAAAAAAAACGTACCACGGAATTAGGGATATCACGGAATTAGGCAACTTAACTCCTACAAAAAATAGTCGGCCTGGGTAGCGTAGTCGGAATAGCGCTGGCCTTCTGTGCTCGAGGTTGTGGGTTCGATCCCGGCTCAGGATGATGGCATTTAAGTGTGTTTAAATGCGACAGGGTCATGTTAGTAGATTTACTGGCATGCAAAAGAACTCCTGCAGGACAAAATTCCGGCACACCGGCGACGCCTATATAACCTCGGCAGTTACGAGCGTCGTTAAAAAACCATAATTTTTTTAATTTACAAAAGTTCTTCTTGTATACAGTGTGTTTATATTAAATGTAAGCAAAAGAAATCTGATCAAGATACAATATTACAATCTACCGATGTTTTTCAATTTTGTTAAATATGTTATAAAAATAACGCTTTGATAAATGTTTCAGGCAAGATTTGTTTCTTTGCATAAAATCATAATCCGATGAAGAACGTTTCGGTTCCCATTAAAAAGGAACAATAAGTGGACGTTAAAATGACCTTGATATCCAATGTTCATCCCCTTCAAACAAATAAACGCTTTTTCAAAATAGTATTATCGCAAATGCGTTGCTTTAAGATAACCAGCTGGAATGTTTCTTAAAAAAACGCTCTTTCTGTAGTAGAATGGTTGGGTCACTGGCTGAGAACAAACTGCCTACTGAAGGATGCACTGGAAGGAATGTTTAAAGGGAGAAGAGTTCGGGGCACAAGAAGATATCAGATGATAGACGACATTAAGGTATATGGATCATATGAGAAAACAAAGAGGAAGGCAGAAAAAGGAAAAATTGGAGAAAGCTGGGTTTGCAGTGAAAGACTTACCCTTGGACAGAACACTGAATGAATGAATGAATGAATGAATGAATGAATGAATGAATGAATGAATGAATGAATGAATGAATGAATGAATGAATGAATGAATGAATGCTATAGTAGAACATCGATTATCTCAACTAATGGGAAGTAAATATTTTGGATAATCAAGCATATATGAAAATATCCAGATTCATTCATTCATTCTTTCATAGTGTTCTGCCCAAAGGCAGGTCTTTCACTGCAAACTCAGCATTCTCCAGTCTTTCCTATTTTCTGCCTTCCTCTTTGTCTCCTCATATGATCCATATTATCTTAATGTCGTCTATAATCTGATATCTTCTTCTGCTCCGAACTCTTCTCCCGTTCACCATTCCTTCCGTGCATCCTTCAGAAGGCAGTTTCTTCTCAACCAGTGACCCAACCAATTCCTTTTCCTCTTCCTGATCACTTTCCGCATCATTCTTTCTTCACCCACTCTATTCAACACAACTTCATTTCTTAATCTATCTGTCCATTTCACACGCTCCATTCTTCTCCATAACGAAATTTCAAATACGTCTATTTGTTTCTCTTCATTTCGTCGTAATGTCCATGTTTCTGAACCATACAAATATCCCGATTAGTCTATATTACAATAAATGATATTAACCTACAATTAAATTAAAACACGGAACGTTGCTGATACTTTATTTTGAAATATGAAGTGCTGCAAAGTAATGAAATGATAGCTACAGCACTAGAGTTCGTTGTAACTCCAGTATGCTAAACAAAAATCTTTCTCTGCTGTACTGCGTACAGTTTCAATAAGTCATCAAATACGAATTCATTAAACTAAGCGATTGGAGTAGTACTTAAACATAGCAAACAGTGCACTAAAAGTTTGTGCAGTAATATTGGGTGGGGCAGTGGTGATTCAGCGACTCGAACAATCCATTAGGAATAACATCGACTTTCCACTTTGTCTATGTTTGCATGAGGAGGTATGAGAAGATAGGGCAAGTAATGGAAAAGATAATTGAAGAATGTGATCCCATAACTCACTCAGTCCATTTGACCTTATTTATGATTTATATGTATGATAATGATTGAGACCTATGTCATACAGGGACATCATTTTATTTTTACTAACATTTCTAATATTAATCTGGTTATACCTTTTAACTAACGGTTTAGAATAGGAAACACCGTTTGCTACCTCCTTCCACGACTGGAGTTCGATGATGCTGGAGTAAAATACAAACAAATCACTTTACTAGGTATAGGAGGGAAGAAAAGTAGTTCATCCATTTACGTAAACTAGGAAATATCGCGATTTTCAGTTTGATCATTTTCATTAGGTTTTTGTTTTAATCAATACACAGTACAGTATTAACAATAAGTAGGCTATTTTTACTAAAGAACTGAGCTGTCCATTCGGACGTATTCATTATGCAGTGTATATTATACTGTCTACAGCACATTAGCGTACAATTTAGAGACTGAAGTTAAATTGAAAAATAATCATAATATGGATATTTAAACACATTTTTGAAAATGGTGGCCGTTCATTTCGATACAGGCTTCAGTTCTTTTGTGCATATTATCACATTATAGACTATTGTACCTAATTACAATTACCAGTTTCGTTCTTCGTAATAGTAACTCATGTTGAAATAATTCTGTACCTACTCTATAAAAGACTACCTTACGTATTGTAAATTCAATCTTCACTTCTTCCCGATTCGAAAAGATAAAATTACTCAGACATGCTATCTACTGTCTGTTCAAGTGGTTTTGTAGAAAGGGGGAAAATCACGTGACAGTTAATTACTTAAGAGGTCCTTTTATTTAAGTTATTTCAAACAGTTGTATAATATTACGAAGACGTCCAATTCCTAACAGAAATTAATGTTTTCAGAAAAGAGCTAAGACATCCCAGCCACTAGCCTTTATAGAGGGGCGAGTGGAAGCGGGTGGAGGGAACCTGGATGCGACGTAGACAAACGGACGACAGTACCTGTGCGAAAATATGATACAATATTGAAAGCTCTTTCGTCACTGGAAAACGCGAACATATTTCTGGAACGTACTATACTCACTGACTCAGTAGTCTACTATTCACTATGACCGTAAGGAGACTTTGACTGCATACGCGGCCTTGGTTCTGTGTGGAGAACGGTTGGAAGTTTACAAGTAGAGGAGGTGGGAGTGAAGTACATTCAAAAACTCAGGTACAATAAAAATTGAAGTAAAAATAAAATGATGTCCTTGTATATTCAGCTTGTTTCTTCCAAAAAAAAAAAAACGCCAATCCTTGTCTAAAAGTTAGTGTTATTGTGCATGTCACTTGAAAACTCACTCAGTTCATAGACCAGTGGATAAAAGAACTAGCTCAATCCTCTCATAAAAATGGACTTAACGCGTTTTGGGATCAATTATGAAGAAATGTTAAAATAAGTATAACCTATCTTCTGAGGTTTCTGAACTAGTCGTGTGTGTTTTTCTATCGATTTTTACATTTGTGAGGCCAGTGATGGGATTATTGTCGCAGCTACAACTTGTGTAGGAATTAATTATTACATATTTAAGCTATTTATCGAATTGTTTAGTCCTGATTATTACCTTAGTAGAATTGTTTAATTCCAGAACTACCTACTTATTAAAGAACCTAAATTTTATGAGCATAATTTCTATAACTTAATATTATACCAAGAATAACTCTTCTCAGCTTCTCAGCCAGTTGAGTTGGAGATTTGCTTCCAAGCTTTCGACGGCTAGCTCTGCCATCTTCTTCAGAAAGCCGTCGAAAGCTTGGAAGCAAATCGCCAACTCACCTGGCAGAGAACCCGAGAAGAGTTATTCTACATCAAACGCCGGGAATGCCTCAAGTCATACATATTACACCAAGGTTTCTCGAACTCCAATCATATTGATTTATTCAGTATCTTTTATTACACTCGTATATTATTATCTGTGTTTGCATATGTTTGCTTGCGCCTTCGTGTGTGTTTGAAGAAAGTAAAATTATATTTATAAATTCGATTTTTTTTTAATTTCAAGGAGTGTACACATTTTCACGACCCTGGAAGATTTTTGAAACTGTCTAAAGGTTTTTGTTACATTAATTGTAATGGCAATGCAGCGAAGTATGTAACATTGCATATTCGAGAAAGGAAGTAATTAAGATATCTATAGAAATATGACGTGCATTAAGCACCATTCATTCTGTTCTCTGAAGGAATGTCACTCGGAAAGTAAGGCTGACATTTTACAACAAGTGTCCTTATCTGGAGAGCTGAAATTTGACAAATGCAAAATAAAATCAAAGCTAGGATACACAGACTTGGGGTTTCTGCGTTGGTTATCAGAAATCTCTGATTGGAAATAATCCGTAAAAATATAAGATAGGGATGTGGAAGTGATACCGCGGATATACAACAGTGAAGAGACTGAAAAAAAAATTAATCTGGAATGGACATGTTCAACGCACGCTATCAAAACTTGTCATGAATTAGATTCTAGCGCAAATCAAGAAAGAAGAAGACTTACTGAAAACTGGAGATCAGGAATCAGTGTGATCATGGCCTATTGGAGACTTCAAGAAAGCAGTACGAGAACCAGCAGACTTAGCGGTTGGGAGTCGGACCCTCGTTATGGTCTGATTCATCACATATTCGAGAACGAAAGTAATTTTCTGTACAACTTCCTAGATTTTAAATAAGTAAAGAACATTTTGTAGGAATAGACTTTATTTGACATTAATTAGTTCGTATAGAGAAAGTCTTGCATTGTTGATATTTTATTTTTACTCTACAAAGTTATTGTTTAAAATCTTTTTGATTTTTCTGTATCTTTCAGAATATTTATCTTCGTTGCAGATAAACAATTTGTACAGGCTCATAAAATTTGGATCAATAACGTTAAAATCTCCTCTTTCGTAACAGTGGCAATAGGAGTAAGTAGTGACTTAAGTCACAGGTAATAAGATAGTAGTCAAGAAATAGTGGAATTGAGGAGCATAGTATCAAAGTTAAACAACTCCATTTTTTTATATTTCGAGATATCGATTCTGTCTCATAGAATTTTCTATGCTGAATTCGATTCTGGAACTGTTTAGGTTAAAAAACGGACAGAATACAGCGAAAATAGCACTTAATTGTGTACTTAAGAATCAAAATGTAGACAACTCCACTGTGGCTTGGTTTCAAATTAGGACAATTCCTTCAGTAGCCAATGAGAAGCCCACATTCGTACCACATTTTCCCATCACTCAACGCGAATCCAACATGGCTGATTGTTTATATCATTGCTTACGAGATTATATACGCGAGGCGAACCTAGCGGCAGAAATTGTCATGACGCTCAGAGAACCACTCTCGACCGTGCTATGCGCCAGCTTGAATATAATCTCGTAAGCAACGGTTTGTATAATTGGCTTGTGGATGAATAAGACGTACTGTTTTACATAAATTTCCTTTGTAAAATTATGGTTACATCGTTATTTCAATAAGAATATGGAAGTTCATGTCAAAGAAGTTCTTTAAAAGGAAGCGAGGAAGCTTCGTTTGGTTTCAAAATCAGACAACTCCATTTTAAATATGGCTTCATTTGGTTTCAAACACAGACAACTCCATGACTTAGTTTCAAAGGCGGACAACTCCACTTTTTAAACTTAAATTGCGACCTGAATATTAATTTTAGTCACATTTTGAGACTAAAAAAATGTTTCTATGATCCATGAGAATTATTAAAAATATCTACGTATAACAGTGACATGGTTTCCAAGGATCTAGTTTTTTGTCTCTCCTGTAAAAAAAAAAACAAATGTGGAGTTGTCCAACTTTGATACCAAGCTCCTCAATTATTCTAAGGGTTACAATAAGACATATCTAGAGAACCTTTCCTTACACCCTCTTCATGAATTAAAAATGTATTCTTAGTCACTAATATTTGAACTCTAATCTCTTGAATTTGAAAGCTAGTGCATATACACTTGAATAACGGTGGGTTAATTAATATTTCATTGTTCGACAACCTTGGATAATTTTATTTTATTTTTGTAATTAAAGTCTGTGTTCTTTAGATGTAGTACAGACTTCACATACCGTAATTATCTAGCACCTAATACATTGCCACTTCCTTAACTTCTAACAATGCGAATGTTTGTAGTGAAAACATTGGGATCCATCGGATAAACTTAAATCATTCCATCTTTCCGAGATTTAGTTATCTTTGCAGGTAATCTTAGCGTACCGTTCTTCTACAGAAGTGAGAAATCAGCATTCTTAAAGACAGATGAGAGATAACTCAGTTGAATACTAGCATACATTTCCGCGCTTTATTCATTAATCTTATAAGCCATCTAAATTTGTTTCACAGTACAGATATCTTGACACATAGATTCCTGACTTACGAACTACTTAACTTACAATCTTACGAAAATATAACTCTTGTTTTGCTCAGTAGTTTTTTTAATCTTTTTCTTTCTTATGCTGCAGTAAGAAATAAGTTGGTTTCATTTATTCATTCATTCATTCATAGCGTTCTCCAGTCTTTTCTATTTTCTGTCTTCCTCTCCGCATATGATCCATATATCTTAATGTCGTCTATCATCTGATATCTTCTTCTGCCACGAACACTTCTTCCGTTCACCATTCTTTCCTGTGCATCCTTCAGTAGACAATTTTCTTCTCAGTCAGTGATCCAACCAATTATTTTTCCTCTTTCTGAACAGTTTCAGCATTGTTCTTTCTTCACCCAATCTTTCCAACACAGCTTCGTTTCTTATTCTGTCT
Source organism: Periplaneta americana (assembly GCF_040183065.1). NCBI lineage: Eukaryota > Metazoa > Arthropoda > Insecta > Blattodea > Blattidae > Periplaneta > Periplaneta americana. The sequence continues at coordinate 59,845,767 of NC_091123.1, forward strand.
GTCCATTTCACACGCTCCATTCTTCTCCATATCCACATTTCAAATGCTTCTATTCGCTTCTCTTCACTTCGTTGTATTGTCCATGTTTCTGCCCCATACAATGATACACTCCACACAAAGCACTTCACTAGTCTCTTCCTTAGTTCTTCCTCAGAGGTCCGCAGAAGATGCTCCTTTTTCTTTTAAAAACTTCCTTTGCAATTGCTATTCTCCTTTTGACTTCTTGGCAGCAGCTCATGTTATTGCTTATAGTACACCCGAAGTATTTGAAGCTGTCCACTTGCTCTACTTTCGCAAGTTTACCTTCTTTACTTTTCTTCTTATGACCATGGTCTTTGTCTTGTTTGCATTTATCTTCATCCCATACTGCTCACAGCTGTCATTTAGCTCCAGTAACATATCCCTTAGTATCATCTCCTCTTCTGCTAATATCGCCATATCATCAGCAAATCTTATGCACTTTATCCTTCTTCCTCCCACTGTCACTCTTTCCGTGTTCTAAAAACAGTTCTCCACTAAATCCTCCAAGTAGGCTAGATTTTGAACAGGGTAGGTGATAAGGGACATAGGTTGGTTATAGGCAAAAAAAAAACTGGATTTAAACCTGAATATAAATTATATTCATCTCTCTATGACTTCAAGAAGAGTTCTGCAATTCATTTACTTTCCAATAGAATTTACTACTAGGTCTTTCCTGTCTGTAAAAAAAAACTGTCTAATTTTTGTTCAAACGACATTACCTTCATATACTAACGATAGCCAGAAAATCATAGACTGAAAGAATGGCAGAAAACTCCCGAAAAGGTTTCTCAATTCTGTTAGAAGGAGAAGAAGTGTAGAAAGCAGATCTGGTCGTGAGTCTCAGAAGAAACCATGGAGGCCTAGACCTTGATCGATTGCAGCGATATTTTACTACTTAATTAACTTATTATTCCCAGAACATGAATTTTACCAGCAATCGAAATGTATTGGGAATAAATTAGAATAAGGAACAAAAAAAAGTTTCCTTCCCAGGCAGGATTCGAACCACGAAAGTCTTAGTTACCAGTCTATCGTGCTCTGGAGTGAACAAGGTTCTGAAATCAGCTACAAGGCTCGGTCCGTTTTTTTTTTTTTTTTTTTTTTTTTTTTTTTTTTTTTTTGCCATACTGTACAACACGGTACCGTCCGCAGAGAGCACCACTGCTCTGACTGAAAACAACTGCCATTGCGTTCTCAGTCAGTCCTCGTCCGTACGTGAACAGAGAATATTGAGATACGTAAACATATTATTCATTTGTGTTCGGTGAAGTGATCATAATGCCGAAGACAGATGTTAAAAATATGGGATGTGTTCTTTAATACAAGAATATGGTGTCCACATTTTTAGTAGTGATACTGGTGAAACAATTAAGTGTCGGTTATGTATGTGTGCATTAAAAAAGATAACAAAACAATCGATAGAACATCACTGTAATACACAGAAACACATGAAAAATGTTGATCGTATGTTAGAAGAAAATAAGGGTTCAAGTTCAAATTCCGCCTCAAATATGAAATATGATTTTTGCCAGGATTTGTGTCCAATGATTATAAGTTGCAAATTTTCCATTCAAAACTATGAACAGTCCTCACTTTAAAGGGTTTATAGAAAAGTACACAAAATACGCCATTACAATAGTTATATCAACGTACAACCAATATTCAGTGATTATTCCGTGTGTCAATTTACTTTCCCCCGGCCTATACCTGCACGCGCCTAGTCATGATGATCATGATGTTTTTAGTTAAGCAATCATGGAATTTTTAACGACGCATTCTAATTACAGAGGTCATTCAACATCGAAATTCGACGGTTGCAAGAAATGTCCGATAAATTTAGCCTCCAGTCCTCCATCAGGAACGTGACACTTTTACATCTACAACACGAAACTCAAGCTTTAGTTGCCTCCCAGAAGAGGATATGTTATAGATTTTATCACCCTTTAAAATACATCGACTTCGACTGAATTTGAACTCGCAAACATAGAATCCAGTGGTAGACCTAATCACTAGGTCACCGATGATGTTAGGAGTTTATAGAATTTGTATTGGGAGAGTATGAAGTTTGTCGGATCTACTTAATTCACCAAATTTTCATACTATCTGAGTCATATTTCTTTTTGGTTTTCTCCTTTGTTTAAACTGCTGGGATTATTCACTGTGTCATTCTCAGAGAGAGATGAAGAGAGAGACCATCTCGATTCCTTACTCAGCATTCTTGCATTCAGCAGAAGAACTGGCACATTAAACTATTTAACAGACAACTCTTCTATTTTATAATTTGGTGCATGCAAACTCCAGTAACACGAACAGTAGCTCACGTTTTAGAAAATAAGTATGACATATGTTTAAATCTGTACGTCGTGATGTCAGAGAATCTGTATATGATTATCAGGTAAAGATTTAAATTCCTTTCCCAAGGTTGCAGGTTCGATCCCTGGCCAGGTCGATGCATTTAAGTTTGCTTAAAATTCCGGCACACCGGCGACGCTGATATAACCTCGGAAGTTGCGAGCGTCGTTAAATAAAACATAACATTTAATTTTTTAATTCCTTACCAGATAATGATTTAGGTAATCAGTCATATCATTCTGTGATATAAATAAGAATATCAACTTTGAAATAAATGCATGCGGCTATAAATATAATTGAAATGATATGTTAAAACAGTGATGTCAACTGATGCCCATAGGAGCAAGCGCGCGCTTTAGAACCCAGGAGAGCCTGAGCGCTTTACAGCGGAAAGGAAAGAGACAGAAGAAAGAGGTAGTGTATGCCGCTTGGTCGAGCTATATACAGGGATGGCCAGCACTGATTCAATGGATAAAGGGAAGAGAACTTATTAAAACTGTATCCATGTTAATTTTTAGATTTGTCTGAGAAGTATAAGTCCATTATAATAATGTAAGTTTTAATTTTAATGCTCATTTTTCACAAGTTTGCTTTTTTATTCAAAAGGAATGTTTTCTCAACTTTTTTTTTTTACAGAAAAGTTAAATTTTCATATATGTTTGTTTAGTAGCCTTACAGGTACTAAAACAATGTTTTCGCAAATCTAATATATCGTATATACGTATTACTGAAGATTGTGTATTAAAATGTTTGAAAATATTCGCATGGAAAATGTTTGTAAGAAAATGAATTAATAAAGCAAATACTGTCACATTACAAACAAAAGATATGTGCCTATGTTTTGGTAAAACGCCAGCTCTATAGCTTCAGCAGATTTCGAGATAATTTAATATTCTGATAACAGAAAGTTGCGCACCAATATCATCTAAAAGCATAATGCGATAAGAGTTATATTATGTAATATTAGTTACAGTTAAAACATATACTTAGGCAACTTTGCTTTGTACTATAATATTGTTTTAAATACTTTTATAAGGCTAAAGATACCATCAGTATCAATTACAACTTATCATGTCATATTCAGTGTCTTTCTTTGGGATAACACTTTCTATATGAATTATGTGTTTAATTCACTTAGTACAGTATAGTTGTAGTTATTATGGAATTTGTGTGAATATTTCTTCTTTACTCTTTATTATGTTATTAACGTTTAAAACACAATTGCAATATTAGGCTAAGAAATAGGTGTTAGTACTTTTGTTTTACAGACAATATAGAAAATAACAAACAGAAAAAAGCCATGTAAAAATAAAGACAAAATTTCACGTTCCGTTTGAAGTTTGTGCACCACTGTTTTCTTAATCCAACAGGCTGCTTATTCCTCCTAGAATACCTAGCGCTTAATGCCCGCGCACGACGTCAAGGTCAGAAAAATGCGCTTGCTTTGACATCACTATGTTAAAACAAATCTTCAAATTCAAATAAAAATGGAAAACAATTCGATTGCCGGTATTCCAAATAATATTTCAAATTCTTAAAATTAGTCTCTGCTGTGGAACAAACGACAGTGCTTCTGATTTTGAATGCAACGGGCCCGAATTCAATTCCTTGCATGGAAATGAAGGTTCCTATTTCTTTACTTCTTCTTTTATTGTACTTTATTTTTAAATGTATCATTGTTTTGTATTCTCTCCGCAAGTCATATTGTATTTAATTTTAAGTTAACCTCTGCTTTGCATTCTGGATCCTAGTGGACAGCCGCAGATGTCGGCCAGATGTCCCCCCGTTAAAGTAAGTACAGTGCATATCCCTTTCAGTTCTTCAGTAAAGAAACTTGGCATTCGCATGGATAATAATCTCAACTGGGACATGCAAATCACAGAAACCTGCAGAAAAGTATATTCTATTATCCATGTGCTAAAAAGGATAAATGTTCATCTCCCCTCTTGCTTAAAAAAGTCCCTTGTGCAGACACTTTTATTTCCCTATTTTGACTATGCTGACATTTTACTGACTGAATTCTCCAGCGACAACAGAACGAAACTTCAACGTGCTCATAATTTGTGTGTACGTTTTTTAAGCAATGGTTAGTAAATATGATCAAATCACCCCATCCCTGGAAGCAATAGGTTGGTTTAAATTAGATAAGAAAAGAAATTTACATTCACTTCTCTTTCTCTTAGAAATCTTGAACTCTTCTATTCCTTCGTACCTGTTGTCTCGCTTCACTTACCTTTCTTCCCACCATAATCTGAACACACGCTCTCGTCATGAAACAATATTAACAATACCATCTCATCGCACTTCCTCATACTCATCCTCTTTCACAATAGCCCTGCCAAGACTCTGGAATTCGCTACCTGCTAGCATCAGGGACTGTCGAAATAAAATTGAATTCAAACGGAAACTAACTAGGCACTTGGTCAGTAATTGATTTCTTGTAAATAGTTTCCTTAATCTATCACAAAATAGTTCAATATCCGATAATTTCATCACTATACAATTATGTTATTATAGGTTTAATTTGTAATTCAGTAAATATAAAATATTCTTTGTTTTCCTATGACTATTACACTTTTACTACGTCACACTACTTTTGACCAATAAAACGGTACGAAACGACGTCTTTCAACCAATCATGGCTGCTTATCGCACAATTTTATCGCGTCCCTAGCATTTGTTTAATTTTTTCGCGTCCCTAGCATTTGTTTATTTTTATCACTACCCTAGCATTTGTTTCTTTGTTTTCCAACATTTCAAACTGCACTGGTCTGGAGTCAAAAAACATAAAATTACAAATCACTCCAGTCGATGCACAGCTCTTTCAAATATGACTCACATTGTCATTCTAGAACAAGAATTAATAAAGATCACTGGTCATAGCTATGCATCTTCCCTGAAACCTTATTTACAAATAAATGAAGAACACCATTCGGAAATCCTGAATAAGTTGAGGGATACACCATGTACATCAACGAGTTCACTTCTTTTACGCACACGTCCAATATAACATCAACTGAACCACCAACCACTAAAACATTCAAATTTGAAAATTGTACCTACTTTCAATAATTGTTTCTTTTAAAATTATTCATGTTTATTTTTTATTTCATCATCGTTAATTAAAATGTTTCTTGTTTATTTCATCATCCCTAATGGCGGCCGGGTAGCTCAGTTGGTAGAGCAGCTGGCTACGGACTGGAAGGTCCGGGGTTTGATCCCAGGTGGTGACAGGATTTTTTCTCGTTGCCAAACTTTCAGAACGGCCCCGAGCTTCACTCAGTCTCCTATAAAATTGAGTACCGGGTCTTTCCCGGGGGGTAAAAGGCGGTCAGAGCGTGGTGCCGACCACACCACCTCATTCTAGTGCCGAGGTCATGGAGAGCATGGGACTCTACCTCCATGCCCCCCAAATGCCTTCATGGCATGTTACGGGGATACCTTTACCTTTTTTACCCTAATTAAAATTTTTCTAAGACTCGTTCATACCTATTATTTAGGTTATGTTATAGCTTCTGCTATATGATATTATGAATAGTTACGTATCAGAGATTGTTTAATACTAAGATTTACTGAAAATCATCTGTCAAGTGACGTTGATTACTGGGATCGGGATAATTGAAGTGGAATACAACTGTTTTAATAAAAATGAAACTGAATCAACAAAGCCTTCTTGACCAGTAACCGTCCACAGAATTCAATGAAGATTCCATAGTTGGCACAACTGATAAGCTAATCATAACACACTACTGCCATCTACTAGCGTAATATTTATATTTTTGAGATGGTACAAATTTGAAGACAGTTTTGTATTTTCGTAAATCAATTAATATTTTATTGTATTGGAGTACTTCGCTACATCTAATCTTTATATACTTTCTTCTAATCGTGTAATAGTCAATTAAATCCCACTCGAGTTTTGATTTTCTCTAGATAAATCAAAACCTCTAGTGAGATTACTGTTGATAAATTATCTAGCTTTCATTAGTCAGGTAATCTTTTCGTACTTTGATTTTTATTGTAATTTTATTTGTAAATTTAATATTGTAATTTTATTTGCAATTGTTACTGTAAATCTAATACTAATTGTAATTTTATTCTTCATATTATAGTTGGAATCTCCTGCAGGGGGGCTGAGAAGGCCTGACGGCCTTATCTGTACCAGGTTAAATAAATATTAATACTAAATACTAATGTCCCCTCCATGGCCTACCCAAGTTTCTTCTGCTTTTACTTTGGTATTGTAAGACTAGTTTAGGAATTTTTATTTTCACCATCCTTTCTACAGGGTGTTCTGAAATAAGGTTCCAATATTTAGAAATGTTATGTTTTATTTAACGACGCTCGCAACTGCAGAGGTTATATCAGCGTCGCCGGATGTGCCGGAATTTTGTCCCGCAGGAGTTCTTTTACATGCCAGCAAATCTACTGATATGAGCCTGTCGCATTTAAGCACACTTAAATGCCATCGACCTGGCCCGAGATGGAACCCGCAACCTTGGGCATAGAAGGCCAGCGCTATATCAACTCGCCAACCAGGTCGACTTCCAATATTTAGAGAGGATGCATCAAAACAAGAAATAAAAGTCCTATAAACATGGGTCCTAAAATTAATATCTTCTGAGTAATGAGTATTAATTAAGAAGGTAGTGAGATTATTTGAGACTTGGGCCACTCACTCATGTGCGAGATGCCAGAAGGCCTTCTGTATGATGTTTCCGTTCGCCTCCCCTCCCAGGCGCGACATCTCGCAGAATATGCGATTCTCACACTCCGGGTCGTCCAGAGAGTCGATCCCGTACTTGTCCAAGAGGTCAAGGATTGGAAACGACATCGCATCAATTTGTCCAGAATCCGGATGGTCCACTGAGCGCTGGCGGCTCGGTAGGTCTGGCCTGAAACAGGTGACAGACGGCAACATGTATACATACTTAAGCTTTTCCGTGTTGTGGTCTCAGTGGCACACATTCGTCACACCACAGGGGGCCGGGAGATGTTCTTGTATTCAGCCGAGTTTCACACGTTAATAAACAGCTAATTTATTCCTTACACGTTGATAATATAATCATCTTCCCATTTTAAATCCGTCGGTAACATAGCATTTCTAATTTAAAAAAACTAAACATGTTTATACAACAGTAATTTATCTTTCACATACCGAATTTTAAATATTTCTGTACATCGTTATAATCATAATTATGCTGCAAATTAAACCTTATTAGAAGTGTTGTATCATCATTCAGTAGTCTTTTTAAAACTTCTTTTTCATCTGAAATCAGCTTTATGTGGTATTGTATGCAGATGATCAGGGTGCGAATTAAGATTTCTGATGAGGGGGGATAAATCCTAGATAGAGAATAATAATACTTACTTACTTACTTACTTACTGGCTTTTAAGGAACCCGGAGGTTCATTGCCGACCTCACATAAGCCCTCCATTGGCCCCTATCCTGAGCAAGATTAATCCAGTCTCTACCATCATATCCCACCTCCCTCAAATCCATTTTAATATTATCCTCCCATCTACGTCTCGGCCTCACCAAAGGTCTTTTTCCCTCCGGCCTCCCAGCTAACACTCTATATGCATTTCTGGATTCACCCATACGTGCTACATGTCCTGTCCATCTCAAACGCCTGGATTTAATGTTCCTAATTATGTCAGGTGAAGAATACAATACGTGCAGCTCTGCGTTGTGTAACTTTCTCCATTCTCCTGTAACTTCATCCCTCTTAGCCCCAAATATTTTCCTAAGAACCTTATTCTCAAACACCCTTAATCTCTGTTCCTCTCTCAAAGTGAGAGTCCAAGTTTCACAACCATACAGAAGCACCGGTAATATAACTGTTTTATAAATTCTAACTTTCAGATTTTTTGACAGCAGACTAGATGACAAAAGCTTCTCAACCGAATAATAACACGTATTTCCCATATTTATTCTGCGTTTAATTCCCTCCCGAGTGTCATTTATATTTGTTACTGTTGCTCCAAGATATTTGAATTTTTCCACCTCTTCGAAAGATAAATCTCCAATTTTTATATTTCCATTTCGTACAATATTTTGGTCACGAGACATAATCATATACTTAGTCTTTTCGGGATTTACTTCCAACCCTATCGTTTTACTTGCTTCAACTAGAGAGAATAATAATAATAATAATAATAATAATAATAATAATAATAATAATAATAATAATAATAATAATCCGTGGCGCTACAGCCCGTGAAGGCCTAGACCGACCAGCCGGCTGCTGGTCTCACGTTCACATGCTGAAGCAGAGGTGAACGATCATCCAACCAGAATGGAGGTATCGTGTGGTTAGCACGATGATCCCACAGCCGTTATAGCTGGCTTTCGCAACCGGATTTCGTTACCTATCGTAGGTCTCCAAGTGCATCACGATTCTGGGTGGGTACCGGTCCCATACACTGGCCGAAATTTCATGAGAAAATTTATTCCCCCATGAGAACTCGAACCAGCGCGCATTCCGTAACACGAGTCCTAGGCAGGATGCCTTAGACCACGACGACACGGCGTGGGACTAGATAGAGAATGCCACACATAAAATTATTATTATCCTCATTCGATACGGCTCAACGCTTGGTTGCACTGAGTTGCTTGTCTTGCATCTTCATTATAATAATAATAATAATAATAATAATAATAATAATAATAATAATAATAATAATGATCATCATCATCATATCCATGAGAAGGCTTAAAATAAGATGTGTAATTCCTAAGTTATTGTTTGTTGTCAGCTGCCGGTGATGATAATACATCAATATTATTTTCTTTGCTTCTTTATACTTTATAAAGTATTCTCGTATTAAAACAATTATATTTTGTGAGGGGAAATAGAAGCATCCCTGGCAGGGATGTTAATATGAATTTATGAGAGGGGGATAACTTTCCAACAGGGGGGGAAATCCCCAACCCCCATTCTCTCGCACAGTGCAGATGATACGTTTCTTATAAATATTAATCAAGATCTTGAGGTGTTGAGTGCACAATGTAAAGATATTATGGAAGTAACTGAATATTGATTTGCCAATAATGAATTTGTTTTGAAGAAGAATAAAACTCAGGAGATGGCGTTTAGTCTTAGAGCAGTTCAAAATACTTTCTCATCTGTGAAACTACTTAGATTCAATTTAGATAAAAAGGAATATGTATCTTTTGTCTGTAATAAGTTGTCTCGAGTTTTGTACATTCTTCGGAGACTTGTGAATTGTGTAAGTCAACAAGTTATTATGAATGTATATTCTTTTTCGTTGTCATTTACTGTATGATGTATGGCTCAGTCGGTTAGGGCGCTTGCCTGCCGGTCTGAAGTTGCGTTCGGGCGCGGGTTCGATCCCCGCTTGGGTTGATTACCTGGTTGGGTTTTTTCCGAGGTTTTCCCCAACCGTAAAGTGAATACAAGGTAATCTCTGGCGAATCCTCGGCCTCATCTCGCCAAGTATCATCTCGCTATCACCAATCTCATCGACGCTAAATAACCTAGTAGTTGATACAGCGTCGTTAAATGACCAACTAAAATAAAAAAAAAACTGTATGATGTATACATTTCGGGGCATTCGTCTAGTGCCAGGAAGATCCAGAAAGCAAGACTAACAGCACCTGCAAAGCCGAAAACCCACACGACAATGTTATATACGTCGCGTTGTTAACGTAAAGAACTTAGGGAGTGATCAACTCTCGAACGTCAAGCAGCCTTGAATTGTCACAGTTGTTTATATCAGACAACTTTTATCTACTTTGGCAACTGTTATATTATAAACAATCAATCAAGTTCCGTATATAATGGCAGTTGACTTAATATACGTCAACATATAGGTTCGATCCCCGGCGCCGAATCGAATTTTTATCCTCTAATAACCATTATTGTTTTCAGCTTACAATTCATAGAAAATTTTTAAATTGTTCTCCGCCTGTTTGTACGCACAAATGGACACGTCGACGATGTCAGTGGAAATTTTTATACACACCCCTGATTCCGCCTGCGAAACCATTAAATATCTCCCATATATCTGGACTGATATTCGGTCTGCCTAAGCAGAAGTGAACGGCTTAAATCAGAAACATTGCACTTGCACAAATTAGTATGTTCACGAAAAAGATTAATTTTTTCTGGTTCTACAGAATATATCTGTTATGGTAACAATGGTTATTAGAGGAGAAAAATTCGCTCCGGCGCGGCGCCGGCGAGATTCTTCGCCCAACAGTTCATAGCCTATTACTGTGGAATCCCGGCCACCAAGTCACTCAATAAAGTGCGCTCCTTGTATAATGGCAGTTGACTTAATATATGTCGAACTTGGAGTCAGGCCACAAAGGGAAAAACACTGGAGGAGAGGGATACGACCCTGTGCTGTGGATTGAACTTCGGCGTAGCTCAGTGGTTAGAGCACTTGGTACGTAGAACCAAGGACCCGGGTTCGATCCCCGGCGCCGCAGCGAATTTTTATCCTCTAATAACCATTATTGTTTTCAGCTTACAATTCATAGAAAATGTTTAAAATGTCCTCAGCTTGCTTGTACGCAACACATCGGATAATTGACTGTCACACTCTTTTAAAGACACCAGGACAGTTTCGAATAATTTCACAGGCGTCTACAACACCTTGATGAAGTATTTTTGTATTTTTTAATGTCCGTTGCATAAACTAAGGTTTTTAGGCGTACCCACAGAGCGTATGGCCGTCCAAGTTACAGTGCACATCAGTAGGTAGACTTGAATCGATAACATCAATCGATTGTTTGCAAAAGTTAATCATTTGTACCGTAACAAACTTAAGTTGTTGAATTATACCTCGAAACATGTTGAATGACATTTTTGGAATAACTTATAAATCAGGCATTTCCGGACATATATTTAAAGAAATTGTTTCCAGTAATTTCTTACCAAATCTAGTAAGTTTGTGTACCTGGTTGTGAAAGAACCCTAAGTCCTGCATCCTTGCCAAGTATGGAATGAATGTGGTTCGAGTCCTCATGACGGAAGAAATTTTCTCCTAAAATTTCGGCAAGTGAACGGGACCGATGCTGACCCAAATCGTGAAGAATTTGAGGAACTGCAGTGAGTAGTGAAATCTGATTTTGGAATTCAGCTATAAAACTTGGGGGGGGGGGAATCATGCTAACCAAACATTACCCCAGTTCTGGTTGGATAATTGTTTAACTTGGTTGAGGCAGCAGCAGTTTGCTGATCGGCCTTGGCCTGTATGGGCTGTCACGTCATAAAAAATATTCTAAAATATCGCAATGACACACATTGACAACTGTAAATGTGTTATTTCTAACGGATATTTTTAATAAAATAAATAATGTCTCAAATACGTGGGACTTCATAAGAAGTGATTGTGTAAAGCTTATTATGGCAGCTCAGTAGTTCGATGATCTGCAGAGTTTTCATAATTATTTAATAGACCATTTCTATGATAGAGTTTAAGAAACTGTACTATAGCTTGTAGAAATGAGTTAATTTATTCCGTGATGACGAATATGCTTGTCCCGTTTCTCCTATAATATTCTGAATAGTATTGTCACAGTCTAGTATATACAGTCACGAAGCTTGAGTTGTGAGGGTGCTAGGAACAATAGACTGTGCCGGTAACATTTCGCATTATCTGTAATGAGGCGATATTAGCGATCCTAGTGGTTAGCAACTATCTATGGATGCATATTTACTACGTATTGAGTTTCGTGACTGTATATACTAGACTGTGGTATTGTGGTAATTTCATCCACTCTCATCCATGTCCTGGAATGCTGTAAGATTCAGAAGTAAGAGTGTCTGACCTCCAGCTTATTCCATGTAAGTATCGTGTTCCCAATAATATAACACCACGTAGGTCTATGCTTGAGGGCGTGCCCAAGGATGGATGTGTTTATTGGCGTAAAAAGTCATCGATAGACAGAAAGAGGCGACGCTTATAATTTCGTGCAGAACTTGAATGCCACAGTTTCTGTTCCTATTGCACTTAAGGGACATTTACGAACCTTATTAATTTAAATTAACCGAAGAGGATTAAATTTCTGGTAGAGATATTTGTAGGCATTGCGTGACTTTGGCGCATTAATACACAAAAGGAATTGAAATAATTTCGAAGTTAAATTTCCGTGTGTCTGTGTGCAACAATGAATTGTTTTTGCAGACTCCAGCGTATTACATCGAACGAATGTCCGATGTAGTATGTTGCAGCCTCGTAATAAGGCGACACAACGAACGGTTTTAGACAAAACCGTCCAGTCCGAGACGGAATGTCCGATGCAATATGTTGCAGCCTCGTAACAAGGCGACACAACGAACGGTTTGAGACAAAACCGTCCTGTCCGAGACAGAATGTCCGTTGCAGTATGTTGCAGCCTCGTAACAAGGCGACACATCGAATGGTTTGAGACAAAACCGTCCTGCCCGAGACAGAATGTCCGATGCAGTACGTTGCAGCCCCATAACACGGTGATACAATGAACGGTTTGAGATAAAACAGTCCTGTCCGAGACAGAATGTCTGATGTAGTATGTTGCAGCCCCATAACAAGGCGACACAACGAACGGTTTGAGACAAAACCGTCCTGTCCGAGACAGAATGTCCGATGTAGTATGTTGCAGCCCCATAACAAGGCGACACAACGAACGGTTTGAGACAAAACCATCCTGTCCGAGACAGAATGTCCGATGCAGTATGTTGCAGCCTAGTAACAAGGCAACACAACGAATGGTTTGAGACAAAACCGCTCTGTCCGAGACAGAATGTCCGATGCAGTATGTTGCAGCCTCGTAACAAGGCGACACAACGAACGGTTTGAGACAAAACCGTCCTGTCCGAGACAGAATGTCCATTGCAGTATGTTGCAGCCTCGTAACAAGGAGACACATCGAATGGTTTGAGACAAAACCGTCCTGCCCGAGACAGAATGTCCGATGCAGTACGTTGCAGCCCCATAATAAGGTGATACAATGAACGGTTTGAGATAAAATCGTCCTGTCCGAGACAGAATGTCCGATGTAGTATGTTGCAGCCCCATAACAAGGCGACACAACGAACGGTTTGAGACAAAACCGTCCTGTCCGAGACAGAATGTCCGATGTAGTATGTTGCAGCCCCATAACAAGGCTACACATCGAACGGTTTGAGACAAAACCATCCTGTCCGAAACAGAATATCCGATGCAGTATGTTGCAGCCTAGTAACAAGGCGACACATCGAATGGTTTGAGACAAAACCGCCCTGTCCGAGACAGAATGTCCGATGCAGTATGTTGCAGCCTCGTAACAAGGCGACACAATGAACGGTTTGAGACAAAACCGTCCTGTCCGAGACGGAATGTTCGATGCAATATGGTGCCGGCCTTACTATTAAATCACGTCGGTGATTTGTAGCTTTCCTATCTTTTCTTTTTCTTAAGGATACAATTTCTTACAAACAGTGAATTTTTCCTCTAGTAACAGAGATTTCTCAGTTGTTGGTCAGTACTTTAGTTTTGTGTGAATTCGGTTTATTTTTTATTAATAATGTGTTCATAAATGGGTGGGAAAGAAGTAAAATCTCACTAAAGATTAATTACTTGATTCTGTTGAAAGAATGGTCAATTCTTGCGATACCGGTTTCATGTGATTTGAAGGAGAAAATCATGTTTATTCAATGCATTTATCATACTCTTCTTTCCCACATACTGAGTAGGAAATAAATCCAATGCCTGAGAGATATTTTGTTTGGTGTCTTCGATCTAATTTAGCACAATAAAGTGAGACGAGGGCAGAGTCAAAGGAACCGGCGAATTCTTTCAAATCCTGTCCCTGAGAATTTTCCGCATAGTACCAGATGTTTCCTTTTGTGTAGTTATTGAACAGAACAAATTCAAACTATCTTAAAATCTGTTTTCGTTTTGTGATAAGGTAATTTTTGTGACAGATTATCTTTGAACAAAACTTGTAATAAATTGCCACATTTAGCACGATTTAATTATTTCACGTATTAACTGTGTCATAATTTTAAATACGTTATTTAACGACGCCTTTCAAATTCTGGGCTGTGGAATTGGTTGTAGCGGGATGGTATTTGGTGATATGAGGCCGAGGACTTGTCATAGATTACTTGACATTAGAGTTCTGCACGGGCTCGGTCAAGCCCGCGGGACTTAAAGAAACGAATTTTTTTTTCCCGCGAATTATATAGTCTTTAAAAAATAATACGAAGATTTCAGCAGGCACGATTAGATGTGCACCTGGCACCCATCCAGAACAGCAGACTGATATCGTAAGTTATTGTTTAGTTCGACTTTGTATTTCGTAACGGCATTTATTTCGTCTCTACTCTGTCTTAGACACACATCATTGTTCACTTGTTTAACCTGGGAGACTGGGAGATTATTCTTTCTCATGTTCCTACTGGAGCAGTTGTTCCTGAACCTGTTGTCTCTGGTCTCTATCTTATCTGCTAGTCTCGGTTTCGGGTCGGCTCGGGTTGATAATTATAATCTAATCTCGGGTTTTGGGTCGAGTTCGGGTCTGGTTCAGCTCGGGCCGAACCGGACCGGGTCTAAGAATTTCGTCCCGTGCAGACCTCTTCCAGACATTGCCTTAGAATTGGGAAAAACATAGGAAAACCCCAACCAGGTAATCAGCTCAAGCTGAAATCAAACCCATATCCTACCGCCTCCTCAAATCAGCAGGCAAACGCGCTATCGCCGATCTACGCTAATTGTTGAAACTTAATTATAGCTATTTCATTTTGAATATCTAGTATCATTCCCATTCAAAAATGTTTGTGAAATACTTTAACTCCTTTTTTAAAAATGGATAATGTTTTCTTTTCATCAGAAGTGGCTTGTCATGTTTCGCCGAAAGTTACCCAGCAATTCTGCTTCAATGGGTTGTGGGAAACCCCAGAAACTTACCCGGCAATTCTGCTTCAATTGGTTGTGGAAAAACCACGAAAGTTACCCAGCAATTCTGCTTCAATTGATTGCGGGAAAACCCCGATAGTTACCCGGCAATTCTGCTTCAATTGGTTGTGGAAAAACCCCGAAAGTTACCCAGCAATTCTCCTTCAATTGGTTGTGGGAAAACCCCGAAAGTTACCCAGCAATTCTGTTTCAATTGGTTGTGGGAAACCCCGAAAATTATCCAGCAATTCCGCTTCAATTGGTTATGAAAAAAAAACCGAAAGTTACCCACCAATTCTGCTTCAATTGGTTGTGGGAAAACCCAGAAAGTTATCCAACAATTCTGCTTCAATTGGTTGTGAAAAAAAAACCGAAAGTTACCCAGCAACTCTGCTTCACTTGGTTGTGGGAAAATTCCTAAAGTTACACAGCAATTCTGCTTCAATTGGTTGTGGGAAAACCCCGAAAGTTACCCAGCAATTCTGGTTCAATTGGTTGTGGGAAAACCCCGAAAGTTACCCAGCAATTTTGCTTCAATTGGTTGTGAAAAAATCCCGAAAGTAACCCAGCAATTCTGCTTCAAAAACCCCGAAAGTTACCCAGCAATTCTGCTTCAATTAGTTGTGGGAAAACCCCGAAAGTTACTCACCAATTCTGCTTCAAAAACCCCGAAAGTTACCCACCAATTCTGCTTCAATTGGTTGTGGGAAAACCCCGAAAGTAACCCAGCAATTCTGCTTCAAAAACCCCGAAAGTTACCCAGCAATTCTGCTTCAATTAGTTGTGGGAAAACCCCGAAAGTTACCCACCAATTCTGCTTCAAAAACCCCGAAAGTTACCCACCAATTCTGCTTCAATTGGTTGTGGAAAAACTCCGAAAGTAACCCAACAATTCTGCTTCAATTGGTTCTAGAAAACCCCGAAAGTTACCCAGCAATTCTGCTTCAATTGGGTGTGGGAAAACCCCGAAAGTTACCCAGCAATTCTGCTTCAGTTGGTTGTGAGAAAACCTCGAAAGTTACCCAATAATTCTGCTTCAATTGGTTGTGAGAAAAACCCTGAAAGTTACCCAGTAATTCCGCTTCAATTGGTTGTGGGAAAACCCCGAAAGTTACCCAGAAATTCTGCTTCAATTGGTTGTGGAAAAACCCCGAAAGTTACCCAGAAAATCTGCTTCAATTGGTTGTGGGAAAACCCCGAAAGTTGCCTAGCAATTCTGCTTCAATTGCTTGTGGGGAAAACCCCGAAAGTTACCCAGAAATTCTGTTTCAATTGGTTGTGGGAAAACCCGAAAGTTACCCAGCAATTCTGCTTCAATTGGTTGAGGGAAACTCCCGAAATTTACCCAGCAATTCTGCTTCAATTGGTTATGGGAAAACCCCGAAAGTTACCCAGCAATACTGTTTCAGTTGGTTGTGGAAAAACTCCGTAAGTTACCCAGCAATTCTGCTTCAATTGGGTGTGGGAAAACCCCGAAATTTACCCAGCAATTCCGCTTCAATTGGTTGTGGGAAAACCCCCGTAAGTTACCAAGAAATTCTGCTTCAATTGATTGTGGCAAAACCCTGAAAGTTACCCAGAAATTCTGCTTCAATTGGTTGTGGGAAAACCCCGAAAGTTACCCAGAAATTCTGCTTCAATTGGTTGTGGGAAAACCCCGAAAGTTACCCAGAAATTCTGCTTCAATTGGTTGTGGGAAAACCCCGAAAGTTACCTAGCAATTTTGCTTCAATTGGTTGTGGAAAAACCTCGAAAGTTACCCTGAAATTCTGCTTCAATTGGTTGCGGGAATACCCTGGTAAAAGTCCATCCAGGTAACTTGTCACAACCAGGATTTGAACCCGAGCTAGCTCGTTTCACGGTCAGATGTGCTAGCCGTTACTCCACATCGGTGGACATTATTGAAGTTAAGACGAAGTGAATAATCTACGTCCAGCTGGACTAAAACCCGAAATTATAAATATAATAATTAGTAATACCGAATTACTACAAGGATTGATTCTCATAGTACCAGAAGTAAATTTACGATGAACACTTGTATCGAAGGACTTGAAGCTATTCTAAGTGCTGTGTCATGTCAGAGTGCTGGAAAGTTAGATGCTTACTGCGTGGTGTTGATGGTGAGCACGTTGGGGGGCAAAGCCGCCAGGAACAGGCCGAGCGGTATGAAAGCTGCCAGCATGTTCAACACTTTCTTCCACATACTCGTCTTCTCCCTGTAACACATCCAGCGAATTGAGGGCGTAGCAAACATCCGCTAAGTTCTTTAATGTAATTGAAAAGTGTCACTCTCATGGCAAGGTCGACCCTATATCCGGTGAAATATGTTGCATGCAATTACGAGTCATTGCTGCATAAAACTCTCTCTGTTTTCAATTGACACCGTTTTAATTATACATTGCTTTCTGTCTACGACATACTTATTGTGTGACAATTATTTTATTAACCCGTAATTACATTATTATCTTCACTAGCATCATATACTTTCAGGTACAGAATCAACTGGTTCATCCTATTCTCCATTTTCTGATGATTGTGAAACTACCCCAGACTCCCACAAATTCCGGAACTCCGAGAACATATAAGGCAAGATCTTAAGAAAGTACAAAATAATCACGACGCCAGTCACAAACCTTTACTAGGCCTTATTATTATTATTATTATTATTATTATTATTATTATTATTATTATTATTATTATTATTATTATTATAACCATCCCAGTAATACAAGTACTATAAATCGAGCATTATTTGAGTGCACGTGACAGAGAATCTACTTACTCTTGTGACGCAATTAAAATTCATTACATTAGACAAAATAAATAAAATACACTTATTACTAGAGCCCGGATGTTTGGCAAAATGCCTTTTTTACTGGGTGGAAGTAAATTATTATTTGCATAGATATAAATGTGATTTGGAGTAAATCAAAGTGATAGGGCCAATTTTTATTTTGCCTTGTTTGCCTTTTTGATGTTCTTCTTACTAATAAATGCCTTTTTTGTCATTTTAAAGGAATATTTCTGTTTTTTTTTGCAATTTTCTAATTAATTGTAATGCAATGTGTATGAAATTTAAATATTTGAAACAATTACTAACTTTACTAACAACAGTATATAAAAGTAATTTATTTCGGTGCTTAATTTACTAATAATTATGTTTTAATACTATTGGTGTAATATGAATAATGATCGATAATACACAGTTACAAATATAATATTGTCATGTCTTTACGATACCAACAATGAGCTTTATAATTTCAAATATTAACCTCGTTCTCATAGAAGTTGTCATGTAGTATTTTCAATTGTTTGCTTTCGTATTTTCAAATCTTACTGTTACAATTTTGTGCTACAGGTGTTTATTATTCTAGGAGAAAGAAATTTGAATGAGGAACAGTCAGTTATTGTCGGGTGACAGAAGATTAGCTAGAATGCCTAAATTGTGTAAACTATTGAAAAGTAAACTTCATATGTTTTCAACCGATGGAACAGTTTTGTAAGGTTTGTGAAAAGAGTTCTGCAGTGCTTGGGAAAAGTAGCGTAAGTCAGTTTCCACAAACATTTTTTATTAATTTATTGACAACTTACGGAACATCTGCTCGCTTGGGAAAAGAGACATACTGTAAGTATTTCTCCCATTACAATAATTCATACAAAAGAAAATCAAATCCACATAAACCAGTGTGAAGACAGTTTTTCCCTTCTCCTGTAAAATTAAAATTTTTGACTTGTGCCACTTTTCCCGAGCACTACAGAGTTAATCACGAAAAAAAAAGTATTTTATATGTCAACATGTGTCACCTACGAAGTGAATATGAGTTATGTTGATATAATTTAAATTTATTGCTAAAAGATATTATGCCTTCTTAAAATGTATAATGCCTTTTTCAAAGATTATTGTGCCTTTTTTTTGCCTTCCTATTTTAACTGTTACAAATACCGAAATATCCGCGATCTACTTATTACAATCCGTAAAATAACCCTGCCATAGAAGTCAACTTGCTAAACGATTCCGTCACACGTCTACTCCCTTTCACCTAAACACCAAATTAATGCCATTGCGATCAGAGGAAATCAAATTATGGCTGACTTACAGCGTTCCTAGTTAGCCAGTCAACTCGAGTTCCCACCTATAGGAAGTCAGCGTGTATCTTGCTGTTTGTTTATCCTGTACCGGCAAGTCTTTCGTTATGCCGACACGTGGCTACAAAATCTCATTTCTCCGATGTCTCTTTTGATTCACAATTCTCACCGTAGCATGTACAAAACAGGACAAATGTATCTGTTCTTGAAGATAAAATAATAATATAATAATATGTTAATATTATATAATATTAATGTTATATTAATACTTCATTTTATATGCCACGCTATCCGTTGTTGTGACACAATTTCAAGGGTTATACTCTCCTTTTCGCTGTAATTACATTATTATTATTATTATTATTATTATTATTATTATTATTATTATTATTATTATTATTATTATTATTGTTGCTGTTGTTATTGTTATTATTATTTTATTGTTATTGTTATATTATTATTATTATTTTATTGTTATTATATTATTATTATTATTATTATTATTATTATATATTATTATATATTATATTGAAATTCAGCAGTTTAAACTCCTAGGCTTCTACATGTGAAAGAAAATCACTGATATAAAATATAAAATTAGGTAAAGTTGAAAAGTTTTGGATATTTCCATTCCAGTTTCGTGGAGAACTCATGTGTAGAAACATAAAAAAGATGATTGGCAAAAAATTCTGGAATCTGTTCTGGTAAATGGCTGTGAGTCTTGGCCTTTAGTGGAGGAAGATAAAAAAAAGGACTACTAGTCTTTGAGACGAACCATCTCCGAAGAGGAGGAAGAATATTACGGCCAGAAAAACGAACTAATGAAAGCGTCAGAAAAATCGTGGATGTAGACGAAGAGATCGCAACAGAATAGAAGAAAGTACAGTAGAGCGGGCAAGACCTGCGACTAGAGGTATTTGAAATGTGAATATAGAGAAGCGTGTGAAATGGGCAGACTGAATAAGGAACGAAGCTGTGTTGGAAAGAGTGGGTGAAGAAAGAATGATGCTGAAACTGATCAGGAAGAGGAAAAGGAATTGGTTGGGTCATTGATTGAGAAGAAATTGGCATCTGAAGGATGCACTGGAAGGAATGGTGAACTGGAGAAGAGTTCGGGATAGAAGAAGATATCAGATGATAGACGACATTAAGATATATGGATCATATGCGGAGACTAAGAGGACGGCAGAAAATAGGAAAGATTGGAGAATGCTGGGTCTGCAGTGAAAGACCTGCCCTTGGGCAGAACACTATCAATGAATGAATTGGGAATTAATTCAGTAGCTTTCTAAAAATACGCTGTGAAATATTTCATATAAAATAATTTCTTTCTCGAAAAGAAAGTAAAAACGAACAAAATTGTATTAAACTTTTGAAATATCTCGAAGAATAGCCCTTGAATTTAATGACATTACTTACGGTTCATCTTGTATATATTTCGCGAAGTAGTATATTATTATGGGGAACGCGAGCAGCCAAAAAAACCGTCCGCGTACAGTCTCTCTGCGAACCATAAATTTATGCTGGGTAACTTTCGGTGCTGAACCCCGGACTCATTTCACCGGCATTATCACCTTCATTTCATTCAGACGCTAAATAACCTAGATGTTGATACAGCGTCGTAAAATAACCCAATAAAATAAAAAAAAACTTAAATTTCACTTGGTCTGTCCTATTTGAATTCGGATCTAAAAGTTTCGATTACCGTTACGCCGCTTTGGTGTATCCTCACTAAAAAGCAAAGGTGAATGGGGGCATGGAGGTAGAGCTCCATGCTTTCTTAATTTCGGCACTAGAATGGCCGCCTTTTATCCCTGGAAAGATTTGGTACTTCGTCTAGCAGGAGACTGAATGGACACCGGGACCGTTCTGAAAGTTTGGCAACGATCTGGGATTGAATTCGGTACATTTTAGTCCGTAGCCAGTTTCTTTACCAACTCTGCTATCCGGCCGCCTCTATCCTAAGTATAAACACTAATAAATAAAATGTCAGCTTGAAAAAAAAAAAGAAAGAAAACATTGTATGTTTCTCTGCCTTTGTGTTTTACACCTTCGAATTACCAGTTGATTGAAATGTGTGTATGTGTGTGTCTAATGCCTACCCACTTGAGTTTACGTGATTCGGGTTCCGTATACTGCGGATAGATTGCAGGATGTGACCCATTTTCAAATTGCACACCACTTCGGCGTGACACGTTATGCATGGTATGTATCTATGAAGAGTTATGTCGTGTACTACCCGTACGGTGAGTGTATGTTAAGTGTTCGTATAAGTGTAGTGTAGGGAATGGGTGAGAATGATGATGGTGAGGAAGGGAGAAGGGGAAAATCCGGTGCCGGCACGTAGCCTACGCCTGTCAAATAGCACCAAAGGAGCCGTAAAACAAGAAAATTACGTTCAAACTCACCCCTCTTGGTAATTGATGCCAGTCTTATAGCCATCAGCCCAGCTGCCTGGATGGTACTGCTTCGCCATGCTGCTGGTGGTGGTTGGAGGTTCCAGGTCTTTCTCGCTGCTGGAATAAGGGTTCTGATACGGGTATGGATGCGTGTTGCTCTTTATGGGGCTGGGAAGAGTGTAGTGGAAGGGCACTTGCTTTTTGTCGTTATTTCCGAATTCGGCACTCGAACCTCCCTTATCCGAAGTGAAGAGCGTGGATGGGAAATCCGAGTCGAACTTCAGCGGCTTGTATGAGATTGCATCACTGTTGAAATTGAAGGCGTTGCTCTTGGCTTGTGGGATCGCAGGCTTTAGAACATTTTGATTGTTATTCTTAGATTTGTATTCGTCTTGCTCTTTCTGTTGCTGGGCTTTCAAGTATTGCTGGGTTAGGAACATGTCTGGGAGCAAGGGTTGAGAGTAGTGATGTTTCTTTTGTCCGTCGTCATCTTCCTCTTTGGACGAGTGATATCCAGAGTCGTGAGACTTGTGTTTCTGCGCTGTCTTCTGGTAGTGTTCGTGGTTGAACTGGTGATATTCTGGGTTATATATCGCGTCTAGCATTGGACTGGCAGTGAAGTTCTTTTGTTTGTCCCCATGCGGAGTTGTTATGACAACTGGTGTTATTATTCTGTGCATGTCTTCAGGCTGGGGCGCTGAAGACCAGTTGTTCTTGTAAGTGGTTTCATTGTTGTTAGTACTGCTTACAGAGGTTTCGTTGTTTTGGTCGTTGTTGACGACTGTACTACTACTTCCTTGACTATTTTCTTCGTCACTTTCGTTGACATTTTCAATCACTTCTATTCCATAGGAGAGAACTACTGCTGAGAATAATCCGCTCAGAGTGAAGAACGCTATGCTCATTTGGACCTGTAACAGCAAGGAACAGATCATGTACATCAGTATCCTTTCACGACGTGTTGAGCATACTGCACTGTACAAATCAAATCAGGAACTTCTAATTTCTCTCCGTAAACCCTACCGAACTGTGGAGACTTAAAAACGTCAAAAATAAAAAATAAAGAATTTTTTTTAATTTCAGTCAACAACTTATCAAGTTTCTTTGCCTGACTGGCTTCGATGAATTTAAAAGTCATATTGAGGTTAATATTTGAGATAACTTGAAAGTATATATATTAAAGAATTGTTTTTAATTTCGTCAACTTATTGTAACTCGATAAGTTGTTGAATGAAATTAAAAACAATTTTTTATTATATAGACTGTACTTTCAACTTATCTGAAATATTAACTTCAATATGACTTTAAACTAAAAAATAAAGCCTTAGAATTATAAGGATAATACCACGAAATAAAAAAAGATTTTAGTCAACAAAATTATATGTGGACTTTCAGTGGCATAGCATAATATGCGTTACATAACATTATTAAAAATAAATAATAATGTTATGTATGATAAGTCTCCCAAAATTCGCCACCTTAAACAAATTTATTTTTAAATCAATAAAGTAGTCATAGTTCGAAAGTATGAAAAATTTCGTTGCAATATTCATACTAAAGAGCATCTTAGATAAAAATTTCGTAAAGAATAAGGTACTCGTAATACTTTTCGTACAAAAACAAAAGAGAGATGGGGATGCAAGTGGCGAAGTTAAGACGTATGTGTTCCCGAAGATCGCCACTTATGTGCGTGTTGTAAATTCAAATAATACTTCAATATCATCCTAGTACAGATGTAATATATTTTAATACAGAAAAAAATGGTCATTGTAGAAATTAAACAAAGTTTTATCATTAATAAATTATCACAGGATTAATAATTTTAGTATTCTTTTGCCTATAAAATATCTAAAATATCACTCATTTTAATAGATCTACTGAAATTAAAATGCAATCAGTTATTTAAACTGCCAACTGTTTAAAACGATCTCAGAAGACCAGCAACGAATGATTCTAAGTTGCCAAGGAAGAAGCTGCAGTGGCGAACTTAAGAATACTTCCAACATTTAATAATAATGTCATAAAGTAGGACATCAGTATATTAAATGTAATTCTAAAAATGCAGCTAGAAAGTACATAAAATAGGCTTTATAATGATATATTACACTCTGTAAATACATTAATTATTATAGTTGGTTTGTGTAACCGGATTTCGCTACTTATCGTACCTCCCCAAGTGCATCACGATGCTTGGTGGACACCAGTCCCATACACTGGCCGAAATTTCATGAGAAAAGAACTTAGAGATACCTACCATAAATAAATATACTTCAAATAAAATGATTTTACAAATATTTGTAGCAAATAGCATGAACATAAAAAATCAAGACTAAAATGTAATTGAAAGTGTCAGTGACAGTGATGCCTAGCCGTAATCGATATTTTGAGAAGGCCATGTAGAAATATTGAATCGAGTTATGGCAGCAAAACAAATGAGAATTGACAGCTATGTACGCTGATAAAGAAACCACTTAAATCAATGTCAAATAATACTAGGCTACATACATACGAGAGTTATACCTGTGGTGTTGGTTTATGCTTAGTAAAAATTTTAAATATGACGAGTACAAAATTAGAAAATTATGTACTTATAAGATGTCGGTACACACTACATAAAAACTACTACTCAGATCTTGTTCAAAATTTTATGTTTCCGCCTATAATTTAGTTGATATGTGAAGTAAGTTCCTTTATTAATTTATGGCATCAGCTTAAATTAAAAATAAAATTAATGAAGTATTTTTTTCATATAAATTCTTCATTAATTTCATTTTTTAATTGGAGATGCCAGTAACATATAAAATTTTGAAGAAGATCTGAATAGTAGTTTATATGTGGTGTGTATCGATTTATGTCAAATATAATTTTTCGAAATTTGTACTCAACATAATGAAAAATTTTATTGTGCACAAAAAAAACAGCATCACAGTTTTAATTCTCACGCGTGTGCATTATTTTGGGACTATTTTTAATGAGTGGTGAAAGTTTCACTGATTTATCTTAAGTAGAAGTGGAAATATTACATTTTTAATATGACTCTGTGTTTACTGAAAGAACTCAATTGAATAAAATTACTACCTGCTGCCCTGCAAGTAATACATTTATTTGCGAGAATTTACGAACTAAAAATTACTGAGATGGATTAATCCTTATCATAGAATTGTATCATCATCACCATCGTCGTCGTCGTCATGTTCCTTTCAAGTACGGTCTCCAACCATCGTTTCGAGGTCTTTCAACGCATACTTCTTCTCATTGTACGTAGCGAAGAACATCTCAATGTATTCTGGAGCGTTCTGTTGTTTTTACAGTTGAGGCCAATGTTGTTATTACTGTTGCAAATATTGAACAATGCGTTTTATTTTTGATTCATCTGCCATTTTATCATTCCTCTTATAATCCAAATTCCTATAACCAGAAATTCTCCTTAAAAATCTTATATTAAACGTCGTTCATCTTGACATCGATTAGTCCAAGCTTTATTTCCATAGCTGAGGAATGATCTTTCAAAAATTTTGTGTAACTTGAATATTAGTTAGTTTAGACTTTTGTCACTGAAAAAATTTGGCTAATAATTTTCGTATTTTATAATAATTCTGGATTTTGTTTGATACATCACGCTCTTCTATACTTCGTTCTATAATGTCTGACAGGAGAAGTAAAAATTGCCTACAGTGGATAGAGGAGTATAATTGCTATTCAACCAATGGCAGAGGACTCATTCCACGCTTGTCTTGAAGTTGGGCGGGAATAGAACACTTCAGACGGCACAACTTCAAGATAAGCATGAAATGAGACATCTTGCCATTGGTTGAATAGCAATTATACTTCTCTCTTCCTCTGTGGGCAATGTTTACTTCTCCTGTCAGACATTATAGAACGAAGTATAGGTATGTTAGCGTTTAGGCTAAATAAATATATAACTCAATGGTGAGAAAAATGGGAGCTATCTTATAAAATCCTGTGCTGAATGAAGCCGATATTGATCACTGACTAATCATTATGATTTAATGACAATAGTGATAGTCATGATGATAATCATAGCCATCATCAGATATTATAACTTGCTTATGTTATTTAGAATGTTTTACATAGGATGCAGTTTGCATATAAACATAAATTGTAGGCACCGTAGTGGTATTTTAGTCCAGTCAGTTGCGATATAGCATGCATGAAGAATTGCGAAAGTACAAGGGAAAGTTTGTTGAGATTAAGACGCTGATAAGAGATAGCTGAAAGGAAGAATTAATTGATTTAGGGCGTGAAATATCAAATTTGTTTTATTTATTTCGTGATATGCTACAGTGACCGAGTTGCATCGGAATTGTTGTGGTGAAATGTAACAGAGGATTTCACGAAGTATTAAAATTATTAAGCAGCCCTAACTTCTCTGAAGTAATCTCTCTATTACTTCGAATATGATTAGAGCATAATGATTACATAGAACTTTGAATATCTATGTCTGAGAAGTGATACCACGTATCTACAAAAATGGTCATTTACTTTGACTACATTATTATTATGTTCACAAAATCGGACAGTTAACTAATATTTTGCCCTCGAGTAGTAAATCTTGCAAAGTAGAAATATATATAAAAAGTTTGTGTAGCTTGAGAAAAATTGATTTTTGAATCAGTTGTTTGATTCACCTGCAAATTTACAGATACGAGGTATTACTTCTCAGCCATCGATATAAAAATGTATTTTATATCGATAGTTATTGACATCATCTTTAACCCTGAAATAAATCTGTGATTGACTTCTGTCTAGAAAAGTAATAATTCTTTACAATGACATTCAATTTCATCTTTCCATCTGTGACGAACAGTTAGCCTGTAACTCTTAGAATGCCGACCTTTCCCATCCTGAAACCCATATTCAAGTAGAAAAGAATAATGCAAAGGGGGAACTAGTTTTCGTGGAGCACTTTTCTCCTGACACCATTATACTATAAAATTTCTCCATTAATAAATCATCATGATCGATTATTGTAATGTTACAAAGATATACCTCCCACGTCCATCACTGATAACTTCCATGGCGTAAAATGAGTCACAGGTTCGGCGCTTTGAGGCTAAAGACCAGCTAAAATTTTTCTCCGTTCTACCGATTCTTCACCATATGGAAACGAAGTATTACTGTACTGAAACTCCATATGTACTTCGATACATCATAATAATATGATAAAGCGTAAGTAATAATTTTGTGATTCAAGACAGCGCCATGTTCCGTCGGACCCCGGCCACTTAGTCACTCGTAATGAGTGCACCTCTGTACAGAGTGTGTTGGACATTGTGTCTACACATACTGTGACACGGTTCATGAGGGTAGGCTAACAAAGGGGAACACAGTAGGTAGAACTTAAAATTGAGAGAGATTCAATCCGGCACCGGAACTTGTACCCGGTGTGTCTTAGTGGATAAAGCGCCAGCACATAAAGCTGGAAACTCAGGTTCGAGCCCCGGTGCGAGAGAGAATTTTTCTCCGTTCTACCGATTCTTCATCGTATGGAAACGCAGAATTACTGCACTCAAACGCCATATCGTCGTTGTTCCTGCAATAACTCCTGTGTACAAAATATAAAATTTTTCAGTAGGAAAAAAAACACATTTATTCATCCTATGGCAGCCGTACATAGGAGACTGTGAATTCTTACATTTTCGAAACAAAGAAGTATAATTACATATATGAGATTTTATTATTTGCTATGTAACTATTTAAGTTATTTAATAGAGAAAAATCTGAAAATCGATAAATATGTCACATAGGAGTTATTGCAGGAACAACGACGATATGTACTTCGGTACATCATAGTAATATAAACATCAGTAGTTTCCAACCTGGGATTTCCAAGAATTATTTCATTGCTTTTTAATCTCATTTATGTGTACTTACAACATACACATTTGAAATAACAGCAACTATATTAATACAAACATTATGCTAATATCGCACTCCCAGTGAAATATTGTCGTATTGGTTTCGTAAATAATTTCCCACACTGTTTTACTGGTTGGACGTATGAAATTCTAATAATGAAATAGTAAATTATCAAAGGTTTTGCTAACTATTTATTAAAATAATTTTACAACAGTATTTTACTAGGAAATAGCATATCTTTACTGATCAGAATTTTCGAGTTACGAGAGTATTTTTACTGGGAGTATGATTATAATGGGTACAGTTGATAGAAATAGGTTGCCAAGTGGTGCGCAAGTGGAAAAAGATTGAAAACAATTACTGTTACACTGTCCATGATGCATGGACCTACGATGAGAATCCGAAGACTCGCGATTGGCGAAACGGTAACTTTCACTCTTCACCTTCATTTTCAAACGGAATACCCCGTTAAATATTCAGTCATCTTCTCTCAGATCTCATTCTTAGCATTTCACTCCAATCATACTGACTTAAACTATCGCTGACTACATTGTTACTCCTTCCTTTAGACATCCTGATAGCACTGTATTTTCAAAATTGTCTCATAATAATCTCTTTCTATTATCTAACATTATTTGAAATATATTAACATTCTATGTATTTTAGCTTAATTCTGCTACATAGTTTGTATTTCAGTGTTTAATTAATAGTCCATAGTATTTTGTTGTTTAATTCGTAAATAACTCTTGTATACATGTAGCTCTTATCTAAATCAAATTGTTGAATTCTTTGTAAGTTGATACATATGGTATGTATACTACTTTTTGGTGGTTGAGTGGCAGAGAAGACCTTACGGCCTTAACTCTGCCAGCTAAAATAAATCATCATCATTATTATTATTATTATTATTATTATTATTATTATTATTATTATTATTATATTCATAACAAACAAGATAAAAATACTATTAACATGACATTTGATATAGGTAATTGCATCTTATTTTTAACTCATTCGTAGTACAAAATAATATGGAGTGCTTGGCAGCAGTAAAACCGAGTAATGAAACATGTTATAAGCCTATTTATTTAAATTCTATGTGGTTCAATTCAAATGATAAATTTTTTAATATTCTGGCATTCCACATAATATCTTAAACGCATACTGTTTGTAATTTATGTACAATAAAACATATTATCACCGTCACAAACATAATAATAATAATAATAATAATAATAATAATAACAATAATAATAATAATAGATTTAGGGCGTGAAATATTTATTTATTTAATCTGAGAGGATTAAGCCCATAAGGCCTTCCCTTTCATCCTACCAGATAGTACATATAAATACAAAAAAGAAATACAGACACTGATGAAAATAATAGGTCTACAAAGTAAATTAAAGGGTCATCAGGGTCAAAAGAACACTATAGAGCTCTCATCGAGCTAATACAAGAAAAAAAAAGAAAGAAAAACAGAGATAGCAATGATGATAGTGATAACTGATAATAATAATAATAATAATAATAATAATAATAAATACATTACATATTAATTGTCAATTTTACAACAGCATAGTTACAATATTTACTATATGTCATGGGTTAAGCCGAAGTTGCGCAACCTGACAGGTGTTCAAAAAGCAATTCCATGAACTAGAATGTGATTTTTTAATTTAAATTTAAATTTTGATATTGTCCGACAGTCTCTGATATGGTCAGGGAGAGAATTCCAGAGGTGTGGAATCAATATGCTTAAAGATGATGAGTAGAAGGATGTTCTGTGCAGAGGAATAGAGAGAAGGTACATGTTCCGGGTTCGAGGTGGTGAAAGGTAAACAAAACGAGATGCTAGCTAAGAGGGTGTGGATGATGTAAATAGTAATAAGAGGAAGTTGAAGAATCTTCTTTCTTTAAGTGGATTCCAAGACAACAGTTCTAGTGACGGTGTTACATGATCGAATTTTCTAATGTTACAAACGAAACGAACGCAGATATTGTGAACACGCTGTAGTCTATGGGCAAGATCAGTGTTTAGATTCGTGAACAGAGAATCGCAATAATCGAAGTGGGGCATCACTAAAGTTTGGATCGGGTTCTTTTTAAGGATGAGAGGTAAAACGTTGGTTAGGTGTCTGAGGGAATAATTATGGAAACAATTTTTCTTACATATATAGGTCACTTGACTTTGAAAATTTAAATTTGAATCTAAATATACCCCTAAATTTTTTACTCTCTTACTATATGTAATTGTGGTATTATTTATTTTTGTATTTAATACAGTGGCTAGATCTATTTTGTTTAATGCTCGTTGGTAACCCATTATCAAAGTTGATTTATTTCGTGATATGCTACAGTGACAGAGTTGTTTTGGAATGATGATTGAACTGAAGCAGAGGATTTCATGAAGTAATAATAGTAATAATAATAACAATAATAATAACAATAACAATACTTTCTAGACAGACTTATTTCAAGGTTAAAGTTGATGTCACTAAGTATCGCTACATTTACTTTCAGAGTTTTAATTAATCACTTTACTCTAACCATATTCGAAATGATAGATGACTTCAGAGGAGCTGAGGCTGCTTGATATTCTTAATATTCATTCTTATTCCTTATCAGCGTCTTGATCTCAACAAACTTTCCCTTGTACTTTCGCTATTCTTTGTAGTGACTTTTCAATTTCATCTCGCCATCTGTGGCGAATAATCATCGCATTTATAAGTCTTAGAATGTACCATTGTAAACCTAAGTCCAAAGACCTCGAAAATCCATGCTAAAAGATTTATGATCGCGAAACAAAGGCAGTTATACTCATATGATAAGCATTGTTCAAGGCCTAATGGTTGAGTTGTTTGGACTTTTTCCATTGCTAATTTTCAAAAATTGTAGCACAACGTTTCGAAGAATGGATCTCTCTTCGTCATCAGGACTTTCAGACAGACTAGCTGTTTGTAACGATCCTCACAATAGGTTTTCACCTGACGACGAGGCAGTGCGCATGATCAGATCTACAACGGAGCAACACTAATTTTATTACCTCAACTAGTCCTCTTCTGAAGCAGGCCTCTCGTCCTCTAATCATGCGCACTGGCTCCTTTCTGGGACTTACAAAGTATCTGTGCGACAAAATTTATTTCTAAGACTGTACCCATTCATTTTACAGCAAAACACAGCAATGATGATGGAAAAGTGGAACAGAAAAAAATTCTCTCCGGCACCGGGATTTGAATCCGGGTTTTCAGCTCTACGTGCTGACGCTCTATCCACTAAGCCACACCGGATTCCCATCCCGATGTCTGATCGAATTCTCTCAGTTTAAGTTCCACCTCTTGGGTTCCCTCTAGCGGCCTATCCTCACGCACTGCGTCTTAGACGTATGACAGTGGCACAATGACCACACATGTGCAGAGGTGCACTCGTTATGAGTGACTAAGTGCAAGTTTTGTTTCCACGTATGTAAGGAACCACATAACATTGGTGAAGAATGGAAACCTCCTATGTCAAAAATCGTTAGTTTTCAGGAGAGCAAAAGACATTTTCTAAACATGCACAATATATCAATAAAATTAATCATAATGAAATTCTTTTAAAAATTAGTAATTTTGGGAGTATGATATGACATAGGAAATTACCACATCCGATCTGTGAATATTTTATTAATTGTTTTGTACCATAACCCAGAAATGGCAAAATTTGACATAGGAGGCATCCATTCTTCACCATCGATATGTGAATTTCAGTTAACATATAATGTAAATTATGGGGCAAGGGCCTTTTTATATAGGCCTAAAACGATACATTATTTGTATTAAAATGTTAATGAAACACAAACTACTTACCATAGAGGGATGCAATTTTGTACAAATGTTGTTATTATTAACCAGTTATACTAATAATAAACATTTGGTGAACGTAGCTCTAGAAACATAGAAATGAATAATTTCAGTATAGTGTCCCTTAACTTATATTGAACCAACATAGAGCCTACACTACAGTCACAATTAGAAGAACATTCTAGTCAAGTG
This sequence comes from Periplaneta americana, assembly GCF_040183065.1. Classification (NCBI taxonomy): domain Eukaryota; kingdom Metazoa; phylum Arthropoda; class Insecta; order Blattodea; family Blattidae; genus Periplaneta; species Periplaneta americana. The sequence goes on from NC_091123.1 coordinate 59,877,431, forward strand.
ATCAACACACTGCAGTGTCACCACGTAAGATAATCCAGGACAATCACAGTGCAAGAGAAAGAAAATGGACCGTTTGATATTCACAAAAAGGGAACTCTCTGCAGAAATTTTGGACCCAAAATATATAATGCTTTAATTAGAGCTTACCCTGAGCTAAGTACACTTAACACGCATAGATTTAAGAAACAAATCAGAGTAATTATTTAATTGTTTAAGCTAACTGAGTTAAAAATTGATACCCTAATATTTATGTACTTTTGTATTTTCTATTTGTATATAGATCCTATTATTACATGCTGTATGTATTTTACCATTTATTAATGTTATTGTGCTCATTGAACTCTCTTAATTTTGTGATATATTTTGTATAACTGATCTGAACTGCGCCCGAGCACGAGCTTCTGCTCTTTCGGGCTGCAATGCCTAATGTAGCTCAAGTGTAAAGTATTAAATAAATAAATAAATAAAATTAAAAAATTAAATATGTAGTCGATATGGCGCAAGGTTACAGTTAAAACAACACAGAATAAACACGAAAATAAGGACATACACTAAGAATAAAAATAATATTGATTTCTTTGCCAGAAATCTAACTCGGGCCGATTTGGTTGTACACTGCCACTCCGGTACTACAGATATACACGAACTGTCTTACAAATAAAAACTCTTATATAGATGTTTAACTGCCTTATATTTACATAATGAATAGCTAGTTTACAAGTCGTATGTAAATTTCTTACTAATAATCACTACATACTACATCGTGTATAACAATACATCTTTTACACAGCTACGTCAGAGTTTCGTCATTACTTCATTATGAAAGGTAAAAGATTATCTGAGGATCTCTATTGCATTCGATAGTGCGCGCTAGTGAGCCGCGCTAAATATCGATAGTACAACTGGGCCTGATCGATTACCACGCTATATTTTGGTCAAAGAGTACAGCTACAGTAACATCACGGTCTAGTATATTCAGTCACGAAGCTCAATACGTAGTAAATATGCATCCATAGTTAGTTGCTAACCACTAGGATCGCTACTATCACCTCATCACAGACAATGCAAAATAGTACCGGCACAGTCTATTGTTTCTAGCACCCTCAAAACTCAAGCTTCGTGACTGTATATACTGTGGTAATATTATTCTAATTATTCTGTGCTCTTTGGTTTGTTCTTCTGTGGTTACAAGGCAATCATCATCATCATCATCATCATAAAATGACAATCGATACGAACAGCTGTTAGAGGGGCGGCCATTTTTCTCTATATACAACGCTTAAACAAGGGGTTTCGTGTATATAATTACTGCAAAGCAAATTCAATGTATAGTTACAGGCTGTTTATATATCCAACGCTTATGCATGGTTTATTACATAAATATAAAAATATTTTCTTATTCGTTACGTTTTCGTCCCAACTTTGCATAGGTCTCGTACAAAAACTGTACACGGTTTATTAATAAGACCGTTATACAGTGAAAATATTGATCTCATTTATAAAACAACTAAATTAAAAATCTAGTCAATGGAATTGTTTAGCGTAGATATACGTAAGTCGTAATCGAAGGACAATTCATAAATAACGTGTTGTTAAGAAGGCACTGATATCAGTTATCACTGTACACTGTCACCACTCTCCTACCTTCATGGCTGCTTGCCGGGTCCGCTAACACAATAACAATACTCGAGATCCCAACTCTAAATGGAGTATTTATGTAAGATAACTTTTATTTATTTCACCCGTAATAAGAGAGTGGGCTGTGCTAGGTGGAGAGGTGGTGGAGAAATTTTGCACAGATGGATTCAAAATATACAATTGTCTCCAAGGTAACGAACCATGGTCCTTCCAACTGTCAAGTCAGTTGACTCTCTACGGTCTATTTCTTTTTAGTATTACTGTCACTGACTTATTCGTTGTTATTGTACTCCCACTCCGTGCAAAAAAGAAGGAAAGAAAAGCCCCCGCTTTGTTCTAAAAATGTCATAGTGAGACAGTGGAATGGAGAACAAAAAGATCTAGAAAGTCATGAATATTTCCACGCACCAAGTACGTTGATGCTTCAGCAATTTAATTGTAATTAAGAAGATATGCATTACGCATAACAGCTGAGCATTTCTGTGAAGGGAGAGAAAGTTGCGGTGTCCTCCCGTGGACAGAAATGCGCGCTCTCTCTCTCTCTCTATCACTTTTATTTTTTATTTTTTCAGTTTGTCTTGTAAGCCTCAGGTGCACACATGTAATGGTGCGGTGCAGTGCCATTGCACTGATACCAAGCATACGTACGAACTATATTTTGCAGAGAGAACGTTCCAAAATTATCAGGTCAAAATTCTTCAAAGTGAACTAGTAACAATATGAACAAGATATATCTTCCAAGAATTTCATTTGAGTAGCTCTTTTGCCAGTCCTTTGGAGCACTCGTGCTTGACAAGGTTTTCCGAGAATCCTCAATTATTCTCATCACCGAGACGGATACACAAAATACAAACATTTTGTCATCAAACTTCTTTACCACACTAGATTGCTGTTGACAAAGTATTCAATCGACAGTACAATGTAAGTTCATACCTACTTACTTAAAATGGCTTTTAGAGAACCCGGAGGTTCATTGCCGCCCGCCATCGGTCCTAATCCTGAGCAAGATTAATCCAGTCCCTATCATATTCCACCTCCCTCAAATTCATTTTAATATTATCCTCCCAGCTACGTCTCGGCTTCCCCAAAAGTTTTCTTTTCCCCTCAGGTCTTCCAACTAATACTCTATATGCATTTCTGGATCCACCCATACGTGCTACATGCCCTACCCATCTCAAACGTCTGAATTTATTGTTCCTAATTATTTTAGGCGAAGAATACAATTCGTGCAGTTCTGCGTTCTGTAACTATCTCCGTTCTCCTGTACCTTCATCCCTCTTAGTCCCAAATATTTTCCTAAGTACTTTATTCTCGAACACCCTTAATCTCCGTCCTTCTCTCAAAGTGAGATTTCAAATTTCGCAACAATACATAACAACGGGTAATATAACTGTTTTATAAATCCTAACTTCAATTTTTTTGAAAGCAGATTGGATGACAAAAGTTTTTCAACCGAATAATAGTAGGCATTTCCCATATTTATTCTGCGTTTAATTTCCTCTCTAGTGTCATTTATATTTGTTACTGTTGCTCCAAGATATTTGAATTTTTCCACCTCTTCGAAAGATAAATCTCTAATTTTTGTATTTCCATTTCGTAGAATATTCTGATCACGAGACATAATCATATACTTCGTCTTTTCGGGGTTTACTTCCAAACCTACCTCTCTTTACATGCATCAAGTAAAATTCCCTTGTGTTCCCTAATAGCTAGTGGATTTTCTCCTAACATATTCACTTCATCCACATAAACAACTGATGTAACCCGTTCAATTCCCAACTCTTCCTGTTTTCCTGAACTTTGCTCTAGAATATGCCATTAGCAAAGTTAAAAAGTTAAGGTGATAGTGTATCTCTTTGCTTTAGCCCGCAGTGAATTGGAAAAGCGTTAGACAAAAACTGGCCTGTACGAATTCTGCTGTATATTTCACTGAGACATTTTAATTAATGGAACTAGCTTCTTGGTAATAATCCAATTCAATAAGAATATTATATAAAACTTCTCTTAAAGAAGTCATGTACCTTTCTTTAAATCTATGAATTAATTATGTACTCTACTCTTTTACTCCTATTTTTTTCTCCAATATCTGTCGAATTTGATCAATAGTCGATCTATTACGCCTAAAACCACACTGATGATCCCCAATAATTTCATCTACATACGGAGTTAATATTCTTAAAAGAATATTGGACAAAATTTTGTGCGACGTCAACAAAAGTGATATTCCTAGAAAGTTATTACAGTTAGTATTTTCCCCCTTCTTAAAGATAGATACCATTATGAAGTCCTTCCATTGTTTTGGTACAATTTTATTTTCCCAAAAAGCAAGTACAAGCTTATAAACTTCACTATAAAATGCGTTTCCACCCTCTTATATTAATTCTGCTGGAATTCTATCGATACCTGCAGACTTGTACTTCTTCAGTTTATGTAAGTTCATAATAATCATATTATATAGTTCATAATAGGTACTACTCTTGTCAAGCTGTAACTTATAAGCTACTAATTTACCTGTACTGTGTCGTACATTCCATCTGGATTGTTAAAAGCTGTAAAGTAGCATTAGAAAGGAAAATTTTACACTACATTGCAAACATAAAGTTTTGTGTTTTACAGTTTATATCGACAGTTACAAATCTGCAAGGTACTTGTTCTTTACAGTATTTACACATTTTTACATATAGATTTCTTGGGAGGGGGAGGATTGAAAAGGTCTCCTTGTTAGGTAGGCTAAAATCTTTTGTCCAGAAGGTTTTCAAGCCATAGGCTTCAATGAAATATTTTAAATGTTCGTTCTTCTGTAATAAAATAAAATACATTTGTATTGGTTCTTTGTAATATTATATATAAGGTGCAATCTGTGTACTTTGTGTCCACTCTGTATTTTCGAACTGCACTTGTATTTATTGTACCTTTAAACATACATGCTTGTGTCAATGAAGATCATCCCTTCCATGTCGGTTGAGTCAGTTTATCAGAGTTAGATTGTCTTTAATAACTAAGCTTCTACACGCGATTTTGTGCAAGCATGTCAAGGACCTATTGCGATTTTTTCCTGGAATTTCTCCACATACGCCTTACGGCTAGCCTTCTTCTGTGTTATTCAAGTAATGCATTTAGTATAGACTCTGGGCGTTTCCCTAGTTCTAGATAACTTTTCCTTTTCTTATGTCCTGTGTGTTGCCTACATTCAAGGCAGTTCGGAAGCTTATTAATTGTACCTTGTGTCTGTGTAATACGTTATATATATGGCAATCATTGTAGCACGTATGTATAGATATGGAGTTCCTCTGTGGCTCAATTTTCCGCCTTCTACCTATAAATCCAGCGTAGAAGAATTCGATTTCTAGTAAGGCCTGTCTTTGTGTTGCTTTAAACTTTCAATTTCTGAAGAAAAAAAGATGTAAACATTGTGGAATATTATCAAATGTTAAGTTCACAAGAATAGTTTAAAATATTTATTTGAAAAGTATAAATGTTGCTGAAGAATCCTTAGGGAATCTTTCATAAAATCAATAAATATTCCTCGCAAGGAATTGACGGTGGAACCTAAGTCTATTAAGATATTATCTGCGCATTATTTAAAAAAGAAGTAAAAAAATAATATCTAGCCTTTAGGAACGTAATTCTAGTGAGTTTTTATGCTATAGACCTATTTGGTGAGAATTTTCAAACGTGTAATTGTTTTCCACAATAGGAGCTGACAACATTTCAATATTGTCTTCCGCCAGCGTATTCAAAATGTGTCCTATGTGCACGGCAGGTCAATGTGTGCAAGAGCAATCGCGGAACTAGAGGGTACGCTGCTCAGATGTGAAGACAGTCTATAAATAAACAGAGTAAATTAAGAGCTCAGCTTCACGCAGGTTTTACCTGTCTCTGTTTGTTAAACAGACCAAGACCGTGCACGGGAGGTCATTGCGATTTGGTTATTTATCTTACGGTGTCAGTGGTTTATCTCCTTTGTAAGGATGTTCTGGTTACGCTTTTTGCTTTAAACTTACGTCAGTTAATTCGTCACTCAAGAATTCTTTTTCATATCGCAGAAGCTATTCAACATCAGTATGTTAGTGTAGTGAAAATCAGACCACACAGCTAATTTTCAAACCACAAACCTCATCTGTTATAAAGGGATCGAAACTCGTTTCGAATAATGAGAAACACACTCTTTACAGAGATGCAGCCAGAAAGCATATTTCTACTTCAAAATATTCCCATATTCTCTCTCTTTCAGTACCTCAGAATATAGATTCTGCTAGTCTTGCAGTTTAGAGAATTCCTTCTCTGTTGTGTAACATTCAGTTCATTGCACCAATGATGCTATGAGACTCCAATATTTAATTTTTACATGACGAAAAATTATCTGTAAATTTTGCCTGGGATTCTCACATTCACTGACAGGATTATTTTACGTAAAGTAAACCTACGACAGTTGTTTCGTAACTCTAATTCCCTTCATATACAGGATATTAAAAAGTTTCCAATATTTTAAGAGGTGGTAGTATGCATCAAAACAAGAAAATAATGTCTAATAAACACGAGTCCTACAACACATACTTTCTGAGATCTGTACACTTGTTCATAGGAGGTGCTCAATGTGACGTCCATTCATGGTAGTGCATTCCTCTGCCCTTCGGCGTAAGGAATCACGCACTCTTTGAAATTGACCAAAAGTCTAGGGGATATAGGTTTGGGGAACGAGCAGGCCAAGGTGTGGGGCCTCCTCAACCAATCCAGCAGTACTGAAATGTCAGTGTCAGGTGTTCACGCTCATTGCGGAAAAAATATGCTGGTGTGCCGTCATGCTTGAACCACATCTGTAGTCTATGCTGACATGGCACATAACTCCAGCAAGGTAGGCAATACATTAATAACAAAATTCTGATAACGACCCCCAGTTAATCTCTGTGGTAGCACGTATGGCCCTTAATCTATCGCCAAGAACGCCTGTCCATAAGTTGAGAATCGGTGTTGATGCCTTGTTTCTTCAACTGCATGGGGATTTTCATCAGCCTACACATGCTGATTATGAAAATTCACAACAATATCTCTGATGAACCCCGTTCATATCCGCAACCGAACTTTTGTTTTCAGTATTCCTTGTGACGTATTATTATTCCATGCCAGGGATGTCAACTACGGTATGATTATCTGGTAGTCTGTTGTATTTTAGGGCAGAGAAATGTATTGCCATGTATGGACGTCACATTGAGCACCTCCTATGAACAAGTGTTCAGATCTCAGAAAGTATGTGTTGTAAGACCTATGTTTATTAAATATTTTTTCTTGTTTTCATGCATACTATCACCTCCTAAAATATTGGATACTTTTTTAACACTCTGTATATCTAATCTAAAATTGCATCATCTTTTTAAGTTCACTATCATCGAGTATGTTTGAACTTATAATCATCGGATCTAAAGTAAAGATTGTAGTCAATACATATCCAAAGAATACTCAGTCAAAACTTCAACGTATTATTTACCTTTCCAAAACACGTTTACAGAAAGGATTTTTGCCCGGAACAAATTGAATATTCAAATAAAACGTGCAAATTTTACGAATATTTATCACCTGTTTTGCTGACAAGTGAGGTCTATAGATAATAATTCATGAGGCTAACGGTTTACGATTTTCACTTTCTCATTTTGTATTTTTATAGGCACAGTTGAAACTAAAATAGAAGAAGACATAATCTGGTATATATATACACATACACCTGGTTGGTTTTTTTCCGAGGTTTTCTCCAATCAAAGGCAAATCCCAGGTAATCTATGGCGAATCCTCGGTCTCATCTCGCCAAATATCATCTCCCTATCACCAGTCCCATCGACGGTAAATAACCTCGTAGTCGTTAAATAACCAAATAAAATAAATAAATATATACAGAGTGATTCACGAGGATTCACCGTCCTTTACGGAGCTTATTTCCGAAGACATTCTGAGCAAGAAATATCATATAAACAGTTTATAATCTGAAGAAATCATTAGCAAACCACAGACTGATTGATTACACACAAAACCACCATGACCAGGTATCTCAGTACAATTGCTATGAAAGTTAAAACATGTTGATGTCCCTCTTTTGTTTTATGTTGACTTGCTAAGAACTTCTTTTCTGTAACTCAACTGATATTTCCTTGAACTGACGATGCCGTCGCAACAAAGCAAAATGCTTGCCTCATCGTCAGAGGTCTCATGTCGAAGCGTTTATTCTAAAAGCCACAATATTCTTTACAACTGGCTGTAATCGTTGCAACAAAGCAAAAGCTTGCCTCATCGTCAAAGGTCGTAGACGTGGCAATTGTGTGAGCTAAGAAATGTTTCCTGCAACTGACGGTGCTGATCGCAACAGAGTAAAAGCACAGTCTAGTATATACAGCCAAGAACTTGAGTTGTGAGGGTGCTAGGAACAATGGACTGTGCCGGTACTATTTCGCATCGTCTGTAATGAGGCGATATTAGCGATCCTAGTGGTTAGCAACTATCTGTGAGTGCATATTTACTACGTATTGAGCTTCGTGACTGTATATACTAGACTGTGGTAAAAGGCTTGTTCCATCATCAGAAGTCTCAGAAACGGCTATTTTATATGCTGTATGAGTTAAGAAATATTTCCTGCAACTGCCGGTGATCGTCGCAACGAGGAAAAGACCCGAAGCATACAAGCGGCCATTTTCGAATTGCTTCCAAAGAAACAGATTCCGTAATGTCAATGTGTGTTATAATTACCTTCACATAATTTTTAGTGACTTCCCTGCGCATGTAGTAATTTCTCAGGTCAAAACATCATGAACCAGTTAAATAACCTTTGGAAATTCACTAGTGAATCGTGAAAACATTCTTGGAAAAACTACTTTATATCATGTGTTGTATTGTATTGTAACCAATCAATTGTCAAAATTGATTCGTCATAATCGTCACAGCAATAATAATAATAATAATAATAATAATAATAATAATAATAATAATAATAATAATAATAATAATAATAAAGTTATGAGCTCTGTTTTCATGAATTTGATGCGCCCATTATATCCTTGAGTTATACTTTATTTTTTTTCATGGAGTGCAGTTTCATAGAAAGGACTTTGCCGACAGACCTTCTACTGCCCCCTACTAATTGATTGTCATAAATAAATGTCTTCCTTACTGTGACGGAAATATTGTCTTCTCTTGTTAGTAACCAATCACAACCCTCGTTCAGAAGAATTGACAGGTGCCCGTCAAATCCACGTGGAGGCAGAGTTGCCGGATCTTTTCCCAATTTCAAGAATCCCGTCAGTTTCACTGCATAATTTCGAAGGTCACCAGGATTGTGACAACTGTGCAATGTTGGGACGAAGGGACAGGATGGAACTGTCAGAGTTGTTTGTGTAGAAAGTCATAAATCTGTAAGTGGGTGTTCAAAGGAGCCACCGAACTGCACTCCTTGAAATAAAATAAGGTATACTTATTAGAGTCGTTACGAAAAATAGAAATCATATATTGCTATTGAATGCCTGGCGCTCCAGTCAGTATGCACAGCTCTCCATCTCACGGAGTGTTTTAGGGTCGGTTTATCGAATATTCGAGTTATTTCTCATTCTTTGTGGGTGGACGGCAAAGGCAGACCACATTGAGTCATGCTGGAGTTACAAGAGCCTTTGCAAGGACGCGATTACCATCGTGTAGGCCTACCATTTAATTGATAATTCTTCCTGTCTCAGTACATTCAATCAATCAATCAATCAATCAATCGTCCATCGATTCATCCATCATCCATCCATCATTGACTTAGTCATACATCGATTCATTCATGTATGGATTGATTGCTTAAGTCATTGATTCATTAGTTGATTCATTCATAGATTCATTTATTGATTCGTTCATCCAGTCCAGATATTACAGTTGGGTACCTTCAAGGGCAACAACATGCTTCGTGAAAGTGCAAGCATTTGAGCTTCAGAGTACTTTCCTTTTTGTTAATAACATTCTTTCTTATTAAAAAATGATTGATTAATTAATTAAATAATAATGCAGCTCTTTAGAGTAATTAAAAGGCATTATATATTAACAAGTACTGTTTTAGAGGTAAGCATTTTGAGTTTAAAATGAAAATATTACTCTAGAACAGCGGTGGCGAAAATGTAATCGTGCGCCGAGCCACTGTGTAACCTGCAACTTGGATAGCACCTATGGAGGGAGGCGGACACCCGAAGGGGAAGTGAAGCAACTGTCTGACTTATTAACGGATTTTCATTTTCCTTACGTCAAGCACTTAAATATAATTTTATACAGTACAAGGGCAGAAACTAATGTTTAGTACGTGTAACGAAGAAAGAAATGAACAATAAATTAACAATATCACAACCTAAAATTAACTGTCTTCAGAATGTCTCTGCGACAAAGTTTCAAAATCAGGAATTATGTCACTTACTGCCAGTCGTAGTTGATCACGAAGGTATTTGTCTGCCAGTCGTGATCTAAATTTGGTTTTTACTATTTTAATTGTTGAAAATAATTTTTCACAAACGTAAGTTGTAGCGAACATGGCTTCAACAGAGCAAGCGAAAGAACGAAGCTTCGGATATTTATTTTTTGGCAAGATTTGAAAGTTCAACATTTGTCAAGTCCTTACATCTAGCTTTCATTTGACATCACATAGTAAATCATTGAGTTCAAATTGAAGATCTAACCGCATTATTCGTACATCTGCTGAAAAAGGGTCGACATACAGAGATGATGATGATGATAACAACAATAACACTTAACCTTTTAATGTTTCATCAGTAACATGTAGTATAATGCCGTTTTATGTTATACAACCGTTTTCCTCGTAATACTTGTGAACAAATCATACAGTACATTTAATATTATCATCATATTGACAGTAAAAAAATGCGTCCTCCCATCCTACTTGGAACTTTCGTACATGGTTTCGAGAGAGACATATGCCACTCGCAGGTCAGAGACAAATACAAACGGAACGGAGTTTGACTCCAATGAATGAGAGGGTGGGGGTTGGCGGAGGTTAGAAGCAAGCGAATCACTGCGAATCACAATGTCTCGCGAGTCACGTTCTCGCCACGGCTGCTCTAGAATGTAGGCCTATGTACTTATTTGCTCTTCTCTTTAGTAAGTAATTGTAATTTATTTTATTCTTCCATTTCTTTACGCACCATATTTGATATTTTGCATTACACTTATTTCCTTTGTTGTTACCGGTGTCCATTTGTTCAATTATGTATTAGTTATGAAGATAAGTGTATTAATGTGACCAATCAATAATTGTAGACTTATATCAAGCAACAATTTTTTAACAAGACAAAGTAAATTTCCTTCAATTGTTACTCCGTTTGTGTACTCAGAAAATATCAGTTTCATGTATGATGAAGTGCGCCTGATGTTCTGTCTACCTGCAAAACATAAGGGGTAACCGGTTGAAAATCGAATATTCGGTTGCCCGAACTTGACGGATGTTCTCTAACCAGTCGAATTTAAACCGGTTGTAAGCGCTATTTTGCAGATCTCTGTTACTTATCGTCTGTTTACGTGTTTATGCTTTAACAGTTCTTTTGGAATTCAACTATCATCATTCTATTCTATCCGGCTACTACAGCCATTGGACTCTATACTTTTTAATTTTATCAATGAATTTTCTTAATTTTTAGTTTCTGACTTATTTCTTCATTTCACTTCCGATCTGTAATCCTATATGTCGCCATAGTTTGCAGAGTCTAATCTAAATGTTTCATTAATTTCATTTATAGTTTTGTTAATACCCAACGCCCATTTTCATAGAGAAAAATATTGGAATCACCATACTTCTTTAATGTAGGAAGTGTTAATATGTGAGTATTTGTTCTTGTGTCAAGTACAACCGAAAATTTAACTTTTACTTAGTATCTTTATTATCAAGGAGGGTTATAGTATACTTACTTACTTACTGGCTTTTAAGGAACCAGGAGGTTCATTGCCGCCCTCACATATGCCCGCCATTGGTCTCTATCCTGAGCAAGATTAATCCATTCTCTATCATCATATCCCACCTCCCTCAAATCCATTTGGTTATAGTATACCCAAGGTAATTAAATTCACTGTCAAGTTGGAATTTTTATTATTAATCCCTTCACCCTTAAAAACCAGTATTTACGTATTTTCATATGACGAATTTTATAACCACAAGTAAGCTATGATATAATCATTAATTTTTTTGGTTAGGTCTATTGAATGATCCATGCAATGATGTAACATGTTTAATTTTAAGAGTGGTATACAGTACAGTAATCATTTTTAGTGGTTTGCAGCATTGTAAAGTTTGAGATGCGCGAACTTCGATAAAATTCAGACTATATTGTACCACATTTTAGTATATACAGTCACGAAGCTTGAGTTGTAAGGGTGCTAGGAACAATAGACTGTGCAGGTACTATTTCGCATTGTCTGTAATGAGGCGATATTAGCGATTCTAGTGGTTAGCAACTATCTATGGATGCATATTTACTACGTATTGAGCTTCGTGATTGTATATATTAGACTGTGATTATACTCTAAGTTTCACTTAATTTCGAATTTTTTCCCTCGAACGACATTTCTGCTTCAGTGCCCCACTTTGCGCTTTCCAGATGGATTTGGGAAAGTGATGTGAGCCTTGCATTTCCGCCCCTTTGAACAAACAATGGACACAATGAAATCCAACCCGAGGACCAGGCAAACGTTTGAATGAACTGCATACATCAATGCCTCCATAAATAATAACTTGTCTGTTATGGATATATTTCAGCTCACTTGCTGTGAAAGTTGTTCGGACTTACAGATGACAATACCCGACCACTCTCACACTCACTGAGGCCATCAATTGAATAACACAGCATCACGTAAGCGCAACGACACATAACTGGGCGGCGCGGCGCTTTCAAACGAGAGCGATTCGTCTCTGTGAATGCAAATAAACAATGTAGTAATTTTGTTGCCGTAAATTTCTCCTTTGTAAGGAGTGTGATAACAAATTCCGTAAGTACCTCAGAGAAACTACGGAGGAGTGTGGAACGAAAGTATGGATAAGACTGAGCAGTTAGCTCAATTGCTCGAGCACAGGCTTAAGACGACCAACCACGGACAGGAGTTCGTATCTCAGCGATGGCGGAGTTGTATTTGTGGTGGACAAAAACAAGGTTGTGAAGGTGCGTTTTCGTTGTGAACAACTGTGTAGAAGTGTAGACCTATATGATATTTTACGAGTATATCATGCAGAAACCTTCCATATAAAAAAATAACATTGGGAACATATGAAGAACATTGAGTACCTGGTATGTCACATGGAATTCCCTTTCATACTGTGATTTTTAAGTGGTGAAGCTTTTTCTAAAATTCCTCGATCTCTGTATTCAAAATTAAATAAATTTAATGCGAAATAATCTTACGAATGTTTCTGGCCCTTAAATATGGATATATTTAAGAGACCCAAGTGGCATTTCCCTATCTTTATATCTTATTGACCTTAAAGTTTTGCAAACTGTTCACTCCATCTTTGATCGTGTGTGCTACATGTGAAACGTGTGCGCATGCTCCGGTTGCAGAACGTGAATTATTATTAACGGCCGCATAGCGATACACGGAACTTTGTCGTATACATGTATAGAACTCTTTATTTGTATGCTACATGCAGAAATATCATTCGAACATTTGTACAATGAATGAACACAAGATAAAGAACAAAGAAAAGGTCAATGATAAATAGGTCTAAGGTAAATATAATGTCATAAGATAGAAGAAAAGTATAATATAGATAATTATGAATCATAGTTAGGGATGAAAATGATCGAAGATAAACAGAAAATATAGGGATAATATTAAAGGAAGTTAACAGTGATAGTAGACGAGGAATAGTAGATTGTAGCAGGGATTGTTTCTGAAAAGGGTAATGTAAACAAGTAGCTAATAATACTAAGGAATGGGTTGGAGGGAAGATGAAAGAGGTGAAGATTTTAAGGTTTCTCACAAAGGGTAATCAGGAAATTGTAGGTCGAAATAGAAATTAACTTTATATATTGGAAGATAGAGGGGAAAATGGAATAGTAATAATATGGGAGATAGATGAATGACTATTGTGACAAATGTAAATAAATATAGTGGTGAACCGTATAAGAAATGTGAGGGAAATAGTACATGAAAACTGACTGAATATAATAAATATGAATACAGGAATATGTCCCATACGATCCAGAATATGTTCGGAACACAAGTTCTATACATAATGTTCCAAATGAAAACGCACTTTAACGGTGTTTTGTCGACGTTCTCTCTTTTTCACTTTTCATTCCACTAACACTCTTTACAATTACTTTTCATTATCATCTCCATCTCGAAAAATATAGCATCATTTGTGTTTGCGTGACGCCGAATCGGTCGTGCGCTATAGTTGAATTTTCTCGCGGCGTGTGGTGGTATGGATTCTAGACGATTCATAGATCTGCATGAGGGGAACCGGAGTCCTCCTCTCCTCCCAAGTTCATATATTCCTGAAGTATACGTGACGACTCACATAGATCGGTGGGATATGACAGACCACCATCATAGGTATTGTAGGCCTATACGGATCTTATGGTTGCAGAGGAACACATAGTCTGGCGAATCGTGGAACCGGCGTAGCCGGACAGCACAATCAGCACGCAACTCATTCCATTACGGGTGCACAAAAACCTATGTTTGTTGAAGTGTTGAAGTGCATACCTGCCATATAAAAACCTCTATACCTCATTGTGTTGATAAAACTTAAATACCAGCTTCTATCAATAGGGCCTATACAAAGTGGAAGTAATATAACATTGTGCAGTTTTTAACAGCTTATTCCTAGGATAGAGTACAACAAAAATGTTTATACCAGGTTAGTAACAAAAAATAATTTTCCCCTAAATGCTAACATTCTTTTACTCGATAAGTACTATCCATACGATTCTCATTTTTACTCTTATCATTAGAGAAACTGATGAGAAATGTAACGGTATGTGTATGAGTAGTTTTTCTCTGTAATCAGTCAGAATGTAATTGTTTTCTAAGATACTAGCAGAATCTTACTGTACTTGATTTATTTTCAACAGCTTTTGCATATAATATTGTATGATAAATCTAAAAATTATAAAAGTGCGTGTAATATTCCATATTAATTTTTACACGTCATAACAAATGACTGTACGTTGCAAGAAATACACAATCAATATCAATTCTATGAATGTACATCAACGTATGGAATCAGTTAAGACAATAAAGAAGGAAATGAAGAAAACCTTTCACAGAATTAGGTCAAAACCCCTTTGAAATCTTGCACGAAGGTAAATACTGTAGCAAACAAGTGATCTACATTAACTTGATTGCCAATTTACTCACTACAAGACGAAAATTAGACTTGAAATATAGCTGAAGATAATTCGTTCTGCTAAGACTTCAGCTTTCTACTCGCCTTTAACAAGAACACACTCGATTTTTCACACCTGTACCACAATAGAAGCAGATTGGTTACATTTTAACTAGATCAATCTTTACTGTGAGCTGTATTGTACTGTCTTCCAATTTGATATACTACAGATGTACCGGTAGCTCACGAAAAGTGAAGAATTAATTACTGAGTGCCGCGTTGATCACGTGTGCTGCAACTGACTGAATAAAGTCCACTCATATGCAGCTCATAAGCTTTTTAACCTGTTCTTGTGCCTTACAGTTCATATGGAAATCTAATTTTTATACTTAAGTTTTCCTTAACAATATTTGCCCTTATACAACTCCTGAAAGGACATTTCGGTCTGGCAATTACAGAGACTGAGACTGATTGTAAAATAGGGGGATATACTAGGGCAGGCTTGCAGAACTAGGCGACAATTGTGGCGTTACGTCACTCATCGGATACGTCACTCACCCCTTCGTTCCACCTCCCGCGTCATTGACTTGGTAGGGGAGGGGATTTGTATTCAGTGTCTGTCTTATGTGATTGTGTACGAGCCACAGATACGTCATTCAACGTCGGTGGACTGTGGACGGGAAACCAACGCTTTCCCCATGCTTTCCACCCCTCTCTCGCCAGTTCTGCATCACTGTACTAGGGAATCGATACCAGGCCCCGGAACAATTTTTACCCTAAAATTACTCAAGTCTACTCCACAGGGAGCTTACATGAAAGCCAGATTTGCATAATGTAATACGTCTCTGTAAGTACGTTAACTGAAAACCACAATTCAAGTCATACAGAGTTTGTGTGCACTCAAAGTTGGGTTTCTGGCTCCATGTCAGCCCACTTGAGTTGTGTTGCTATAAAGGGAAAAATTGGGATGGTGTCGGGTGTAGTTTCTGGGTAGCTCAATCGGTAGAGCATTCATGCGCTAAGCGAAGGGTCCCGGGATCGATACCCGGTCCCGGAACAATTTTTCCTTTGAAATTACTCTGGGGATATACTGTTTATCTATACTTTATACCAGCATTTTTCAATCTTTTTCAATATGTGGCACACTAAAGCTGTAGTTTAAATTGCCGTGAAACACTCATACAATCTAAACCAATGGTTCCTAATTAGGGAGAAATTTTTTCATAAAAACAAGTAAAATACTATGTTTTTAAGGTAGATCCATAGTGACACTTGTGGCGGAAGAGGTCGCGGTTGAGATTTTTGCTCGGTGTTCTCCCGTTTCCCCATATTAGGCATCTACATTATTCCGTCAACATTTCTCCATTCCGTCATCATTCCATATCATTCCTCGAACGCCGGCTGGCGACGCATGGAGAAAGCTAGCTTAAGCCTTGCTTCTTCTGAACCGACGCATGCGACGTGCGAGCTCGCCTCGTAGAAATCCGGACTACACGTGAGATAGTGAGTGGTTTCTATAACTGCGAGATCCGAGGTCTGCGCACCTCGCAACCATAGAAACCACCCACTATCTCTCGTGTAGTCCGGATTTGTACGAGGCGGGCCTCGCACGTCGCATGCGTCGGTTCAGAAGAACCAAGGCTTTAGGGACAAGTAGGGTTGCGTGCTAGGAACCTGTGTACACAGCGAACCTTAGTGAAGTCAGCTGTGTGGGTTTGGAAATGCGCCTAGCTTGAGGGTCAACGCAATAGAGCTAATAAGGTCACGTGATGGGTCATAGTGCCTCCTACCTTAAATTAAAATTCAGTTCAATTCAAGGTTGGTACGATATTCTAACTCTACTGATGTGGAAGCCCTGCCTGCGCGTCAGTCATCCTCTTCTCTGCCGGTCGCTTACCCACATTCGTATCACGTTTTCCCATCACGCATCGCGAATCCAACATGGCTGATTGTTTATATAATCTGCTTGTGGATGAATAAGTACTGTTTTACGTAAATTTTCTTTGAAACAGAGTTAGAAGAGACTTGGATTCAAAAGTAGACAATATAACTTTAAATATGGCTCCATTTGGTTTCAAAAACAGACAGCGCTATGACTTAGTTTCAGAGATGGACAACTCCACTTCTTAAACTTAAATTTCGACCTGAATATTAATTTTAATCACATTTTGAGACTGAAAAAATGTACGAATAACGGTGACATTGGTTTCCAAGGTTCTATTTTTTGCCTCTCCTGTAAAAAAAAAAAAAAAGCAAAACTGAAGTTGTCCAACTTTGATAACAAGTTCCTCAATTGTTTATTTGTGTAGAATTGAATGATAAAATAATTCAGTTTGATTTAACGAATGTACAAGGTGGGGACAATGTTCATTTATCATTTTCATCAATCCATAACTTAGATGGCCATGAAATTATTACAATGTCGGTTGCTAGACAACATCCACAAACAATGCCATTTAGTACACAAAATGGAGCGCTGATCAGCTGCACATTTTCAGTTGTGTGGCAACGTTAACAAACAGAACATGAGATATTGGAATGATGTAAATCCTCTTCAGCTTCATCAGAAACCTCTCCACACTCAAAAGGCAACGGTTTGGTGCGGATTTTCTGCATTCGAGACTATTAGTCCCTATTTTTTTTTAATGAGTTCGTGTTTCCACAGCTGCAAAATCTCAATGTTGACCTAACATCTGTCTACTTTCAGCAAGACGGAGCAACAGCGCACACTGCGCGCCACTCTATGGAAACCCTAAGAAGACATGTTAATTTTTCGCTTTGGAGATATTGTGGCCTTCTCGATCCCCAGATCTTTTAGTTTGCGATTTTTTTTTCCTTTGGGGATATTTGAAACACGTTTTTACCACACGACCAGACGATTTGAAGCAAAGGATTAGGAATGAAATCCATGCCATACTAGCAGCCATGCGTATACGCATCTTGAAAACATTGTTTCACGGCTGCGTGAGTGCATCAAAAGAGATGGGGGGCGTTTGAAAGGGGGTAATTAAAAAAATTATTGTTTTATTGATATCATGATAAATGACAATATGTGTCGCTTACGTATTAATGTTTTGAATAAAATTCATGAACACTAGAAAAAAGCATTGTGTCTCAAAATGGTAAATCAACATTGCCCCACCTTGTAATCTAGGGGAATACACTTCTCAAAAGAACTTATACAGTTTGAAGATAGTGATTACTATAAATAATTCAGCTTTCTAGACTCCACTTTACTTCTCTTATGCAATTAAATTTAAGAAATCTTTATTCATGATTTACCTTCTTTCATTTTTTAAACTCTGCTGCACGGAACAATGGCGAAATTCGTTGAAACACTTCACGATTTCGTGAGGATTAAATTGACCTTTTAACCATCCCACATTCACGTACATCTCGATCAACGACATTTTGAAAAGGTCAGAGGAAACTAAACCAAGTTTCAGCAGTACCCTACCTATTTGTACTTGCGGAGCAAATAATGAATTCAAAATAGTGATGATGGTGGTGATGGATTATACATCAGAGCGATATATTTACAGCCGTGTCTGTGACTTAAATGCTAGCGCGTTGAACTATCATCCGGGCGGCACAGATTCAATCCCCGATCAGGTCGTGATGGAATTTGTAGTGGACAAACCAGATATTGCAGAGTTTTTCTTAGAGTACTCCCGTTTTCCTCCACCGTCCCAGCAATACTATACACTTCACCTTCATTTCATCTGCCATCTAAGCTAGGATGAAGTCTTAGGAGCAGTAAGAGTTTACGATTCTGATATAGGAAGAATTTGAGGCTCTGGCCCCTGAGGCTTATCAGGCTACTCGCGTGCGGACGGAAACTGGCTCTATCAGGGCTGAGGCATGATGGCTCACTTGTCAGAGTCGGATTCACGAATGTCACCCGACAATCATCGTGTATATAGGGCGCACAATGAAGCAAAGCGTACCTAAGTTTACAGACCCTTTCCATATTCAGCCCTCGTAAAGCTAAGTCAATATTATTATTTACATTTATTTTCTGCTGTTGGAATATGTAATTGTGACTCTTCTCATATTATTATACTTGGTAAATATTCGTAAAAATTCTACGCCTGTCGTTGAAGAATGTGTTACACAATGAAAATATTATTTTTTTTCTATAAGACTGATACTGACATCAAGATAAAGTAAGCCTATTAATTTTTTTTCGGGGGTTTTCCCTCTCTCCTATGGATGAATATCACGTAACTTTATCAGGCGATTGGAACCCCACTCATCTTCGCCACTTCCTTTCCTTCCCCATCATCATTTCCTCATTATCCCGCTTCTGGTTTTTCAGATCACTCTACCGGCTGCCTCCCGAAGCTGCTGACTCTCTCGACCGGCCTCCGTGGAACGTAGTTCAGCGATGTTGGATGACTTCTGCAATGGCACCCGAGACGGACCTACTCGAGGGAGGAGTTTCGCCTCGGACCGACAGGGGGACCTTGAGGGAATTTGCCGAAGCAGGAGTAGTATATGATTCTGTCGGCTGTAGGGACCGGTCGTTAAGGGAGTCATGTGGTTAGGGCAGTGCGCGTAGGGGGTCTGTAGTATGCAACTCATTTCATATCGAGGGTTAGCGCAATAGATCTCAATAGATCGCAGTACTGAGCTGTCCGTGCCCGCCCCCAGTTAAATTCCATTCCATTCCAAGCCTATTAATATTTTATTTTCATATACTGTGTACTAAAAGGAGAAAATTATTGTGACGGAGCAAACTAAGATCTCAGTACTGTACTTTGCGGAATTGTGTTTTCAGGATTCCTGCTACCGAAAAAAGTAAATTTCGGTACGCTGTCTGTCTGTCCTTGGAAATTGAAATATAGTAATTAAAGAGTTCTCTGCAAAAGGGAGTGGCTCCAATTTTTAGTAAAATTAATGTTTTGCTTGTTTCATACATTAAAAATTATGCCCGATCTTTTACTGCAAGAACGGCGTGTTTCCGAGCATTTGGTAGTAAGTAACCGTGCAATTGGAGCTGAGCTCCCAATCGTTTCGTTGCAAAAAGGAGGCAGCTCCTGGAACTGTATAGGCCCTATACAGAGTGAACCGTATGTGTTGTCATTCATTTCAGGGAGTTATTCTTTGAGATATTTCAAACAAAAAAATGTAATAGTTTTGCTCGTTTTTGCTTCCTTTTCATAGCGTGTTTTCTGAAAGCCACTGATTGTATTTCCAATATGTTTAGTCAGTTTAAAAGAGCAATGTATTATGATAATAATGAGTGACTGTAAGAATTTTAATTTTGTCCTTTAAATGTGAAGAAACGTGATTTTGTAGGGATCTCTTCAATTAAATTACATCCAGGCCCTCTTTGATTCCATGCCATGATGCTTAGAGGCTCTGATTGCAGTGCGTGGAGGCTTCACACCATACTGAAATCTCACGTCACAGATCAGGTACAGTTCTGTAATTCTAATCATTTGTGTATTGTCACGTACCTAATCTGTGTTATCAATTTCATGTCAGTCACATGTATCCTTCTTGGCGTTGCAATTTCCACAAACATTAGTGTATTTGCAACTTGTAAAACAACTGTATTGCTGAGAAATGCGTAAAACCTGTGAAGAGAATGTATGTGTCATTTGTATTACCGAATTATTTCTTCTTAAAGGACTTTGATCCCCTGGCGTTACATGTCCTAAACTCACAACATGGGCTCTTTTTGACCTGCTCACTAAACGAATGTAAGATTGGACTTGCGGACGACATAAAACAAAACATGAAATCTAGTTCAAGCATTTAGACGAGTACTGTAAACTGTAGAGATGAACAAAACTAACTGCCGCTCTCGCTCGCTGTGTTCGCTGCATTTGTCTTTCGAGTCTCGGCTCGTCATTCCCGCTGCGCTTCGAGTCTCGCTCATCATTCTCGAAATAGCATTTGGTCGACGGGGAAAGATTTCGTAACTTTGAATAACATAAATCATTGAAATAAATAACATTATAAATGTTTAAATGAGACAAAAAGACAAAAGACAAAACAGAACAGTATCTTAGTTATCAAAATGTTCTGCTTCTATTATATGATATTACCTATGGTTATATAAATAGAAAAAAAAAGCAATTCTCAAATAAATTTGCATTTCTAAGGAACATAAAACATAATATTAATATCTTTTTACTTGAGATTGCACACTTGATCTTAAACATATGAAAAGAAAATTCCTACCCTTTTAATAAGGGTCTAGTAATTAAATAAAGATTGGGAAACGGATTATTATACATTGAAAGATAGAGATGTTTCAAATAGGCTTCTTGATATATATATATATATATATATATATATATATATATATATATATATATATATATATAACAGTTGCCAAAGTAGATAAAAGTTCAGTCAGGTATAAACAACTGCTGACTTCGGGACTTCGGGAGATGATCAATATCGAGTCCCGGAAGACTCACAAGCAGTCTTTACGTCAAGGACGCGACGTAATACAACATTGCCGTGCGGGTTTTCGGCTTTGCGGGCGCTGTTAGTCTCGTTTTCTTGATCGTTGTTCACCTCTAGCAAACAGAATGCGCAGTGGCATGGACGGTAAAATATATTAATAAACGGACTATAGCTATATATTTCCAAGCTGAAAGTTAGGATTTATAAAATAGTCATATGCCTATTACCGGTTGTTCTGAATGATTGTGAAACCTTGACTCTCATTTCGAGAGAGGAACAAAGGTTAAGAGTGTTCGAAAATAAGGTGCTTAGGATTAAATTACAGAAAAATGGACGAATTTACACGCAGAACTGCACGCATTGTATTATTGTATTGTATTGAAATACCTTTGGGGAGGCCGAGACATAGATGGGAGGATAATCTTAAAATGGCTTGACGGAGGTTGGATATGATGCTAGGAACTGGATTAATCTTGCACAGGATAGGGACCGTTGGCGAGCTTATGGGAGGGCGACAATGAACCTTTGGGTTCATTAAAAGCCATTTGTAAGTAAATAGCTATACATGTCCTGTCATGCTGCTACCACTAGTTTTCGTGTAGCACTGCCGCGTGATGTCATTTGTTTTTCCTCGCTCGTTCCCCTTCGGCGCTGCTCAGTGTCTTTTTTTCTTATTTTTAGTGGGTTATTTTACGACCCTGTATCAATATCTCTAATTATTTAGCGTTTGAACGAAGTGAAGGTGATAATGACGGGGTCCAGCACTGATAGTTATCAGCATTTGCTCATATTGGGTTGAGGGAAAACCCCGGAAAAAAACCTCGACCAGGTAACTTGTCCCGACCGGGATTCGAACATGGGCCACCTGGTTTCACGACCAGACTCGCTAGCTGTTATTCCACGGGTGTGGATTTTTTTTATTTTAGTTGATTATTTTGTTACTGTTGCTCCCAGGTATTTGAATTTTTCCACCTGTTCAAAAGATCAATTTCCAATTCGTATATTTCCATTTCGTACAATATTCTCGTCACGAGACATAATCATAGACGCGTACTTTGTCTTTGTTTTTTTATGTTTTAGTTGGTTATTTAACGACGCTGTATCAACTACTAGGTTATTTAGCGTCGATGAGATTGGTTATAGTGAGATGATATTTGGCGAGATGAGACCGAGGATTCGCCATAGATCTTTGTCTTTGTCTTTTTACAGAATGAATATGGGAAATGCGTGTTATTATTCGGTTGAGAAGCTTTTTTCATCCAGTCTGCTGTCAAAAAATCTGAAAGTTAGAATTTATAAAACATTTATATTACCGGTTGTTCTTTATGGTCGTGAATCTTGGACCTCACTTTGAGAGAGGAACAGAGATTAAGGGTGTTTGAGAATAAGGTGCTTAGGAAAATATTTGGGGCTAAGAGGGATGAAGTTACAGGAGAATGGAGAAAGTTACACAACATAGAACTGCACGCATTGTATTCTTGACCTGATATAATTAGGAACATTAAATCCAGACGTTTGAGATGGGCAGGGCATGTAGCACGTATGGGCGAATCCAGAAATGCATATAGAGTGTTAGTTGGGAGGTTGGAGGGAAAAAGACCTTTGAGGAGGCCGAGACGTAGATGGGAGGATAATATTAAAATGTATTTGAGAGAAGTGGGATATGATGATAGAGACTGGATTAATCTTGCTCAGGATAGGGACCAATGGCGGGCTTGTGTGAGGGCGGCAATGAACCTCCGGGTTCCTTGAAAGCCAGTAAGTAGGTTATTTTACGACGCTCTATCAACATCTTAAGTTATTTAGTGTCTGAATGATATGAAGGTGATAATGCCGGTGAAATGAGTCCGGGATCCAGCACCGATAGTTACCCAGCATTTGCTCATATTGGGTTGAGGGATAACCTCGGAAAAAATCTCAACCAGGTAAAGTGCCCCGACCGGGATTCGAACCCGGACCACCTAGTTTCACGGCCAGATGTGCTAACCATTATTCCACAGGTTGGATTGCTTAGTGTTGAAGACTATGTAATACAACTATATCGCATTGACAATGGAATGATATCCTTCTCCAGAATCTACCTCCATGGATTTCACGCAGCATTAAACCTGCACCAAACCGTTGCGTGCAATAGGCCTACGGTTGAAAATGAGATGTATTTGCCATATTGTTTGAAAAAAAAATAATAAAATTGTGTACATTGTAAGAACTAGGCTGTAATTTAATTCAAATTTTAACTTTCTCAGAAACAGTTCATCAACCTAAGAGGTACCTAATGTATGAGTGCGTGTATTGGAAGAAGAGTGGAGAAAGTAGACAGTAGACATCTCGTGCACTCGTTAAAAATGCATTGAGGATCGGTATTGAGCTCTTAGCGTTTTATAAAAAAATTCAAATACAGTAGTATAAGGTAAGACCAGGAACTTGAGAGCATCAAGTTAATGTGTTATTCTTTTCAAGTGTCTTGTCTGACAAGCTCAAACCAGACGTTTAGTGACAGCAAGAGGCTTAGATTCCGGTAGGTACTGTGGAGTGTGTAGTCAAAAGGCTGTAGGATAGTTTTGTATAAATTACTTCTGTTTTCCCTACCATTCTCATTTAAGAATTGCTTTGCATTTATATACCATCAGGAGGCTACTCCATGTAAGTTTAAAATAATACTTTACAACTGAAATTCTTTTTAACTGAGCATACAAATTAATTTCTACAAAGTGTTACTGTATTCTTGTGTTGTGTTGTAAACTTAATAGTTACACCAAGACGTTTGCATCGTTCTCTTCCACAAAAGTACAGGGTTGTTTCCGATCTCTGATAACGAATTTGAATGACATCATGTGCGTCAAGAGTCACACGACAGCTGAACTGTGGTGCGAGGTGACAGACTAGTAGTGAGTGATCTCATAGTCAGAGTGCACGGCGACTCACAGCAGAAATTCCCAAGAAAATCGAGCCTTTTGGAAAGGGTACATTACGGTCCTTTCCAATGCCAAGTACAGTTAAGTGAAAATAAAAGAAGCTTGCAATAAATGAGGTTTCGTTATTTCCAAGAAAGGCTCTTCTGTGTACTTAATAAGATTGGTAAAGCTCGAATGAAATTAATTTGTATCATCTCGTGGGGTGCGGCGACTTGTGACGGGGAGTGGATTTGCTTGCTTTTTCCATTCTGGAATTAATCCCATCCGAGCTTTGCCAGTCTTATTAGGTACACACAAGATGGAAATAACGAAACCACGTTTTTTGCAGGCTCCTATTATTTTCACGTAACTGTACTTGGCATCGGAAAGTTTTGTAATGTACCCCTCCCAAAATGGCTTGATTTTCTTGGGCATTGCTACTGTGATACACCGTGCACTCTGATTATGAAATCACTCACTACTGGTCTGTCACCTCTCGCGGCAATTCAGCTTTTGGCGTGATTCCTGACGCATATGATGTCATTCAAATTCGCTATCAGAGATCGGAAACAAATCTGTATTAATACTGAGTGTTCGAATGAAAGATATTCAAATTACGAAAAATTATAAGCTTATCTCGGGAGTTGTTGAAAAATGTTTGAGGAAAACTTTTCGCCTGATCAAATTGTTGATTTTTACTCTACGTTGCTTACAGCACCAAGAACTGCACGTGTATTGTTCACTCTTTAGCCATTAGCTTATCAAACTTCCGTAAGTGTTCTAACCTTAAATGGATGTGTCGATACTGATATCAAGTGCCATTGTCACGTTTCCTTTACCTTAACATTGATATTGATAAAAAAAGAGAAGCATTAAGAAATATTTCTGAGAATTCCACTGATCTATCAGAACACTATTTGTATCACAAAAAATGGTGGTATGCCTATAATACAAAAATAATTAGTTGTTGTTGGCTAAGGACAATAATAAATTATGGTGTGTGATTCATGATTCCCCGGCTACGTTATATTTATGGACTAAATTTGTTCCTCCTTAATGTTATTACTTGGAGTAGGACGTCGAACCCGAGCGATTAGACCGGCAAATTGTCAAATCACAACACTGAACCGTGAAAGCGGGACGCTGCCAAAAAGTAAAAGTTTATTTCAAGTATTCATATTTTGTGTCATGCGCCACTGCGAATAAACATGAAAGTTGGGTATAGGCCAATCTACGGGAAATCTACTTTTGATGCCCGAATTAATTCGTGTTCTCAGAAAGTAAGCTGTAAACACATAACTCCCATTGATACATTATTTTACAAGGCGCGCCGTTAGTTCAACGGCTATATAGTGTCTGCTTTTCATGCTTGTAACATGGTTCGAATCCCGGTGGATCTAACTGGAATTTACGGTGGACGAAGACGTTGCTTGGTGGTATGTTTTCGAGGGGTACTCCCGTTTCCTCTGCCACCATTTCTCCATTGCTCCATTAGTTACCACACGGTGTTACGTAGTTAGTCTCTTTTGTGCACTAAGGGCGACGTCTTTACGGTGGCAGAAAGAACTACAACTCAGACCTTCCTGAACTCTGATGGGCTGGAAGTATTAAGAATCTCATTGAGGTGGGACACTTTTAGGGCGGAATTTAATGTAGATAATAACAGGATGATGGACGAGATTGATGAATAGAAGATTTTTTCTGAGAAACAGTCCATTATTTTTTCTGGAGCCCTCGCATTCTGGTACAACGTTCATTTTACGTGCCCGAAATGTACAAAACCCTGTCTTTTACATTTCAAACAAGTCGTATTGCGTTTTATCGCCCTCAATAATCTATTTATACTGTCGGCTTGCTATGGATGTCTAAACATCAATTCTAATGGTAATTATTATTCTTAAGTAAATAATGAACTGTAGACATACAGTGTATTCCGAATCACACCGGACCGGTGGACATCAATGACGTCACGTTGCAGTGAAATAGGAACAAAACTGCTGGAAGATTCAATGGCTATCATGGTGGCTGTACAAGTTGTTGTATGTGCTACGCTAGCAAGATTTTGAGAATTTTTCATACTGCCATCTAGCTCAAAGAAAAGAGAGCATAAACAATTTATTTCTTGAACCGGTAGTAATAACTGGTCCGTTGACTTGTTCGTTCATAAGCCATTAACTTTTTTTTACGTTGTGCTCATTACAAACAATACAGCAGAACACACCGCCGTGACACAACAGTGCACGATGTCATTCGTCTGCTAATTCCCGCCCTAAACAAGAACCAATCAGATTCACTGATGGCGGCTGATGAATACTATCATCACCTCTACAAGCTGATGGAACCCATGCGACGCTGGAGCATCAGTGACGTCATGGCTGAAATTCGGAACATCTTGATGCCATCAGATTGCTCAGCGCTGAGATTCGGAATTATTAGTGAATTATTACCTTAATTCCACGCTAACGTTTTTCAGCCAATCACTAAGCTTATTAATGCTCATTTCACCAATGACAATAATTGCTTTTATGCTTCTCAAAATTAACAAGAGGAAGTATTTTTGTAGAGTGAATTCATTTGTTTTATTCCAACATGATGGAAAGTGTGTGTGTATGAATGTATGTATGTATGTTTTGTATGTATGTATGTATGTATGTATGTACGTAGCTTCTTCTGGATCTCTCGCACATCATGTTAGTAGTTGGTAGATTATAATCTAATATTAAAATGTATTTTGTCTGACAACATGAAATTCATTGCTTTGATTAAACAGTTTACGAATCGCGAGACCTAACCTAAAAATTTATTTTGTTTGATCACGTGAAATGATTAGTATGAATTCCGAAAACGAATGCCACCTTGAAATGTATGCTTTAGAATATTTACTTCATTATTGTAATAAGAGTCTAAACACGAAAGAAATTAATTAAAATGTGAAATGGTATTTCTGTCGATCACTCAAGGACATGTATCGCACGAAATATGTTATATTTATTTACACTTAGTATACCTGACTCTAATCTTGAAATTGTAACCACAACACAAAGCAACACATGCAATAACTATTATAATAATGATGTTCGTATCCAATATGAGAAAACGGGAGAAACCTGAGAAAGACATCAACTGCGACCTTGTCCGCCACAAATGTCAATATGAGCTTTTCAATGAGAATATTCCGGGCCTCACCGGGAGTCGAACCCACACCACCTGCGTGACATACTGATAGCCTAGTATTGAACACGAGGTTACAGCAGAGGTATTCTAATCTAATGATAGCACTCAACCGCCGAGTCTGAAATAGGTCAAAGATGTAATTGAAGCGTGAATTTAGACAATTGAACAGCTGTTTCAATTAACGTATCTTATTGCGTAACGTATAAGTACTAACTATTGTTATATAATTATATACAAAAACCTGTTGTGGAGAAAGTGAGGGTCATGGAGCTTTAATGTAAACATTAGAAGTCGAATCAATGTTTGGTAAACTTGCCGGATTTTAATAGTCTTGTAGCCTATACAAAATCCAATTGAAGAAGGAATTCTGATTGGTTAATAAAATGAACACCGGTCGTCGTAAGGCGTTTATTAGTGCCTATCTGTCACGAGCATGGATGCGGACATGGGTGTTTGTTGTTCCATTCTTGATGTGTTCTCGTAGCTTGAAAGTCTGCATCGAGCTGATACCACATCACGGGAACGGCACTCTGTAGTGTAATATTGGAAAAAACTGAAAAAGAACTTCAGGCTATTAACTACGTAGTCCAGGTATGTCAATTGATGCCCACAGGAGCAAGCGCGCGCTTTAGAGCCAGGAGAGCCTGAGCGCTTTACAGAGGAAAGGAAAGAGACAAACGAAAGAGGTGGTATATGCCGCTTGGTCGATCTATATTCAGGGATGTCCAGCACTGATTCAATAGATAAAGGGAAGAGAACTTATTAAAACTGTATCCATGTTAATTTTTAGATTTGCCCTACAAGTATAAGTGCATTATAAGAATGTAAGTTTTAATTTTAATGCTCATTTTTCACAAATTTGATTTTTTATTCAAAACAAATATTTTCCCAACTTTTCCTATAGAAAAGTGAAATTTTCAGGTATAAGCATATTTATTTAGTAGCCTTACAGAATGTTTTCGTAAATCTAATATACCGTATATACGTATTACTGAAGATAGTGTATTGAAAATTTTAAAAACATTCGCATGGAAATTGTTTGTAAGGAAATGAATTAACAAAGCAACTACTGTTACATCATAAGCAAAAGATACGTGCTCATGTGTTGTAAAAATGTCAGGTCTATAACTTCAGCAGATTTCGAGAAAATAATTTAATATTCTGATGATAGGAAGTTGCTCACAAATATCACCTTAAAAGCATAATGCGATAAGAGGTTTGTTATGTAATATTAGTTACACTAAAAGCAGATACAGTACCTAGGTAACTTTGCTTTGTACTGTAATATTGTTTTAATTAGTTTATTGATTACTTTTGTAAGGCTAAAGATACCATCAATATAAATTCCAACTTATCATGTCATGCTCAATCTCTTTCTTTAGAATATCACTTTCTTTATGAATGATGTGTTTCATCCACTTAATACAGTATAATATTATACTACTATGGAATTTAAGTGAATATTCCTTCTTAACTCTCTATTATGTTATTAAGATGTAAAATACAAGTGCAATATTAAGAAATCAGTGTTAGTACTTTTGTTTTACAGACAATATAGATAATATTAAACAGAAAGAAGCCATATAAAAATAACGACATAAAATTTCACGTTCCGTTTGAAGTTTGAGCACCACTGTTTTCTTAATCCAACAGGTTGCTTATTCATATACACAACCCTTCGTCTTTCCATACTTAGCGCTTGCTGTCCGCGCACGACGTCAAGGTCAGAAAAATGCGCTTTCTTTGACATCACTGACTTAGTCTAGCTCGATATATAAATACTCGGTATACCGTAAGTAATGCCATTAATTTCAGACGTTATTCTTTGAGATATTTCAAACAGAAATTTTAATACAATTTTGCTCGTTTTGCTATCTTTTCGAGAAATATTTCATAGCGTATTTTGACAAAGCCATTGATTTAATTCCCAATATGCTCAGTTAATTTAAGAGAGCAGTGTATTATGATAATAACTGATTGAAATAATTTTAGTTTTGTTCTTTAAATGTGCAGGAATTTGATCGGAATAAATGCGACTTTTCGCTCTGCAAAGGAATATTAAACTGTTAACGGTTTTTGCGATATTCGTACAAATAGAAAGTAACACATGATAACGTTGCAACATGTTTTCGCGTAGCAGTAGCGATCGAGCCGCAAAATTATGTATTCTTCCACAAAGAAATGATGGGCAGACTCTTTGTGATGTAAAGTTCAAGATTTACAGCATCATTCACACGCCGGTCTGGCATTGTAAAGGAATGAGACATTCTCATATTCTAGTGTAGATAATGACTAGGGACCGTACTTTGTTCAAGGAGGCTACATTATAGGAGTTTTTACTGTAGCGCAGCCGTTGTGAAAATGTGATCGTGCGCCGAGCCACTGTGTAACCTGCAACTTGCATAGCACCTATGGAGGAAGGCGGACACCCGAAGGGGAAGTGAAGCAACTGTCTGACTTATTAACGAATTTTCATTTTCCTTACGTCAAGCACTTAAATATAATTTTATACAGTATAAGATTACAAACTAATGTTTAGTGCGTACGAGTACAACGAAAAAAGGAATGAACAAGAAAACATAGGACACATTATCACAACCTAAAATTAACTGTCTTCAGAATGTCTCTGCGACAGAGTTTCAAAATCAGGAATTATGTCACATACTACCAGTCGTAGTTGATCACGAAGGTATTTGTCTGTCAGTCGTGATCTAAATTTGGTTTTTACTATTTTCATTGTTGAAAATAATTTTTCACAAACGTAAGTTGTAGCGAACATGGCTTCAACAGAGCAAGCGAAAGAACGAAGCTTCGGATATTTATTTTTTGGCAAAGATTTGAAAAGTTCAACATTTGTCAAATCCTTGCATGTAGCTTTCATTTAACATCACATTGTAAATCTGTGAGCTGACCGCATTAATCGTACATCTGCTGAAAAAGGATCGAAGTGCAAAGATAATAATAATAATAATAATAATTATTATTATTATTATTATTATTATTATTATTATTATTATTATTATTATTATTATTATTATAACACTTAACATTTTAATGTTTCATGGTAACATGTAGTATAATGCCGTTTTATGTTATACAACCGTTTCCTCGTAATACTTGTGAACAAATCATACATTTAATATTCTCATCATATTGGCAGCAAAAAATGCATCCTCCCATCCTACTTGAAACTTTCGTTTTTGTAGAGGTACATGATTTCGAGAGAGACATTGCGACGATATGCCACTCGCAGATCAGAGATAAATACAAATGGAACGGAATTTGACTCCAGTGAGTAAGAGGGTGGGGGTTGAGGGAGGTAGGAAGCAAGAGAAATGCATAGCTATCATTGCGAGCCACTATGTGCTCGCGAGTCACATTTTCGCCACGACTGCTGTAGCGGATGAGTGCGTGCATGTAGCAAGCGAAGTAACTTGTGTCTGCTGACGCGACTCCTGTTGGTTCAAATTGGGCAGAACAAAACATAGATCGCTTTCACAATTACACTAATATTTGCAATTTATATTATTTAACCTATGTCCACTAAAGTACTCTATTTTTACTATTTACATTATGGCAGCCGCGGCGAAAATGCGACTCACGAGCACATTGTGGCTCGCAATGATAGCTATGCATTTCTCTTGCTTCCTACCTCCCTCAACCCCCACCCTCTTACTCACTGGAGTCAAACTCCGTTTTATTTGTATTTGTCTCGGACCTGCGAGTGGCGTATCGTCGCAATATCTCTCTCGAAACCATGTACCTCTATAAAAAACGAAAGTTTCAAGTAGGATGGGAGGATGCATTCTTTTGCTTACAATATGATGAAAATATTAAATGTATGATTTGTTCACAAATATTACTAGGAAAGCGGTTGTATAACATGAAACGGCATTATAAGTTACTACATGTTACTGATGAAACATTAAAAGGATAAGTGTTATTATTATTATTATTATTATTATTATTACTATTATTATTATTATCATCATCATCATCATCATCATCATCATCATCATCATCTCTGTACGTCGATTCTTTTACAGCAGATGTACGAATAATGCGGTTAGATTTTCAATTTTAACTCACAGATTTACAATGTGACGTTAAATGAAAGCTAGATGTAAGGACTTGACAGATATTGAACTTTTCAAATCTTTGGAAAAAAATAAATATTTGAAGCTTCGTTCTTTCGCTTGCTCTGTTGAAGCCATGTTCGCTGTAACTTACCTTTGTGAAAAATTATTTTCAACAATGAAAATAGTAAAAATCAAATTTAGATCACGACTGACAGACAAATACCTTCGTGATCAACTAGGACTGGCAGTAAGTGACATAATTCCTGATTTTGAAACTTTGTCGCAGAGACATTCTGAAGACAGTTAATTAAAATTAACCTTTACTAACTATATTTTAACCTAATATGATCGCTGGAGAATAGTCCAACGTCGAAAATCGTCACATAACAGACAGCAGATTGCAGCACTTAATTCGACAATGTCATTTTTGAGGGGTAACCCGTTTTTCCTGGCATGTCTTCAATTCTCGTGTACATAAAAATCTGTTAAGTTTCCTAAGTGTAGAAATGTATGATTTCTAGGTCATTTCTTCAGAATTTTAGATAATCACATAATCAAAATTCAGGCTCTGTGTTATTAATTTGTGCATTGTAGATGAACTCTCGAGGGAAATTCCTGAGACGTAAAGCACTCTATAGTTTCGGCGTGTTATTTCTAGAGTGGAGCTAAATCAGTCACTGGAACTTTTTACTAATGACAGATACTTGACTGTTCGTCATTCTCCCATATAAAGCCAATTGTATAGACCGATTTATTACTCGATTGAGGCCAGTGGAATCCTGCAGGAGCGCCACTTGTACTGCTATTGCGTTCATAATACGTCATCGCGATAGTTCACATTACGCCCTCGCCTCCACTCGCCTCGGTCGCGTTTACAGAGAGAGTCGTTGCCCAGTGTGCGACATAGAAGGCTGGTCTACGCTACACCCGCAATTATATGAAATGATGATGGAGATTCGTTGGGATACCAAAGGGGAACCGGAGCTCCTGGAAAAATTCCTGTGTTATCTGGATTACGGGCTTGCCCAACATAAATTATAAATCGGAGGTACATCGGGAATCGAACACAGATCCACAGGATTATAAGTCCAGCGCTCTAGTCACTAGATCACCGTGGCGGCTAAGTACTTGAAATTGGATAAAGAAGTTCAGAAGTGAATTTACTTATTCTGGCTGCAAACAGGAGGGCGTGCATTTGATAACAAATATACAGGAAAACTTATTCCACCGCCACAATTCGCAAGACTGTTCCGGAACACTCTGATCTCTTTCAAGTCACAGACAAAGTTGTTTTTTTGAGAATGAAGTCGTCGTAATTTGGTATGGTTATCATATTTCCTAGTGAAGAGATATGGGAACAGGGATCTTTAGGCCTACCTCTTCTGTTTCCTTGTCAATACGCATAACACCTTTACTTTCACTTTAAGGAATGAACGTAGTGATTGAGTTGTGATGTAGAATTTGTCGAATGATTACTACATCGATTGTCCATGCTCGGGACTCCTGTCAAAACCTGCTGTATCTAAAAATTCATGTTTATGATGAAGGAAGTAAGTACAGTATCTCGAGTATGCGGATGTCTGTTATCGTAAGGTCCAGATTATCCTGTCCTACCGGGGGCGATTTATTTATTTATTCATTTATTTACTTGTTTACTTGTGTACTTATTTATTTGTTTACGTATTTACTTGTTTATTTATTTATTTATTTATTCACTTGTTTACTTCTTTACTTATTCATTTATTTGCTTACTTGTTTATTTATTTTTTATTTATTTACTTGTTTATTTATTTATTTGTTTATTTATTTACGTGTTTATTTATTTATTTGTTTACTTATTTACGTATTTATTTATTTACTTATTTATTTATTTATTTATGTACTTGTTTACTTCTTTATTTATTTATTTATTTATTTATTTATTTATTTGTTCACTTGTTTACTTATTTACTTATTTATTTATTTATTTATTTACTTATTTATTTATTTATGTACTTGTTTACTTCTTTATTTATTTATTTGTTCACTTGTTTACTTCTTTACTTATTTATTTATTTATTTATTTATTTATTTATTTATTTATTTATTTATTTATTTATTTATTTATTTGTTTACTTGCTTACTTGCTTAACTATTTACTTATTTCTTTACTTGTTTATTTATTTATTTGTTAGTTGGTTATTTATTTATTTATTTATTTATTTATTTATTTGTTTACTTGCTTACTTGCTTAACTATTTACTTATTTCTTTACTTGTTTATTTATTTATTTGTTAGTTGGTTATTTATTTACTTATTTATTTATTTGTTTACGTGTTTATTTATTTATTTATTTATTTATTTACCTCTTTACGTATTTATTTGTTTACTTATATATTTATTTATTTAGTTGTTTACTTATTTATTTGTTTGTTTATTTAGTTACTTAGTTATTTACTTATTGCCTTCATTTCTCGGTTTTGAAAAGAAAATCAAAAGTGAAGGATTATTTTAACGATGAAATTAAACTGTGATTGCCGAACGGTGGTTAAATAAACTAAAAAGAAAAAAAGTGAAAGATTGTAAATTCAGTGGATAATGTGGTCCATATTAAGGTACGTCCATCACTTCAAATTTTGCTAGGTTCCTCCAATGGAATGTCGATACTCAAAGTGAGACAAGTATCCAACAAGCTTGGAGCTCACATAGTTTCTTACCCGTAGCCCCAAATTTCCTTGCAAGGACTCGCATTCGTGTAACTTTTAACTTATTTTTCCGCAGCTCAGCACTACATTACAAGAGTCCAACCACGCTACTTTCTGTAATTTATGGACACTTGGAACCACAGATGCTGATGGAAGTGTTGACAATTAGAAACTCGAGCACATTCCTATAATAATGGAAAATAAAGAAGGAACTTTCGCTTAACACACTTCAAGCTTATCGTTCATCACAGAAACGTTGAAAACAAATGAGCACGCCCCTGATTGCGCAACAACAGAGAGCCTTTTCCAACAAAACTTAAAATAAGACGAGCTTGTCCTAAACCATACTGGAACTATGTCCGCCATCGAGCTTTCGTATACATCACGGCAGTCTTAAATAATAATTAAATTGGTGGGCTTACACCATTGTCATGGATCTCTTCTGTTTTTTTGTTGGTTCAAAATCCTCGCGAAATTGAGGACGGAACGGTAAAAAGGTCCCAGACCTTGAAGTATTCATGACGAAGTCAGTAGTCAATTAACTTTTCGTGCAATAATTTCCTCATTTCAATCAACACGAAGATCATATAAATAAAATCATGAACATGTATGGTAGGGTAAATCTAGGAACTGATAGACCACGGTACACGCAGAATCTGAGGAGGAGTTTTGACTGTACGTGAAAACTGTGTTGTTGATCAGGCCCAGCCCAGGTCAATACGAAGTCGTCTGTTGTTTTGGATGCAGACTCGATATCATATCACGGAAATCTCACTGTGTGTTCCATCTCATGCGAGATGAAATGTACTGTATTATTGGCCTACAGTACGCCCCAAAAGGGACGAAACTTTCATAGAAGAAATTATAAAAGGTTTGAAGCAATTTTTCTTGAACATTTAACTGGACTATAACTTCAACTATTATTAAAGATCCGATTTTTATTGTGTATATTGTTTCCTTAAAAATTCGATTCCCAAGCTATGGGTATATGTAAACTATCAATTTTAACTTCTTGTGGCTTTTAAGTAGACAATTGAATATATACTCTAATGCCAATCACCACCTGAAGACAATTTCCTATAAATTAAATTTTTCATATTTCAGGTAAGTACATTTCTTTGAGGAAATGTACAATGTCTTTAAATTTTACATAACGATAAATTTGTTCCATTTGAACAAAACGGTATATCATGAAAGTAACACAAGAATAACTAATTCAGCGAATTTCACATTCAAGTTGTTCTTTATTTTGAAAATTATCACTGTATGCACGTTAATATTCTTTGTATGCTAATTAGGTTCTCATTGTATGATTCTAAATACATATACATATATACTTACTCTTTCCGAGGTTGCTAGTGTTCTTATATTAAACAAATCAATATACATATTTGTTCTGGCAATAAAGCATTATTATTGTTATTATTATTATTATTATTATTATTATTATTATTATTATTATATATAGGCCTATATATATATATATATATATATATACATACACATACTGTATATCAGAGTTTAAGCTAGAAAATAGGTAATTGTCGCAAAAATGCACAAACGTAAAATTATATTTGTGCAAATTGCGAAAAGCTTGTGCAATATTATAAATAATTCTGCAGAAAGATGAAATTAATAAAGTTTGCAGAAACAAAAAGTTATGTAATTTTTTTCTTGGAGTTTTATTACTTTCAATCCATCTAACGACAATCTTAGATATACTTACACGTAGGTATGTTTAGAATCAATTACTGCTGAATTTACATGACATTAAAATACGTTATTTTATGGGCACTCTAAACATTGAAATTCTTTACTAGTAGGCCCTTCAAGATTTATTGTTAGCAGAGTGCTAACTCTTTTTACTGAAAGGCGATTTCAATTTTCAGTTTTTACAAGATTTATCCAACTAAATCCTCGCTCGCAATTTACAGTATGCGATGGAATTATATAAATCAATTATACGATATTGTTCACTTAACTTATATGAATTGCACCACTTCTTTGAAATCCATTCCTGAACATCTGTTGCTCAATTCCTTTTTGAATATTGCCCATGCCATTAGCATTTCATTTAAATTCAGATTAGTTCAAACACATCTCTGATTTCATTTTCTTCATTAACATCTTCGTTTCTGAAGTCCAATGTGGTTGTAACATTTTTGCACATTTACATTCAAAGTTTGTTGTATTTTTAGAAGTCGAGTAGCAAAATGCGACAAATGCGACTCTGGCTTAAACCCTGACTTGCACATTATGTACAACCATAGACACAAAAAATGACCGCTCCCCTATAGTGTGAATTTTGTCGAAGTCCATTTCGACCAGCGCCTGGTTCACACGACAACAGAAAAACAGAGCGGAGTCGTGTCCCATACACGCTCAGTTTAACTACACATTTTAACTGCGTAAAAGAACTAACAAGGAGACCGCCCCACTTTGATGTCAAGATTCGGGTCGGGAAAATTTTGAGTGAAAGTAGGCTATGGCCAAATCCATAAGACACATGTCTCGAGCTTTTTTTCCGTATATGCCTAGGTTCAAGAGAAAAGAAAATTACGAATCAAACGACTGTAGCGTAACTATTCATTGCTCAGGCAGTAGCGCGTTGAAATTGAGTGAAGTTAGAGTTCGAATCCCTCTTTTATCACTTTTTTATGTTTTTATTTTAATACACAAATTTGTAGTTTCCTAACGTAATGTAATTTTGCAATGAGTGCGAAAATTAATGATTTGAAGAATAAATTTCCATTTTATATTGCGTCGAATTACATTGACACAAAGTTTTCCTTCAGTTTATTCACAATACTGCATATCAGGGATTTTATTGTCAACATAGTATGCTGGCACTATTGTATCCAATGCGCTTGACAATATACTTCGTTCCTTGTCTGACAAGAGAAGTGCATTGTAAACATTGTCGGCAGGGGAGGAAAGAAGTAGTATAATAATTGCTATTCAAATAACGGCAGAGATCTCATTCCATGTTTGTCTTGAAGTTGGGCGGCGGTAGAACGCTTCAGACCGTGCACCTTCAAGGTATGCGTGGAATGAGATTTCTGCCATTGTTTGAATAGCGATCATACTTATCTCCTTTTCTGCTGCCAATGTTTACTTCTCCTGTCAAGCATTATGGAACGAAGTATAGAAGCATACTTTGAGACTCGGTTATATGTGAACACTGTAACACCGGGCGGAAATTAAGAAAAACTTATTCCAGTACCGCATTCATCAAGTAAAAATTCATTAATTCTTCATGAATCACACCCTGGAGTCAGACATGGAAGCATCATTAACCTAGACTCCAACGTCTTTAAGGGAACCAGGTAGTGATTAGTGGTCAAGAATCCGAGTTTTTTTTTTTTTTGTTTTAAAAACTTGCCCTTTGAAGCAATATAAATATTGCGGGGGTATTTCTGCAGATAAGCCTTTTACATAACCTCTTTAAATTAGGCGGTGCATGTAATTGATATATCCTTCCTTTTCTAAACGCAGTTTTCCATAAGTTGACATTTTTCAAACATAAGTGCATTTTTCTCTGAAACTACTGAATGAATTTACATGACATTTTTACAGTGTTTTCTGCAGCCTGTGTTCTACATAGTAGACCTACGGGTTTGAGAATATCACACACATAACTTACTTACTTACAAATGGCTTTTAAGGAACCCGAAGGTTCATTGCCGCCCTCACATAAGCCCGCCAGCGGTCCCTATCCTGTGCAAGATTAATCCAGTCTCTATCATCATACCCCACCTCCCTCAAATCCATTTTAATATTATCCTCCCATCTACGTCTCGGCCTCCCTAAAGGTCTTTTTCCCTCCGGTCTCCCAACTAACACTCTATATGCATTTCTGGATTCGCCCATACGTGCTACATGCCCTGCCCATCTCAAACGTCTGGATTTAATGTTCCTAATTATGTCAGGTGAAGAATACAATGCGTGCAGTTCTGTGTTGTGTAACTTTCTCCATTCTCCTGTAACTTCATCCCGCTTAGCCCCAAATATTTTCCTTAGCACCTTATTCTCAAACACCCTGAACCTATGTTCCTCTCTCAGAGTGAGAGTCCAAGTTTCACAACCATACAGAAGAACCGGTAATATAACTGTTTTATAAATTCTAACTTTCAGATTTTTGGACAGCAGACTGGATGATAAGAGCTTCTCAACCGAATAATAACACGCATTTCCCATATTTATTCTGCGTTTAATTCCCTCCTGAGTGTCATTTATATTTGTTACTGTTGCTCCAAGATATTTGAATTTTTCCACCTCTTCGAAGGATAAATCTCCAATTTTTATATTTCCATTTCGTACAATATTCTGGTCACGAGACATAATCATATACTTTGTCTTTTCGGGATTTACTTCCAAACCGATCGCTCTACTTGCTTCAAGTAAAATTTCCGTGTTTTCCCTAATCGTTTGTGTATTTTCTCCTAACATATTCACGTCATCCGCATAGACAAGAAGCTGATGTAACCCGTTCAATTCCAAACCCTGCCTGTTATCCTGAACTTTCCTAATGGCATATTCTAGAGCGAAGTTAAAAAGTAAAGGTGATAGTGCATCTCCCTGCTTTAACCCGCATCACATACATAACACGAGAAAAGAACGAGAAAAAAATATATATGGGTTGAAAAAATTGAAAAAATGTTAAACAAAATTCAATATTTTCTCTGTTTAACTAGGGGTGAAATATTTAACTAAATTTTGCTTTAGAATTTACAATACACATTAGTAGATAATTTTAAAAAATACAAGGTATATTATTGAAGATCGTAGCAAGTAATGTGCACCTGAAAAATGAGGTACACTTATCAAAGTGGAAAAACAGGCGATCAGTTAGGGCCTTTCTTTTGCACTTGGATACGAAACTAATTAGTTCTCTTTTATACCACTGAATTCAGAATGATTGATTTTATTATCCTGGAAATGTTTATTCCATTCTGAGCACTAGAAGCCTAGAAATACATTGAACTAAACTTTTGTATTGAAAGCATGCTTTGAGAAGTATTTTTAAGAAAACCTTATCCCAGTACAGCATTCATCAAGTAAAAATTCATTAATTCTTCGTGAATCATACCCTGGAGTCAGACATGGAACCATCATTAATCTGTACTCCAACGTCTTTAAGGGAACCAGGTAGTGATTAGGGGTCAAGAATCCGATTTTTCAATTTGTGTTTTAAAATAAAGTACAAAACTTGGTCCTTGAAACAATATAAATATTGTGGGGGCATTTCTGGAGATAAAACTTTTAAATAATGTCTTTAAATTAGGCGGTGCATGTAATTCATACATTCTTTCTCTTTTAAATGCAGTTTTCCATAAGTTGACATTTTTCAACTTAAGTGCATTTTTCTCTACAACTACTGAATCAATTTACATGAAATTTTTACAGTGTTTTCTGCAGCCTGTGTTCTACATAGTAGACCTACGGGTTTAAGAATATCACACACATAACACGAAAGAATATATATATTGCCTATGGGTTGAAAAAAATTGTAAAAAAATGTTAAAGTTCAATATGTTTTCTGTTTCACTAGAAGTGAAATAGTTAACTAAATTTTGCTTTAGAATATACAACATACATTACTAGACAACTTAAAAAAATACAAGGCATGTGAGTGAAGAATGTAGCAAGTAATGTGCACCTGAAGAATGAGGTACACTTATCAAAGTGGAAAAACAGGTTATCAGTTAGGGCCTTTCTTTTGAACTTGGATACGAAGCAAATTAGTTGTCTTTTATACCACTGAATTCAGAATAATTGATTTTATTAGCCTGGAAATTTTTATTCCATTCTGAGCACTAAAAGCCTAGAAATACATTGAACTAAACTTTTGTATTTAAATTTTTTAATCGCACAGGCATCACTAACCAGTTCCTTTAAATGAAATTTGTTTAACAGTTCCTTGGCGAAACTCGGACTAGATCCTGAATCCTGAATTGTGTTATCTCGATCTTACACTAGAAGGCACACATTGAAATTCCGGTGACGTGAGCTAAAGAAGAAGCCAGTTCTTCAATGGGGGGGGGGGAGAGAGAGAGGATAACATGTTGACAGTGGATAATCGTTCCATGCCATAGCTGGGATTTCAACCTACAACAATCCACGGAGTTTCTAAGCTGTACCTAAACCGAAGTCTACACCAGAGCGATGATACGGAAACTAGTAAGCGTGCGAAGTATGCGTAATAGTGCTTTATGTAAGGATTCCCCTTCCAATACTTTCGATTCGCTAACCAATCCATCATCTTATTCAAGAAAAATGTGAACAAAATGAAAGTGTGGCTTTACGCAAGTGGGCGTGTAGTAGACTTTGGAAATCACTGTGTTGCGTTTCGGCCCCAAGCATCTAACCTACGAACAAACTATTATGACGACGACATATTAATGAAATGTATATTATTACTCTTTACATTGCTTTAGGACTTCTGGACTTGCGAAATGTTATGTATTTATGCCTTCACTGAATCGACGTTTATATTCTAAGATGGAAGGACATTGGAAGAAGAACAGTTTGGTTTAAGGAAGGGAAAAGTTACTAGGAATGTAGAGTAAAGGTTGGTAATATTGTGATACTAATAATATTATGATAGTTCTTTTTGAGAATTTTTTTACAATTTTACTGAGCGAGAGAAGGACCTGTTTTGTGTAGAAACTTGTCCACGAACATTCCCTTTACGTTGACGCAAAAAAAAAATCTTTCTCTCGCTCAGTGAAATTGTAAAAGATTCTCAAACAGAACTATCATTAATATTATTAGTATCACAACATTACAAACTTTTACTCTAATTGGACTACTGCGAACAATCGACGAAAGATACCTCGAGAAGAATAAAGAAGTGCATATAATATTTGAAGATTTAGAAAAGGCATTTGACAGAGTGGATTGGAATAAATTGATGAGAATCTTGAAGAAAATAGGTGTGGATTGGAAAGAGAGGAAGCTGTTCAGTAATATTTATATGAAACGAGTGAAAGCCAGGATAGAAGAATGACAGAAGGAAGTGAAATAGGCGACAAGGATGTCCTTTATAATCTACCCTGTTCAACATCTACTTCGAGGATTTAGTGAAGAACTGTTTTCAGACATGGGAGGGGTGATAGCAGGAGGAAGAAGAATAAAGTGCATAAGATTTGCTAACGATATGGCGCTGTTAGCAGAAGAAGAAACGATACTAAAGGATTTGCTAGTGGAGCTAAACAACAGCTATGTGCAATATGGAATGAAGATAAATGCAAACAAGACTGAGACCATCGTTGTCGAAAGAAACATACAGAAGGTAAACGTGCGAATATTAAATGAGGCAGTAGAGCAAGTGGACAGTTTCAAGTACTTGAGATATACTATAAGCAGTAACATGAGCTGCTGCCAGGAAGTCAAACGGAGAATAGCAATGGCAAAGGAAGCTTTTAATAGGAAAAGGAACGTCTTCTGCGGACCTCTGGAAAAAAAAATAATAATTAAGAGCCTAGTGAAGTGCTTTGTGTGGTGTGTGGTAATGTATTTGGCAGAAACATGGACAATACAACGAAGTGAAGAGAAACGACTAGAAGCATTTAGATACGAAGAAGAATGGAGCGTGTGAAATGGACAGACAGGATAAGAAATGAAGCTGTGTTGGAAAGACTTACTTACTTACTTACAAATGGCTTTTAAGGAACCCGAAGGTTCATTGCCGCCCTCACATAAGCCCGCCATCGGTCCCTATCCTGTGCAAGATTAATCCAGTCTCTATCATCACATCCCACCTCCCTCAAATCCATTTTAATATTATCCTCCCATCTACGTCTCGGCCTCCCTAAAGGTCTTTTTCCCTCCGGTCTCCCAACTAACACTCTATATGCATTTCTGGATTCGCCCATACGTGCTACATGCCCTGCCCATCTCAAACGTCTGGATTTTAAGTTCCTAATTATGTTAGGTGAAGAATACAATGCGTGCAGTTCTGTGTTGTGTAACTTTCTCCATTCTCCTGTAGATTCATCCCACTTAGCCCCAAATATTTTCCTAAGCACCTTATTCTCAAACACCCTTAACCTATGTTTCTCTCTCAGAGTGAGAGTCCAAGTTTCACAACCATACAGAAGAACCGGTAATATAACTGTTTTATAAATTCTAACTTTCAGATTTTTGGACAGCAGACTGGATGATAAGAGCTTCTCAACCGAATAATAACACGCATTTCCCATATTTATTCTGCGTTTAATTTCCTCCCGAGTGTCATTTATATTTGTT
Source organism: Periplaneta americana (assembly GCF_040183065.1). NCBI lineage: Eukaryota > Metazoa > Arthropoda > Insecta > Blattodea > Blattidae > Periplaneta > Periplaneta americana. The sequence continues at coordinate 59,919,909 of NC_091123.1, forward strand.
ACTGTTGCTCCAAGGTATTTGAATTTTTCCACCTCTTCGAAGGATAAATCTCCAATTTTTATATTTCCATTTCGTACAATATTCTGGTCACGAGACATAATCATATACTTCGTCTTTTCGAAGTATATGATTATGGTTGGAAAGAGTGGGTGAAGAAATAATGATACTGAAATTGATGATAAAGATAAAAAGGAATTGGTTGGGTTACTGGCTGAGAAGAAACTGCCTACTACTGAAGGATGCACTGGAAGCACTAATGAACGGGAAAAAATTCGGGACAGAAGAATATATCAGATGATAGACAACTTTAAGATACATGGATCATATACGTATGATCACTAAGAGGAAGGCAGAAAATAGGAAAGATTGGAGAATGTTGGGTTTCCAGTGAAATATCTGTCCTTAGGCAGAGACCTATTAATGAATGAATTAATAATAATAATAATAATAATAATAATAATAATAATAATAATAATAATAATAGTGAACGGGAGAAGAGTTCGTGGCAGAAGAAGATATCAGATGATAGACATTAAGATATATGGATCATATGGGAAGACTAAGAGGAAAGCAGAAAATAGAAAAGATTGGAGAATGCTGGGTTTGCAGTGAAAGAGCCGCCCTTGAGCAAAGATCTATGAAGTAATTAATAATAATAATAATAACGTGAGAAGAGTTCTTGGCAGAAGAAGATACCAGATGATAAACATTAAAATATACGTATCATTATGGGGAGATTAAGAAGAAAGCAGAAAATAAGATTGGAGAATGCTGGGTTTGCAGTGAAAAACTTGCCATGGGGTAGTACACTTATACTACCGGACAAAAGTTTTCGATCAGCTATGAAAACAACTATATACTTTATTTCAATGTACAAACAATCGGAAAAACTAAATAGACCAACAAAATAAATATTTTCTCTCTCTAGCATTATGATATGATAGAATATTCAAAATGAAATCCCTGTTTTAACCACAAATTCATAGTTTGACAGGTGATCGAGAACTTTTGACCGGTAGTGTGTGTTATAATTCTTACTGGCTTTTAAGGAACCCGGAGGTTCATTGCCACCCTCACATAAGCCCGCCATTGATCCCTATCCTGAGCAAGATTAATCCAGTCTCTATCATCATATCCCATCTCCCTCAAATTCATTTTAATATTATCTTCCCATCTACGTCCCGGCCTCCCCAAAGGTCTTTTTCCCTCCGGCCTCCCAACTAACACTGTATACCTGCCCTGCCCATCTCAAACATCTGGATTTAATGTTCCTAATTATGTCAGGTGAAGAATACAATGCGTGCAGTTCTTCATAGTGTAACTTCCTCCATTCTCCTGTAACTTCATCCCTCTCAGCCCCAAATATCTTCCTAAGCACCTTATTCTCAAATAACCTTAACCTATGTTCCTCTCTCAAAGTGAGAGTCCAAGTTTCACAACCATAAAGAACAACCGGTAATATAACTGTTTTATAAATTCTAACTTTCAGATTTTTTGACAGCATACTGGATGATAAAAGCTTCTCAACCGAATAATAGCAGGCATTTCCCATATTTATTCTGTGTATAATTTCCTCCCGAGTATCATTTATATTAATGGATTTGAGGGAGGTGGGATATGATGATAGAGACTGGATTAATCTTGCACAGGATAGGGATCTGTGACGGGCTTATGTGAGGGCGGCAATGAACCTCCGGGTTCCTTAAAAGCCAGTAAGTTAGTATCATTTATATTTGTTACTGTTGCTCCCAGGTATTTGTGTATGTTATAATAGTAATAATAATAATAATAATAATAATAATAATAACAATAATAATAATAAAATAATAATAATAGTAATAAACATGTGTACGGAATTATTCTTCATATTCTCAATACTTTTAATTCTACAAAGAAGTGTGCACTTCTGCTGGAAAAGAAGCCGTCCTGGAACACGTGGAGACTTAAAATAAGACGCTCGTTGTCCATTTGTGTACAGTGTCACTGTTGTTACCGGTCCTACACGTAATTAAACCTGTTTTCTTCATTCATATTACACCTGTTGGCTGCTTAACAAATAGTTTTCGTGACGATCGATAGGTAACGTATTTAAAAATTGTCCATTCATATTTCCTGGGGTGTGACCACTTTCACATAGAGTAGACCAATAATATTGATGTGACAGTCGTTTATCATTACTCTGCAAGGATAGAGGTACGCAACCGAAGGAAAGGAGATAAACACTCAAACAGTTCGGCTGCAGGACACAAACCAGTCGCGATTTGACTAGTGATGCGGAGAGCCGTGCCTGAGTGCTGACAGCTTGTGGTGGTAATGCAACACCTACCAGGTGGGTAACAGTGACATCACCATCATCATACTTTTGGGGCATGTTGTCTTATTCCCTATGTAGGCCTATGGCGATTCTTCTAACAATCGGACGGACTTTCTTCATATTAAGTATCTACGAAGCGGTGACGAAAACTCGAGCTGCAGTGATTACATGCGACAGACAGCCTATGAAGTAAGGAGACGGAGGAAAGGTACTTGGCATGAAAACTACAACCAGTGGTGGTTCCTGTGCTAACATCTTGATCAATCCCGCCGAGAAAAATCTCAAGCTTTACTGTATCAGTAATGTCACTGTTGTCATCAAGAGCCAGTGAATAATATACGATTTTTCTTGCTTCTTTTTTTTAACCTTCCTCTTGAATATAATCAGGAATTTTCTAAATTCTTCTCTCGATACTTGGTCGAGAAATTCGTAGTTTTTCAAAATTAAAAACTTCTTATGAACAAGTTATTTAAGCTATTTTAATTATTACTCTTTTGAGAAATTATGTTCTATTAAAAGTCTTTAGAGTACGAGATATTTCAAACCCCATTACGTAGCTGACTTCCTTACATTTATTTATATCATCTTTCTCTTCCTGGCTATGATTTAAGACATGTCAATATCTGGCGTTTAACAGTTCGTTGGCACATAATATTGAATCAGTTTTTCTACAATATTGTTATTAAATGAATATTTACTAATAAATAGTTACCCTCATCTAAAGATTAAGAATATTAAAATTGAGATAAAACCTAATACTTCTATCCTTCCAGGGAGAAGATCTAAAAATATCAATATTCATGCACATATAGAAGAATTATAGAAACATATACTTCGTGGTCAATAATAATAATGATAATAATAATAATAATAATAATAATAATAATAATAATAATAATAATAATAATAATAATAATAATACATTATTCAGCGTGGCAATTAATGTTTCTATAAACTCCCAATTGAACCTTTGAACAAAGTAAACATGTTTCATTTTGTCCGACAGAACAACAAAAAAGTTCTTCTCATTCTGTACAAAACCACCTCTTACTGCTTGTAGAGACAGAGTTTGTAGAGTGACATGATACCGCCACTACTTGCCTTCAGTACGTGAATGAAACGCACAGCAATGTACAGGAAACTCCTCGTACCCGTTTGAATGTCTGTGATTACACGATGTAATCACGACACCCGCTTTGGTCACCGCTGATCTACGAGTAGCATAGTTTTATTTGGGATTATGCAAATAAAGTACTATACAATAATTTTCAGTAAAAATTAATATATCTTTATTTGAAGTAAAATATAAGGTTATTAAATGGTATTATGTTTGTCAAATTTTTAGATTCCACAAAAATAAAAACACCAATTTGTTCGTAAAGAAATGGGATTTTATTAAAACACGAAAAAATTAAATATGACTACTACCGTGTTGTTCAATAAGAAATAGTCTTTCTTCTATGGTATAAACGGCATTATTAAGCGCATTCCTAGGGATGTCTTCAATGACATCCGATATTGACTGTTTCAGTTCCTCTCTTGTAATAGGTCTACTAACAAATGCCTTTTCTTCTTAGATAACCCCATAACCAGTAGTCAACTGGGTTTATGTCTGGTGACCTAGAAGGCCAACTGTTCGGAAAATGCCTACTAATTATACGATCACCAAATGTGTTGCGCAATAGTGTTTTTACATTATTGTGTATGTGAGGTGGAGCGCCGTCTTGCATGAAAAAAATGTTTTCGATTTCATGATTCTGTAACGCTGGTATTACAAAGTCTTGCAACATTTGAAAATATCGCTCCCCGGTTACCGTCACTGTTTTTTTGTCAATTTTCAATTTCTTCATAGAAATATGGTCCTATTATGAAATGTGACGTAAAACGACACCAGACAGTAACCTTGATATCATGTAATCCTTGCTGTATAATTGTGTTCGGATTATCGTCTGCCCATATCCTGCAATTATGAGTGTTAACACCTCCGTTCAATAATTAAAAATGTGCCTCATCTATCCTTTCTCAATCCATGTAACGTTCGATATCTTCTCAATACATATGCATATTGTCTTTTGCATTCACAATAGCACTGAAGGAGGTCAATTCGAACACACAAAGGTAAAACCGTTGTAAAAATTATTAAAATTACTCTCCTACAATTGCCATCTGTATTCTGAACAATAATTGTTTATACAAGCGTGACACAGTTACCATAGTAACGAAACAATAACTTTTTTTGGCCTAGCCAAAAGTGCCGTTGTTTTGGTATTGCCGGTTATATGGGTGCCGGATACGAAGGATTTTACTGTATTACCTAATTTCTGACTTGAGAAAGTCAAAACGAAGTGAAGTTGGTGTGACGTTCTTGATTACGACCCTGTGTCTCTCTTTCTACTTCCATCTTCAGGCATCATAAAACATTAGGGGAATCGAAGTAGACTAGATTGGCCAAGAGATTCAATGGAAAGGCTCAGAGAATATTAATTAGACAGATGTTCAGCGTAATGATACATTTCTTTGCATCAGTACAGAGAGTGATGCAAGCACGGTTGGACCCCTCACCTTCTGAATTATGTCAACTGCTCCTTTATGTAACCCGTGCTCAGTAGGGTCCTCGACCTTTAAGAGTGAAGAAAATGAAATGCTTTGGGCTTAGTTCTACGTCACATTACGTGAACAGCAAACAATTGCTATCACGTATAGTATGTCTGTTGTCTTGTTTGTATGCGATGTTGGTGCATATCATGGGCTTACGAAAGTTCTTCCACCAATAAGCGTAACCCAGTCGCTGATTGAAGTCCGCACAAGACAGTCACTGGTCAGAAGTGAGAAGGAGATTTACAAAGCTCTGCAAACTTCGAGTGCGTTTATGTGCGTAATATATACCTTGTATACTAAGTCAAGCCAAGGTTTGTATCAATATTTCATTAAGTTTTATGTTTAATTTCTCCTTGTGCAAATTATAGCGGATTAAAGTGAACAATAAGAATTTTGCTCCGACTTAAAACAATGTGTCCCTATGGTTTGCTGTGCGCTGAATCCGAAAATGTATCTCTTTTCTTCGTATCACGTAAGGTTTTTAAGATATACTATGATTTCACTTTTCGATAATTGCTCCCCCAGGAAACATCTGGCGCGGTTGGGAGTATAAACCAAAACAAAAGCTAATGTATTTTATGAGTTTATGACTTATTTCCGGTTCTTATGGTTGTCGGCATGTTATTTTGTACTTCTAATAAATAAACCGATATTGGTCCCTTCTATTAAGAAAATTTCAAATCAGTTCAAAATGAAGTCTATGCAATGAACAAACAAGGGTCGTTTTCAGTATTTAAAGAAAATGTTTACCAGTTTGAGTGAAGGCAAATTAAAAGACGACATTTTCATCGATCTACAAATTCACAGAGTTATGGCTGACCCTTTGTTTGAGGAAAAACTTTCCGTTACAGAAAGAATGGCATGGCACGTTTTCAAAGACGTTTGCTCAAATTTCCTTGGAAATTCTAGGGCAGATAACTACATAGAAATTGTTGTGGAAACCATGTCAAGTGCGTATGATAAAATGGAGTGGAATATGTCTCTCAAAATACACTTTTTACATTCTCATTTGGATTTCTTTCCTCCTAACTTTGGAGCGGTAAGCAACGTGCATGGGGAAAGATTTCATCAAGAAATATCTGAAATGGAAAGGCAATATAAAGGAAGTTTATCATCCAGCATGCTTGCAGACTATTTTTGGTTCCTTGTAAAATACAGTCCCGTGTCTAGTTACAAACAGGAGTCATCCAGGAAATTATTTTAAATGTAAGTTCAAAATTCCAAGATTTTTCTCATATGCATGAAATATTTTTATTGTTGCGTTTTAAACTATGTAACATCACTTTTGTATCCAGTTCACATTTTTCAAGTATTATGAGGCATTTTGAATCCCTAGTGTCTTGTAATTTTATCAGTAGCAGTGAAAAATTAGAAAACAAATAAGTTTGTCATAAGTAATTCAATTCATTTTCCCGAAAAATGGTACGTGATTGGGCAATTTGGATTTTAAATCCAGATTTAGGGCACACTTATTAGTAATATTCACCTATTTTTATTTCGGTGCAAGACAAAAAGTAAAAATTTGTTGTTCAATATAACATAAGTCGAACACGGAGTAAGGTGGGTTGAAATTCGGCGTGGTTAGAGCGCCCAGTGCGTAGAACTGGGAGACCCGGGTTCGATTCTCGGCGCCGCGTGCAATTTTTCCGATCTAGGTGGACAAAAATCAAATTTCGACTTGTTTATTTATGCATAGGTGGATATGAATTCATGTCCTTTAATATTTGAAGAATGTTGTGAGTAATAGCTTTTACTGATTTACCAGCAGCAAACTATATTTAGAAGTGTATAAACTTTGAGTTCTTCCTAACACTTCTAGCTCCGGTTCAGTCGTAGAAAGAGAGGCTTACTATGTGGGTGAATAAGAGCGAATTGTTAGTGATTTATTGTGTTCTGAAACATGGAATTTGTTCATATAGGTATGTTCTTACTAACGTAATTTCAATTACAAGTTTATAAAGTATTTTCCTTCTTACAGTAGGGTTTAAATATATGACAGTTGAAAAACTTATATTTTTAAAGTTCTCCGAATATAATGTGAGTTTAAGTATAGCCGGTCACGTCCGGTTATAACAATTCTTTTACCACTTAATACAGCATCATTTAGAGTGTTGAACTTGTTCTAAAGATTGCGCGTTCTTGCGCATTTATCAGTAATTAATTTTTTTCAATGGTGGGGCGTACGATAACTGTTCCATGTTTGGCTTAACAGCAGAAAAGAATCATTGACTAAGGAAGCTTTTAGTCACTGTGAGAGTGGTTTAGGCCTACAGTATTATTCACATGATATGGACTATCAGTTTAAAAATACATTGGACACATTTTTATCTAACCTTAACAAACGCACAGTGAATCAGAACGCAATCACTAGCTGGACAAAATTAACTTCTCTGCAATCTAACGCATTGTTATGAAACTTTGTACATGACTTACAGGTGGCACATATGATTTGTGTACAAACTCTGATTATGTTTGCACAAGAAAAACTACCTCTTTATAGTGGGTGCATTTAGACAGAATTAATATCTTCTCTCCTATCTAAAATATTTTTATGATACATTGTACGGAAGTTACAGGTAGCATATATTTTTTATGCACAAATTATATTTACGGTTCCATAAGTGGAACTACTCATTTTAGGGATGCATTTAAACAAAATTAATAAATTCTCTCCTATCTAACAATTTTTATAAACTTTGTACAGAAGTTTCAGGTGGAATATATGTTTTTGTCTACAAAGTCTGATTATGTTTTATAAGAGGAATTGCCTCTTTATAGTGGTGCATTTAGACAAAATTAACAACTTCTCCCCTACATAATATATTTTTATGCAGCTTTGTACAATTATTATGCCTACAGATAGCATACAGATGTAATCAGAATTTGTACACAAAAACATATGCTACCTGTAACTCCTGTACAAAGTTTCATAAAATCTGTTATGTAGGGGAGAAGTTGATCTTGTGTAAATGCACTCCTTGAAGGGTACTGTCTCTTTTGGAACTGTAAATATAGTTTAATACACATCCTACCTGTAACTTCCGTAGTTCCTCTTACACAATCGTAGTCAAAGGTTGCACAGAAATAATATGTGCTATCTATAAGGTCTGTACAAAGTTTCATAACAATCCGTTGGAATGCAGAGAAGTTATGAGTTTTGTCCGGCTAGATTTGCGTTATTGCACACTATGCGCCGAGCGAATTTTTCTCCGTTAATAACAAATGGTAATCATTATATATATAATTCTGTAGGATCAAAAAATATATGAAATTACTTACGTAATTCATGTACTGTACATAACAAAGTTATTCAGTATATAGTATAATATGTAAATTTTAATAATTTTAGTAGTGTATAACAAACTCAATAACAAGCACATTGCTACATAACGAAATTTTGAAACAGCAGTGATTACCAGAATTAATATATGGATCTAAGCATCAGAGCATTGAATTTTTGGAGGGGAGTAAATATACTTCTCCAATAAATTAATAGAAGCGAAAAACTAACCATATTGGAAATTAAGGTAACAGAATCATAAGAAATAATATAATAATAATAATAATAATAATAATAATAATAATAATAATAATAATAATAATAGTTTTATTTTCCCTGGCAGAGTTAAGGCCATCAGGCCTTCTCTTCCACATTTATTATGTTTTAATAAGGTGCAGTCCACACCTGTGGAGTAACGGTTAGCGCGTCTTGCCGCGAAACGAGGTGGCCCAGGTTCGATTCTTTGTCGGGGCAAGTTACCAGGTTGAGGTTTTTTCCGGGGTTTTCCCTCAACCCAATATGAGCAAATGCTGGGTAACTTTCGGTGCTGGACCCCGGATTCATTTCACCAGTATTATCACCTTCATCTTATTCAAACGCTAAATAACCTAGATGTTGATAATGCGTCCTAAAATAAACTACTAAAATAATAAAAAAAAGATGCATTATTAGTTGATTACTATATAATTAAGGGGGTGATGTGTAAAATTTCTATTTCCTACCATATTTAAGCCACAGGCTATATTTATGAAAAAATCTTCTTTCTGCTATAGCTAATAATTCACATAAGTTTCATCATCCTCAATTTTCTCATGAAATTTCTGCCAGTGTCCACCCAGTATCGTGATGCACTTGGGGAGCTACCGATAGGTAGCGAAATCCGGTTGCGAAAGCCAGCTATAACGGCTGGGGGATCATCGTGCTAACCACACGATACCTCCATTCTGGTTGGATGATCGTCCACCTCTGCTTCGGTATGTGGGCGTGAGGCCAGCAGCTGGCTGGTTGGTCTAGGCCCTTCACGGGCTGTAGCGCCACGGATTTTTTTTTCATCATCCTCAGTTGAATACCTTTTAAGTTATATTGGACTATCCTTAGAGAGTTATCCTCCGAAGATAGTCCACAACAGGCTGAAACTAGTCAACAAGATGCCGTACCTAGTATTTAACACGCGAAAGTAATAACTACATTTATCAGCCATAACATTGATAACTTCATATCGTCGTTGATTTTATGAAACTTCCTATGTGACTTTACAGGAAACAATTTTTCAGGAGGAAAAAAATTAATTAAAACCAATAGGCCTAGCCTGATCCTCGATGATGAAATTTATGTTCATCGTATTCACCAATATTTTCTACGGAATTACTTCATATTCTTATGTAGGCCCATTGATTTTTAATCATTTTTTTCCTCCTAAAAATTATTGTCTGTAAAGTCACATAGAAGGTTTCATAAAATCAACTAGATAAATTAATTTCTATACAGATAGCTTTGATACGAATTGGGCAATTGTGAATTTTTATGCACAATAGAAAAGGGATGTCCTGCTTACCATATATTATATTTTGGAATAATTCAAGGGTTGAGAGCCATAGTGGGCCAAGTGCCATTTATTAAAAACGGAGGAAGCAATGGTTAAAGTTAAGTGGATACCATAGTTTAATGAAGATTGACATATCATTTAGTTTTAATGTGTATACTATATATTACTTTCTATATGTTTCCATTGAATTGTGGTAATAACTTTATTTTAACTCTTGTTTTCTACGGTTTTAGTAAATGGCGCTTGCCCCACTATGGTTCTGAACCCTTCAATTTAAAGTAAGTTTTGGTGACAACAGTTCTCCATAACTTATTACCAGGGAAAGGATTTATATGTAAATACATATTTACTTATAAAGCTAATATAATTTATATTTTGCATTATCTTTATGTTTCACAATGTGTAGGGTTGAAAAATCCTACTTTTATTTTCCATATTTTTCCATATTTTAGAGTTTAGTACATATTTTCGTTAATTTCCATATATTTTCCATATTTCATATAAAACAGTCCATATTATATTAGGTTTAACAATAAAACAAAACAAAATTCCATTAACTTTTAAAAATACATTTCAACAATAGAGATTTAAACACATGTTCAGTAATCCCTTTAACATCAGAGTTATTTGAAAATTAGCAGTCCTATCAACAATGGGAAAGTAAGTTACAAAACTGTATTAATTTAATTTAAAATTTTTAACAGACTTCAGTTGTGCAGCTCAACAGTTAAATGCCAGTCAGAGTACACATAGGCTCAGTTTTGTAAATCATACTATAAAGACGGTAAATATGCCAAAAGTACGTCATTCAGTCAATTTAAAATCAAAACTAACAAGTTACATTTCAGAATTTAAAGAAGATGGTTTATCAACTGACAATAAAATATTATTTTGTAATTTGTGTCAGTGTGCAGTATCATCTACACAAAAGTTCCTGGTGCAACAACACATTACAACTAGTAAACATCAGGCCAACAAACAACTAAATTCCAAGCAGAGACAATTGTTTTTAACACAACCAACAACATCGAATGTAAGATCTGAGTTTAACATCGACCTGTGCCGTTCTCTCATCTCTGCTGATATTCCTCTCTACAAACTAAAGAATAAGGTCTTCAGGGAATTCCTTGAAAAATATACTCAACATACAATCCCGGATGAGTCAACACTTAGGAAGACGTATGCTCCATCCATCTACGATGAGACAATACAGAAGATAAGAGATGAAATTAAAGATAGTTCAATTTGGGTTTCCATTGATGAGACTCCCGACAAAGAAGGTAGACTTGTTGGTAATGTAGTTATCGGTTTGTTAAGTGAACAATATTCTGAACGAATTCTTTTACATTGTGATGTTCTAGAAAAGTGCAATAACAAAACTATAGTTAAACTGTTCAACGAAGCTATGGGTATCCTGTGGCCAAAGGGTATTATGTACGATAATGTGTTATTCTTTATTAGCGATGCTGCCCCTTATATGGTCAAAGCTGGACAAGCATTATCTGTTATATATCCTAAATTGACTCATTTTACTTGTGTGGCGCATGCATTTCATCGTGTGGCAGAAGTGGTCAGAGACAATTTCCCTAAAGTAGATTTGTTGATTTCATCAGTGAAAAAAGTATTTCTCAAAGCTCCCAGTAGAGTTAACGTGTTGAAAGAAATGTACCCTGAAATTCCATTGCCACCAAAGCCAATTTTAACTAGATGGGGTACATGGCTAGAAGCAGTTGAATATTATGCCGAACATATAGACTCTATTAACAATGTTCTCCTTGCATTGGACTCTGAAGATGCAGTCTCAATTGATACTGCGAAAACAGTTACCTGTGACATAAGTGTGAAGAATGACTTAGCTCACATTCAGCATACATTTTCATGCATCATAAAAACGCTCAAAAGTCTCCAAAATAGGCACCTTTCACTATCTGAAAGTTTTGAAATTATAAATAGTACTGTGGAACAACTGAATCGTGGTAGAGGTAAAGTTGCAGATGCAGTAAGAGCTAAGGTGGACACTGTACTTTCAAAAAACCCTGGATATGAAGAACTACAAAAGGTTGTTGCTGTGATGAGTGGTGAATCAACAGTGAAGATTAACTTGGACTTATCCCCAGCAGACATTGTGAAATTGAATTATGTACCAGTTACTTCTTGTGACGTCGAACGCTCTTTTAGTCAGTATAAATCTATCCTCAGAGACAATAGAAGAAGATTCACTTTTCAGCACTTGAAAGAAATGTTTGTAACCTATTGTTATGGTAACAGACAATAAAAATTGTGTTTTGTTGAAACTACATTGGAAGATAAGGTACGTCCATTATATTTTTTGTTTAGTTTGATTAAAATGTACCAATATTTAACGTACATAGTCATTTTTTTATAATTTTAAGTCCATATTTAATTCCATATTTTGGTAAAAATCCATATTTAATTCCATATTTTGGTAAAAATAACTACATATATATTTACATATTTCATATATTTTTAGTCCATATAAATCCGTTCCCTGCTTATTACATTGTTCTCCTTTAATTGATTTAAATGTACTCGGAAAAACTGTGAGTTCTTTGCATTACATTCTCAAATGGTTAAAATAGCCATTGGGATTTCTATAACAATTTATTTTAATAAGATATCTATCTTAAAATTCTAGCAGTACGTGTGAAATACTTTCTCGTGTCCAAACACAGATTGCAACCTTGTCACAACTCTTGATTTCTGCTGTAATCTGAACTTCCATGTTTAAAATCTACAAAATTATATACTTCTTGAAGTAAAATGACAGGAATTCTGTGTACAAGGCTCTAATTATGAAGACTTTCACATTTAAAGAGACGACAAATAGATTTCACGAAACTACAGTTTCTTTGTGTATACAATTTATTATTTTTAATTTCACGAAACTAACTTTCGCGAAACTTGATTACGCAAATTAGTTTTACAGTGTAAACTATTTTAAAGAAAGGACAGTGAACAAACATTGATGCCCTAGTCAGGGTTCGCACCTACGACCGTATCTCGCATGCAACGTCAATCCTGTGTCTTTACCGTTGCGTAGCCCATGGCCTGCGCAAGACTCGTTTGAGCTAAAAACCTGTTAAATAAAAAGTAGCTAGATAACTGCAATTGTCGGCAGTACTGTTTAGAATATGTTCAGCAGACCTACTTTCCAGTCCGTCTGTGAAAATCTGCTCCAGTTCTTTTGCTTCTCAAATTATTTGCATATAATTGTCTTAACAGTTTTTTACCCCTAGTTTCAAGTTTTAGAGGAAGCTAAATTATGATGAGTGAGTGCTGTGTACAGGTTCGCTGTAACTTTTCCGTCATCTTGAAAATTCTCGTGTCTCCATGATGGATGTTTCTCTGTGGCGCCCCTCTGGCCGCGCACCAAGGAGGCCGTGACTTTATGCATCGTCGCCATGACATAGAAGGTGACGTCGTTAAGTTTTTTCATTAGGTCAGTTACGGGTCAGTACTCTTATTTAATTTGAAAAGTTCCGATTCAGCTATTCTGGCTTATTTTAGGAATCGCAGCTATAATAATAATAATAATAATAATAATAATAATAATAATAATAATAATAATAATAATAATAATAATAATAATAATAATTTATTTTAGCTGGCAGAGTTAAGGACGTAAGGCCTTCTCTTCCACTCAACCAGCAAAAAGTATACATACATATGTATGAACTTACAAAGAATTCAACAAATTGATTTTGGTAAGAGTTACATGTATACAAGAGTTATTTACGAATTAAACAACAAAATACTATGAACTATTAATTAAACACTGAAATACAAACTATGTAGCAGAATTAAGCTAAAATACATAGAATGTTAATATATTTCAAATAATGTTAGATAATAGAAAGAGATTATATGAGAATTTTGAAAGTACAGTGTTATCAGGATGCATGTCTAAAGGAAGGAGTATACTATACTATACTCACGTGTCTGATCATATTGCCATAAGTAGCTTAACAATTCGTGCAAAATCCTCCATATTAGCCATAGATCGGATTGTATTGAAAAAAATTTCGGAGCATATTAGCTATGCTATGCTGCAAGCTTTTAAACGTAGAACTACTCGTACTATGTGATACTACAAGTAACAAACTTGTAAATGGCTTTTAGAGAACCCGGAGGTTCATTGCCGTCCTCACAAAAGTCCGCAATTGGTCCGTATTCTGAGCAATATTAATCTAATCCCTACCATAGTATCCCACCTCCCTCAAATCCATTTTAATATTATCCTCCCATCTACGTCTCGGCCTCCCCAAAGGTCTTTTTCCCTCAGATCTCCCAACTAACACTATATGCGCATTTCTGGATGCACTCATTACGTGCTACATGCCCTGCCCATCTCAAACATCTGGATTTAATGTTCCAAATTATTTTGAAGGAAAAATTGTTCCGGGGCCGGGAAACGATCCCGGGATCCTTCGCTTAGCGCACGAATGCTCTTCCGACTGAGCTACCCCAGGAACTATACACGACATTGTAATAGTAATTGCCCCAAATATTTTCCTAAGAACCTTATTCTCAAACATCCTTAATCTCTGTTTCTCAAAGTGAGAGTCCAAGTTTCACAAGCATACAGAACAAGCGGTAAATTTATTATGTTACTTAAACTAATTTTAGAGGATAGAGGAGGCGGCCTCCAGATATGGAGGGCAGCTGCGAATATATTGAATAAGCACTCGCGGACAGCCGATAAGGGGTGGTCCTCCAGTTTGGGGTTTGGGTGAAGAGCTGACAACCCATCACCGTAAAAAAACAGCTTGTTACGAAACCCTGAAATAAGATATTTTGGTCTAAGAGGGATGAAGTTACAGGAGAATGGAGAAAGTTACACAACGCAGAATTGCACGCATTGTATTCTTCACCTGACATAATTAGGAACATTAAATCCAGACGTTTGAGATGGGCAGGACATGTAGCAGGTATGGGCGAATCCAGAAATGCATATAGAGTGTTAGTTGTGAGGCCGGAGGAAAAAATACCTTTGGGGTGGCCGAGACGAAGATGGGAGGATAATATTAAAATGGATTTGAGACAGGTGGGATTTGATGGATTAATCTTGCTCAGGATAGGGACCGATGGCGGGCTTATGTGAGGCCGGCAATGAACCTCCGGGTTCTCTAAAAGCCATAAGTAATAGTACCTAACATTCATAATGGTAGTTGCACATTAAAATTATCTTGTTATGTTTGTGATTTTTACTGTGAACATGGCTGCTTAACAAATTTTGGAAAGCTAAATGAGTACGTTTACAGAAATATTTGAGAAATACTGCACTGGATCAACAGGCAGAATATAATCTACTGCCACTAGATATAGTAACAGAGTATGTCTAGATTGTTCGGATGTTTTGTTTTGAATATTATACTAGCCACGGGCTCTAAAGAGAGAGGTGGAAGTGAAAGTGTATGAAGAGATGCTGAAGAGGATATAATCTCAACACGGATGAAGTAATATGTAAAATATGAAAGTTACATAAACATAAGAAGATGGACAGCCTGTGGAGGGAACAGTGAATATGTGCACGTTCTGTTTTAAAAGTTATAAAAAAGATTATTTTGTGGCGCCTGTATCCAGTCTTGGTAGAATATTCAGGATAGACTTACTCATTACAGAATTTCATGGATAAATTAGAAAAAAATGTCAATATGACGTAGTTTAACAATATATACCGACAGTACCAGAAACATGGGATTTTTTAAGAACCAGATCTCATAAGATGCAAGACAGTTATAACTTATAACAAAATTATACAATATATAACCACTTGCAATTACCAGGGGTCCATAAAAATAGTATCAAAACAGGGAAGGATATGGCAATAATAGCGTATAAATTTTTGCGACTTATTGGTACCGGTATCAAAAATATAAATGTCCAACCCTCCACGGCATTACAACACATTCATTCATTCATAATTTTCTGCCCAAGGGCAGGTCTTTCACTGCAAACCCAGCATTCTCCAATATTTTCTATTTTCTGCCTTCCTCTTAGTCTCCGCATATTATGCATATACATTATCTTAAAGCCGTCTATCATCTGATATCTTCTTCTGCTCCGAACTCTTTTCCCGATCACCATTCCTACCAGTGCAGCCTTCAGTAGACAGTTTCTTCTCAGCCAGTGACCCAACCAACTCCTTTTTCTCTTCCTAATCAGTTTCAGCATCATTCTTTCTTCACCTCCTCTTTCCAGCACAGCTTCATATCCTATTCTATCCGTCCATTTCACACGCTCCATTCTTCCCCATATCCAAATTTCAAATGCTTCTAGTCGCTTTTCTTCACTTCACCGTAATGTCCATGTTTCTGCATCACACAAAGCACTTCACTAGTCTCTTCCTTAGAGCATAGGGGCCGTATACATAGACATTCTTAGTACGGGCTTCCGGTGGATGATCAGCGAACTAACGTTTTTCGTAATCATAAACCAGTGTTAGCGATATGATATGATACAAATCCCGTACAAGTAATCAGTCGATTGCCGGGGCTAGTTTAGCACGCTTGTAGCGCGGGCTAGCGAAATGTCTATGCATAGCACCCTAGGAGACCAACGTTATACAGGAACATCATTTTATTTTTACTAACATTATTAATATTAACCTGGCTATACCTTTGTGTGAACGCCGTTTGCTACTCCCTTCCACGACTGGAGTTCGATGATACTGGCGAAAATACAAACAAATCACTTTACTAGGTATAGGTTGAGTTTGATAATTGTCATTAGGTTTATGTTTAATCAAAATACAGTATAGTATTAACATTGAGTGTTTTTACTCAAGAACTGAGCTGTCCATGTGGACGTATTCATTATGCAGTGTATATTATACTGCCTACAGCACATTAGCGTGCAATGTCGAGAATAAGTTAAATTGAAAAATAATCATAATATGGATATTTAAACACATTTTTGAAAATGCTGGCCGTTCATTTCGATACAGACTTCAGTTCTAATGTGCATATCATCGCACTATATTTTATTGTACCTAATCCCAATTACAAGTTTCGTCCTTCGTAACTAGTAACTCATGTTGAAATAATTCTGTACCTACTCTATAAAAGAGTACCTTACGTACTGTAAATTCAATCTTCACTTCTGCCCGATCCGAAAAGATGAAATTACTCAGACATACTCTCTACTGTCCGTCCAAGTGGTTATGTCGTAGGGTCGTAGAAAGAGAGTAAATCACGTGACAGTCAATTATTTAACGAGGCCCTTTTATTTAAGTTGTTTTAAACAGTTGTATAATAATACGTAGACGTCCAATTCCTAACAGAAATTAATGTTCTCACAAAAGAGCTAAGACGACAACCCAATCACTAGCTGGCGAATAAAAGCACGTGGGGGAAACCGGGATACGACGTAGGCAAATGGACGACAGTACCTGTGCGAAAATGATTCAATATTGAAAACTCTTTCGTCACTGGAAAACGCGAACATATTTTTGGAACGTACTGTTTACTATGACCGTAACACTACTATGACTGTATATGCGGTCTTGGATCTGTGTGCAGGATGGTTGAACTTCATTAGTAGAAGGGATGGGAGTGAAGTGCATTCAAAAACTCAGGTAGAATAAAAATTGAAGTAAAATTAAAATGATGTCCCTGTATTAACTACGCTACTGAGGCCGTCTGCGCTATGTATGTTGTCAGATTTTTTTTGTAGTGCAGACCTTCAGTTGTATCTTTAAATAAAATTTACACTCAGAAATAACCCAGGGCTCACTACAGAAGGTGCCTTCCTCATTCCTCCACCCACCCATAGTGGTATACTGCGTTGTGAACTGTTAGTTTTACACTGCATAGTCAGACTTCGTTTCGAAACGAGGCATTTCTTTTCTTGATCGCAGTCTTGCTCGAATGTAGCGATCTCTACTTCTTGTCCACACATTGATTTAGCTACATCAGTTACCACTTTCACACATCTTTCAACGGCCTGTGTGTGACATGGCAGATCTGTAACTTCTGTCCCAAGCATTGCGGCCGTCTTTATATTTTGCTCTTTGTCTTCATTGCTCAGTGTGCAGTGAGGTGTGGTTTAGTTAAATTAATAGCATTTCAGTCAATCACTGAAGTGTAGACTAATCATCAGCTTCAAAGTTAATGATTGGAACTGAAACTACCTAATATTCAAATTCAAATTTATTTACAATTTACATTTGAAATGAATACATGTGAATAGATACCCGAAATGAGCATATGCTCGTGCTCGGGTACAGTCCAGTAGTCTACATAAAATTTTACAGGGATCAAATAATAATGCTGAAGATAGAAACAACAATAATAATAATAATAATAATAATAATAATAATAATAATAATAATAATAATAATAATAATAATGATAAAATAATCGTGACAGAAATGATACAAAGATTGTAATACAAAATAATTCATTAATAATAATAATAATAATAATAATAATAATAATAATAATAATAATAATAGTGATGAAACAAAAATATTTACAATAATAAAATAAATACTAAGACGGATAAAATAAAGTATAAAACCACTAGCGAGAGTTAACACAACTTAAATAAGCATATAATAACCGGAAAAAAAATGACAAACTCGAAAATCAACAGAAAAGTTCGTTGTATCGCAGACGACAGCAACCGCCGTATTGACATTGTGTTGTGCATTAATGGTAGTAGGGGGGAACCGAAAGTCTACGTAAGTGCCATTCTCTTCGAATCTTCTCGTACAATCATGGGAAGTTAATGCTGCAAAAACAAAATGTCTACGAGTCAAACTGTTCATTATTACCAGGATGAATACAAATAATACTGAAATATATTAATCTAGTTTCAGTTATAGATCTCCCCTTTTGTGCAAGAGGTATCGTATCAAAATATTTTATGAATGGTGGGGAAAATATAAATTTCAAGAACTCTCTAGTGACAAGAGATAGTGACAAGTACAATCAAGTGTATTCTTGGCGATGCTAAGAAATAATTTATTGGAGATATACACTGTTATTAATTAAGAAAATGATCTATTTATATTTATTACAATGTTTTATCTTATAGGTTACATGCATCAGATAAATACAATAAAAATTAGTACCATAAAATATAGTCATTGCCAGCGTTTCTGGCGCGTGTCCTTGAGTAAAAAGCCAGTCAGTGAGCACTTGTTGCCAGTGCAGCTGAGAACGGTAGCACCCAACACGTCACGTCAGCAGTCTGCCCACTGCGTCAAAGGCGAGACACTCGCACTTCACTTTTCTGGGGTGTGTTCTAGAGTACACTGTCCAGTCAGTGGCACCTGTTGCCGCTTATACTGAGAGTGGTACCAACTCCTAAACAGATGTGACGTCAGAAATCTGCCGATCACAGTTGTCAGCTTTCTCACCCACAAGTTGAGACAAAGATAAGATACTCGCTCTCAACGTTCCCATTACTTATTTCACACGCCAGAAATGGTGGCATTGGCTGTAACCCAGTTTTAGGTACTTCCTGAGTTTCTTTGATTTTCTTCCCTCCAAGGATACGGGTGTTCTTTCTGTCTGTAAACATAGCTATTATTAGACTCTCTGGTTGGAAGAAGTAGGCATTACCACTGATTACAAGATCAACAGTCTTTTGATATCTGCTCATACCCCCTTGGGATTGGCCCACTTCGTTTGTACGATTTCAGAATATTCTGATATTTACTGTGATACAATTTCATTATTTCCATTACTCTAAATTTGCTGGTAGTAGGAAGAATTGCTGTTTTCCTAACCTCGATAAGTTTGTCGGCAGTACCATAAGCGATGTATTTTACTAAAGGGTGTTTTCCACCTATGGTCCGATGCGCAAGTGGTATGTGGTAGAGCTAGGACCAATGTCCGTTCTGGGGTGAGGCATTGGTTGAACGAAGCTACCAATTGTTTGCAGAAAGGGGAGCATTTCTATCTGAACACTCTACCACGAGCATCTTACCCCTTAGCGGCATCGAGCTGATGCTGCCCGCAGTACACTCCTACACAAATAGGCTTCGCCTCATATGCGCCAAGTCTCTTTTTAGAGATTCCTGGGACGGACTATAGTTCGTTCTTCTTTAACTCTCTGATTCAAAGAAAATATATTATCACATCCTTATAGGTTGGAAGTTGAGACTGTCTTAATGTTCCTGGTGCACCAAACAAAGGACTCTCAGCAGGACTGCGAGTATGGAATTCTTCTTTTTTTTCCACTCATGACAACGTGAAGCATAAAATCTATTACATCTACCACTAAACCACTGATATGATGCACGATTTCACAGAAACAACGGCAATACAAACCTGGCTAGTGTAGCTTACCAAATACGACTCCCAGCATCTCTCTCTGCTCTTGCTTCACAAGAACGTAATGGTAGCAGATGCTTACCTTCTTGTACTATCTTTGCTGACTTTTAAAAGATCTGGCTGTAGGTATGCAGATTGTCGTTATAATAAGTTTTAAAAGTATGCATTATAAATTCGAATCTTCAGTATTGATGCGGAGACACAAGATATTGATTAAATTTAATTTTCTTTCTCCTGCAGTCTTTCTGCCACAAGTCGCAACTTTTTCGCACTAGCCACCTTCATTTAAAAAGAAAATCGATACAGCCTAATGTACAATATGTCCAAATATTCTGGCAAATAAATAAATACCTGGTTGCTCGACAAACTTGTGGAATAGCAGAGCGACAATAATTTCAGTAGTTTGTTTTGTCGCGCATTGTGTTTTGCAGACTTTAACATTCATTGATTTAACTGGACTACCCTCTACATTAGTTCGATCCACTGTAATGTGGAATCTTGGTTTTGCTGTAGTAGACCATCAGCAGACAATCTTAACTCAGCTAAAAGATTCACAACAGAAGTTCAACTCTAGGATCCCATGTGGAAATTTCAAAGAGGTTGGTACCGGTTTATTATTTTTTTTCTAACTAAACCCCTGTGTTTACTTCATAAAGTTCTTTGACACTATACAAACTGAAAGTCATAACGCTTGCTATAAATCTAACCTGCTTTATCTCAGTTATAAAATAAGCTTCCACTCCCGGTCAATTTTTGTTTGTCGAGTTCTGAAAGGGAATAAGAGTAGAAGGATTGTATGCGATAGTAATTCCTGACGTGCGATATGTCGGAGAATGTTTGAAATATTACATTATATAGTTTTGATGTACGAAGTATAGTTAAATTACTTATTCTTGGTTTCACCACCATATTTCTAAATTACAAGTAAAGGCTGGTTCACAATAAACAGGAAACGGAAGTGACAACGAGAACGGAAATAATGTTAAATAAATGTATTTAAATGTGAGCATTCACAATAGTTAATTGAGAATGCTCAAATTTAAATACATTTATTTTAACATTTCCGTTCTCGTTACCGTTTCCGTTCCCAGTTTATTGTGAACCAGCCTTTAGATAAACTTTTTTCGCTGTCGGGACGTCCAAACTACAACCATGATAGCGATTAGACGAGCCGTATTTCAAGCAGATCGCTGCAGTCTATTTGTTATGATTAAAATTTGTCGTTACATTGCAGACCGGCTAACTTCACTGCCTAATTCGCGAGTCACCCGGAATTAACCCACGACTTGTCTTCTCCCACATTGACATGATTTGGAGGTCATAGCATAACTTCAGCTTTTAATGTTTTTTTTTGGCAGACATTGTTGTTTTCAGATAAGTTACAATGAATCAATTATATTAGGTTACTGTTCAGTCAATACTTATCACTTAAAGCAATGAATTATGTCATTGAGTATAAAAATATATTTATTTTATTTTACGACGAGCGCTCTCGCCTTATGGCATCATCAGGTCTCATCTGAACATGTCAAAGACACATCTGGTTGACAACTTGCAACATGCATGGATTGTGCCATTACGACAAAAACTAGAAACTCAAATGAGTCGCCTTTCTCATATATTTCATTGCATAATGATAGAATTTCCTTCTTGTCTTCACCCAAGCATTTTACTAGTTCAATGGGGATTCCATCAACTCCTGTTGCTTTGCCATTCTTCATTTCCCTAAGCGCTAGTTCATCTTCTTCCCTTAAAATAGGAAATCCTTTTACGTCTTCCGATACTTCTGCTTCGTCTTCTATAGCCAAGTCATCTGGACGATTCTCTGTCTCACATAACTCTTCTACATACAGTATTTCGTCCATCTGTTTAGTATTCCTGGTCTATCTGTCTGTTATTTCATTTCCGAACATATGGATTTGCTTTTCTTATTTGTGAAGTACAAACATTTTTCTTCGCGGTACATTAAATCATATCCTCCTTTTCTCTCTAGATCTTCTATTTCTTTACATTTCTCTTTCATCCAGTCTTCTTTCGCCTTATCAGTTTCTCTTCTTTAGTATTACATACTAAATCAAAGTTTATTCTCGCAGCGAGATGGCGTTATTACCTACAGTCGCAAATTCTATTTTAAATGAATAATGACTATAATACGATATTGTAAATTATAAAACACCACCACTCCACTAAACTTAAGAACACATATAAACGAAATTCTCACAATATTTAACCATTTACTTTATTTAAAATTCAATTAGCTGTATTTACTTTATGCATAATAAATATTCACGTCACTGGATGATCAACTCAAGCGCGTACTTCTTCACTTACACGTTTTTAACTCTCCAATTCCCATTGTTAAAATAATTATATTTTCTTAGTACCGGTAATTTTTTTTAAATTATGTGCTGACGTGTTGAATATATGATCACATATGTTTTTGGTTTTAATTTTCGTTAACATATAGGCCTAACAGATGTGTCACCTGTAGGTGACACGGGGCGATAAATGTACACTAGACTTGATGTACAATATAAGTTCGTATTATTTATTTTATCATATGAAATCAACTATACAGAATTTTGTTTGATGTTTATTTCCATTACATTATATTTAAGTACAATAACAGCAATAATGTTAGTAATTTTATTTATTTCTGAGCATGAAAATTGTACCAACATTGAATATGTAACCCTATGTTACATTTCTTGCACATGATTCTAGTTCGCTGGTGACACAGACTACATTTCTTTAAGAGCAGTCAACTCTTGTGTGTTCTTCGACATCAAGGTCTCTCTTTACTTCTACAGGTACTCGATCTTCCAATGGAGCATTCACCAAGTGACTTCTTTCTGATGGTTTACCATGCAGTTGGCAATATGTCAAAACAATAGCTCTGCAAAACTGACAGTATGTCATATTCTTTCCATTTTCACTCTCTTTCATAATTTTCCAGGCATTCTGGCATGCTGCATCAATACCAAACGCAAAACGTGGAAACCACCACTTCTTTCCTCTAAGACCAAATCTCAAGTTATCAACATTTTCATCAAATCGGTCGACGCCCCCCATGTATTTGTTATACTTCTGGATCATGAAGGGGGAATCTACTTGTATTTTCAATCTTTTACCACCTTTTGCTGCTACTCTGTCAACTTTTTGTATGGGTGTTATGCCGTGACAGTTGGATGCTACTGTCACCACATTATTATCATGCCATTTTACAATGATGATATTCTTATCCGCTTTGAAAGACATCGCTCCACGTTTTTCTTTCTTCAAGGCAGATGAGTTCATAAGTGGACATTTCTTGAGCCGGTTTTCACGCAATGTTCCTGTTCCTCCAGTCCCTCTTTCACTAAGTGTACTTAGGAGATGCAAACTAGTGAAAAAGTTGTCAAAATATAGATTGTAAGGTTTGAAATCTGGGGGCAGACGAGATTCCAATTCTAAAACTACAGCTGTGCACCTAGGCCCATTTTTACTTGATTGGGAAGGGCTGCTGCTTTTCCGCCTTGATATGGCTCAAATGTTATCAAATAACCATTACGCGTTGCAGCTGACCAAAGCTTATACCCAAATCGCAATGGCTTCCCGTGAATGTGTTGCTTAGCACTGTGCCTCCCATAGTAAGGAACCATCGTCTCGTCTATCGAAACATGACTTGAAGCAACTTTATGGTAATTATTTGCAAAATTAGCAATAAGTTTGTGAAAATATAGCCTCACTTTTGCAAACTTATCTGCAGTTGGCAAATTAATATTGTCACACACATGCAAATATTGATGAATTTCAAAAAATCTATTTCTACGAATGCTATTCGCAACCATCTCATTATGGGTATCAGATTTGACCTCCCAAAACATCCTCATATATTGAGGTGTCAAGTAACCGGTCAATAGTAATATTGCAATATAAACTTTTACTTCTTTTGAATTTAGATTTAGTGAATGATTTCTCTGTAATGCATACAAATTTGACATGTCTACAATTAGATCAATAATATCACCACTAAAAACAAATTCAAAGCATTGAATCGGTGTCAGGTTGTGAAATTCTTGCTTTTCCACGTTTTCATCACAATCACCTCTTTCAGATTTCAAGTGAAAATAATTTTCATTACCTGACCATTGCCTTTGTGTGCTCTCTTGTTCATTGGTTCTTGATACTTCCTCAGATGACGATTGTTATCCCAAACTACTTCTTACCGCAGGCACTTCTTCAGCTTCAGACATTGAAGTAGTAGTTACATTCACTTCCACAGTTGATCTCAAAATACGGCAGGGGCGTATTTTGCGGACTACCGGGGCTACCGGCGGTAGCCCAAGGAAATTACAAAAGAAAAAGTTTATAATATAACATAATGTAATAATTTTGTATTATTAGTTTTACCATAGTAATTAAAATTAAAGTAATTGTTAGATTTATATGCGCTCTCTGCTCTCGAAAAGAAACAAGTTGTCAAGGCGGCATCGCTGGAGAAACCGCTTGCTACGTGAGGTAGCCTGTGACCATACCGCGCACGCTGTCCTGTCGCACAACTGCCCGTTCCCCCCTCTCCCTTCTGTTTCCATCGTGCAATGTAGGCCGGGCGAGTTGCCGCTCTCGTGATCGGTTTCTTCGCAGGCGCGAAGCAACAATACGCTTAGTACGCTAGCTCATGAATGTGATTGTGTTCTTGCAGTGCATTATTTTAAATCTGTGATTTGTTCGAGTGTCTAAGAGTTATATTAATTGTGAATTATTAAGTTTTTAATTTTCCAATTAAGTGATATTGTGAAAAATATGGCAGAACAAGTTTCTGGAGAGGTTTGTGTTGAAAATGACTGTGTAATAGAAGGTTTATTAAAAGTGCCTTTTAACCGTCGTACATAACAACGAGAAAGTTGAAATTGTGAAAATGGAAAGACCAACTCCTGAGTTAAATTTGTCCATGGACGTAAAAGAAAAACAGCGAGAGTACACACGCCATTTCACTTCAACATCATATGGTAAGTGGAATTGGTTGTGTGGTACTTCTAAACTGTCTAAACTATTTTGCTGGCCATGTTTGTTATTTAGCCGCGAAACTAATGTGTGGTCAAAAGAGGGGTTTTCTAATATGAACTCCCTTCGAACGGCAGTCCTAAAACACGACAAATCAAAAGCTCATATTTGTAGTAGCATGAACTTTGCAAACTTTGGGAAGACAAGAATTGATTTACAGCTAGATAAGCAAAAAGCTCTACACATCAACCAACACAATGCTCTTGTGAAAAAAAAAATCGGGAGATTTTACTGCATCTTATTAACGCAGTCTGCTTTCTAGGAAAACAAGAATTGGCTTTTCGGGGTCATAACGAGAGTGTGGAATCAGACAATATAGGAAATTATATTGAATATTTAAGTTCCTTAAGTGAATTTGACCATTTACTGGCCAATCATCTTGAGAGTTCAACAGTATTTCGTGGTACTTCTCTCGCAATTCAGAATGACTTAATATTTGCTATAAGTGGGGTTATGATAAAGAACATAAAACATTTTGTGGCCATTGTTGTTGATGAAACAAATTACTGCTGTAATCAGAGTCAATTGTCCACTGTTTTAAGATACGTCGACAGTACTGCCAATGTTCAAGAACGGTTTAAAAGATTCACAAATGTCAGTTCGGACAAAACTGCTGCTGCTTTGTTTCAGCATGTGGAAGGTGTTATAGCAGAATACAATGTCGGCAATAAGTTAATTGCACAGACATACGATGGTACTTCAGTTATGGCGGGAAATATTAATGGCTTAAAAACAAAAGTTCAAGGAAAGTATCCTCAAGCACTATTTGTCCATTGTTACAGCCATGTTCTCAATTTAGTTTTGCAACAAACTACTTCATCCATTCCAGAATGCCGCATTTTTTTCAAAACACTGTCGGGTTTAGCTGCATTTTTCTCATCATCTCCTAAAAGATCAGAAAACTCAAGGAATTTATGAACAAGAAACTCCCAAAAGTAGCACCAACTAGATTGAATTTTACATCTTGGCTTGTAAATACAGTAAAGCAATACAGAGAAAAACGGACTGCTTTCTTTAAAAACATCATTTGTAATGACTCTGAAGAAAACTGGGATGATGCTGTAAATGTGCAGGCTCAAGGATATTTGAATTTTTTCACACAGTTTCAGAATATATTTCTTCTTGAAGTCTATGCTAGAATGTTCGCACATACAGATGTGCTCTACAATATTCTTCAGACAAAAAGTCTAGACATAGCATACTACTTGCAAGAGGTATCAAAGTTGAAAAAAAAATACTACATCCGAGTTCAGATGTAGTGGGTTTCCGTCCATATGGAGTAATATGGAAAATGAAAATTCTTCAGCCAATACAATGGAACCACCATTAAAGCGAAGAAAAGGAGATGATGAATTGAAATACAGGCAGCTGTACTACAGCATACTAGATCGTATGCACATGGAAATTACTGACAGATTTTCTGATTATGGAAAGCTTCAGTTCACACATCTTCTAGATTCTCAAAAATTTTCTGCTTATAGAGAAAACTTCCCGAATGAGGCACTAAACAAATTATTTCAGTCCTATAACAGTCACTTTGATCAAGTACGTTTGAAAAATGAATTAAGTGTAATGTATTCAGCAGAGGTCTTTGATTTTTCGAACAAACCTATCCATGAAATATTATCTGCCATATATGAAAACCAGCTGTACCAAGTTATTCCTGAAGTCCTTAAATTGGCAACATTAATTGTGACAACACCAGCTACGTCAGCATCGGTAGAAAGAACATTTTCTGCGTTGAAGAGAATAAAATCCTACTGTAGATCAACTCATACACAAGAACGTTTATCCGACTTGGCACTGATGTCCATTGAAAAGTCATTTCTACAGAAACTTTGCAAGTGGCCCAACTGTAATTTCAAGGACGAAGTCATCAACGTATCTTCGTCCCAATCAAGACGTCTGGAATTCACATAAATATGTAAGGAATTTTATTATAGGGATTTTAAAATATATTTTGTGTAATAATAGGGTCAGTGGTAGCCCACTGAAATACGGCCTGGTAAATGATTCATGTTGGTTTCCGTTTCGTCACCACTTTCTTCATCTGTTCTATCTCCATCTTCAGGTGGAAATAACACTACTTATTTCCTCTATAGCACAGTCAGCAGCAGGTCTCTCATCACTAACCATCTCAATAATCTCAAGTAGTTTCAAACTGGAACGAAATAAATGTATTTTTGAAAGTAGATAAGGAATGGTGGGTACCAGTGGTGGTAGGCTGGTGGTATGGTGGTAGGGGGTTCCATGTGACGTCATTGTGGGCGTGGCCAAAGTATTACGTCATAGTGGGCGTGGCCAAATTATTGCGTCATGGGCGGGGCTTAAGTTATGACGTCACGGAGGGGGTGGGGAGCTTAAATTATGACGTAGGAAAGGGGCGTAACGTAATAAATGGCAATCTAAGAGTTCAAGGTTAAAGTGTGACGTAATGCATGTAATGGCATGACATGTTTATCTCCTCAATGTGGAAATTATGACGTAGGAAAGGGGCGTAACTTAAATTACGTCAAGGTTAAAGTGTGACGTGCGAGTATGTAATGGCATGACAAGTTTATCTCCTCAATGTGGGAATTATGACGTAGGAAAGGGGCGTAACTTAAATTACGTCAAGGTTAAAGTGTGACGTCATGCAGGTATGATGTTTATCCCCTCAATGTGGAAATTATGACGTAAGAAAGGGGCGTAACGTCATAAATGGCAATCTAAGAGTTCAAGGTTAAAGTGTGACGTGCAGGTATGTTGTGGCATGACAAGTTCATACATGTTTATCTCATCAATGTCGCTATGTGTTGCTGAGTCATATCCGGCAATTGTTCTAGTTCATACATGTTTGAAAACTGCTATGTGTGCAAATATTATACATCCGGCGAAGAATTAATGTATCACACTTAAACACATACATTCTTTTTCTTAAGATTCTAATGTAATGGTAATTTAATTGATTGGGGAATGGGTGTTGGAATGTGGGACATAAATGGATAAAAAATTAATCTAGCACACTTGTAAATTAAACAGGATGTGGCTGAAGTGACGTTATAAATTTGTAATTGAAGTTGGAAAGGGGGAGGGGGGGGGGTAAAAATGTACTTTAAGCCAATTGTTGAGTAATTGATAAAAAATATTAAGATTCTAATGTACTGGTAATTGAATTGATAAATAGTAATGGGAAATGGAAATTGGAATGTGGGAATTATTGATGGCGTAAATGGTTGTACTTTAAACCAATTTATAAAAAAAAATTAATCTAGCACATTTGTAAATTAAACACATACATTCTTCTCATATTATTCCAATGTAATACATTTTGAGTGGTTTGTTTAGCGTATTTAATACATTATTTCCAACATTAAATTCATCAGAATGTGACATTATTATGATTTAGAGCAGTAATTGTAGCAGATAAATCAACGTAGATAAATATTGCATGATGCAAATAATATGCAAGCTGTTAAATTCACATCCGGTGAAGACGCAAGTGCTGAATAATGGCCAGCTATCCAATGGATGTCCTGAAACTGGTTGTACTTTAAGCCAATTGTTGAGTAATTGATAAAAAATATTAAGATTCTAATGTACTGGTAATTGAATTGATAAATAGTAATAGCAAATGGAAATTGGAATGTGGGAATTATTGATGGCGTAAATGGTTGTACTTTAAACCAATTTATAAAAAAATTAATCTAGCACACTTGTAAATTAAACACATACATTCTTCTCATATTATTATTATTCCAATGTAATACATTTAATGTAGATGTATATGTTGTGTAATGCATAAGTGTGCAAATATTATGCAAGCTTGCTGAATCACTTCCGGCGACGATGCAATTGCTGAGTAATGATAAAAGCATGTTCTTTAAGCACCTGCAACGCGTCATATTACACAAATATTGCATGATGCAAATAATATGCAAGCTGTTAATTCACATCCGGTGAAGACGCAAGTGCTGAATAATGGCCACCTTATTATTATTATTATTATTATTATTATTATTATTATTATTATTATTATTGTTATTATTATTATCGTTCCAATTTAATACATTTTGAAGTAAGATTTATTGGATTGATTAATAATTTAATACATTTTGAAGTAACATTTATTGGATTTATTTTAAGCCATATATTATTACAGAAGTACTTCGTAATATAGTAATTGCTTCTTCTTCTTCTCATTATTATTATTATTCGTCATAAAGAAGATTAAAGTGTGATGTTATAAATTTGTAATTGAAGTTGGAAATGGGTGAGGGCTGTTTATAATTTGAAATACATACGGCATAACTTAAAGTGTGATGTTATAAATTTGTAATTGAAGTTGGAAATGGGGGGGGGGGAATTTGATAAAATTCTAATGTAATAGTAATTTAATTGATAAATAGTAATGGGTAAGGGAAATTTGCAAGTGTTAATTGAAATTGGAATGGAGGAATTATTGATGGCGTAAATGGTTGTACTTTAAGCCAATTGACAGAAAAATTAATCTAGCACACTTGTAAATTAAACACATACATTCTTCTCATATTATTCCAATGTAATACATTTTGAGTGGTTTGTTTAGCGTATTTAACACATTATTACCAACATTCAGAATGTGACATTATTATGATTTAGAGCAGTAATTGTAGCAGATAAATCAATGTAGATGTATATGTTGAAGTGTGCAAATATTATGCAAGCTTGCTGAATCACTTCCGGCGACGATGCAATTGTTGAGTAATGATAAAAGCATGTTCTTTAAGCACCTGCAACGCGTCATATTACACAAATATTGCATGATGCAAATAATATGCAAGCTGTTAATTCACATCCGGTGAAGACGCAAGTGCTGAATAATGGCCACCTTATTATTATTATTATTATTATTATTATTATTATTATTATTATTATTATTATTATTATTATTATTATTATTATTATCATTATTATTATTCCAATTTAATACATTTTGAAGTAACATTGATTGGAAAGATTAATAATTTAATACATTTTGAAGTAACATTTATTGGATTTATTTTAAGCCATACATTATTACCGAAGCAGTTCGTAATATAGTAATTGCTGCTTCTTCTTCTTCTCATTATTATTATTATTATTATTATTATTCGTCATAAAGAAGATTAAAGTGCGACGTTATAAATATGTAATTGAAGTTGGAGTAATTGAAGTTGGAAATGGGGGGGGGCATTTGATAAAATTCTAATGTAATAGTAATTTAATTGATAAATAGTAATGGGTAAGGGAAATTCGCAAGTGTTAATTGAAATTGGAATGGGGGAATTATTTATTGCGTAAATGGTTGTACTTTAAGCCAATTTATAAAATGTTAATTGAAATTTCAATGGGGGAATTATTTATGGCGTAAATGGTTGACTTTAAGCCAATTTAAAAAAAGTTAATCTAGCACACTTGTAAATTAAACACATACATTCTTCTCATTTTATTATTATTCCAATGTAATACATTTTGAGTGGTTTCTTTAGCGTATTTAATTTAAGCCATACATTATTACCAACATGAAATTCATCAGAATGTGACATTATTATTTCGTAATAAAGTAATTGTAGCAGATAAATCAATGTAGATGTATATGTTATTACATATGCATAAGTGTGCAAATATTATGCAAGCTTGCTGAATCACTTCCGGCGACGGTGCAATTGCCGAGTAATGATAAAAATATGTTTTTGAAACACCTGGAACGTGTTATATTACACAAATATTGCATGATGCAAATAATATGCAAGCTGTTAATTGACATCCGGCGTCTTATAGCTATCTGCTATGTGTGCAAATATTATGCAATGTCACATCCGACGATGAAATTGCTGAGTAATGATAAAAAACATGTTTTTGATAATGACCTTGGAGGTAATATGGCTGGATGATGAGGTGAATTATTTAGAAGTGTAATGAAAGAAGTATTGCAGTTTGGAATAATTGACATTGAACAAGTTTAGACAGCAGTGGGAGGGGGGGGCAAGATGATGAATAATACGCTCGAATTTATACAACTATTACACTATCACATATTTTATAAAAGATCTTTGTCAAAAAAACTTTGGTAGTGTAATAGCAGCCATAGCGTTAATAATGTCTCACAATATTTATTTTAATTTAGATTATACTGCATCCCCAGTCTCGGTTTGAGCTGAAGAAGAAGAAATCGCACAATTTAAATGCTCTGAGTGTAAAAAACAGTGACCATGATGAAGCGTGGTGAATGTTAAGCTTGATTATGAAGAATGTAATAAATGTTCTTTTTGGAAATAGTTTTGCACTGTAATTTCTTCTATGTCTTAACCATCCATTTCCATCTCACATGACCAAAGGGTTGGGTTCGTTTAGAGAATTAACCTATAACACTTTCCTTTCAGATATTAGTAATCCTTTTCCAATATTGAGAATTGGTATATTGGTTTTCAAATATTAATAATCCTTAAGAATTGGTGTATAAGTTGAGATTATTCTAAACATATATGTTACCAGAATATAACATAATTCCAGTGGTAGCTTATTGATTTGGGAGCGGTGGATTCATTACATGTTTGTATGATAAAACCTGAGGATGATTGAGAGAATGCCAATGATTAAACTGAATCTAGTCATTGGGGATGGGGATGTGCTTGGTAAAAGAAAATAGTAACAACATAAAATTACGCGTATATATTTATTCCTAAAAATAAATACAATGCACTGAGTAAGAAAAAAAGTAACACATACTTACATTTTTAAACATATGATATGAGTAAAAGCACTTTATACATAATCCAATAAGACACTTTGAACATTGTGTTCGAACAACGCTCTTACACCCTTTTTGCACACATCTCCTCCGACTTTTGAATGGGATATATTGTACCAAATGTTACAACTTGTCGAAAATCGTAATCTTGTGACATACGTTACACCTTGTCGAAAATCGTATTCGTGTTGCGATAATGCAACACCATGTCGAAAATCGTATTTGTGTTGCGATAATGCAACACCATGTCGAAAATCGTATTCGTGTTGCGATAATGCAACAGCATGTCGAAAATCGTATTCGTGTTGCGATAATGCAACACCATGTCGAAAATCGTATTCGTGTTGCGATAATGCAACAGCATGTCGAAAATCGTATTCGTGTTGCGATAATGCAACACCATGTCGAAAATCGTATTCGTGTTGCGATAATGCAACACCATGTCGAAAATCGTATTCGTGTTGCGATAATGCAACACCATGTCGAAAATCGTATTCGTGTTGCGATAATGCAACAGCATGTCGAAAATCGTATTCGTGTTGCGATAATGCAACACCATGTCGAAAATCGTATTCGTGTTGCGATAATGCAACACCATGTCGAAAATCGTATTCGTGTTGCGATAATGCAACACCATGTCGAAAATCGTATTCGTGTTGCGATAATGCAACACCATGTCGAAAATCGTATTCGTGTTGCAATAATGCAACACCATGTCGAAAATCGTATTCGTGTTGCGATAATGCAACACCATGTCGAAAATCGTATTCGTGTTGCGATAATGCAACACCTTGTCGAAAATCGTATTCGTGTTGCGATAATGCAACACCATGTCGAAAATCGTATTCGTGTTGCGATAATGCAACACCATGTCGAAAATCGTATTCGTGTTGCGATAATGCAACACCATGTCGAAAATCGTATTCGTGTTGCGATAATGCAACACCATGTCGAAAATCGTATTCGTGTTGCGATAATGCAACACCATGTCGAAAATCGTATTCTTGTTGCGATAATGCAACACCATGTCGAAAATCGTATTCGTGTTGCGATAATGCAACACCATGTCGAAAATCGTATTCGTGTTGCGATATTGCAACACCATGTCGAAAATCGTATTCGTGTTGCGATAATGCAACACCTTGTCGAAAATCGTATTCGTGTTGCGATAATGCAACACCATGTCGAAAATCGTATTCGTGTTGCGATAATGCAACACCATGTCGAAAAGATGTAACATATATGTCACAAGATTACGATTTTCGACAAGTTGTAACATTTGGTACAATATATCCCATTCAAAAGTCGGAGGAGATGTGTGCAAAAAGGGTGTAAGAGCGTTGTTCGAACACAATGTTCAAAGTGTCTTATTGGATTATGTATAAAGTGCTTTTACTCATATCATATGTTTAAAAATGTAAGTATGTGTTACTTTTTTTCTTACTCAGTGCATTGTATTTATTTTTAGGAATAAATATATACGCGTAATTTTATGTTGTTACTATTTTCTTTTACCAAGCACATCCCCATCCCCAATGACTAGATTCAGTTTAATCATTGGCATTCTCTCAATCATCCTCAGGTTTTATCATACAAACATGTAATGAATCCACCGCTCCCAAATCAATAAGCTACCACTGGAATTATGTTATATTCTGGTAACATATATGTTTAGAATAATCTCAACTTATACACCAATTCTTAAGGATTATTAATATTTGAAAACCAATATACCAATTCTCAATATTGGAAAAGGATTACTAATATCTGAAAGGAAAGTGTTATAGGTTAATTCTCTAAACGAACCCAACCCTTTGGTCATGTGAGATGGAAATGGATGGTTAAGACATAGAAGAAATTACAGTGCAAAACTATTTCCAAAAAGAACATTTATTACATTCTTCATAATCAAGCTTAACATTCACCACGCTTCATCATGGTCACTGTTTTTTACACTCAGAGCATTTAAATTGTGCGATTTCTTCTTCTTCAGCTCAAACCGAGACTGGGGATGCAGTATAATCTAAATTAAAATAAATATTGTGAGACATTATTAACGCTATGGCTGCTATTACACTACCAAAGTTTTTTTGACAAAGATCTTTTATAAAATATGTGATAGTGTAATAGTTGTATAAATTCGAGCGTATTATTCATCATCTTGCCCCCCCCCTCCCACTGCTGTCTAAACTTGTTCAATGTCAATTATTCCAAACTGCAATACTTCTTTCATTACACTTCTAAATAATTCACCTCATCATCCAGCCATATTACCTCCAAGGTCATTATCAAAAACATGTTTTTTATCATTACTCAGCAATTTCATCGTCGGATGTGACATTGCATAATATTTGCACACATAGCAGATAGCTATAAGACGCCGGATGTCAATTAACAGCTTGCATATTATTTGCATCATGCAATATTTGTGTAATATAACACGTTCCAGGTGTTTCAAAAACATATTTTTATCATTACTCAGCAATTGCACCGTCGCCGGAAGTGATTCAGCAAGCTTGCATAATATTTGCACACTTATGCATATGTAATAACATATACATCTACATTGATTTATCTGCTACAATTACTTTATTACGAAATAATAATGTCACATTCTGATGAATTTCATGTTGGTAATAATGTATGGCTTAAATTAAATACGCTAAAGAAACCACTCAAAATGTATTACATTGGAATAATAATAAAATGAGAAGAATGTATGTGTTTAATTTACAAGTGTGCTAGATTAACTTTTTTTAAATTGGCTTAAAGTCAACCATTTACGCCATAAATAATTCCCCCATTGAAATTTCAATTAACATTTTATAAATTGGCTTAAA
Source organism: Periplaneta americana (assembly GCF_040183065.1). Taxonomy (NCBI): domain Eukaryota; kingdom Metazoa; phylum Arthropoda; class Insecta; order Blattodea; family Blattidae; genus Periplaneta; species Periplaneta americana. Next base: position 59,954,588 of record NC_091123.1, read on the forward strand.
GTACAACCATTTACGCAATAAATAATTCCCCCATTCCAATTTCAATTAACACTTGCGAATTTCCCTTACCCATTACTATTTATCAATTAAATTACTATTACATTAGAATTTTATCAAATGCCCCCCCCCATTTCCAACTTCAATTACATATTTATAACGTCGCACTTTAATCTTCTTTATGACGAATAATAATAATAATAATAATAATAATGAGAAGAAGAAGAAGCAGCAATTACTATATTACGAACTGCTTCGGTAATAATGTATGGCTTAAAATAAATCCAATAAATGTTACTTCAAAATGTATTAAATTATTAATCTTTCCAATCAATGTTACTTCAAAATGTATTAAATTGGAATAATAATAATGATAATAATAATAATAATAATAATAATAATAATAATAATAATAATAATAATAATAATAATAAGGTGGCCATTATTCAGCACTTGCGTCTTCACCGGATGTGAATTAACAGCTTGCATATTATTTGCATCATGCAATATTTGTGTAATATGACGCGTTGCAGGTGCTTAAAGAACATGCTTTTATCATTACTCAACAATTGCATCGTCGCCGGAAGTGATTCAGCAAGCTTGCATAATATTTGCACACTTCAACATATACATCTACATTGATTTATCTGCTACAATTACTGCTCTAAATCATAATAATGTCACATTCTGAATGTTGGTAATAATGTGTTAAATACGCTAAACAAACCACTCAAAATGTATTACATTGGAATAATATGAGAAGAATGTATGTGTTTAATTTACAAGTGTGCTAGATTAATTTTTCTGTCAATTGGCTTAAAGTACAACCATTTACGCCATCAATAATTCCTCCATTCCAATTTCAATTAACACTTGCAAATTTCCCTTACCCATTACTATTTATCAATTAAATTACTATTACATTAGAATTTTATCAAATTCCCCCCCCCCCATTTCCAACTTCAATTACAAATTTATAACATCACACTTTAAGTTATGCCGTATGTATTTCAAATTATAAACAGCCCTCACCCATTTCCAACTTCAATTACAAATTTATAACATCACACTTTAATCTTCTTTATGACGAATAATAATAATAATGAGAAGAAGAAGAAGCAATTACTATATTACGAAGTACTTCTGTAATAATATATGGCTTAAAATAAATCCAATAAATGTTACTTCAAAATGTATTAAATTATTAATCAATCCAATAAATCTTACTTCAAAATGTATTAAATTGGAACGATAATAATAATAACAATAATAATAATAATAATAATAATAATAATAATAATAATAATAATAATAATAAGGTGGCCATTATTCAGCACTTGCGTCTTCACCGGATGTGAATTAACAGCTTGCATATTATTTGCATCATGCAATATTTGTGTAATATGACGCGTTGCAGGTGCTTAAAGAACATGCTTTTATCATTACTCAGCAATTGCATCGTCGCCGGAAGTGATTCAGCAAGCTTGCATAATATTTGCACACTTATGCATTACACAACATATACATCTACATTAAATGTATTACATTGGAATAATAATAATATGAGAAGAATGTATGTGTTTAATTTACAAGTGTGCTAGATTAATTTTTTTATAAATTGGTTTAAAGTACAACCATTTACGCCATCAATAATTCCCACATTCCAATTTCCATTTGCTATTACTATTTATCAATTCAATTACCAGTACATTAGAATCTTAATATTTTTTATCAATTACTCAACAATTGGCTTAAAGTACAACCAGTTTCAGGACATCCATTGGATAGCTGGCCATTATTCAGCACTTGCGTCTTCACCGGATGTGAATTTAACAGCTTGCATATTATTTGCATCATGCAATATTTATCTACGTTGATTTATCTGCTACAATTACTGCTCTAAATCATAATAATGTCACATTCTGATGAATTTAATGTTGGAAATAATGTATTAAATACGCTAAACAAACCACTCAAAATGTATTACATTGGAATAATATGAGAAGAATGTATGTGTTTAATTTACAAATGTGCTAGATTAATTTTTTTTTATAAATTGGTTTAAAGTACAACCATTTACGCCATCAATAATTCCCACATTCCAATTTCCATTTCCCATTACTATTTATCAATTCAATTACCAGTACATTAGAATCTTAATATTTTTTATCAATTACTCAACAATTGGCTTAAAGTACATTTTTACCCCCCCCTCCCCCCTTTCCAACTTCAATTACAAATTTATAACGTCACTTCAGCCACATCCTGTTTAATTTACAAGTGTGCTAGATTAATTTTTTATCCATTTATGTCCCACATTCCAACACCCATTCCCCAATCAATTAAATTACCATTACATTAGAATCTTAAGAAAAAGAATGTATGTGTTTAAGTGTGATACATTAATTCTTCGCCGGATGTATAATATTTGCACACATAGCAGTTTTCAAACATGTATGAACTAGAACAATTGCCGGATATGACTCAGCAACACATAGCGACATTGATGAGATAAACATGTATGAACTTGTCATGCCACAACATACCTGCACGTCACACTTTAACCTTGAACTCTTAGATTGCCATTTATGACGTTACGCCCCTTTCTTACGTCATAATTTCCACATTGAGGGGATAAACATCATACCTGCATGACGTCACACTTTAACCTTGACGTAATTTAAGTTACGCCCCTTTCCTACGTCATAATTCCCACATTGAGGAGATAAACTTGTCATGCCATTACATACTCGCACGTCACACTTTAACCTTGACGTAATTTAAGTTACGCCCCTTTCCTACGTCATAATTTCCACATTGAGGAGATAAACATGTCATGCCATTACATGCATTACGTCACACTTTAACCTTGAACTCTTAGATTGCCATTTATTACGTTACGCCCCTTTCCTACGTCATAATTTAAGCTCCCCACCCCCTCCGTGACGTCATAACTTAAGCCCCGCCCATGACGCAATAATTTGGCCACGCCCACTATGACGTAATACTTTGGCCACGCCCACAATGACGTCACATGGAACCCCCTACCACCATACCACCAGCCTACCACCACTGGTACCCACCATTCCTTATCTACTTTTGATACATATTAGAAATGTATATTCTGTAATGCCCCGTGTCACCTGTAGGTGACACCTTCAATTTCACTCAAAAATTAAAGACATAAAATTATAAATTCACAGACTGTGCTTAACAGCAATATCTAAGAACGTTCTGGATATCGAGTTACTAAGAATTAATTATATTAACTTACTATTTCACATTATTTCTTTGCTCCGAAGATGCTGGTGCTGAAGAGTCCTCACTCCGTGACGCTTCCATCTCAAATAATGAGTAATAACGGTCAACAATCGACATTAAACGACAGTTGTTAGCTAAAATTGAAAACGAACGTTCCAACAATGTTTATAATTCAAACACTAACTTCTTATATCAATTCAAAGATTTTATAGGGCCATTTGAATTAACTGAACCTGTAGGTGACACGGGGAATTGACGGGTAAACTCACACTAAAGACAGAAATCCGTTTCATTGTTGGTTCCAGATGTTTAAGAAAAGTTTCTCTAAACACCACACTTCTCTGACAAGGGCTGCCAACACAGATTTTCACGTAACTAATTATAAAATATTACATGGCGTTATAACCTGCATTGCTTTAATACCTTTACTTACCATATACGATGATTTTTAAATTTGTTCTATTTTTTCAAATAATTATAGGCCTACGTTGCGTGGTGCTAATGACCAATATGCTCCTAGTGTATTACAGAAATGGTAACGGACATTTTTTCGAATAGGCGCCCACTTAAATGCTACACGTTAAAAAAATTGAAACATATACACAATTGAAATTATTAATACCAATATATATATATATATATATATATATATATATATATATATATATATATAATTTTAAATTGCCTAGCCTAAACCTAATAAGAAGTTAAGGTTGTTTGAGAATAAGGTTCTTAGGAAAATATTTGGGGCTAAGAGGGCTGAACTTACAGGAGAATGGAGAAATATTATTGTGATGTACCGAAGAGCAATAATATGATATGCGTAAATAATCACTTTGTGATTTAAGACGGCTCTCATACCGTCGGATCGCGGCCACTTTGTCACTCGTAATGAGTGCACCTCTGTACATAGTGTATTGGACATTGTGCCACTGTTATATATTGCGACACAGTGCATGAGGGTTGGCCACTGAAGGGAAACTAAGAGGTGGAACTTAAACTGAGATGATTCAATCCGGCATCGGAACTGGAATCCAGCGTGGCTTAGTGGATAAAAAGTCAGCACGTATAGCTGAAAACTCAGGTTCGAATCCCGGTGCCGGTGAGAATTTTTCTCTGCTCCACCCATCCTTCATCAGAATGGAGAAATTCAGACGTTTGAGATGGGCAGGACATGTAACACGTATGGGCGAATCCAGAAATGCATATAGAGTGTCGGAGGGAAAAAGACCTTTGGGTAGGCCAAGATGTAGATGGGAGGATAATATAAAAATTGATTTAAGGGAGGTTGGATATGATGGTCGAGACTGGATTAAACCGATGGCAGGCTTATGTGAGGGCGACAACCTGCGGGTTCCTTAAAAGCCATTTGTAAGTAAGCAAGTAAACCTGATAAAATATTGTCATAGCATTGTGTGTATTATCTATAGGCTTACATAATTGCAAGTTGGCAACAACAAGTTTAATAGAACAACACATGTTCAATTACGTAAGATACGAGCTTCAATTGTTGATACGTAGTCTCTAATGACAATTTTAAGATCCTATGTATACATATATATGGCGGCCGGGTAGCTCAGTTGGTAGAGCAGCTCACTACGGACTGGAAGGTCCGGGGTTCGATCCCAGGTGGTGATAGGATTTTTTCTCGTTGCCAAACTTTCAGAACGGCCCCGAGGTTCACTCAGCCTCCTATAAAATTGAGTACCGGGTCTTTCCCGGGGGTAAAAGGCGGTCAGAGCGTGGTGCCGACCACACCACCTCATTCTAGTGCCGAGGTCATGGAAAGCAGGGGGCTCTACCTCCGTGCCCCCCAAGTGTCTTCATGGCATGTTACGGGGATACTTTTACCTTTATGTATACATATATTATGTGCACTGAAGACGAGTTCGCAAGAACAGTGGTGATAACTCAGTCGACTGGTGGCCTAGATTCCGTCACTGTTTAGCAAACTTTGATTATCGCCACTAGAACTGGGGTGACCCTATCACAGGAGCTGTTTCCTCTGGAGTAGCGCATCTGGAGTGTGAAGCTGGCATCACCTCCAAGAGTTGAGAGTATGTGGAGCATTACCTGAAGGTCCTTCACTAGACACTGTGGCGTTCGTCTTGGTCGAATAGGAGGAGGAAGCAACGTTTGCCGAATGACTTCTGCACCTACTTTCCCGAAATCAAATTCTGGTGCATTATTATTTATTGTGAAAAGAGATTATCTGGAGTAATTCCTTTCAAGATATGTCCCCTACGTCTCCCTAGCGTCTCTCTGTTACTATCATCCACATCACCGATTTCAAAATAACTTGTACAGGGATATCATTTTATTTTTACTAACATTTCTAATATCCTGGCTATACCTTTGGATTAACGGTTGAGAACCGGAAACACCGTTTGCTACCCCCTTCTACGACTGGAGTTCGATGATACTGACGTAATATACAAACAAATTACTTTACTAGATATAGGAGGGGAAAAAAAGTAGTTCATCCATTTACGTAAACTAGGAAATATTGCGCTTTTGAGTTTGATAATTTTCATTAGGTTTTTGTTTAATCAAAATACAGTACTGTATTAACAATAAGTGTTTTTACTCACGAACTGAGCTGTCCATTTAGACGTATTCATTATGCAGTGTATATTCTACTGTCTACAGCACATTAGCGTACAATATAGAGAATGAAGTTAAATTTAAAAATAATCATAATATGGATATTTAAACACATTTTTGAAAATGGTGGCCGTTCATTTCGATACAGGCTTCAGTTCTTTTGTGCATATTATCGCACTATAGACTATTGTATCTAATTCCAATTAGCAGTTTCATCCTTCGTACTAGTAACTCATGTTGAAATAATTATGTACCTACTCTATAAAAGCAGCTGGCTACGGACTGGGAGGTCCGGGGTTCGATCCCAGGTGGTGACAGGATTTTTTCTCGTTGCCAAACTTTCAGAACGGCCCCAAGGTTCACTCAGCCTTCTATAAAATTGAGTACCGGGTCTTTCCCGGGGGTAAAAGGCGGTCAGAGCGTGGTGCCGACCACACCACCTCATTCTAGTGCCGAGGTCATGGAAAGCATGGGGCTCTACCTCCATGCCCCCCAAGTGCCTTCATGGCATGTTACGGGGATACCTTTACCTTTTTACCTTTTTTACTCTATAAAAGAGTACCTTACGTACTGTAAATTCTATCTTCACTTCTGCCCGATCCGAAAAGATAAAATTACTCAGACATACTATCTATTGTCCGTCCAAGTGGTTATGTCGTAGGGTCGTAGAAAGGGAGGAAATCACGTGACAGTTAATTACATAACGAAACCCTTTTATTTAAGTTATTTTAAACAGTTGTATAATATTACGTAGACGTCCAATTCCTAAAGAAATTAATGTTCTCAGAAAAGTGCTAAGTCAGCCCAGCCAGTAGCTGGCGAATAAAAGCTGGTGGGGGAAACCGGGATACGAGGTAGGCAAATGGACGACAGTACCTGTGTGAAAATGATTCAATATTGAAAGCTCTATCGTCACTGGAAAACGCGAACATATTTTTGGAACGTACTGTTTACTATGACCGTAAGGCTACTATGACTATATACTCTCTTGGATCTGTGTGGAGGACGGTTGAACTTCATTAGTAGAAGGGGTGGGAGTGTAGTACATTCAAAAACTCAGGTACAATAAAAATTGAAGTAAAAATAAAATGATGTCCCTGTATTTGTGAGCATACTATACAGGGTGTCTCAGGAGGAATGTAAAATACTTCAAGATAATGTAGTTTGGGTTAACTTATATTGATTTAATCTGATATACCTTGTATGTCCAAAATGTAACGGTTGGGAAGTCATTGATTGGGCTAACTTTTAAATGGAGAAAGGCATTATAAACGTATTTCTGTGTTTTAGAACATTGTGATATGATAGATTATTGAAAATGCTGCACCTTGTGCTGTTCCAATGAGTTTAAATAAAAAGTTAGTAAGAAAATAAAATAATTACACAAAACAAATCACTTAGGTTGCTCTTCTTATGGATTCCATGAATTATAGATTCATATCAGGTACCAGTACCAGTTCTCTTTTCGACCTCAGTGAAATATTTGGTAGCTCGCCAGTTTCACATAATATCCGATAAACACGGGAAAACACACAGCTAGATGCAACCCTTCGACTGGGAAAACGTCGTCTGTATTCCTCAATAGCAGCCAATGCATTGTCATCACAAAATCCATAAACAAAATGCATGTCTGCATATTCACTTTGCCAATACACGAATTAAATATCAAGTGAGCGTGTATTCAGTTGTGTGTGCTGCGCAGCGTTGCGATGCCTAGATGGTGCCGTGTGCAAAAGAGCTGATGTAACACATCAAGTACAGTAGACAAAACCGCAAGATGTTCCAGTATTTTTTCCCTTAATTTCTCCCCAACCGTTAGACTTCAGACATAGGTAGCCTAATATCAGGTTAAATCGAGGTAAGTTAACTCAAACTGCATTATACTGAAGTATTTCACATTCCTCCTGAGACACTCTGTATATCTGAAAGGTTAAGAAACAGAGGAAACAGTCCACACCTGTGGAGTAACGGTTAGTGCGTCTGACCGCGAAACCAGGTGGCTCGGGTTTGAATCCCGGCCGAGACAAGTTACCTGGTTGAGGTTTTCTTTAGAGTTTTCCCTCAACTCAATATGAGCAAATGCTGGGTAACTATCGTGCTAGACTCCGGATTCATTTCACCGGCATTATCACCTTCATTTCATTCAAACGCTAAATAACGTATGATGTTGATACAGCGTCGTAATAAAAAAAACATAGGAAATATGGGATTTGAGGGTGAACGAATCTAATTATGCTACGAGTATGTAAGTCCCAGAAATTGGCGCAAACCCCAAAAATCGATTATGATATCTGCAAAAGAAAGCGACCAAATGAATGTATACGTATCGATACAATGTCACGTGATCACATTAGTCCTGCAAGGTCAGGAACTAATGTAATATACGTCACGTGATATTTACGGGCAGGACTTACTGGTCTTGTGGCTGAGTTTCCATTTTTTGTCAGTCTATTATGCATGTTTTTTCTGTTGTAGGCTAGATATGAACTATTTTTGAGGGTGTTATACTGTTTGTCTTCAGAAGACATGTGATGACAATATAATAATAATAATAATAATAATAATAATAATAATAATAATAATAATAATAATAATAATAATAATAATAATATCATCATATAGGCTAATATTATGAAGAGAAAAATTTCCTGGAGTATATTATCTCGCTCACACCTATATTGTTGCTGATATTATTATTATTATTATTATTATTATTATTATTATTATTACTACTACTACTACTACTACTACTACTACTACTACTACTACTACTACTATTATTATTCTTATTACTATTATTATTACTATTTAAAAATTTTGACTGTCATAAATTTATATATACTCCAATGTCTAATGAAAATTAAGAAAAACCTTGATACTTATCACTATTACCCTAAAACAGAAGTTCATCACTACAATACAAGGTACAATTATATTGACTTTCAGAACCTAGAGTTAGATCAAGAGTTGTTATGTATCCCTCCCAAAAAGGCTCGATTTTCTTGGGCATTGCTACTGTGATACACCGTGCACTCTGATTATGAAATCACTCACTACTGGTCTGTCACCTCTCGCCGCAATTCAGCTGTCGGTGTGATTCTTGACGCACATGATGTCATTCAAATTCGTTATCAGAGATCGAAAAAGAACCCTGTAGAACAAGTGAATACTTTCAACTATTTGGGAAATAGTGATTTCATATGAAGGAGGAAATGATATCAGCCTAAATTAAATAAGAGACATAATACCGGTAAATAACATGATTACATCGCAGATAAGCCAAGAATATTACGGTAGATTAAAATTACACAGTACATTAGCTCTCACCTCACTTTTGGACAGTAATGGAAATTAAACAAACTGAACGCAGAAGTATCAGGAATAAGAGCAGCAGAAATGAAGTAGAAGAATGCTGCATTGGAGTTAAATCGCTCGCTTGAACTCCGTCGAATGTCGTACCCTCGAGTGAGGTAAGATCGGTCGTGATACGCTCGTAATAAATAGAAGCGTAGTACAAGGTCATCTCACCGACATGTCTTATCTTGTATGGAAGGTAACAGATAAGATACACATATGTTTTGCTCATACGGTAAAAGTAAGGCTTTATTTTCTGCGTTTATGACAAACGTTTAGTGGAACAGTCTAACGGAACGCACCAAAACAGTAACATGAAGTTATAAATAAAATAGTATGAAAAACTTCGATATACAGTTATTATTGGTAATTAATAATTATTCAATATTTGATTTACCACATGATAGGTCCATATATAGTGTTCCGCCTATATACTGCGACAATGTAGAAACGTTTTACAAAATATTATTGATATAGCAGTCACAGAAAATATAACAAAACGAATAATCATGCTGCACAACTGTTATAGACGCAAAGATTGATACACTATTTATTAGAGATTATTATTATTACTAGAAAACTTGATACGGTTCTTGCATTATCGTGATTGTGTTCTCCGTTTATAATAATAACTTTTACATCCAATAACATCTATCAGATGTGGCAAAAACAAAATAACTCATGTGTGGGAGGGGGGGAAATTACCTACAACATTTATATTACATTTTAAAGCAAGTTTTGTAGTTGTACTATGGAGAGGTTAGTTAAACACTACAGTGTTTTAAAATGATAAACATATATGATGTTACTACACAGTTCATCACTGCAACAAGAACGAATGTCTAAAGCTCGGCTTACACCGTTCGAGGATTTATCGCTCGCGACAATTTTACCCATCATGCATGTGCGCTACCTATCGGATTATGCTATGAACTACTTGGCGCTCGAACGAAAACGTCCGATGCAGACCTCTGAAGTAGACCTACGTCAGAAAACACAGCAATTTACTCGTGGATAGATCACAAACATTGTGGAATAATTGAAAATAGTACCAATATTAGAAAAAAAATCGGAAATTATAAAACATGTTGACAGAATGACACTAAACAGACTATTGAAAACAAAAGGATAAAGAATAGAGGGAAGATCTGTGGAACGATTTTGGATAGGTGAAGTCAAAGCAGATAAACGATTGACCTAATTCCATGAAAGCTTCATGATGATAATGATGATGAGCTTAGGTCTTGTAAAACGTTTCTGAGATTTGTGGTGTTTTTGTCTCTTGCATGCTATGGCTATTGTTCTTCTTTTTCTTCTCGAATAAGTTTATTTAGCTCATTTCACGCTAGAGATTTTTCAGCAGTACAATTACTTCTTTCTAAGATTTTCCTGCGCGAAGTCTTTCAGTGTTACCTTCACTACTTGATCATTATTTAATAAATTAATAATTATTCCATTCATGTGACTTTTTCAGTCAAATTTTCGTCTTTGAATTCCCTGTACAAGTCCTTACGATTTCGTGATATGTTCAATCAAAGTTCACATTTCCGAAGTTATTTACATTCGTTTGTTGGTGTATTCGCTTGTTTTATGGTATTTTATGGATTATTCTTATCAACTGCTGTGATTACACAAAATATGTTTTTGTTTATTATGATTTTTCAATATAATTTTTCTTTCTTTGCAGAACTTTAAGCTCACAGCAGCTTTCGTAGTTCGTAATGGAGCGATGGACTGGTAGAGTGGCGCTAGTAACCGGCGGAAACTCCGGGATTGGTGCTGCTATCACACGGCATTTAATAAAATTAGGCCTAGTTGTTGTCGCTGTTGACCGAAAGATTGACTTCCTCCAGGTATGTATGCTACTGGCATCTTGTGGCGAACTTAGAAACAAACCTTACCTATTTTGCTGTATTGTTACGAGACAACAGTAAGCATCTATAGCAGGCGTTCCCAACCCGCGTAGCCCCATGGAGTGTGTCGCGGAATTTTAGAAATGAAAAATAAATTTTATGCCATCCAGAAAGTCTCTTTACAACGCATTTTTTTATTTGCAACGAAGTCTTTGATTATGGTACATTTTATTTTGAGATAGACTTTACCAGTGAAACGTGAACACCTGCAACACAGCTCAGTTTAATTTTTCTGCCTGTCGATAATTCTGATGAGAGTGAACACTTGCAACAATGCTTTGCAATTCGTTTACTCTTCCCACTTAGTAAAAAATAGAGTTTAGAATATAATATTGGTTAGTTTCAGTATATACATATGAGGGGGCGACTATTTTTATCTAAAGTGCTTTATTTAGATTTTATCATGGACAAATTTTTAATTCGAAAAATACAATCTGAATCATGTTCTGGGTTAGATGACAGCAGTGTTAATTCAAATAATGTGAGCGAAAATTCCCTTTTCGTAAATATAGTGCGTTTCGTAAATATAGTGATGAATATATATATATATATATATATATATATATATATATATATATATATATATATATATATATATACATGTATATATATATATATTACGAGGTATTGTTTATTGTTTATCGTTAGTAAAATAACATGTACAAAATTACAGTCTCAATTCTTCCCTGAAGGAGGAAAAACTCGTGCTCAGGGAGTTATCTAAACATATGCTTAACACAAAAAAAAGATAATTATTTGATACGAAGTGGGTAAAAAAAAAGGAATAAATTAACTTAAAAAATTCAATTTCAATTTTAACAATTTAAATCATACAAATACATATAGTCTACATATTAAATCAATATAGGCTATATCCTTTAAAATTAAATTCTTAGCGCTATTTTTTAAATTTCTGATACTAAAATTTTCCAAATTTTGATATTTTAAAATTGTTTTGTTATATAACCTTGGACCAAAGTAGGTACCATGGCTGAGAGCTGTGCAATGTGGTTTTACGTGGCGTGGAGATGAATATAAACAAAATCCCGAGTGTTGATATTGAGAAGAATTCTATATATGAACCTTGTCTGCCGTATCTTTCTCAAAAGTACAACGTCCTTCTTAAACAATGGTCTGTCATTGGTTTGCTGTTTGGCAGTAGAAGTTCAATTACAAAATTCACATGGAATTATCTTAAGGAACTTCACATTCCTTTTGATTATGTAATGTCTATTCTTATAAATAGTATCAAGGATTCCCTTCAAATATTATATCATCATCTCTATTTCAATTAATCCACTTATATTTGCCTTCAACAATTAACTTTCTTTTTTCTTTAATGTATCACATCACATTATATTGTACATGTTTATTGTATTCAGGACCCTTGTGGTCACTCAAAATTCTTTGAGCTGATGTCTATAATTTAGAAAAATATTATGCGGAAATGTTTTGTCAAATCATCGATGGTGCCGAATAAACTAAAAATGTATTTAGAACTGCCGTTTTCAAATTCATACTTATGTGAATCAGCATTTTTCTACCATGAAAATACTGAAATCTAAGAAAGACACAGACTGCTGCATCTTGAAGATGATTTACATGTTGGCCTGTCAAGCTTAGGCCACGTATAGAGAAACTCTTTGCAACGAATCTGTAGAAGGGAGAAAAATTTTAATTCATTCATGAGACATCCTTGTCTACCTATGTTAAAACATATTAAAAAAATTAATCATTTTAAAAGACTTTCCCGTCCACCGCTGTGGAGTAACGGTTAGCACGCTTGACCATGAAACGAGCGAGCCAGGGTTCAAATCCTGGTTGAGATTTTTTCTGGCGTTTTCCTTCAACCCATCGAGAGCAAATGCTGGGTAACTTTCGGCGCTGGACCCTGGAGTCATTTCACCGGCATTATTACCTTCATCTCATTCAGACGCTAGATAACCATAGCAGTTGATAAAGCGTCGTAAAATAACCAATTAAAAACATCCATCCGTTCTGAATAATTTCGAGGGAAAAATTGTTCCAGGGCCGGGCATCGAACCCGGGACCTTAGGTTAAACGTACCAACGCTCTGGATATAGAGGGAAAAATTGGATCGGTGTCTGGTAAGAGTCCCGGGTAGCTCAGTTGGTAGTGCGTTGGTACGTTTAACCAAAGGTCCCGGGTTCGATGCCAGGCCCCGGAACAATTTTTCTCTCGAAATTATTCAAATCAACTTTACAGAGAGTTATACCTGAAAGATTGGTTTGCATAATATACGTCACTGATCGTTAACAGAAAACCACAATTTAAGTCACACAGATTTAGTGTGCATTCAATGTTGGTTGCTTGACCGTTGTCAGCCCACTTTGAGGTCTGTGGATATAGAGGGAAAAATTGGATCGGTGTCTGGTAGAGTTCCCGGGTAGCTCAGTTGATAGAGCGTTGGTACGTTTAACTAAACGTCCCGGGTTCGATGCCCGGCCCCGGAACAATTTTTCCCTCGAAATAATTCAAATCAAATTTACAGGGAGTTATACCTGAAAGCTTGGTTTGCATCCATCCGTTCTCTTTTCAGAACGCGAGAGTATTACGAGTAAAGTTTGGTTCACAACAAACCGAGATCGGAAACGACAACGAGAACGATAACGGAAATAATGTTAAAATAAATGTATTTAATGTGAGTATTCACAATTAACTATTGTGAATGCTAACATTTAAATACATTTATTTTAACATTATTTCCGTTATCGTTCTCGTCGTTCCCGTTCCCGGTTTATTGTGAACCAGCCTTAAGAATAAACGCGCTACAGCATACTTTCTTTAGTTACTGGTAACTTAATTTCACCATCGTTTAAAATGTTCAGTCTTGCATCTTTGATTGAGAACACTTTGCTCGTACTACTAGAGCATCCACTTCTCATGTCGGAGACCTGTGTTCAAAAGTCCGTGAGTGCAAGTGTAATTTTATTTGGGACAGACAAAGAAGTTATAAATGCAAGTTTTCTCGGGATATTCCTGTTCCTTTTGCCCCATCTGATCAGTTACCTGAAGAGTAGAGGAAAGGAGGAGGAAAGAACGCTATAGTAGAATGATGAAGGATCGGTGGACCAGAGAAAAATTCTCTCCGACACCGGGATTTGAACTTGGGTTTTCAGCTCTACGTGCTGACGCTCTATCCACTAAGCCACACCGGATTCCAGTTCCAATGCCGGATTGAATCTTCTTAGTTTAAGCTCCACCTCTTAGTTTCCCTTTAGTGGCCAACCCTCATGCACTGTGTCACAGATGTGTGACAGTGGCACAGTGTCCAACACACTGATGTGCAGAGGTGCACTCATTGCGAGTGACTAAGTGCCCGGGATCCGACGGAATGAGCACCGTCTTAAATCACTAAGTGATTATACAGTACGTTCGCTTCCCCCTGCGGCCGGGCGATGAACAGCAAGCACGCGGAGCAGCAATAATATAGCCTACCAAAGTGCTGCCACCCGTGCTTAAGAATCACTCAACAGTTGTCCATCATTTTTCAGTCAGCTGACCTAATTGCGTTCTGTTTCAACAATCTGTTTGCGTTACTGAAGCGCTTTATAAAAAACGCCTCAAGGCCACGCGTGGTGGTTTCCGTGAGCAGTCAGTTTACGCTTGTCAGTGTCAAGAATGCATCAATGCAGATGGACACCACTTTCAGCAACTTTTGTAACAAGGTTAGTACTCAAGTTATAACAATCAATGAGTAGGATAAGCTTGAGGATTGATACACGTCGCTAACTAATGCTTCGCGCTTGCTGGCCGGCCGCAGGGGGAAGCGAACGCACTGTATATGCACATCATATTATAGCGATATACCGAAGTACATATGATATTTCCAAGCAGGAATTCTGCGTTATCATATGATAAACTGAGAGGATTCAATCCGGCATCGGAATTGGAATCCGGTGTGGCTTAATAGATAGAGCGTCAGCACGTAGAGCTGAAAACTCGGGTTCGAATCCCGATGCCGGAGAGAATTTTTCTCCTCTTCACCGATCCTTCATCATATGATAACGCAGAATTCCTGCATGGAAGTATCATTATATACTTCGATACATCGCTATAATTTATAGTAGAATGTTACAGGGAACAGTTCTCATATTCATCATCATCACTACACTCGTCATTATCGACGTTTGTTTTCGAGATTTCTTTTTACTTCCGTCGTCATTGTAGATTGTAAACCAGCATTAATCATCTACAAGAAGTGGGACTCCATGGCAATATCACAGTCTAGTATATACAGTCACGAAGCTCAATACGTAGTAAATATGCATCCATAAATATTTGCTAACCACTAGGATCGCTAATTACGCCTCATTACAGACAATGCGAAATAGTACCGGCACAGTCTACTGTTCCTAGCACCCTCACAACTCAAGCTTCGTGACTTTATATACTAGACTGTGGTTTTATGTTCAGTATGGTGCGAAGCCTTTGCTTGAGATAACATAGAATAAACACAGGGTAAAGAGCACATACCCAGCCCCTGTGAAAGAGAGAGAAATTTTTATTTCAGTCGAGAATCGAACCGGAGTTCGCTGGACTTGTGGTCGATAGCGCTGCCGATTGAGACATAGACAGCAATAAAATACAGTTTCCACGTATATTGGTTCGGTAATATAAGAAAAAATTCCCGTCATTTACCAATAAATGGTCCTTGTACAGAGTGACTCAGTAGGAATAGTAAATATTTTACGGGGTGTTAGTATGAACTATTGAGTAGAAAAAATGATAAGTATAAACATATATCCAGTTTTCAATGTGTGTGTTTGATATTTGATTATTTCATAATTTTGTGTTCATAATATTGAACAAATTTACAATTTAATTCTGTTGAACTTTTTTTTCATAAAAATAGTTGTAAGTGTAGGCGAAATATATTACCACTTTTAATTGAACCAGGATAGTGTCGGTGAAATGTTTCATAGTTACAGTGCAGTGAATGAATTGATAGCGAAAACAGTGTAGTGCTGAAAGGTACCTGTGCATGTATAAACATATCATAATTATATACTCGTGGTTTTAAGTTCTAACTTAGGGTTAAGATATAAATTAGATTTAGTTTAATTAATTATGTTATATTAAGTGATTCATTTAATTTAGGATGCTCCTTGTTCATATTATTATATATTGCTATTATTATTTAATTATTAATATTATGAATTGTAATTTATTATTAATTGTAATTATTGAGTGTAATTAGTTACCACTGCCACCGTGTAGTTACCCATTTGCAGTGTGAATAAATACATTCACTTACGCAAAATACAATACAAAATGTGGTCGAATTCATTTTTCATATATTGGACTAAGATTACAGTTTATTAAAATAAATCCAGAATTAACCTTGATAACATTTGCAATGAGATAATTCAATATTATGTATATTTGTTAAATTGAAACTTTCCAGTATTTAAGTTTTTGTATAGATACGAGTACTTTATCTTTTCTTTTTTACTTAGTGTTTTTTCTCAATTTCTATTTAAAATTTTAATTATATAAATTAACTTCTAGCATCACATTATATAAGTGGAACTGCCACAAGGAGAGCATTTATTTTTTTGAGTGCAAACTGTAATATTTGAAATATGTGCGTCTAAGTTGTCATTTCAATAAATTAAAATCCAATTCAATTCACAATGATATGAGAGAGCGACAAATGACTACGTACTCTTGACTTCGTACAAAGGAATAATACGTATCGCTCTCCTGACATCGTCTAAGGTTTTCAGTGTTGTTGCAGGAGATTTACTCGTCTACAAGAATGGTCATGTTCTTCCAACATGACGGAGCCCCTGTACATTTTGTCAGGTGAGACATCATCTAAATCTCACAATCCACCGAATAATAGATAGTTCGCGGTGGCCACATGAACTGGCCATCAAGGTCCCCAGACCATACTCCTGTCGATTTTTGTCTGTGGAGATGGATGAAAATGGTAGTGTGTACAAAGACATAGTAAACAGAAAGGACGAATTGGTTGCTCGCATTCTTAATAAGTACCTTAGAAGAGCAACACTTAGGCCTAATGTTGTAAACAGAGCGGGGAAGTGCACTGGTGCCGGTGGTGGAATATTTGAACCATTACTCTCAACTATCGGAATGTATTGATACCATGTAAATAAGCAATGAAAGTAATAATTTATTAAGGTATTTGTCTTTCTTTCTTGCTACTTATAACGCTTGTTATGGGTACAGGTAATATTCAGTCACCTGTATTTCCACACCCATTGAAAATTGAACGTGTTCACATTAACCTTTTTTTTTTACACAGAATAGCCCATACTACCACTACAGTCTAGTATATACAGTCACGAAGCTTGAGTTGTGAGGGTACTATAGTCCCGTCGCTCTAATTTCCGGCAGCCAATCGCGTTGCAGGTCGGCTACATTTAAACGTGTGCGTCTTGTGATTCGCTTATGAAGACGTTATTCATTTCTTAAGGCTCGATAAATACTTAATATCATCGCCCTCCATTTTGGCTCTTTCGTTGGCGTTCGCAGAAAGCACACGAGGACGTTATTTGCCGCTCAATTATTTGCTGAATTACAGTGCGTTTGATTTATTATCATAGGAGCTACGACATGATAACGTTTAACGGTGTGGCAAATAGATTCCTCGTATGGTAGCTCAGGAACGAAAGAACAAAAATGGCGAACGATACTACCTACCTAGACTTTATAGAGCCTTCACTTCCTAAGACGTAAGCAAAGAGGCGGAGTCACGCAGGAAATAACACCGTCGCGACTATAGGAACAATAGACTGGCGGTACTATTTCGCATTGTCTGTAATGAGGCGATAGTAGCGATCCTAGTGGTTAGCAACTATCTATGGATGCATATTTCCCTGGTATTGAGCTTCGTGACTGTATATACTAGACTGTGCTACCACACGATAAAATATTTACTATTCCTCCTCAGTCACTCTATATCATGCAGACAGGTGGTAGTGAAGATATATAATTTAATGCGATTTTACCGGATCCATGAAACTGCTTGTCTACGTCAAATTCCCTGCGTGCACATCAATATCAGACCATCTTCGCGGGTTCCTCTACTCACAGCTTTGCATATATATAGATATAAAGATTTATGAACCACATTTTTAGTGCCGCACTGTTCTCACGAGCATGTTTTATTTATATGGGCTCTTGCGTCAGTGCAGAAATTCTGAATGGTGGCATCTGCTGATATAATAAATTTCCATTTCTGGCACTTTCGATTGCATCTTCCGATTGCATCTTCCAGGAATACTGACCTGACCTATCCTTCGCGTTCTCAGTAACTATTATTATTATTATTATTATTATTATTATTATTATTATTATTATTATTATTATTACTACCTTCATTGCTATCAACAACAGTGGTATGCGCAAGATCACCAAAGATCTAAAACCTGCCTTGATAACAGCAGCAAGAAAAGAAGTGATTGAATTAAAATTTTAATTCCACGTTTATACAGGGTCATAATTTTATTTTTACTTCAATTTTTATTGTACCTGAGTTTTTGAATGTACTGTACTTCACTCCCACCCCTTCTACTAATGAAGTTCCAACTGTCCTCCACACAGAACCAAGGCCGCATATAGTAAACAGTACTGAGTTAGTGAGTGTAGTACGTTCCAGAAATATGTTCGCGTTTTCCAGTGACGAAAGAGCTTTCAATATTGAATCCTATTTTCGCACAGGTACTGTCGTCCGTTTGCCTACGTCGCATCCGGATTTCCCTCACCCGCTTCTGCCCGCCCCTCTATAAAAGCTAGTGGCTCGGCTGTCTTAGTTCTTTTCTGAAAACATTAATTTCTGTTAGGAATTGGATATCTACGTACTATTATACAACTGTTTAAAATAACTTAAATAAAAGGGCCTCGTTAAGTAATTAACTGTCACGTGATTTCTGCCCTTTCTACGATCCTGTAACAAAACCACTTGGACGGACAGTAGATAACATATCTGAGTAATTTTATTTGTGCGGTCGGGCAGAAGTGAAGATTGAATAATTTACAGTACGTGAGGTACTCTTTTACAGACTAGGTACAGAATTATTTCAACATGAGTTACTAGTACGAAGGATGACACTGGTAATTGGAATTAGATGCAATAGTTTATAGTGCGATAATATGCACAAAAGAACTGAAGCCTGTATCGAAATGAATGGCCACCATTTTCAAAAATGTGTATAAATATCGATATTATGATTATTTTTCAATATAACTTCATTCTCTATATTGTATGCTTATGTGCTATAGACAGTATAATATACACTGCATAATGAATACGTTCGCATGGATAACTCAGTTCGTGAGTAAAAACACTTATTGGTTAATACTGTATTGTATTTTGATTAAACAAAAACCTAATGACAATTATCAAACTCAAAATCGCGATATTTCCTGGTTTACGTAAATGGATGAACTACTTTTCTTCCCTCCTATACCTGGTAAAGTGATTTGTTTGTATTTTACGGTGATTTCGATTCTCGAGCGTTAATTCAAAGGTATAGCCAGATTAATGTTAAAAATGTTAGTAAAAATAAAATTATGTCCCTGTATTTTTTTAACAATTTATGATGGGACACTTATTTCCTAGCTGTAGAACTGTATATAGGCCTACTTGTACGTCCCTTTGTTTTTTGTAGACTTCCTGGTAGGCTGTATTGTAACATGACCTTCATATAATGAACAAATCTCCCCTTTTACAGACATCCACTGTGCGATTCAAAAGGTGTAATCTTTGAGATTAATCGATTGTCATAATTGAAGAGTACTTTCCAAATGGTGTTAAGTCAAAAAGCTACTTTTTCAGGAAATGTGAGTTTTCATAAATGGAAATATCTTGAAGGTAGTGAAAGGAGACTTTGCCAGTTAAAACATTATGGAAAATGAACTTTATTAATAGAATTTAATTTTTGTAAATTGAAAATGTGCTAGGTAACAGTGCTGTTAAACATTTAAATATGTTCCAAAATGTGGTAAGTCACTTGACTTATGTATGTTTATTTGAATATTTTGCACAAAAAGAAATATGTTTATAGCTGATGCTACATACTACTGGGTGTTCATTTCAAAGTGTGTCATGACGTCACTGTTGTGAGTCAGCGATTTGAAGCGCGTTTCAGCTTTTATGTCAGAGAAGTTGCCTATTAATCAAGGCGTTCAATCCGAACTTGAGAACGTGTATGGTATAACTTGAACGTCGTAGCAACAGATAGCGGTCTGTAAAGTCAGCCTGTGTGTTACCATAACCTCTTTCGAACTGCGTTTTGCGCGGACAAGTCGTACGCAGGGTATTTGTTATCATCGGTTGCGTACGGCAACATTCCACAATACAAATCAAATGCTCCGTGTCCATGTTGGCCGTCGAAGTTAACGTCAACAAATACGTAAGTAATCGTCTTAACCCTCTCCTCATATCCCGACAGTAAGAAAAAAACTCACCTCAGTAAGTGTTTCCAAACAGTTCAAATTCCTGCCACTACAGGCGTTACCGTACGTATCGGTAAGTACTCTTCAGACTGAACGCCGTACTTGCTAGGCAACTTCTCTGGCACATAGGTAATACGCCTCTGCGGAAATGTAGGAAGATTGAATTCTCTAGGCTCATCGACTAGCCACACGAAGGCATACAGCGAGCCATGACACACTTTGAACTGAACACGCAGTAGAGTGTCAAATAACTAAATCTATATCATCACAAATGTCCACTTTGAAAAAAAAAAGTTGTTCAGTAATTATGTATGTTTCTTTGAACATTCTGCATATATAAAACAAAGTAAGGAGTGTCTTAATAATGATCACTTTAATATCACATCATACATACTACTGACCTAGCACGCTTCGGAGAAAACTATGAGCCACCAGCGTGGCTCAGTCGGTTAAGGCGTTTGCCCGCCGGTCTGAAGTTGCGCTCGGGCGCGGGTTCGATCCCCGCCTGGGCTGATTACCTGGTTGGATTTTTTCCGGGATTTTACCCAACCGTAAGGTGGATGCCAGATAATCTATGGCGAATCCTCGGTCTCATTTCGCCAAATACCATCTCGCTATCACCCACCAATCTCATCGACGCTAAATAACCTCGTAGTTGATACAGCGTCGTTAAATAACCAACTTAAAAAACTGAGATTATAATGGGAATAACACGGAACATAACACCATTTGGAAAGTTTCAAGTGTATTCCTTTGTACGTGTATGGGAAATAATAACGCTAACTTATAAAATTAAAAAAAATATATTTATATATATATTATACATACAGATTTTTATATTATCATAGTTTTCTCTAAAATCCAATACACGGGTCTTCTGACCGTACGTGCTTTGTACCTAAAACAAGTCCTACTTTGTAGGTTTCACCCCCCCCCCCACCTTTGATTATATCCACTACTCTCTAAAAGAACACACATATTAAAATGAAAATGGCACAACAAAACATATTATATAACATATCCTAACCTAAAACAGACATAAAAGTAAGGAATGTCTTAATAATAATCATTTTAATATCACATCACACATACTACTGACCTAGCACACTTCGGAAAAAACTATGAGCCACCGGCGTGGCTCAGTCGGTTAAGGCGCTTGCCTGCCGGTCTGAAGTTGCGCTCGGGCGCGGGTTCGATCCCCGGTTAGGTTTTTTCCGAGGTTTTCCCCAACCGTAAGGTGAATGCTAGGTAATCTATGGCGAATCCTCGGTCTCATCTCGCCAAATACCATCTCGCTATCACCAATCTCATCGACGCTAAATAACCTAGTAGTTGATACATCGTCGTTAAATAACCAACTTAAAAACTGTGAGAATATAATGGGAATAACACGGAACATAACACCGTTTGGAAAGTTTCAAGTGTGTTCCTGTGTAGATGTATGGGAAATAATAACTCTAACTTATAAAATAAAAAATTGTTCATAAATGACTTAGCACCAGTTGGAAAATCACCCTTCAATTATTGTGATACTACGATATTATGTTTTTTAAATAGCGCAAGATACTTGTTAAATTTTTGAGGATGTAAACCAAAAGTACCTAGTTGTTTTTTTCCGAGGTTTTCCCCAACCTAAGGCGAATGTCAGATAATCTATGGCGAATCCTTAACTCTCGCCAGATACCATCTCGCGATCTCCAATTCCATCTACGCTAAGTTACCGAGTAGTTGATACAACGTCTTTAAATAAACAACCAAAAAGTATTCGTATTTTGAGAATTATGTGAAAATGACAATCGAAATAAACTTATATGGTTCAAAAATTATAATTTTTGTAGGTCTATTTATCAAGCGTAAAATATTAATTATTTTCTGAATTCCTGTATATGAATCAAGATGCTATTTTCAACGTAACGAAATGTGTCCATAAGTGAGCCGGAATTCACGTCATTTACAATAGTATCTACATAGTTATGCAAGTAGTACCTACATAGTTATGCAAGTAGTACCTACATAGTTACGCAAGGGGTGAATATAAGAAGCGAAATATTACATTTCCTTGGGTCAGGTTCAGTGTTTTCCTAGAATCAATAATGAGATTATTACGTCGATGCGTCGAGGAAAATTCCAGCATGCTTCGCTGTAGTTGACCATGAGCATTTCCCTTCACTTGCAATCACTGTCATCCTGTAATCTTACCAACTTTGCATAACTGAGCCCATCGAATAAGTATCGATAAATGAACATTCTTCTCTGTTTGTCTGTCTCTGTCGTCCAGTCGTCCTGACAGTGACTTCCTTGCTTGTCTGTCTTCCCGTCCTTTCCCTACTTATCTGTCTTCCTTTCCTGTCCGTCTGGTCAGTTTATCTTGACTATGCTTTTTCTTTTGTCTGTATTTTATTTTTAATCTTCTGTCCGTCCTTCCTGTCCTACTATCATCTCTCCTTTCTACTCTGCTGTCTTCCCCGTTTTGTATGTCTTTTCTGCTTTAATTTTCTGTTCCGTCATGTTCTTTTTTATCTAATCTATCCTCTTTAATTTTTCAAGACTTTCTTCTCATTCTGAGCTGCTTAACTTTCTTATCTTTATGTCTTTCCTTTCCTGTATTTTTTATATTCTTTTGTCCTCTGTCTCGTCTTTCTTTTGTCGTGTCTGTCTTTTATAGCTTATTTTATATTCTATCGCTTATAAACCCTATCATCTCTATCACATCTCTCCTTTGTCTACTTATCTACATATTCTTTCTGTCCTTTACCTAACCTTTGTCATCCCTGTCTTTTCCGTCTTTTATGTCCCTTCCCGTCTGTTTTTCTGTTCTTCCTGTCCTCCATCTAGACTTTGTCTTTTCTGTTCAATCTGTCTTTTATGTACTTTCTGTCTAGACTTTGTTTTTTATGTTCATTCTGTCCTGTATGTCCTTATGTCCTTTCTCTCTTTCTGTCCTATCCGTATTTTCTGTCCTTCTGTCTTTTCCTCTCTTTCTATCCTTTCCGTTAATCTGTTATTTTTGTTATTTCCTCCCTTTCTACCCTTTCTGTTCTTTTCTGTTCTTCAGTTTTTTCTGTATTTTATCCTTTCTGTCTCTACTGTCCTTTCTGTCTTTGCGTTCTATATTCCTTCCGTTCTCTCTCCTTTATTTTTACTCTTTTCTATTTATTTTATACTCTCTGTCAATTCCATCTATATTTTCTCTTTCTATCTATTTTCTATCTTTACTGACCCTATTAGTCATGTATTTTTTGCCTTCTCTATTTCTTTGTATTTTTCTTTCTTTTTTATATTCTTTCTGTTTCTTTTATAGCCTATGTGTATAAATTAATCAGCATATATTATATTTATATTCTCTAATTTCGGAATATATGTTTTTCATAAATTGTCCTACTTTATTCGCGTACGATATTATTCTTCTTCTCTATGTTAATATTATATAATTTCATTGTAGCTGTGATTTTAATTTTAGTTCCTATTTTATTTTATTTTCTATATTCCTCTTATATTAATAATATATTATATTATATAATATCATCGTAGCTGTAATTTTAATTTTAGTTCCTATTTTATTTTATTTTCTATATTCCTCTTATATTGATAATATGTCTGAACTGCGACCGAACACGAGCGCTGCTCATTCGGTCCTCAGATTTTGTTAATATTATTGTATCCTCTTTTTGTATTGATTATATTATTTTGTTTAATTTATTTCTATTTCTATTCTTGTAATTATATTCTGTAGTCTGTAATCTTTCTGTCTTCCTGTTTCTTTCATCTTTTCGTATTTTTTGAGCTTTCTAACTTTTCTATATTTTTAGTAGGTATTTTTCTTTCCTGCCTACTTTGTATTTTTTCTCGTTTGTCCTGTCTTTCTGTGCTTTTTCTCGTCTTCGTCCCGTTTGTCCGTCTACCCTTGCTGTATTTCCTCTTCCGTCTGTTCTTACAGTTCTTCGTCTTCTGTCAATTTTTTCTGTCTTCTCTTGTTTGTCTTTTTTCAGACCTTTCCTCTCTTCCACGTCGTCTGTTATTTTGTATTTATTACTTACTTGATTATACGAACGACGCTCTCAATTACTGTGGTTATTCATCATTAGCAGAATTGTATGATTTTGAAGAAGATAAAGAATTGCGCAGAATATGGTCTGGTTTATTACAGCTGTCATTTCGAACTTTGTATGAATAAACTGAAGATAGTCATAAATAAAGAAACAATTTCCATGCAACTCCATGGTTTTATACAGGGTGATTCACGAGGATTTACCGTCCCTTACGGAGCTTATTTCCGAAAGAATTCTGAGCAAAAAATGCCATAATCTCAATATTTTCAGAATTACACTAATTTGAAGTTATTTGTAAAATACCATTATTCTTGAGTTTTAAGGACAAAGTCCACACCTGTGGAGTAACGGTCAGCGCGTCTGGCTGCGAAACCAGGTGGCCCGGGTTCGAATCCCGGTCGGGGCAAGTCACCTGGTTGAGGTTTTTTCCGGGGTTTTCCCTCAACCCAATACGAGCAAATGCTGGGTAACTTTCGGTGCTGGACCCCGGACTCATTTCACCGGCATTATCACCTTCATATCATTCAGACGCTAAATAACCTAGATGTTGATACAGCGTCGTAAAATAACCCAATAAAATAAAAAAAATTAAGGATAAAAGAATATTACAGGTAAAGCATGAACTATTCAGGAATATCATTTCTTTAATTAGCAAATATTCTGAAGCTAAAAATGTGTTGTGAATTTCACAGTTGCTTCGTACAGAATTCTTTTTAGATTTTTAACTACAAAATTACATTTTCTTACGCATTTATCACAACAATTGTTACAAATCACGCCACTATTGTAAATTCTTTAACACTGTCGATTAGGATGCATAATTAAACTGGAAAGAATCAAGTTCCTAAAGTCGTATGATTTGTAACAATTTTTGTGATAAGTGCTTAAGAATGATGTAATTTTTAGTTAAAAGCAATGAGCAACACATTTTTAGCTTCAGAACACTAGCCAATTAAATGAAATGAAACTTCTGAACACTTCATTCCCTATTTGTAATATTTTTCTACCCTTAAAACTAAAGAAAAAAGGTAGTTTGCTAACAACTTCAAATTAGTGTAACTCTGAAAATATTGAGATTAGGACACATGTTTCCTCAGAATGTCTTCAGAAATAAGCTACCAAGTCATCAATGGAAATCCCGATTATGAATTTGTGTTCAGTAAAATTACTAATTTATGATGAAAATGTTGAAGACACAGAATTTGGCCTCATTTTGTCTCAAATTTCATCATTTAAATTTGTACCTGTCACTTCTTGTGACGTAAAAAGTTAATTTTCTATGTATTACAAAAATATTTTGACAGATAAACGTTTGAGCTTCACTGCTGAATATTTGGAAATGACTGTTAGCAGTACATTGTGTCATTAGAAAATCAAATGTAAGTTTCAGTTTTGATAGTGAATGTTTTTTCTTTCATTTTGCATATTTGCCATTTAATAGTTCACAAATTATGCATATTTTACGATTTGATGGTGCATGAAAATCCTGTCTTTAGTCATATTTCTATTATCTAACATTATTTGAAATATATTAACATTCTATTTATTTTAGCTTAATCCTGTTACATAGTTTGTATTTCAGTGATTAATTAGTATTTTGTTTTTTAATTCGTAAATAACTCTTCTATAGATGTAACTCTTATCTAAATCAAATTGTTGAATTCTTTGTAAGTTCATACATAATATGTATGTATACTTTTTTGCTGGCTGAGTGGAAGAGAAGGCCTTACGGCCTTAACTGTGCCAGCTAAAATAAATTATTATTATTATTATTATTATTATTATTATTATTATTATTATTATTATTATTATTATTATTATTATAAAAAGTTTCTACCTATTTGTTTCTCGGGGCTCCACACCTGACTTCAAACCTTCTATTTCTAAGATAAAATGAATTATACCGTAAAACTTGATATAGAAATGTGTCGCTTCCATTGTCAACAGGAACTGGCGTCTAAAAATGAGAGCTGTGGTCGTCTGCACCCCCGACTGTGCGACCTGTGCCAAGAGAGCGACATCCTGGGGACTTTCCGGTGGATCGAATCCTATCTCGGGGGCACCGACATCCTCATCAACAACGCCGGTGTAACCGGCCAGAACAGCCTCATCGGTGAGTCCGAGAGATCCGTTACACATGAATCATTAATACGTATCAGCGGACTCGCAATTACGGGTGCTAAATGCTACAGTGCAGTTATATCCGCTGCATTACTACGAGTTGTGAGAACAGGAATTCAAGAACCGCGATTCGTGTTGCTTGCCACACTGATTAAGACAGATTGATAATTTCCAGATTCACTGATTCATTCACAGTTACGAAAGGGTGTATTTATCGATTCCTCGTGTATTTTTATTGTAAGTTACGGTTTGAAATTACTATAATATCAGTAACGTAAAGAAAGAGTATGTTGGCACTGCGTGTTGTTTTGTCGGTTTGAATCTTCGGTGCCGGTGTAATCGGAAGTAGTGTGTAATTTTACAGTATCTTACATTGTTCGGTATTATTATTATTATTATTATTATTATTATTATTATTATTATTATTATTATTATTATTATTATTCTCGGTTAAGAGAGAAGTTTTTTATATAATATTCTTATTTTTATCTATCTATCTATCTATCTATCTATCTATCTATCTATCTATCTATCTATCTATCTATCTATCTATCTATCTATCTATCTATCTATCTATCTATCTATCTATCTGAATAATTTCGAGGGAAAA